>NC_083721.1:55151056-55776056 GCF_028564815.1 Eubalaena glacialis
CTTCCATTCCCCTTTGATACAACATCCTCACATTCTTCATTGAAAAGTTCCATTTTGTAAATACCATTTCTCTGTTCTGAAACCTTCAAAGGCTGATCATTACCTCCCAAAGAAAGTCTGGATTTTTTACCCTAACATTCAAGGCCTTCTCCAATCTGGTTTTTACATACTTCACAGATATTATATTTGGTCTGCTCATTTCTCATGTATAAAAAATAACAAATTTATCTATTATTTGTGCACTTCATGCTCCATGATTATTCTCAGTTTTTCTCCCATTATTTAGTAATTTTCTCAACAGAAGTATGTAGCAGGAGAGGGAGACAGCCAATCAATGAACATGACTGGACCCTAAACTTTCAATCACAAAGGCTTAAATTCTAGTTTGCTCATCATTTAACAGGTGTGTGATATTAGCAAATAATCTTGGCCTCTTTGAAAAGCCTGTGTACTTCACAGAGCTATTGTTCATTTCTTTATTTACAAATTCTCATGTAATGAGCTTTTATTGCATATTTATTACTCACCAGGCTCTGTGTTAGGTACTATGCATTCATCAGAACAAGATGGGCATAGTCTCTGTGCTCATGGATCAGGAGTGAGGTGAATGAGAGAGGAAAATGGCATGAGATTATCTGTGATTATAATTTTTAAGGAAAAAATTACAGAACTAATGCTTCTTGGAACACACATTGGAAAATGCAGGTCTAGAGATATGTTAGATTAATCTTCTGTGTGATTTGATATCTACCAACCATAGGTATTCTTGAAAATGAGAAAATGTGGGAACACCATAAAAGGTTTTTTTGCGGGTTAAGAAGATAATTTTCCTGGCAGGTGCTGCCACAAAGTAGATCTTTTCCCATTTCAAGAGTGAAGTTGCCTAAGCAAAAGATAAGCTTCTGTTTTACTTAGAAAAGAAACAAGTAAATAAGTGGGACCACAGAGTACGCGAAACCAGCTATCCAATACCCAGGCCTGTAGAGTGAGCTAAATCATATGTTAGAGGGCAGGCAAGTCCAGAGAATGTAAACAGAGTGTGGTATCAGGCAACACAAAGAAAGGAAATGCAGAGCATACAAGGAAAGGAAATGGCCGATGATGAAGCAGACAAGGCTAAACTCCCAAAACGGAGGGCTGGAATGGGAGTGTGGAGAAGTGTCAGTATCAGGACACACAGCAGCAGGGCATGGAGCAGAGAACATCCTTCGGTGAATATGCTTAGGATAAGAATCACAGAGACACAAAGAAAGAATAGAGTTAAGAAACAGGAAAGCTGGGAGATTGTAAAGCCATTAAGAAGTTCCAAGCCCTCTCAACATCTACCCACTATACACACGACATTCATAAGAAAAGAACAGGAGAAAGTGGATCAAAAGAGGAACACTGATGAAAACAAGGAGGTAATATGGCTCAGCACAATTACATTCACTGCCTAGGGTTGCTGCAGCAGCTATAAAGGGTCACCAAAATATGTGCTACATAGAGAATGTTGCACTGAAGAATAATTCTCATTCCCAGAAAGCAAGACTGAAATGTAGATGTATCCACGGATGGCTAGAGAGAATTTACCAGCTCTCAGAATGAGAAAAGATTATTGGTCCAACTTAAACTCAGCCTTGTGTATTTTATGCTCCATTCAACTCCATAGAAAATTCAGTTAAAGTTCAGGCACAGGGTAAATATTCTCTTTTGCTGCAAGTCTAAATAAAGAACACTAAAATGATACTGACAAATGTAGAGTGGATACCTAAATCCCAGTGGACACTAATGATCATTTGATCATTGGCCTGGAACCCAGGCTAAAAACAATCCCCATTTATGCCAGCCTACTTCTCTACCTACTGGCAGGAAAATTTGAATGTATGTGTTTATGGGGCTATAATTTAAATGACTGATGACCCTCACGCCACCAAAAAAAGTACCGTTACTGATACACACAGAACTAGGGAGTAAAGAGGAAGGACCACCTTTGCAGATGAGGCTACCATGAGACTGTTCATTAAGTCTTTTCCAGGATGAAGAAACCCAGGCAATGAGCTCTTTGAAAGCAGGGCTGATGCCCACTCTTCTGAGCACAACCAACACACAGGACCCACTACAAGACCAAACACCTAAAGCTGTGGTATCTGTTGGTTGATTGGTGAATTTTTTTAAATGGATAATAGTTTGTGGATTAGGCACATTCCTCCAAGTTGTGCTAATCCTTTTACAAAGAGCAGAATGACCTCTTTCTACTCCTTTGATACAAATATGCTTATTGAGAACTTCCTATATCCCGGGCCACACACTAAGGCCTGAGGATACAAAGATGAGTAGACCCTGTTTTAGTGTGCTAGGGTTACCACAACAAGGTACCACTGGGTGGCTTAAACAAGACAAACTTATCTTCTCACAGTTCTGGAGACTAGAAGTTCAAGATGAAAGTGTCTTCAGTTTGAACGCTTGTGAGGGCTGGGAGGGAGGGATCCGTTCCAGGCCTCTCTCCTTGGCTTCACCCTGTATCTTCACATGATCTTCCCTCTATGTGTGTCTGTGTCCAAATGTCCTCTTCTATTGGATTAAAGCCCACCCTAAGGACCTTATTTTAACCTAATTCCCTCTGTAACGACCCTATCTCCAAACACAGTCACATTTTGAAAGTCAGGACTTCAACAGATAACTGGCGGCAAGGACGTAATTCAGCCCACAACAGACACAGGCCCTACTTCAGAATACTCATATTTGATTGCTCAGTGAAGAGCTCCCAGGAAGACCTGGGAAAGCAAAACTATTGTTGCTGTCCAGCACTTACTTGCCTGACAGAGTTCTACTTCCCAGCAATGAGCTCACCTTTCTTCTATTTAAACTGCATTCACAGTAAGTTCTCTGTTAAGAGAATTCTAAGCTCTACTAACTAGCCCCTCTGCCAGAGAGGCATTCTGCATTTTCAAAATCCTTGTGGAACTAAAAATCAGAGTGGCTACACTTTGCCAAAAGGTATGCATGCATGTCGGAGATAAAATAGTAGTGAAGTAAATAGGTCCATTCCAGAAAAAGCAAAATGACTAACTGTATACTATCTGCCCTTCTGCTTTATCTGTATAATTCTTACAAAGCGAGTTTATTCATCACAGGACTCTATTCTCTGTTCTTGGTTTCCAGTCTACACTGTGTCCCCAGCTCAGACTTTGAGAATAGAAAGTCCAGTTGCATAAACAAATTTTCTGCTTAAATAATAAGGCTTACAAACTAAAGGCATAATCATCTTAAAGCAAACTACTCCTAGTTCGCTAATTCAATGAATGATATTTACACAATGTTGTTAAGAGCCATTTAGCTACCGGAAAACATTCCATTTGTACACAGCATTCCATTTCAGCCAAACTCATAAAGTGTACTCACTTGCTGCAGATCAGTTGCTCATAAAGTGTAGAGTCAATTTCTACTTCTGCATGAGCAACGTCAAAAAGGTAATAGAAGAAAACCTTCAGTCTGAGCAAGGAAGTCAGCCCACTCTTTCATTTGCATAAACACATGCATTAAAGAGGAACTTAAGGTCTATTTATTTTACAATTACAAAGGATAACAGAGCCTTTTCAAGTTTTTTCTCCCAAAACCTAAATTTCTAACTACTCTGCTAGTTACATATTATTTCGTTGAAGATTGCTATTCTTTGGTCATGAGCAAACTCAAGTTTACCAACTTTCCTTCTCACACCCAGATTCATTATCATTCTCTTAAGTCTCCTGTTCCAGTTAATATCATAAAGATCTTCCCAGTTACCCAAAGGAGATATCTTGGAATGATCTTTCACTCTTCCCTCTCCTTTACTTTCCATATCTACTCAATCCCCAAATTCTTGTGATATTACCATGCTCATTCAACTTTATTGGCTTGCCATTGTATGCCAGGAACTGAGCTAAGCATTGGGGAAATAAAGACACATAAAAAATGGTGCCTTCTATCAAATAGCTCATAAAATATTTGAGAAGGAAAGTCAGTTATCAATGACAGTGATAGGGGCCATGATAGAACCATGTTTTGACTGTTTTGGGAGCTCAGAAGCAATATTCTTGAAGGGAGTTTTAAAGAAAAAGAATTAAATAAGGGCCAGATTGGCCTGGGGAAGGAAGCAGGTAGCAGTGCGGAGATGTCATTTGAAGAACAGGAAAATGCACACACATGAAGCAGCATGATGTCATTGGGAAACTACCAAACTTCAGGATGGCTAGAGCAGTCTGTGGTAGATTGGCAAGAGATAAAATTGCATAATAAAGCAGGGAACAGATCTTAGAATACCTTGTGTTTTAAGTTATGGATGATCCATTAAAGGCTCCTAAGTAGTGACACAACCAGATTTCTTTCCTAGAAAGCCTGCTCTATCTGCAGTGGGTAGGTTAGATCGAATGTGTAAATGCAGGTATGCTGAGGGGGGAAAATCGGATAGGAGCTATTGGGTAAATATGGAGGAGAAAGAGAGAAAATTACTTTAACCTATTGTCTCCATTCTCCCTAACATCAGCTACAAATAAGGGTGAAAAAGTATAATTTTTTAAAAAAATCAGAATATCAATGCATGAAATTAGATGTGCAATAGCTACTCCAATCAAGAAATTGTACTGGTTACAAAATAGCCATAGAAAAACCATACTGAACAATGCTGGTAGTACAGTATAATTGTTAATATATGGACTCTGGATTGAAACAGATCTTCGCCTAAACTTACTAATAGTGTAAATTTAAGCAGGTCACAAAACCTCACTAAACCTCAGTTTATTCATCACACAAATAAGATTAAAAATCATACCAACCTCTTAGAGCTACTGTGTGGGATAAATGGGCTGATGTATACACTTTGCACAGTACCAGACACATAGTAAGCAACCAATAAAGAGCAGCTATTTTTAGACCAGTGCAGAATTGTTTGCCTCTACAATAAACCTGCAGGGAACTGGAGAGGAGAGTCCTGAACTGGGACATCTGCGTCTATTTCTTATTGTTATTTAACTTCACATAAGTTACTTAATATCTCTATTTCTTCTGATCAACTGAGATAATTCTTGTTCTATTTATGTAATAAGGTTGTTTCTGACACGAGATAATATATGCGAAAGTAGCCTGAATAATCTAAAGTGATGAACACATACAAGATATTATGGTCTGACCTTGGCATATTTCACTTTGGGCAGCTCTGGTCACATGGTGATAATCATGAACTCCTGCACAGAAATAGCGCCAAAAGATCAGTGGACTCAGATGAGGCGGGGGGAGGGCGGGGCTGGACTCTAGCCCCAGGATCACCACTGACCTGTGACCCAGGCCAAGCCACTTACCTGTTGGAGTCTCCGCTTCCTCATCAACAACTCAAGGGGATGTATTCCACACCCTCTAAACCACCTTATTGCAGATCCAACAATCTAATTCCCTTCATTAAGACGACTTTAAGTGTTCAATATTTCACATTTTCCTCTATGCCAACAAAATGCTCCAAAATGAAGCAAAGGCAGGATTTACTATGGGTCAAGAATCTTCTAACCCAGAGTCAATGCAATCTCACATTATTTAATTTTTCACATGCTTTAATCTGTGATGACATTCAGAAATGAGCAGATTAAACATAATTAACCCATCAGAACATAGTTGTCAGGCTTCACCCCCTGAAAGGGATTTATATAGCACCACTTAACTGAAAGAGGGTATCTGTGTAAAGATTCTGGTCATAACCAGATAAAAAGTAGCTGGTAATAAAACTCAGCGAAGGAAAATGAACATGGGGCTTGCTATCTATTTTTTTAGTATTTTTCAAACAGATATAGAGTATTTATTTGTTATTATTCCCTGCTATTCAAGTTTCATCTCCCTGTAATATGTTGCTTTTTTCCCATTGGCAATATAATCAGAAAGGTTATTTTAAAAAGAGAGAGAGAAAAGGCTAAGGGTAGATAATGCTATGAAAAAATTATTTTCTGGATGAACTAGTAAGACACCAAATTCCTCCATTATGTTCCAAGGTTCAAGAACCTGAACTGTAAACCCAGTGGAAAACTGCATAGGATTTTATTGCTGTTGATGTTACTGCTTATTTTGAGTTGTTTCTCTGAATGAAAATCATTGTCCCCAAAAGAACAAATGGCAAAACAGCTAATTTAGAGTTCCTCAACCTTAGCAGTACTGCATCCTGGACCAGATAATTCTGTGCTGTGAGAGGCTGTCCTATGCCTCGTAGGATGTTGCAGCATCCCTGGCCTCTACCCACTAGGTGCCAGCAGTACTCACTCACCCCCAGTCATGACAGTCAACAACGTTTCCAGACACATTGCCAAATGCCCCTGGAGAAACAAAATTGCTTCCATTGCGAACCACTGGTTTAAAGAAAGCACACACACACTTGTCCAGTTCCAAATCTGTATCACCCCACCTGCCATTACCATACTGAGAACATCCTTTACCCATATGAAACAAGACAGTTACCAGTGAGGTAGGGAATTTTTTTTAACATGATTCCTTCTCGGGAGGGGTGATCAAATGACAGACCACAAGGGCAATAGCCAAGAAACCACCCGTTCCATGAGTTCTCATTCACAAAACATAGGCTGGGATTCTCAACATCCCCATGGAGAATATGGAAAGCAGGAGGCCTGGAGTACAAATGCACGTGTGTATTTTAATCTCTATTTCCCATCTTGATATATGGAATCTAGAGGGCTCCATTTTCTTTTCTTTCTTTTTTTTTTTTTTTTAATGGTCTCCTGTTATGTGTTTTCTCTGTATGTCTCTGTTTAACTCTCTCCCAGAGAACGATCTTGGAAGCTAAAATTTGTGATCAAAAAAATTCTGGAAGGAAACTGTTAGAGCATTTGCCTCTGGAAAGGGTGGGCTAGGTGGGTAGGGGTCTCTAGACTTGTTTTTATTGTATTCTCTTCCATGCTATTCGAACATTTAATAGCTTCCATGAATTTGTTTTCAAATTTAAAGAACTAGTTATCAAAATAAATTTAAATTATGATCTGCCACAGACAGTATACAGGGTAATGTGCTTTTAAATTAGAAGGCAGCTGCCAACACTGATTCCCCCTATAGACAGAATAGCAATTATTTAGGTCTGTGATTTCAAAGTCTCTAATATTTTTTCCTGAATGACAGAACAGCTACCACTGCCTGTAGCATGAATGATGCAGAGAAATAGGTGAACTTAAGACTGTGGCAGAAAATAGAATCCTGGGTCCCTACATTAGGGATTCTATTTTATGGGGAGGGAGATTCTGAGAAGCCCATTGCTTCTGAGAATATATTCATAAATTCTTGCAATAATTCAGTCTAAAGCCTTGGATTACACCTGCTGTTAGGCAGGGATTTTCACATTACATAGACTGACTATGAATTCATTGTGAGTCACTGAATAAGAACTATATGACATGTAAATGCAGAATAGTTGCAAATATATTTTAGCTTCTGATTAATAGATATGCATTATATGTGTGTACAAATTTATACCATGCAACACATATTTATTCAGGGCCTACTCAGTACCCAGCAATGTGCTGACGAAAGGATATAACAGTGAATCAGACAGACATGGTCCCTCCCCTCATGGAGCACCCCTTTAGTTGAAACGTAAGAGAACTGTAACTCTTTAACTTTATACATTTGTCAAATTGTCATTTATAATGAGCATTTACTTTGCTTTTATTATTGAAAAATACCTTAAAAGCAAAAAAAGAGAATGAATTTATTAAAATAGAGCAGAGTGTCCCAAGTTTTTTCCATATAAAATTATTTCCACAAAATGTCCCCTCAAAAAAAAAATCTATGGTTAAATAAGCTGATGAAACAGCACACACCATATAATAAATACCTCTCTTAGAGAAATGAAATGTAATTAGCTGGAAATTTTTGCTTACCAGAATCCCAGGGTGTTTATCCCCACAAAAAGAAGAGGCAGGGCTTCCCTGGTGGCGCAGTGGTTGAGAATCTGCCTGCCAATGCAGGGGACACGAGTTCGAGCCCTGGTCTGGGAAGATCCCACATGCCGCGGAGCAACTAGGCCCGTGAGCCACAACTACTGAGCCCGCGCGTCTGGAGCCTGTGCTCCACAACAAGAGAGGCCGCGATAGTGAGAGGCCCGCGCACCGCGATGAAGAGTGGCCCCCACTTGCCGCAACTAGAGAAAGCCCTCGAACAGAAACGAAGACCCAACACAGCCAAAAATAAAATAAATAAATAAATAAATATTAAAAAAAAAAAAAAAAGAAGATGCAAAGAGAGAAGGTAGGGAGAAGAAGGGAAGAGAGGAAGAGAAAAAGAGAGGAAAGGAAAAGTCAAAAAGAAAATACAGCATAAACTATATTAAACTTCCAAGGGTGCTGCAAAAGACATAAAAGTTTTCATATTGGGAATGTTTTCATATATAGAGAGAGGTGGGGGGGGGCATCCTTTGGTATCTCTGGGGGATGGGTTCCAGGACCTCCACAGATACCAAAATCCCAGGATGCTCAAGTCCCTTATAAGAAATGGCATACAGTTTGCAGATAACCTATGCACATCTTCCCATATACTTAAAGTTATCTCTGGATTACTTATAATACCTAATACAGTGTAAATGCTATGTAACTAGTTGTAAATATAATGTAAATGATATGTAAATAGTTGCTGGCATATAGATTCAAGTTTTGCTTTTTAGCTTTTTAGTGGTTGGTTGAATCCACAGATGCAGAACCAGCAGATATGGAGGGCTGCTTGTGTGTGTGAGTGTGTGTGTGTGTGTGTATAGAGAGATATATATACACACTATATAGAGAGAGATATATAGTTATAGATATCTCAACTAAAGAAAAGGAGAGGGAAAAGAAAATGTGTAGGGTAAATAAACATGAATGCACGGAAAGAGAGTGAGAATGAATGGAGTAGTAAATGGGTAGAGAGACAGACTGACAGACAAACAGAAAGACAAACAGATAAATGGATAAGTGGGGAAAAGGAAGAAGAGAAAAGGAGAAGATGGCACAGAGAAAATATTTCTGAGCAGCTGCTTTAATGATGGATGTTTGCTTTATAACACACTACATGATCAATGTTTATCTCTTCAAGAATACCTATAGTTAAGATCCAAATTCTTCTTAAAGTGTCTGAAATCAAAGCAGTAAGTTTGGGGAACATACCAACAGAGGCAGGCTCCAAAGTAGTCCATTATGCTAGCATCACACATACCTGGACCAATAAGGCTCTGCAAGGCCTGCCTGTATAGGTCATAGAATTAAGGATCAACACATTCTAGGAAGCACTAATGTAGGAAGACAAAGCCTACTAAAACTTGTCAGTAGATAACAAGAACATGATTAAAGAAAACAGAATAATGCTAACTAGATAGATGATAGATGTAGATAGATAGATAGGGAGGGACGAAGGAAGGAAGGAAGGGAGGGGGCAGGGAGGAAGGAAAGAAGGGAGGGAGGGAGGGAGGGTGAGAGGGAGGGAGGGAGGAAGGAAGGAAGGGGGGATGGGGGAAAGGAAGGAAGGTAGGGAGGAAGGGAGGAAGGTTGGTTCTAAAGTGACACTAATTCAAACGGTTTAAACATTTGCCAGCATTAAGGCAGCAGCCTAACTTTAACATGTTAAAAATCTCACCCAGCAACTGGTTTTGTAGTTCTACCTGAAAGGCATTTCTATTATCATGAAGAGTTTTTGTTATGGTAATCATTTTGAAACTAGTTTACAGTAACACAGTAATATTTACCTTGGTTTAAATAAATGGCCATAGCATATTTTAATGGAATACATTGTTTATATTATTAGACTTATTTGCTAATATTGTACTGAAGATTTCTGTGTCTGTGCTCATGAGGGATACTCATCTGTATTTTCCTTATCCTGAAATGTCCTTCTCAGGTTTTGGTATCAGGGAAATGCTCAAAACACAAGCTAGGAAGTGTTTTCTCTTCCTCTGTATTTTGAAAAAGTTTATGTAAGATCAATAGTTCTCTTCCTTAGATGTTTGATAAGATTCATCATTGAAAATATACGGTCCTGGCGTTTTCTGGTGATTGATTACAAATTCAGTTTCTTTCATTGATATGAGGCTATTCAGATATTGCTTCTTCCTGTATCAGTTTTAGTAATATGTGTCTATCAAAGAATTATTCATTTTATTTAAATGGTCAAATTTACTGGCATAAAGTTGTTTATAACATCCCTTTATTTTCCTTTCAGTGATGTCCCATTTTCAATTCCTGGTATTGATCATTTGTGTGTGTGTGTGTGTGTGTGTGTGTGTGTGTGTGTGTTGGGGGGGGGTTCCCCTCTTTTTCTTTTGAGCTATCTTGTTGGGGGTTTTATTGACTTTCTTAATCTTTTTGAAGAACTAGCTTTTGGCTTTTGTTTCTTTGTTAAATTTCTCTATTGTTTGTCCGTTTTATATTTTATTGGTTTTTGCTTTTATCTTTATTAATTACTTTCTTCTTCTTAGTTTGGATTTAATTTGCTTTTGTTTTTCTACTTTCTTAAGTAGGAAACTTAGATCATTCATTTTAAACCTTTGTCTTGTCTAATATAAGCATTTAACGACAAATTTTCCTCTAAGTAGTGTGTTAGTTGCATTCCACAAATTTTGACAGGTTGCGTTTTCATTATCATTCAATTTGAAATGTTTTCTAATTTCTTCTGGTTTGTTCTTAAAATACATGGTTCATTCTTAAAACCATGGATTATTATAGATGTATTGCTTAATTTCATAACTAGTCTACAAATATGGGTCCCACCAATGCCTACTCTCTCTGTACATGTATGTTACTCCTCACATTGAGATGGAGATTATTTCTTATCCTCAAATTTATGCTGGCCTTGCTAGCTGGCTTTAATCAACAGAATGCAACAGAAGTGATGCTGTGCCAGTTCCAGGCTGAGTTGATCTAATGTGTCGTTGAGTTGACTTTTGATTTGTTGCAGCTGTATTTAATAAATTTTAGTCACCAAAAGTTTCAAATATTTCAAGTGCAAGAGCATGGATTGTGATCTGAACACAAGCAAAGCTTCAAAGGTCCCTCTATGCTGTATAATCTATCCAATGGCTTTTAAGACCTCTGTGGATCTGAACACAAGCAATGCTTCAAAGGTCCCTCTATGCTTTATAATCTATCCAATGGCTTTTAAGACCTCTGTGGATCTGAACACAAGCAATGCTTCAAAGGTCCCTCTATGCTTTATAATCTATCCAATGGCTTTTAAGACCTCTGTGGATCTGAACACAAGCAATGCTTCAAAGGTCCCTCTATGCTTTATAATCTATCCAATGGCTTTTAAGACCTCTGTGGATCTGAACACAAGCAAAGCTTCAAAGGTCCCTCTATGCTTTATAATCTATCCAATGGCTTTTAAGACCTCTGTGGAGCCCCTCTGCTCTCCCATCCCAAACCATGAAAATCTTTCTCCGCCCTGCTATCCTTCCCCTAGACTTCCGTGTGCCACCGTGTTGCAATCAGTAAATTCCTGGTATGCCAAAGGGGTTTCTCTCAGCTCTCTGGCCCTGCCTCCAGCCTTTAGGCCATGCACCTGCCCTATGTGCTAAAAGACGCTGTGTGCCTCAGGGGAATTTCTTAGCTCTCCTACTTTGCTCCCACCCTTCAGCATGCTGCCTCTACTCTCAGTAGCAAGAACTGGGAGGTAGACATGGCTTTGCTCTCGGACCAGGGCTCGTTGGGGTCTAATCCAACAGGCATTGCTAAACGTTTACTAGAAGTTCATCTGGTTTCCTCCTATCCAATTTGAGGTGAGTTGGTGCCTCTTTCTGCTGTTCTCCAGGGAAAAGAGCAGTCATGGGTCCTTCGCTGCTAGGAAGGATCATGATTCCTTTCTAGACTTTAATTCACTTGTAATCCTTTAGCTCTTTGCTATTCATGTTTATCGGATTGTTCTCATTCACAGTGGAATCGATGGTCTTTTTCAACTTTCTACCTCAAAACAGGAAGCAGAACTCCTTGTATTTCAATATATTTAAGGTCCATAAACTTTTCACTCAACAGATGGGCCAGTGATAAATGATCTTTCAATACTTGCTCAAATTTCTCTCCCACTTACTAGCTTGTACAACTAGAGTGATTGATGCCCTCCTCCTGGCCCAGTTTATAAGCCAATTTTCATCAGATCAATAGATAAATTAGCAACCTCACTGCCTTGCCTACCAGCCTCTGGTTGTATGTACAGGGTTGAGGTGGACGCTTTAGGGTTAGAGTCTGTTTATGGGATTAGGCGGGCTGACTGGATATTAATATACACAGCTCTTCATACTACAAGGACCTTCTCTGATACCTGCGATATTGTTTCCATGTATATGCCTAATCTGATTTGTTTCCCATCTGACATTTCAGTGACATGGTGAAATAAGTACCATGCCCTGCTCTCCATCCTACATGGCCAGGATAGTGATGCCTAAATTTTGCTAGCCACCCAGTCTTTGCTAGCCACCTACTCATCTCCACATCCACCAACAACTAGTCAGCACCTTGCTATTGTAAAAAATGATCTGCAAACATGAAGCTCTACTCATCTGCTTTTAAGCATTACCCACCCACATTTTGCTCCAATATTTTATACAGAACTTGTGAGATTTTTTTTATTGCTATATGCCCAGCATAGTGTATGCCACAAAGTGTTCATTCAATAAATGTTCATTATTATTTAATTAAAGATATTACTGGTTAAAATTTCTATCTACATTGCAGGTAAGGTAAACTATGGCAGACAGAAGAAGGAAGACAGTTCATGAGTGAGTCTTAATGACTGGCTTCACCTATAAAACCAGTTGTCCTAGTAATGGTCAAGAGTGGATTCCCACCTCTGTACACTACTCCAAGATATGGTTCAATGGTTAGATTTCTGGTTCAAATTCTGATGTTTAAAATTCAGATGTGAAATTGGGTAAGGTGAGACAATGCTACATGAAAGTAATATCGACTGTCAAGGGCTGAGCTGAGTTGAGCTGAGTGGTGTTAGAGTGGTCAATTAAGATAACAAGTCAAAATGAAACAGTCAAGCCTTTAATAATTTACTGTGACAGTATAAGCAAGAGGTCAAATAGGGAAAGTGCCAGCTCCCTCACTGTACCACTTTTCCCCATGGATCAGCCCTAGGTCAGGGTCTGGTGAATAAGCCCAGATGGGAATCATCTCACTGCCAAGAGAGTCCAAAATAAGAGACTCTTGAGGTTTTTATGGACCTGAGGGCCAGAAAGAGGGGGAGAGGGAAGGGTTAGGAATGAAAAAGTACTAAGTACAGGGTCAGATGGAGAAAAAATGTCTTCAAGCTTTCCCCCCTTCCCTAGACAAGGAGGTCTCTGCAGAGGCACCTGAGAAAGGCTTCTGCCAAAGGCCCCCAATAAAGAGACCTCCAAATGGAGGTGCCTGGGCTAGGAATGCAGAAATACTTGAGAGCATGGCCAGCCAGGGGGCTGGAGTCCTCAGCTGTTATTCCCTCCAGACACTGCAAATACATTAGCTTTGCACCAAGCCTGGTGTGAGGAAGGCAGCTTTGCTTGGCGGGCTTTGTTTTTTCCTCCAGTCAGGCTTAAAACAAATCACACAGAAGTTCTGGGCCGGGAGCTGGGCTTCCTCATCATCTACCAGCAACAAGCAGGAACCGAGGTAGGTGGAAACCTAGAGATTCCACAGGCCCACTCGGTTACACAGCCTGAGAGCCTGGTCTCCTGAAAGGGGCTGGAGGAAATCCAGCACTTTGAGAACTTCTTTTCTACGTAAGTCCGTGCCAAGCTCTGTCCTGTCTCAAGACACTGAGCCTGGTGGTCCACTGCATACACATGCAGAAACTAATCAGGGCAAAGGAAGAAGTTCTGAGACAGTTTATAAAATTATCTACGAGGCAGGGGGATCTTCGAGACTAAAAGCACTGGTGTTGTTATGATTCTCACAATAAATTAGAGTTAAAGAAAACCTAGACTCATCTTCATTACATTCATCATCACTTAATACTTTGCATCCATGGATATTAAATACGATAAATTTAAACGGCACCTTCAAAAGATGTAGCTCCTGTCCTGAAACAATTTACATTCTACAGAAGCACTTGGATCTGGGGGGAAAGGCCTGAGAGAATGTAGCTGTGTTGGTTAATGCCAACAATAATAAAATAAATGACCAGCAGGAGCTCCCATTAAAGGCAGTCTCATGTAAAAGTTTAGTTTCTTTTAAAGACTCAATAGGCATTCTTTTACTATGACATATACACAGATTTTGGACAGCAGAGCCTTTGTTTTGTTTAATAGATCAAAAAAGAAAGCTATGGAGTGGTTTATAATATCATCCTTGAACAGCGATTCCAGATAAAGTATGGGGTACTTGAAACAATAAATCACATTTTAATGGGACTTGTAATGAAAATGCCATGGAAGGGTAATAGTCTAAGGGTCTCTGTCATACTATGTAACTAACAGTAGTAATTGTTGGAGATTATTTCCAGAGTCAATGCCCTATAAAAGAATGACACACAGAAAGAAGTGTGTTTCCAGAGTCAATGCCCTATAAAAGAAAGAAGTGTGCAATCCTGATATTATCCTTGGTAATAGGCTGATATCCAACACCGTGTGCCTGGCAGAGGGAAGAGCAAGTGTATGAATATTTAGAAAGGAAAGAGAAAGAGAAAATCATTCTAGTTTCTAAGTCATTCTTTCTTGTATATCTTTTCAGAAATAAATACTTAGGCTCTACTGCCTATCCAAATACCTAGTTGCTACCTATGGGGGAGGAGGGAGGGAATACTACCTTGAAAATGACCACCACCACATAAGTCATGTAAGTTGGGCTTAGGTGGAAAGTTTTTTTTTTTTAGTTTTTCTTCAAAGGAAATTTTATTTTTCTGACAGTTTTATGGGCACTGTTTTCTGCAAATATCATCTCTAGCCCTAGCTCTCATCTTACATTCACTGGAAACCATTTCTACTTCATTTCACAATCATCAACAAATGAGTGGTGTCTTCTGGATCCGCCATGTAGCAATGCTGTTATATCTAAGGATTCCCACTGAATTGACAGGCTCTCAATGAATCTCCAGAAGTATCTCATTTGGTCAGTAAAACTATTAAACAGATGAGATTTAGGCTGAACCAAAGAGCCACAGCATTATAAATCCCGCCTGGAATAAAGTTTCCAAGAAAGCATCAGTTAACCTATTCCTGAGTATCATCCCTGCAGAAGGAAGCCTGTAGCTGATGATCCTGTCATAACTGATAATAAAGCAAACAATGAATTGTTCAAAAATAGGCAAAAGATTTCAAGAAAAAATGCAAACAATTCACTATTAGAGATGAGACTATTTATTAAATAATCCAAGTTAATTCTTACTTTACTCTTTATACCATTTAATAAGAGTAGATATTATGGAATGGGACAGTTCTAGCAATCGTGTTTCCAGTGCATATATAAGCTGGAAACATTAGATTTTTCATAAACCTTAAATATTCAGCTTGGTAATTTTAGTAATTGCATTGTCTTTTCTCATTGCGTTTCTTTAGAGATATTTCCACTTCTCTCCTGCCTGAGAGAATGGGCAGAGAAATTAATAGAAATTTTCTATTAATTTGTCTTTCTGCATATGTTTGCCCTCCTTTTGTGCCATAGTTCTGCAGTGAGAACTCTGAGAAAAAGCACAATGCTTAAGTATGGGAATTAAGAATGTAATTTTGCTCATTATTTTTCTTTTTGTGATTTCTCACATGTATTCCAGATATTTATTTTAATGTTTTTTTCACCAGAATCATTTGAAGGCAAAGGGCAGTCTCATTTCTCAGCATTTAGTAATATAGTTTGATAAATGTTAAATTATATTCCTTATTCTAGATAAACATTCATGGTGCCCTAAATATAACCAAATGAAAAAAATCCTATTTTATCTTATTTTATCTTATTATGAAACTGACATTTTCAACATTTATTTAAAATTTTTAGAAGGCCTATCCCAAGCAGCTATAAATTTTAAAATCACATTGAGCAAATGCGACATGTATATAATTTATTAAAATATAAAGCCAGCAAGTGTTTTCAGGAAAGTCCAAAGTACTTCCTTGTTCCAAGGTAGGAAAGCTCCACTGGTTGACAGGCTCAGGATAAGCTCACTGAGAACACCAATTTTAAGACAGAATTTGGAAATGAATTTGATTTCAATATAATACTCTCTATTTACTTCATTTTTCTTCCTTTATATGGTAAAAAGATTCAAACATTCTATCAAAATACATAAAACAGGAAAGCAGGATTCACAGGTTTTATCTGACCATCTGCATGTATACAATGTGTACAGTTGATTCTATTTTTCACATAACAATATGTGAAGGTGAGGAGATAATATTCATAATTATTGGGAAACAGGTACTACAGAAGAAAAAGTATGTGTGGGCTTCCCTGGTGGCGCAGTGGTTGAGAATCTGCCTGCCAATGCAGGGGACACGGGTTCGAGCCCTGGTCTGGGAAGATCCCACGTGCCGCGGAGCAACTAGGCCCGTGAGCCACAACTACTGAGCCTGCACATCTGGAGCCTGTGCTCCCAACAAGAGACGCCGCGATAGTGAGAGGCCCGCGCACCGTGATGAAGAGTGGCCCCCACTGGCCGCAACTGGAGAAAGCCCTCGCACAGAAACGAAGACCCAACACAGCCAAAAATAATAAATTAATAAAAATTTTTTAAAGAAAGTATTTGTTAGTTTTCAAGGAACATCCTGCTAATCTTTTATTGATTCCATTATTCACAGAAGGATAAATCTCTAATAGTGCACCTTACTGAGCCTGAAATAGAAAGATTTTCATGGATGGCCTCATAGAGAGGTGCAGGCTAGCCACGGACCAGGGAAATCTATCATAGTAACACTACATCCCCTAGTTTCTGCTTTCTGATCTCACAAAATTCCAAAGTTACTGACGACAGCATTTATTTCAGCAAATTTAGCATGCCCTTTAAACTGCCACAAGTTAGATGCACAGCACAAGATACACACAAAATATACACTAAAAGTACATTTACCTCATCCCTAAATGACATATTCATTTTAAATGCAATACCTCAGGGCTCCTAAGAAGGATGGAATTAGGAATCAGAGGATGGTACTTGATGCCTTCCCTTCCCCACATCTCAGCTGAGTAACCTCAATCTAGTCATTCCTTCAGCAGAAAAATACATTGAGCACCAGGTACTGTTCTAGGCACTAAAGATGAGGCACTTACATTCCAGTGGGGGAAGCAGACAGTAATCCATGTGCATAAGTGAATGTGCACATTGTAACTAAGTATACAGCCCAGCAAAGGTATGACATGCTGCAGAGAAAGACAAACCCAGATCAGGTGACCAGAGAGGTGTTACTTTATAGACAGGACTCAGTGGTCTCACTAAAAGGCTCCCTGTGTGCCGAGACTGAAGAGAGTGAGTAAGCAGGCCAGAAATATTGGGGGGCAGAGTGCCCCTTCCAAAGTGGCTCACTTTGGTGTATTCACGGAGCAACAAGGAGGTGCTGGTAGCTGGAGCTGAGTGAGAAGACATGGGGTTGGTAGGACATGGGGTCAGAGGAGGAAACAGATGTCACCGCCCACTTACATTTTTATTTTGTCCTTTTTCATGTACAGTCTCACTAGTGTTATATTCTTTGAGACTCTTTTTACTTCCTTCATTGTTCCCCTTCCTGAGTACAAAGTTTAATTAATCTGCAGTGAATATGAAAGGGTTTGAACTCATCCAGTGTGAGGGCAGAATTGGTAATGAGATGTAAAGAAACCACTGACTTCTTCTGACTCTGCTAGAACTTCGGGCTCCGGGCTGCTTCTTTTCAAAAACCTTTTCACATCCCTGCCTCCTAGGGGGGCCCTCCCAGGCCTCACCTCATCCTCTTGGTTTGCAATCCAAAAACAATACGTTCTTCAATATGTGATGATCCTGCACCTTTGGAAGTCATCCAGATTAACCAACCCCGGGAATGAAAAGAGACCTATCTCTTGCATGGCATACATTTCAAAGGGGGGCTAGCCCAGAGCAAAATGGAGAAGGAATTCAAAGGCCTCATATGGATGGTGATCCTGCTCTCTGGAAAGGAGCCACTAGTTATCAATCATCATAATCCCGCTCCTCTGCTCCCCGCTCAGAGACTGCTCTACTCCATCCACGTGTAGCCAAACAGTGAACAGGGGAGCAATGGGAACAACACTCAGAAATTCACCTGCCCTAAGTGCCATGAATTCTCTATATAAAACAGAGATAGGAGATCTGTAAATAATTTTAATATGGATAGAAATGCAAATTTTATTTGTTTTCTATCATCACATTTGTATTGGACAGAACAGCCCAAATAAAAATTGATCATACAGCTTCAAGCTTGTTTATGTAAATGCTTGGTTCAAGAATAATGAAAAGAGACTTCCCTGGTGGCTCAGTGGTTAAGAATCCACCTGCCAATGCAGGGGACACGGGTTCCAGCCCTGGTCTGGGAAGATCCCACACGCCGCGGAGCAACTAAGCCCGTGCGCCACAACTACTGAAGCCCACACTATAGAGCCCGCGTGTCACAACTACTGAGCCCACTCACTGCAACAAAGAGTAGCCCCCACTTGTCGCAACTAGAGAAAGCCCGTGTGTAGCAACAAAGACCCAACAAAGCCAAAAATAAATAGATACAGCAATTTATAAATAAATAAATAAAATATACCTTAAAAAAAAGAATAATGAAAATACCCCGTATAAAAATATTTACAAAAAAAATAGATTAGAGACAATTAAAGATCTAAATGGTAAAATGTGAAGCAAGATAAAAATACATAAAGAAGAATAAAAATATAAAGTATTATGCAATAGAGGTTTGGAGTGCTTTCTGAAATCAGATTCAAATGCTTAACTGTATAAAAATTTAAATGTATGATCATAAAAGGCTGTGTTAACAAAGTTAGAAAACAGGTAACAGATTAGGAGAAAATATTTGCAATGTATGTAGCAGTAGAAGGATTAGGAGTCAGAATACATATGAAGAACTCCTACAAATCAGATCATCCATAAAAATGGTAGAGGGTAAGAAATTTGAACAGATCACAAAATTGGAAATAAAGTACACAGATGCTCAACTTTTAGTCATTAGGGAAATATAACAAGATACAAATTTTTAGTCTCACTAACGAAAAATAAAAGGTTTGATACTATTCAGTGTCGGCAAGGTAAAGGAAGGAACACTCACTTTTGGAAATGTAAATTAAACAAAGGTTTTGAAGGATAATTTGACAGCATCTATCAAAATATAAAATGTGCATTATCCTTGACCCAGCAATTAAATTTCCAGGTATTTTCATCTAAAGCAATGTTAGTACGTGTACAAAGAGTCACACACAAGGATGGTCAGTTCAGTGTTGCTCCTAATGGTAATAAAATGGAAATATTCTAAATGTCCAACAACAGGAGGAGAGGTAAATAAACTATGGTGTAACCCATACTCTGGATACTGCATAGCAGTTTCTAAAAATTACGGAAATCTCTACACGAGTGGTTTTTCAAGCTGGGAACAGTTTTGGCAATGAACGGCGAGGGACATTTTTGGTTGACACATAGAAGGGGTGGGGGCGCTACTAGCATCCAATGAGTAGAGGTCAGGGATGTTGCTAAACATTCTACAATGCACAGGACACCTCTCCCCCAAACAAAGAATTATCCAGTCCTAAATGATAGTGCCAAGGTTGAGAAACCTTGCCTTATACTAACATAGAAAGAACTCCAAGTCATCATGTTAAGTGACAAAAGCAAGCCAGACAACAACACTTAACGGTATTATCACACTTCGTAAAAACAAAATCAAAATTTAAAAATCTTCACAATGTGTTTGTGTATAAATATCGTTTTTCTGGATAAATAGATATTAAAATATTAACAGTATTTAACTTCTGGGGGAAAGGGAGACAATATAAAGTAGTCAGCAACTCTACATTTTTCTGTACAGTTTGAAATTTCCCCACCTAGCACATTTTAAGGTATTATTTATGTAATTAAAAGAACAAAATAAAATTGCAAAAGCATATATTCCATTCATTATAAGTGGATTAAATGAAGTTCTCACTTTCTCTCCTGAGCTTTGGAACCTCTGATAAACCATTCCCTACTCTTGCATATTATTGTCTGAAAAGTAGCGATAATACAAACATTTGTTTCAGTAACGATTTTGATTTAAAAGTACTTTGAATTCCCTAGAATACAGTTGCTCTTATGCGCTGAGCTGTTTCCAGCCAAAAAATTCAAATGCTGAAGTCCCAACTCCCATTACTTCAGAATGTAACTGTATATAGAGACAAGGTCTTTACAGAAGTGATTAATGTAAAAAATGAGGCCACTGGAGATTGGTTCAAGATGGCAGAGTAGAAGGACACGTGCTCACCCCCTCTTGCAACACCAGAATCACAACTAACTGCTGAACAATCATCAACAGGAAGACACTGGAACTCACCAAAAAAGATAACCCACATCCAAAGACAAAGGAGAAGCCGCAACAAGATGGTAGGAGGGGCACAATCACAATAAAATCAAATCCCATAACCGCTGGGTGGGTGACTCACAAACTGGAGAACACTTGTACCACAGAAGTCCACCCACTGGAGTGAAGGTTCTGAGCCCCATGTCAGGCTTCCCAGCCTGGAGGTTCAGCAATGGGAGGAAGAATTTCTGGAGAGTCAACTTTGAAGGCTAGTGGGATTTGATTGCAGGACTTTGACAGGACTGGGGGAAACAGAGACTCCACTCTTGCAGGGCACACACAAAGCAGTGTGCGTATCAGGCCCCAGGGGAAGGAGCAGTGACCCCATAGGAGACTGAACCAGACCTACCTGTTAGTGTTGGAGGGTCTCCTGCAGAGGCGGGGGATGGCTGTGGCTCACCATGAGGACAAGGACACTGTCAGCAGAAGTTCTGGGAAGTATTCCTTGGTGTGAGCGCTCCCAGAGTCTGCCATTAGCCCCACCAAAGAGCCAGGTAGGCTCCAGTGCAGGGCCGCCTCAGGCCAAACAAGCAACAGGGAGGGAACCCAGCCCCACCCATCAGCAGACAAGCGGATTAAAGTTTTACTGAGCTCTGCCCACCAGAGCAACACCCAGCTCTACCCACCACCAGTCCCTCTGATCAGGAAGCTTGCACAAACCTCTTAGATAGCCTCATCCACCAGAAGGCAGAGAGCAGAAGCAAGAAGAACTACAATTCTGCTGCCTGTGGAAGGAAAACCACATTCACAGAAAGATACACAAAATGAAAAGGCAGAGACTATGTACCAGATGAAGGAACAAGACAAAACCCCAGAGAAACAACTAAATGAAGTGGAGATAGGCAACCTTCCAGAAAAAGGATTCAGAATAATGATAGTGAAGATGATCCAGGACCTTGGAGAAAGAATGGAGGCAAAGATCGAGAAGATGAAAGAAATGTTTAACAAAGACCTAGAAGAATTAAACAACAAACACCTAGAAGAATTAAAGAACAAACAGAGATCAACAATACAATAACTGAAATGGAAAATACACTAGAAGGAATCAGTACCAGAATAACTGAGGCAGAAGAACAGATAAGTGACCTGGAAGACAGAATGGTGGAATTCATTGCCATGGAACAGAATAAAGAAAAAAGAATGAAAAGAAATGAAAACAGCCTAAGAGACCTCTGGGACAACATTAAACGCAACAACATTCACATTATAGGGGTTCCAGAAGGAAAAGAGAGAGAGAAAGGACCCGAGAAAATATTTGAAGAGATTACACTCGAAAACGTCCCTAACATGGGAAAGGAAACAGCCACCCAAGTCCAGGATGCGCAGAGAGTCCCAGGCAGGATAAACCCAAGGAAAAACACGCCGAGACACACAGTAACCAAACTGACAAAAAAAAAAGAGAAAGAAAAATTACTGAAAGCAACAAGGGAAAATTGACAAATAACATACAAGGGAACTCCTATAAGGTTAACAGCTGCTTTCTCAGCAGAAACTCTACAAGCCAGAAGGGAGTGGCATGATATACTTAAAGTGATGAAAGGGAAGAAGCTACAACCAAGATTACTCTACCCGGCAAGGATCTCATTCAGATTCGATGGAGAAATCAAAAGCTTTACAGACAAGCAAAAGCTAAGAGAATTCAGCACCACAAAACCAGCTCTACAACAAATGCTAAAGGAACTTCTCTAAGTGGGAAACACAAGACACGAAAAGGACCTACAAAAACAAACCCGAAACAATTAAGAAAATGGTAACAGGAACATACATATCGATAATTACCTTAAACGGGAATGGATTAAATGCTCCAACCAAAAGACACAGGCTCGCTGAATGGATACAAACACAAGACCCATATATATGCTGTCTAAAAGAGGCCCACTTCAGACCTAGGGACACATACAGACTGAAAGTGAGGGGATGGAAAAAGATATTGCATGCAAATGGAAGTCAAAAGAAAGCTGGAGTAGCAATACTCATATCAAATAAAACAGACTTTAAAATAAAGAATGTTACAAGAGACAAAGAAGGATACTACATAATGATCAAGGGATCAATCCAAGAAGAAGATATAACAATTATAAATATATATGCACCCAACATAGGAGCACTTCAATGCATAAGGCAACTGCTAACAGCTATAAAAGAGGAAATCGACGGTAACACAATAATAGTGGGGGACTTTAACACCTCACTTACATCAATGGACAGATCATCCAGACAGAAAATTAATAAGGAAACACAAGCTTTAAATGACACAACAGATCAGATAGATTTCATTGATATTTATAGGACATTCCATCCAAAAACAGTAGATTACACTTTCTTCTCAAGTGCACACAGAACATTCTCCGGGATAGATCACACCTTGGGTCACAAATCAACCCTCGGTAAATTTAAGAAAATTGAAATCATATCAAGCATCTTTTCCAACCACAATGCTATGAGATTAGAAATCAATTACAGGGGAAAAAAATGTAAAAAACACAAACACATGGAGGATAAACAATACAGTACTAAATAACCAAGAGATCACTGAAGAAATCAAAGAGGAAATCAAAAAATACCTAGAGATAAATGACAATGAAAACACGATGATCCAAAGCCTATGGGATGCAGCAAAAGCAGTTCTAAGAGGGAAGTTTATAGCAATACAAGCCTACCTCAAAAAACAAGAAAAATCTCAAATAAACAATCTAACCTTACACCTAAAGGAACTAGAGCAAGAAGAACAAACAAAACCCAAAGTGAGTAGAAGGAAAGAAATCATAAGATCAGAGCAGAAATAAATGAAATAGAAACAAAGAAAACAACAGCAAAGATCAATAAAACTAAAAGCTGTTTCTTTCAGAAGATAAACAAAATTGATAAACCTTTAGCCAGACTCATCAAGAAAAAGAGGGAGAGGACGCAATAAAATTAGAAATGAAAAATGAGAAGTTACAACGGACACCACAGAAATACAAAGCATCAAAAAAGACTATTACAAGCAACTCTATGCCAATTAAATGGACAACCTGGAAGAAATAGGCAAATTCTTAGAAAGGTATAACTTTCCAAGACTGAACCAGGAAGAAATAGAAAATATGAACAAACCAATCACAAGTAATGAAACTGAAACTGTGATTTAAAATCTTCCAACAAACAGAAGTCCAGGACCAGATGGCTTCACAGGTGAATTCTATCAAATATTTAGAGAAGAACTAACACTCATCCTTCTCAAACTCTTCCAAAAAATTGCAGAGGAAGGAACACTCCCAAACTCATTCTATGAGGCCACCAGCACCCTGATACCAAAACCAGACAAAGATACTACAAAACAAGAAAATTACACACCAATGTCACTGATGAATAAAGATGCAAAAATCCTCAACAAAATACTAGCAAACAGAATCCAACAACACATTAAAAGGATCATACACCATGATCAAGTGGGATTTATCCCAGGGATGCAAGGATTCTTCAATATACGCAAATCAATCAATGTGATACACCATAGTAACAAATTGAAGGAAAAAAACCATATGATCATCTCAATAGATGCAGAAAAAGCTTTTGACAAAGTTCAACACCGATTTATGATAAAAACTCTCCAGAAAGTGGGCATAGAGGGAACCTACCTCAACATAATAAAGGCCATATACGACAAACCCACAGCAAACATCATTCTCAACGGTGAAAAACTGAAAGCATTTCTTCTAAGATCAGGAACAAGACAAGGATGTCCACTCTCGCCACTATTATTCAACATAGTTTTGGAAGTCCTAGCCACGACAATCAGAGAAGAAAAAGAAATAAAAGGAATACAAATTGGAAAAGAAGAAGTAAAACTGTCACTGTTTCCACATGACATGATACTATACATAGAGAATCCTAAAGATGCCACCAGAAAACTACTAGAGCTAATCAATGAATTTGGTAAAGTAGCAGGATACAAAATTAATGCACAGAAATCTCTTGCATTCCTATACACTAACAATAAAAGATCAGAAAGAGAAATTAAGGAAACAATCCCATTCACCATTGCAAAAAAAAAGAATAAAATACCTAGGAATAAACCTACCTAAGGAGGTAAAAACCTGTACTCAGAAAACTATAAGACACTGATGAAAGAAATTAAAGATGACACAAACAGATGGAGAGATATACCATGTTCTTGGATTGGAAGAATCAATATTGTGAAAATGACTATACTATCCAAAGCCATCTACAGATTCAACGTAATCCCTATCAAATTACCAGTGGCATTTTTTACAGAACTAGAACAAAAAATCTTAAAATTTGTATGGAGACACAACAGACCCCGGATAGACAAAGCAGTCTTGAGGGAAAAAAATGGAGCTGGAGGAATCAGACTCCCTGACTTTAGACTATACTACAAAGCTACATTAATCAAGACAAAATGGTACTGGTACAAAAACAGAAACATAGATCGATGGAACAGGATAGAAAGCCCAGAGATAAACAAATGCACCTATGGTCTACTAATCCATGACAAAGGAGGCAAGGATATACAATGGAGAAAAGACAGCTTCTTCAATAAGTGGTGCTGGGGAAACTGGACAGCTACATGTAAAAGAATGAATTTAGAACACTCCCTAACACCATACACAAAAATAAACTCAAAATGGATTAAAGACTTAAATGTAAGACTGGACACTATAAAACTCTTAGAGGAAAACATAGGAAGAACACTCTTTGACATAAATCACAGCAAGATCTTTTTTGATCCACCTCCTTAAGTAATGGAAATAAAAACAAAAATAAACAAATGGGACCTAATGAAACTTCAAAGCTTTTACAAAGCAAACTACAAACAAGATGAAAGTACAACCCTCAGAATGGGAGAAAATATTTGCAAATGAATCAACGGACAAAGGATTAATCTCCAAAACATATAAACAGCTCATGCAGCTCAATATTAAAAAACAAACAACCCAATCAAAAAATGGGCAGAAGACCTAAATAGACATTTCTCCAAAGAAGACATACAGATGGCCAAGAAGCACATCAAAAGCTGCTCAACATTGCTAATTATTAGAGAAATGCAAATCAAAACTACAATGAGATATCACCTCACACCAGTTAGAATGGGCATCATCAGAAAATCTACAAACAACAAATGCTGGAGAGGGTGTGGAGAAAAGGGAACCCTCTTGCACTG
Source organism: Eubalaena glacialis (assembly GCF_028564815.1). Classification (NCBI taxonomy): domain Eukaryota; kingdom Metazoa; phylum Chordata; class Mammalia; order Artiodactyla; family Balaenidae; genus Eubalaena; species Eubalaena glacialis. Next base: position 55,176,685 of record NC_083721.1, read on the forward strand.
CTGGTGGGAATGTAAATTGATACAGCCAGTATGGAGAACAGTATGGAGGTTCCTTAAAAAACTAAAAATAGAATTACCATATGATCCAGCAATCCCACTACTGGGCATATACCCAGAGAAAACCATAATTCAAAAAGACACATGCACCCCAATGTTCATTGCAGCACTATTTACAATAGCCAGGTCATGGAAGCAACCTAAATGCCCATCGACAGATGAATGGATAAAGAAGATGTGGCACATATATACAATGGAACATTACTCAGCCATAAAAAGGAACGAAATTGGGTCATTCATGGAGACGTGGATGGATCTAGAGACTGTCATACAGAGTGAAGTAAGTCAGAAAGAGAAAAACAAATATCGTATATTAACGCATGTATGTGGAACCTAGAAAAATGGTACAGGTGAACCGGTTTGCAGGGCAGAAATTGAGACACAGAAGTAGAGATAAAACGTATGGACACCAAAGGGGGAAAGTGGCAGGAGGTGGCGGTTGTGGTGTGATGAATTGGGCGATTGGGATTGACACATATACACTCATGTGTATAAAATGGATGACTAATAAGGACTTGCTGTATAAAAAATAAATAAAATAAAATTCAAAAATAAATAAATTTTAAAAATAATATAAAATGAGGCCTTTAAGGCAGGGCCCTAATCCTACATGACTAGTGTCCTTATAAGAAGATGAAGAAACACCGGGGATGCTGTACACAGAGGAAAGACCAGTGAAGACACAAGGGAGAAGGTAGCCATCTGCAAGCCAAGGAGAGTGGACTCAGAAGGTACCAAAGTAATGGACACCTTGATCTGGAACTTCCAGCCTCCAGAACTATGGGAAAATATATTCTGTTGTTTAAGCCATCCAGTCTGTGGTAATTTTGTTATGGCAGTCCTAGCAAACTAATATCGTTGCTGTATAAGAATACTGTAAAAATGAAATTTATCTATTGGTTCCTATTCTATTCTCACTAAAAGGGGTTAAAGGCAAAAAGCAAACAAAAATTATTAAGCTCGTTTCATTTCTCAGCTGAGGAGATGAACACAGTGAGTGAAAGCAAGTCCATACTCCTAGATGACAACCATGCTGCATCCCGGACCATCGCTGACACTACTAAGTTATTAACAAAGATTTCTGCGACACGTCCTCCTCCCATGCCTTGTGTCGCTTCTCCTCTCCCTACCAAGTACCGGCTAACACAGCCCCTGGCTGTACATCTGCACTCACAGGAGTCAAGGGATTTGATTCCCCAGCACACACCAAGCACTGGAGAGCTAGGATTGAGACATGCATTTGACTCAAGATTACAGGCAATTGATCACCTATTTTTTTCCTCCTTATATTTCCCACATGAGAATGGCTCCTTCCTCACAGGGGAAAATAAGGGGGAAAGAGCAGTGGGAAGGAGAGGTTACAAAAACCCTACAGATCTGAATCAGGCCTCTGGTCAAGACGGACAGATTGGTTACCCCAGATTAATTAAAGGGGAAGCCAAGTGCTATCTGGAACTCTGGGAGGCAATCCCTCAAAATCAGCCATGCCAATCTGGGGTGACTATGGTGGAATAAAATGGCTGATGGCATGCTTAGATAGAGAGAGAACCTGAGACAGTACCCCACATTCTCCAGGGCCTAGGTGTGACATGTAAGTGATCTGGAAGCCTCCTCTGTCCCAGAGGGAACAGCTGATGCTGCTGGCCGGTGGGTTCACCTGGTGGAGTAGCACCGTGAAAGGGAGTAATCCTGAGGCAGGGAGCAGAGGGGCCAACTGTCAAGCTGAGGTTAAATGGAAGTCATTGCCGAACCTCAGGGATCTAGGGCTCAGAAAAGCAGATGTGGGGAAGAAAGAAATGATCAGGAGCAGCCCAACAATTGAGAGCCCACTGCACCACCGGTGTTGAGAAAACAGTACCAGACTTGTCAGTGACAGAGGCGGCCAGGCAGCGGTCTCTGCCCATGAACAAGCAGGACAAGACACCTTGACCCAGAGGACTGGCTGCAACAGACCCCCCTCCCATCCTCAGTCCTCTAATTCCCACCCCCACTGTGAGAACACAGCGTCCTCCTGCACCAACCTGCCTTCCCGGGAAGGAAGAGGAGGAGGTGGGACCACTTGAAAGAAAAGAAACAGCCCTGATAGTGAGTTTGAACTTTGAACAGGTGGAATATTTATCAGAAAGAGGCTGCTTTATCAAGAGAAGTGAAGAGAATATAAAAAGAGAACACAAGAGAGATTTTCACCCTTCCTCATGAAAATAAGTATATATCTTTAATGCACCCTTCAGTATTCCAAGGGTAACTAGGCATCTTGCTTCATTTGCATGCTCCTAATTTCCTTTTGAATATATCATTCTTGTAGTAAGGAGATGCAGATGCTTAAATTAATTTTATTGTTAATGCCTCAAGGCATTGTTAGGAAAAGTGCACAAAGCTTTTAAAAATCCAATAAATTATACGGAACCTTAATTTATTTTGCGTTATACCTTCAACTGAGGAAGGGCATAAAATGCTCTTGAATTTAGATCTTGTTTGTATCACCAACTGAATAAGTATTTGACTTACTAAAATGGGCAAGACACACTCTTGGAATGTTACTTATGTGCTAACAATCCCTCCTTAGTTGGATAAAGCATTACATCTTGACAAAATTGATAAGAAGCTTCTAAACTGTCTTATTAATCTGCAAACAATGATAACTTGTAGGCATATTATGTCAAACTCATGTCAATAGAAATGAAAGTTTTTCTGGAATCATTCTATAAAAATGTCTATTCATCCACTCTACCCTCTAGGCAGAGAACCCTGACTGCAATTGTCAGCAGAAATTCCACTAATTCAGTTAATTATGTGTAATAACATCTGGGGGAGATTAAACAAATATTTTATAAAGATAAACAAAAATGGAGAATGATAAAACGCACCCTATAGATTAGAGAAGAATAAATGTATACATTTAAAATTCAGTTCATTCACTGAATGAATAAACTAGACCTCACTGGGCTTCCCCTCTCTCCTCCCCTAAAGTCAGGCTTGATATGTCATAGCTCAACATACAGAAACACAACTGGAATCGGGCAACGCCAAACAAAAGTGGTTCAGGGTGCTCCACCAACAGGAGCCAGGGGAAAGGCATCTAAAGTGCGGAAACAAAGAAAGGAAATTTGATTGACTGTAGCTTAAAGCCTAGTTGGCTGTTTGGGGTTAGTTGTCCTTAGTGTTTTGATTTGGTAACCTCAGGGGATTTACAGGCTTAGATTTTGGTTTGATCACATGGGTCCCGGCAGTGGAGACACCTCAGTCTAACAGCCTCCTTGCTTAATTAATTTAACAGGAGTTTTGTTTTGTTTTGTTTTAATAACAAATGCTTCATTACTGATACTAAAACTAGGCTTCACCCATCCTCAAACACACAGGCACCCTATGCTCACTCACCTGCGGCCTTTTCCTGTGCTAAGCCTCCAGCTCTTCCCTTCTGGGGACTCCCGAAGCCAGAGGAAATGACTCAGCACTATTCTGGTTTGGCTTCCGGTCCCTGTTAGTCATCTAATTCTTTTCACCTGTAGACCTTATCTGCATTTGACACTGATTATACCTTCCACAAATATCTATTGGAGTGGTCACTTTTTAATATCAGTGTTTTCAATACAATTCAAAAGTAACTTTTGATCTCTTTATTACAAATGGCAAAATTCATCATTTCAACATGGTCTCCCTCAAATGCATTTCTGTGGCATTGTTTTCTTCCCAAACACCCTGCAAAATCCTGACTGCAAGTGTTTATTATCTGAGAAAATTTCTCTCAGCTCTGCATAATATCCACTGTGAGCCTGTTTTTCTTTTCTGCTGTATTACATCCCTTATCTACCATAAGCCGTGTCAGTAGAAGGATTTTTATCTCACTCTTGCTTTGATAGAATTTTCAGGTTGCATTCACAGAGGAAAAAGTTACCATCCTTGATCAGTTACGATCTCTATGAAATATTCTATTTACCAGCATTAAATAATCCCTAGATGTAATCACCACGGATTTTCTCTTTAGCTGTTTCATTCAATTCTTCCTGGGATACTGAGGCCATGGGAGTCACCAATATTCTTGGTGTGAGTCAGAAGGGAGCCTCCCCCTAGCAGTCTGAGTCAACCATCCCAAAGCGCCAAGGCTGCCTCAATTTGGTACAAAGCAGGTACACACAAAAGAGCTGAGACCATGCAGATGTATATTGACATTGATCACCTAAATATAAAATTACTGAGAGAGCTATTAGGTTAATTATCATCTAGCTATTGCTCTAAACCTAATGGACATTGGTAAGAGAGTCTCAAAGCTGAGTGTTTTGCTATTCCTTGAGAAGAACTAACAGTTTCAGAAGAATTCTTGTCATTTTTAAAGTTTGTTATTGGCTTATGCCAGGATTCACTGCAGCTGTGGACCCTCAAGCTCCTTGGAACCATACTCTTAGACACTCTTTAAAGCTGAACATCCTGTAATGTAAGACTCAAACAGAAACAGGCTATCCTTCAGAAGTCCATTCAAATTTTCAGTTATTTAAGCCCTGCCCTGGAGACAGTCTAAATTAGTTGTGTATCTGAATACCACTCCATTTCTCCAACTCCCAATTTTTTTGCACTGCCCAGTCTTCCATTAACAATCTTCAATCATTCAATTTTTAGGGTTTTTAATAAAGCACTTGAAGTTTTATATAACTCTCAGAATCAAATGAATTTTTTAATGTACTTGCTTTTCAAATGCCTTTGAATTAGTTCATTTACAAACATGGCTCAAATGGGAGACATTTCAACAGATATTTTAAAATTTCAGTAGTTCCAGATTTAGTGACTTTTAGCTCTTAAATGATCAAGCCACATAGTTTTCCCTATCAAAGAGCTTACCTGCCAAAACAGTATGATCCAAACTGTCCCCTCCCTGACCTAGGATAAAGTCCTTAAGTATTAAAGTAGCATTTAATTTATAGAGATACAAATAAGCGCTTAAGCAGAATAGGTAGCACAAAAAGCAAAGCTTGTGGTGCAACTTGAAGCTGATTTGCAGGTGAACACAGTTCTTTGTCCCAAATCCTTTTTGTTAGTGCCAGTGTCAGTTTTGACTATAGAAGGGTCATTATAGTACACTGTATCAGCTAGTTTTGATGGGCAGACATGTCAGACAGAAGTAACATTTAACTCATCTGCCCAGCAGCTCTTTTCTCAGAAGTCTAAAGAGAGCACCTCCATGAATAAAAATGAATTCCAAAAATTTTGTTTCTTTCCTGGGGGCAAGCACACCTAGCCCAAAAAGGACTAAGAATTATATCCATGCAGATTTGTATATATTCAAGTTTCTACAGTTAAACAGAATCCTGGTGGAATTGGAAGAAATCAAGTGGTAACTAATAAAGAATATCTTGTGAACTGTTTTTATTGTTCTGTATTTTTATTAAGAAATAGCACTTGAATAAGTTTACTTAATAATATACACTAATTTTTGCACAATTTGATCACACAGGCATTAATAAAACTAGGTTGAGGTATATATTTCCAGGCTTGTAGAGCACACATTGTTTCTATCTGTCTTCAGGTCTTTTCAGACTATGTCAGGTGCAATCACAGCAAATAGTCCAGGATGGAAAAGAGAAACAGGAACATGTTTCTAATTAATAGGAAAAATCTCTTCTTTCCCACTTCTTCAGGTTATGTTAAAATGTTTTATCTCTACTTTCATAATATTTATTACTTAATTATAAAAGCAATACCACCATCTAAGGTTTAGAAAATACAGAGGAAAAAAATTTTTTTTAAAAAAAGCAGAAAAACTATCTGTGATCCCATTACTGAAATAACCAAAGGCTAGACAGAGCTGGGTGAAATCCTGACTCTGTCTGTCACAAGTAGACATGATTTTAGACAAATTACGGTCTTCTCTATGTTTTAATTTTACTCATACACTAAATGAAGTTACCAACCAATGTTTAGGTATCATTCTCAGGTAAAGAACCAAAGCCCAATTCTCCTCTGTATTAAAAAATATTTGCATGCATTGGCAACATAACATAATAATGATTCTTAGGAGAAAACTGGCATCTAAGCACAAACACTTTACTGCTGGTGCTTACCTCAGTCCCTAAAATCATAAGTGAAGACCGTTAGCGCAACAAGCAACACCATTCTTTAACCCTTCAGATGTCAGTGCAGATGATGGGAGGGTGGCAATAAGTGAAGAAAAATGGCAAAGGCAGGTCCTAGAAACCTTGGACTCCAAGCATGTTGGGACTCTTCGTTCTGCTTTGGGAGAAGATCACCTCCTCTTTGGGGTCCTCATGGGAAAACCACCATGACTGGAATGTAAGTTCTATCAAAGAGACTGGTCTATTTCATCGCGGTAAAGCAGTGCATTTCAGGGGAGCCTTAAGGTGTTAAAGATCTAGCCAAGGCTACAGAGGGAACCAGTCATTGTTGGGTATTTTAATGCCTAAACCCACTTGGCCAGTTTATACTTTACGAACCAGTCTAAACAGCAGTTACTGCACCTCATCCAAAGAAACACTCTTAAAATCAATTACATCCATTATATTTGCATATTTAATTTCTTCCAATACACAATTTCAAACTGTTGACCTATGATTTTCAACTTCAAAATTATCTCCAAAAACTATTCATCCTGGGAATCAGTCCTTGACAGTGGCATTTTCTGAGTTTCCCATAACAATCTCATTGTGCTCCTAAGAGGATTAAATGTGATACTTTGCCTTATGCCCATTCATGTGTTTGTCTTTACAAAGCAAAATTCTATTGTATATAAAGTTGGTTTTCTGGGTTTGTTGTTGTTGTATTTTTTCTTACATTAAAAAAAAATGTGCTTTTAAGACTTCTTCAAAAATATTTTTAGGGCTTCCCTGGTGGCACAGTGGTTGAGAATCTGCCTGCCGATGCAGGGGACACGGGTTCGAGCCCTGGTCTGGGAAGATCCCACATGCCGCGGAGCAACTAGGCCCGTGAGCCACAACTACTGAGCCTGCGCGTCTGGAGCCTGTGCTCCGCAACAAGAGAGGCCACCATAGTGAGAGGCCTGCGCACCGCGATGAAGAGTGGCCCCCGCTTGCCGCAACTGGAGAAAGCCCTCGCACAGAAACGAAGACCCAACACAGCCAAAAATAAATAAATAAATAAATAAATAATTTAAAATATATATATATATATTTTTAATGTCTATCTAATAGTCCATTAATGGAAAGGTCACAGTTTTTATAACAATGTATTTATTGTTAGAGACTTTGGTAGTTCCAGACTATTTATATAAATAATATTGCGGTGAACATTTATTTACAGAAATCTTTATCTGCAAACTTACTGTTATATCTCTGGTTATTTTCTTTCAATTTCTACCCTAATATATTTAACTTGCAAGATTTTCTAAAAACCACACAATGCCAAAGAAAACCAAAATGCAAAACCGTGTAATATGTTCCTTGGAAGGCTGTGTAACTTATTTTCTATTAACTCAATAAATTTCCAACTGAAAAAATAACTGTCTAAAAATTTAATTTCTTTGGGGGAATAAAAACATGCTTAATTTAATATGACTTTTGTTTAAGCAAGACGATAACTTTATACGCCACTAATTTAAACTAGAATATACTTTATGCAGCAAAACAGTGCAACTGGTAGACTTCTCTCACATCATGGAGAATGAGATCTTTTGTCAGGTTATTCAGAGAAAGGTTCAGGTCAATGGAGCCTTCCTCAATTAGTAGCTAGAGACGAAGAGAGCAAGAGAGAGAGCAAGAGAAAAGAGAGACGGACAAGACACTATTGAAGTCTTAGGTTGTTATTACATTGATTCTTTTCTGTCCTGTTAACCATGCTTCAACAAGTACAATTTAAGACTAAATGCAACTAATTTGGTGACTATAAAAAGAGTCTACAATTGATTGGAGCAATAACATGTTGAATAAAAATATGTACTGTACCTCATAAAAAACTGGCATTTACCTCTCAAGTGTTCCCAAATGGGTGTTTGAATAGATCTGACATATTTATTTTTAAGGTAATTTATTCCTCAGGCTTAATTTGTGGATATATTCAACTATGATAAAGCATTATAAAATATTAAGTACTTATTTGCTTATCTTCTCAGAATAGTGACAAATTAAGAAGTATGATGTAAATATGTTTTCCTAGATTAGAATAAAAATAAAGGATGCAATTTAAAGAGTGCGGAAAAACTGGCAAATCTTAGTGTTTCAAACAGAACCATAACAGAACCACTTTCTGCTCAAAATCCAAAATAACGATTAAAATGAAAATTTAGAATGGTACGTTCAACTGTCAATATAGTTGAGTGTAATAGTCTACAAGTCATCAAAGACTTTATCTATTCTATGACATCTAAACAGCTAAACTTAACATTAAAATAATAAGTGAGTGAATACTGAGAAAGCAACAGGAACATTTAGACTACTTTAGTCCCTTCAGTACAAATTGAATCTATCTGTGGAAGAAGAGTCTCAACTGTTTCCAGTCTCTGAGAACACGTTAGGCCACTTAATATAACATCCTGGTGTATTGTTTGCTTTTTGATAGCAAACAAGATAGACTGATTGATCGAGTCACTCTCAGGTATTCATTTGCTCAACAAATATTTGCTGAAGGATTATCATGTTGGACACTGGGATAGAGGATTTTCCCACGTCACTTAATTGAAATTCAACAAGTATTCTTGTGTTATAATGAGGATTAAATAAGTTAATATTTGGACAGGGTTTAAAACACTGTGTGGCACATAGTAAGTGCTATATAAATGTTTGTTAAATAAATTATGTTGAGGAGTCAGTTGTAACAGGATCTTTGTACAAGGTTTTGGCTGTTCCATTTCTTCTCTCTCAAAGGTTTCTATGTGCATAAGAGATGGCGGGAGAGTCCTAAAACTCCAGCCAGTACATGGTACCTGGTACATGTACATGAAACACCCAAGTCAATATCTGCCCATATAAAAATCACCTGACGGGGAATTTCTCTGGAGAAATAAAAAGTCTGTAGGACTAGAGTAACAGGTTTTACATTGCCTTTTAACATTTATTTAGCATGTATTTATGAAACACTATATAAGGGGTTCTATTCTAACTGCTTTATATGTAATTTAATTCTCATGTAATTTTCGTAATAACCCTATGATACTGTCATTACCCCCACTTTACAAATGTGGAAACTGAGGCACAGAGAGGCTGAGCACCTTGCCAAGGTCATACAGGTAGTAAGAGGCAGAGCCTCAATGCAGTCTGGCTCCAGAGTCCAAGTTCCTAAACACTGAGTTAAAATGTGGGCATATAAAGGGGCCTGTAGCTATAAGGTTCCTCACAGGGTCTGTCTCCCCAAGTCAGAATTGTTCTGCACACATCGGTTTACTTGTCATGTACCCCATACTGGGAAAGAAAATAAGCACAGATTTTACCTTACAAAAAGAGACAGTAAAAGGCCACTTTGAAATATATACTCCTAAACCATACAGAAAGTCAAAAAGGAGAACTGAAGTGACAAATGAGAGTCCAGGGCTTAAGTGAGTGTTAAACTTCACATGATCATAACTAACAACTTTTGGCATTCAAACGTGTTTTGCAAGAAGAGTTGGAACCCATCAAGTATTGGCAAAGAACAGAGTAGGCATACCTGTATCCTCCTCAACTGAACAGAGGAAATTCCAACTTCTTTGCCCTCATCCTAGCCCCTTGCCCTCAATTAATCCACTACAAATAAGGATATGTAAGGAAACTACAGATCACAAAGGGTAACAAGTACCAATAACAGGAAGCATGACTTTTCCATATGAGATAAATTACAAAATTATGGTGGAATACTTCTGAAAGTTGTCTTCAACTTAGAAATCCTGCCGAAGGGAATACAGGAAAGGAAGCAGACTTTTCTCAAACAGCCAAAGATAAAGATAAATTTTATTTATTTATTTTATTTTTTTTTAAATTTTATTTATTTATTTATTTATTTATGGCTGTGTTGGGTCTTCGTTTCTGTGCTAAGGCTTTCTCTAGTTGTGGCAAGCGGGGGCCGCTCTTCATCGCGGTACGCGGGCCTCTCACTATCGCGGCCTCTCTTGTTGCGGAGCACAGGCTCCAGACGCGCAGGCTCAGTAATTGTGGCTCATGGGCCTAGTTGCTCCGCGGCATGTGGGATCTTCCCAGACCAGGGCTTGAACCCGTGTCCCCTGCATTGGCAGGCAGATTCTCAACCACTGCGCCACGAGGGAAGCCCAAGATGAATTTTAAAATGTGATAATGCATCCCCCTTTCCTGAAGACCAAAGTGACGTTTCAGCAACTTATCCAGAAGTATTAAAGCTGGAAACCTGCCAGTGATTTCTCTGCCTCAGAGAGAAAGATCAAGAAAGACCCATCCCAGTCCTTTTTAAGGACATGGCAAAGTTTGCTTCTCAATTCTTCCTACAGTTTACTCTGATTAGTGAAAGAAGAAAAGGGTGTAACGAGTACAGAGGCTTTCTAAGAATGTTTGCTACCACAGATCCTGCCAACTGCTGCTTCTTCGTTAGCTGAGCACAGTTTGGGCCACTTAAGCTGGGGTGTCAGCTCCTGCTTTGACGATGATTCAGTAACACAGAGACTTCAATATGCTTTCTGCCCAAAATGTTCAAAACAGACACAGAGGCTTCACAGGCCTGATGCTTGAACCTCCCACAACCGCTCAGCCTAACCACTCTATCGATCATGATTATTTGGTGCCCCCCGCTGGCCTCACTGCAGCAATTTAATTTAGCACCCCGGAGAAACTGAAAAGAATTCCCAAACATCCAGGATGGAATCACAAGACTGCCTGTGAGAGAAACCTCATTTTGTCTGCACTTATGATTATTCCAATTCTCCAAGGCAAAGGAAAATTTGGTGGGGCTGACTGCATGCTTTTGAACTCATAGTGTAGTTAAGATGATATAATTTTGCTTTATGTATTTTCAAATATCCCCCAAGGAGACAAGAGAACTCTCAGTTTTTCAGTTAAGATAACCAGGCTACCTGGGCTCTGCTCAGAAGAGTAAGGCGATTTACTTAGGAGAAATCATTTTGCTAAACTCAGACAGCCTTAGGACATTGCGCAACTGGAATCTGTAAAAAAACTCAGGTTAAATAATATTACTTATTAAGGTCATACAACTCCTATTATTTCAAGTTATTCACCAGCCTTCACCCAAGGCCCCCTGGACACAAGTTGTATCCATTCACAGAAAGCTTCCAGTATCCCAAAGTGAGTTTCTTCTCTATATCCAAGGCCTCCTGCACTGTGGCCACTCCCTTTGGGGTGACCATGTCCTTTCTGTTAGGTCACTATGCTTTGATTGATTTTAGCGATAGCACGTACACTGGTTTCCAGTTTATGTCATTAAGGAGTTGGGCAAGGGGGCAGGGCACTTGTGTCCACAGTTACCAAGAGAGAGCTGAGCCAGTGCAAGTGCCAGAGATAAGAGGTCAGGCCCCATAGGGTTTCCAGACAGCACTAAGGGAGTCAGACCCTGATGGGCACAATGACAAGGGGAAGTCAACCTGTAAAACCAAGAGGGTGAAGAGCCAGGGAGACTCCTTGTGGGCCACAGGAAGGTGAATGTGGAGTCTTTGTGCAGGGCTTTGGGTGTTGGCAGACATGAAGAAGACAGACATTAGACACACAGAGAGGATCACAGGGCATCCTGATTCTTCCTTTCTTGCCCTTCGTTCAGAGTTTTTAAATTCAGGGACTTCTTGGATTGGAACATGCAACTGATTCTTTTTTCTAAGTCATAAAAAATGAAACTGAAACACTCGCTAAGGAAAAAAGGTCAATTAAAATTCATCCTTGGGATAAGGAGCAAGTCAAGGGCATGACCATAATACCTTTCTGAAAACCTCTGAAGCACTTAAGTTTATGCTCCGTAAATATTCTTATTTGGAAAAAATGGCCCAAGGAAGACAGTAATAAAATTAATCACAGTGAGGACTTGTTTTAGTCCTAGATCCAATTATTTAGTCCTTCAACAAAAGACCAGATGGGCAGGAAGCCACATATGCACCATGCACTAAACATTATAAGTATCATAGTTTATAAGCCAAAGGTGGGGGTCTACCGAAAACAGTTTTATTCTCCCTCAATATCATCTGTAAGGCAATACCTGGTAAAATTATCCAAGTAAATGACAATGTGATAAACAGTTATTTCCAGTGGTGAACAGAAGTAACATTTCCTCACTACAAAAATATTTTCTTTGGCAGATGAGACTAACTGAATCAGAAATCTACTGACACTGAAATCACACAACCAAATTCCCTTTCATAGCACTTATCACATTGTGTTAGAATTGTTTGTTAATATCTTTACTTACTTTCATAAATGGTATAATATTTGCCTTTTCCTCCCCAATGCGTTTCACAAGGTTTGACATATAATAGGTCCTCAAATAATGTTTCTTTGGATTCAACTGAATGTCCCTTTTAAGGCCATTATGCTCACTGATTTAATAACGGAATGGTAGACAGCAAGTACAAGTTCTGATCTTTCATAGCTAAGTAATTTTTTTTAATGGATGAGGGTCTAATCTGGGAAATACTGTGTTATTTTAGATCAAACGTTTTAGTGCCATCTCAGAAAAAGGTAGGAATTCTGGGCCAAGTGGACAACTATAAGTGTCCTTTCAATGATCCTATTTTAGCATCCCCAAAGAGGAGCAAAATAAATTATTTTACATTTTTTAAATGAAAAAGTAAAAATATAAAGCTATTTCAACTGAGAATACCCATATAAAAAGGAAAAATAATGTGAGCCTCAATGTTAGGTTCTAATTAGGATTTCAAAACAGTTTTCCAATACTTCTAAGTCTCCTCTAGAAAACATGAGATGAGAATATAACAGTTTACTCTGAAGTACACATGTGGAAATTGACACAGAAACACCATTTGTTTGCGCTACGATTGAAACAGTTGGCCCATTTAATCAGACAAGTGATTTGAGTTTATCTGGTTTCCACCTGAACAGTCTAGCACAGCAGGACAGACAAGCCCCCAACACAGAGGTTAAAAAGAATGCTTTAGTTCTAGTTGATTCAGTGATCCTCTTCCGACATCATGTTAGTACTGAGGGGATAATAATGAGTCAGATGGTTTCAGGTAACTCATCTCCTGCCCTCCTTTTTACCCAGCAAGTAACATAACTCACCTGTCTTATGTGCAAAGAGAAGACTCACAGCCTTGAATCATGAGTAGGTCTGGGAGCAGACCCAGTGATGCTTCTTGGAACAAGCCTGTCATATCCAACAAGCACATCCTCTCCAAATACATAGCCCCTCGGTGCACAGACTAGGACTTCCACTATCATTCTCCTATCTAAGATATGTGTCAATGGGAGTGCAGCCATTCTTAGGAATGATAACTATAAAATCATGTTTGATTTGATTCTGTTTTTTGGTTTCCTGCTTTATGATGCTTGTACAAAATCAACCATGCCTTTTGTAGGGGAAAAAGACATCTGTAAGATTGATGACTTCCTTATCTCATTGCCCTCCCTATGCCAAAATTAATAATAAGAAAAGAAACTTTAACTCATTAAAATTCTTCACGCAAACACAGTCTCTCCCAGCTCTCCACTTCACACACTTTATCACCTGCGACCGATTGTGGACTTATAAGTTTCCAATCTAACTTCCTCAGGAGAGCCAACGAGTCTGTGGATGGCGCAGAAACTTCCCTCTCTCTTTAGACATTTTAAGCAGCTCTGAGGATGCAACGAATCTCACTTGGGAGCAGCACACCATCACCCACATATTAACTTGTCACCCTGAGTAATAAAGTTCACAAACTCCATTTCATTTTTTTCTTCACCATGTTGCCTGATAATATAAAAAGGTGTCACATCCCTTTGATTTGTAGCTTGTATGTTTGTGAAAAAGCCTCTCCAGAAACAACCTGATGAAGTCAAGGAAGCTGGATGACTTTTTTCTTAATGCTCAGGTCTATTTCCCAGTAAATATTCATGTGCATAAACATAAAAGTGTTGAATGAGGTGCAATCTTGGTAACTGCACAAATAGGAAAAAGTCAAAGCATGATTGTTCTGAGCAGGGTAGGAATTTCTAGACTCACTGCCCGTGTTAAAAGCAATGACTCCAAATTACAAAGTCAGGTATGGCATTTCCAGACCTTTGAATTACTGACTAAGGTATCAAGAAATGCCACACTGGTCATATATAATTGAAAAATGGCTATCGGCTCTTCCACAGCTTTCCTTAATTTAGGTTTCTTTTGTGGTATGCAAAATATATTTATACCTGATCCATTTTAACAGCCTGTTTTCTAATGAACATATTTGTGATTCACTTTGACAGACACTTCACTAACAGTCATTCTTTTGCCACCATTGTATGGGGAGAAAAGAATAGCAATCAGTTACATATGCTGTTTGGATTTCTAGTAAACACATTTCCAGATAAATAATGGAGACTCTGTGGATGTGTGTTTTGAGATCATCAGCTATTCTCATCATTACTCATCATCTTAATTCTCTGTGAAGTGGTTTTTAATAGTTGAGGGTATCATAGCCTCTTTCAAGGATATGACAAAATACCAATGCTTCTCCCCTGAAATAAAATAATCATAAACACAATTTTTTGTCTATAATTCAAGGGACTCACAGACTTCTAAAAGTCATCAACCATGGATGATTTCAGGTTAAGAATCTCTGCTGTAGGATTATGATTATGCTTGTTTTTATACCATTATGGTGGCAATGTGGAGAATGGGTTGGAATAAGCCAAGAAAGGCTGCAGTGAAGGAGTGGAACATCTCTTGTTCTAATATTTGGTCTGTGACCCTGACATGGGACTCCTGAAACTCATAATTTCCTGGGTGAAAGGAGTGTCTTTTGTTCTAATGAGGAGACTCTGTATGGGCTCCTGAATGGCTCCTGGATGTGGACCATCACTGGAAAGACCAAGCCATGATTAGAAACTTGGAATCTTCGGCCCCGCCCCTCATTCTCTAGGAGGGGAGAAGAGCTGGAAATGGAGTTAATAACTGATCAGGCCTACATGAGGAAGCCTCCATAAAATCCAGTAGTATGGGAATCAGGGAGCTTCCAGGTTAGTGAACACAGACCTGGAGGGTGATGCACCCCAACTCCATGGGAAAGAAGCTTCTGTGCTCGGGATCCTCCCAGTTCATCTGTATCTTTGATCATATCCTTTAATAAACTGTTAGCATAAGTAACTGTTTTCCTAAGTTCTGAGAACTGCTCAGTTAAAATTAATCAAACCCAAAAAGAAAGTCATGGGAGCCTCAGATTTATAGCCTAGGGGTCAGAAGCACAGGTGACAACCTGGACTTGCAATTGGTATCTGAAGTGAGGTGGGAGTGGTCTTGTGGGACGGAGCTCTGAACCTGTGGGATCTGATGCTATCTCCAGGTAGATAGTGTCAGAATTGAGTAAACTGTAGGACACCCAGGTGGTATCACAGAGAACTTCCTGGTGGGGGAAAAAGCCACACATTTTGTGACCAGAGTGTCCTGAGTGTAACAGTAGGGTGGGAGTAAAGTAGAAACACAGGAGGTAGACGGGTTTTTTTCCCTAAGCAATACTCCCTCTCAAACTATCTCTACCAACTGCACATTTTATACATTATAGGAAGAGATCCTCAGGTCATTAGATTGTACATCTGTAATTTGGAACTCTAGTTCTCAGGCCCATGTGCTAAAATAAATCTTTAAGAAAATATTCTGTACTCAATTCTACATGCTTGCTTTACCATGTGGATTGTAAACTTCTGGAGAGCAGAAGTCAAACTTCCTTGGTTTATACCTAGCATTTCACAGCATCTGGTAAATTTTTGGACATCATTGGGTGATGTAAGAAATCCTTTTTGAAAACGATCTTAAGTATTCCAAACATCTCTAAA
The DNA here is from genome assembly GCF_028564815.1 of Eubalaena glacialis. NCBI lineage: Eukaryota > Metazoa > Chordata > Mammalia > Artiodactyla > Balaenidae > Eubalaena > Eubalaena glacialis. The sequence continues at coordinate 55,192,611 of NC_083721.1, forward strand.
TCTTCTAGGACAGAAGAAACAGTGGGGAGATATTCAAATAAGTGTTAAACGTGTGACGAGAGACTTACTAAAAGAACAAGAAAAATAATCACTACTTTTGAGTTAAATAATGACAGTAAATTAGATGAGTAAAAATGAAACATTTTATTTCAAGGTGAAAACAATAGAAACATTTGGAAATACCAGACTAATTTAATCAGCAAAGTATTTATGATACTTGTTGAATAACATTAAGATAGAAGCCCTGGGTTTTCCTAATACCGTACAACTAATATTTGTCAGCAGCTTTCCATGTGCTAATCACTATGCTAGATGTGTATGACACGAAGAGATGCAGAAATGAACAAAACAGAGCAACTCCCTTCAAAGAGTGCAAAGTATAGTAGGACCAGATTAAAGTAGAATATGGCAATTCCCTTCCTTGCGGCACAAACAGATACATTTCAGCCTGCAGGGAAAATGGGATTGGAATAGGATTTTAGAAAAAGTCAACTTAATCAGACTCTTGAAGAACAAGTCAGGAAAACTAAAGGGAAAGAGACATTCTGAGCTAGAGTGATAAACCAACCCTGTTCGCCCGGGAATGAGGGGTTGCCTGGGATGGCGGAGACTTTCAGGGCTAAAACCAGGTAAATTTCAGGCACACCGGGACAACTGGTCATTCTATTCTAAGCAGAAGGAACAAACTGGTTCAAAGGTAAAAGAAGATATAGGTATTTGGAGACCTAAAAAATTCCATAGTTCTAGAGCACACATAAAAGAGACAAGCAATAAATAAAAATTCAGGGAGCTAACCATTCTAATGGTCATTGTGTGCTGTACAAAAGAGTTTACAGTGTAATTTTAAATCAATGGAGAACCACTGATTGGTTTTGCTCAAAGGAATGAAATGTTCTGATTTGTCTTTAGAAAGATCATTCTGACTTGCCTGTGGAAGATAAATCAGAAAGCTTAGACAAGAGGAAAGTGAACTGATTAGGAAGCTACTATATTAATTCATAAAAAAAAGACAAAGAGAAATATGACAGCTTTAACAAGGATATAGCAGGAAACATAAATTCAAGAAATATGTAGGCAGTCGAAACAATGGGATTTTAACACATATATGAACGACCAATAATGAATCCCATGTTCCTGGTTTAATAGCTCAACAGATGGAAGTTTCATTCATCAAGAACGGAAACACAAAAGAAAGAACAGACTCTGAGGTGGAGATGCTTGGAAAGGGGAAGATCATGGATTCTGTTTGATTTGTTGAATGTAGGAGCCCCGTAGAGGATCTTAATCAAAGCATCAGCAGGTGAATATTTTCAATATAGCTCTTGTGCCCACAATAGAACTTTAAGATGGAGACAAATAGAACCTCCAAGCTAGAGTGGAGTCAAGGAAGGAAGGGAGGGAAGAGGTTCAAGAAGGAAGTGATTGGTCAGTTTTGAAGGCTGCAGAGAGATCAAAATAGTAAGTCTGCAGTGTGTCCAAGGATCTTGGTGATTTGGAGTAAAGTAGAGACCTTTTCCAGAGCAGGCTTGGTATGGAGATGGTGACTAAAACTTTACAACAGTGAGTAAAAATGTCAGAAAACAGCGAAAGAAATTATAGGCTAATCTTTCAAGAAGGTTGGCTAAAACAATACAACATTTGGCTCCTGCCCCCAAAAAAGTAACATTCTGTTGGAAATTAAGATTAATCTAGATTCTGCCAACAAACTCAGCATTTTTAGGTGTCCCCCAACATTCTCTATAATACCTTTGGCTGTAAAACTCTGCAATCAATAAAATGTGCTTAATGAGAGACCCCCCCCAAAGTATCAATTTTTGCATTGTATTAATGTATATAATAAATCAAGATTATGGTTACTTGAAGCTTCACCTTTGCAAAGAAAAACTAGCAATGCTTATGGTGTATCCAAGACAGTGGGATCTGGTCTCTACTATTGAAAACAGTCCATGAAACAGCTCTAGAGGCAAAAATGGATTTTCCAAGTTTTAGCTTTAAATTTCTAAAAAACTGTATAGTGCAACAAACTCTTTGGAGTCCTAGTCAGAAAACAAACTGGAATCTGTAAAAATTGAAGCAATTGCCCTTTATTTCTAGAGATGGCAGCTCCAGGGATTTGTTTTCTCCAACCTGAGTCACCAGAATAATACTTTGGGTAAACTGTCCTCAAATGTGCCCTACTGTCAGCCTGTAGAAGTCTGAATAGTCTAGCGTATGCTGCAATATCAAATAACCCCAAGTTCTGATGACTTAAACAGGAGAGCTTTCCTTCTTATTCATGGAATATGTCCATAATAGGTCAACCAGGGGTGCTGCTGATCTAGTCATTCAGAAACCCAGACTCATAGAACAGCCACCATTTCAAACATCACAGAGCAAAAGAGAGATCTAGTGAGCCTTGCAATCAGCCAGAGTAACAAATGTCACCTTTGCTCGTAAATATTTAGCTAGAACTGGTCACATGATCCAAACCCAGGTGTAAGAGGACCATGGAATTATGGAATTCAATCCTACTGTGAACCCAAAAGGTGAAGAGACAGATATACTGATAGAATTTTGTTAATGACTACCACAGAAATTATACTGATTAAACCCACGTCTTCCCACAAGGTATATAAACATACACACACACGTATGTATGCATAGCAACGAGAAATGTATGATACGTTTTAAGTTTTATAAGACTCCTGGGTGAGGACCACCTTTGAGAATTATTTCTATTAACATTTTACTTTAATTATCTACTCAATGTCTTAATCCAGAAACCCTCAAGAAATCCATGGCAGTTTTAAATATTATTCTAAACAGGGTTATTTGCACACACAAAAATAATAATCACACCCAAGGAGACATTATGGTTTTTTAAAGTATGTAACAAAAAAATAAAATTATTTTCTGTAAGAATAATTGGGTACTATGCTGTTCAGGAGATGCAATTTCCACATTTCACTGGCAATTGAATACCCTTCTTTGATAAAGGGATAATCAAAGTTTATTTTTCAATTGCGAAGAAAGAGAAAGGGAATGTTTTCATGGACAGCTACTGCCACAAGCCTTCTCCCTGAACAGTTCCCTCCAGCTATACTTTTAATTGATTGGCTCCTTTCTAGACATCTTTAGATTATGCAGTGAAGCAGTAGAAAAAATGCGATGTTTTCACCTTGACCTTATAGTAAGAATTCCTACAATTTTTTCTCCTAAGCCTGCTGCTTCCCAAAGCCAATCAAGCTTTTTTATTTTGCTGTAATCAGATATTTCTTCAATAAATTCAGAATCCTTAGCAGCCTACAAATTAATTATAAAGTGAAATTATTATTGGCACATTTGGAAATTTCATTTGTATGCTCACACCAGCATCTGTTTGTATATAAAATTTTATGTCTATGTAATTCATTCCAATCTCTCTCGTTCACTCATTTTCTCTTTCTCATCCCATTCACAATTATTTCTGAAACAACTAAGTCCCACTGATAGTTTCATAATAGCATTCATTACTAATTTATTCAGACCCAAGGAGTATGAAGCAACCCTCCTCCTAAAGACAAACCTAGCTTTTAGAATAAAGCTTCCTTTCTGTGTTTTTTTTGCTTTCTAAACCAGGACACTTCTCTGAGCATCTCAAGGGAACAAGTTTCCAGAGTTAGTTTCCCCTCTTATTTTGAACTTGTAAACTGAACCAGCTCTCCCCTGAACTGCCCATTTGGTACTAGAGTGCTTATGGTACTTGGAGTCTTGTAGATTTCATGCATAGTCTAAATTTGTATAAATCCCTCAAGCTAATGGTGAATAAATGATTTGGCCAGGTAGCTCTTCTTAATGGTGTACTAAAACAAAATGGCCAAAGTTAACCCCTTACCCCAACACTAAAAAGTTAAATAGGTTTGTTCCTCACATGCAGGCATTCGCATGGGGTGATGCTAATGATGCCTTAGGTGATGCCTAAGCTTCAGGGCCCCTCACCTGCCCAAAGCCCAGAGAAAGTCCCTAGCGTTGCTGTATGCATAATATTTATTCTTTTTCTTAAAGAAGGGCCCAAAACTGTATAAACTTGAGGTCCCACAAATCTGGATTTACCCCTACATATACTACTAAAATAGATGCAACTCCCTCTTGGTAAATTGCAACACAGGAAAAAAAAAAAAGAAATAGTCAAAGAGAAAGAGAAGAATATTGAAAGAATATTATCTAATATGAGCAAAATTATCGGTATGCCAATACCTGGAATAAGGTATTGAATGAAAAAGCCTAAGTTCTAAAAGAGCAGAATATTTTAAAGAACTAGTTGCCATGGAAACTGATACAACAAAAAAATTATAATATATACAGATAAACTGAATTTATTTATACTGCTTTTAATGTGAATAGACGGCAAACTCCCTCTCCTTTTCTCTCCCTTTGATGTTGACTCTAAGGATTGCAAAAGATTCTATAACAGCAACCCACTGAAGGTCAAGGCCCAGGCAGAACCAGCAGGAGCAGCTTTAGTGAAATCACTAAGACAGAAGTCCCACAGGAACTCAAAGTCTGTAGGGGAAGTAATCTCTAAAACAGTAGTTCATAACCTTGGGAGGTCAGAGTCTCTCTCTGAGACTTTAATGCACACTACGGATGCTCTATCCAGAAAAATGCAAATTCAGATTCTGAATATGATTTCAGGGGGTTCTTAGAATAGTTAGTTCATGGAACTTAGCTAATAAACTTCTGATTTATCATCTAGAGATTATTATATATTATATTCCTTGTTTCCAATGGAAACATTATCTAGCAGGCATATCAATATTTTGGTTATTTATTGTATAGGAAAGACAAACCTTCCCTCTAAATAACCTTTTTATAACTTACTGCAAACAATCCTGACATGTAGGTGTGATCCAGACTTTCGATTTAATCTCTTCATTTGTTTACTTATCTAAGAGCAATGATCTCTCATTTTTAACTGTAAGAAATTAGTTCTATAACATAAGTGAGGCTGAAAGAAAGAGAACAGGGCGGGGGTGGCACAGAACATAATAGGATGTACGCTGCTCAGAGATGGAAGGGAAGAGGAGACTGCCAACACCAGCCTGCCTCATTAAACCTCTTTGATGTGTGTGTTGGGATCTCTGTGATGAATAAAATTTTTCAAGTTTTGATGGATACCGGAGGTGACAAGAGATAAAATTAAAATCTCAATTAACTAACTTTAATTCTTTTGTCAAGACTTCGTCTCTCACCTCACTGGGCCTTCAATCATCTACCTTGTCTCCACATGAGCACTGAGGGGTCTACACCTTGGATTTAGTCCACGCTCTATCAAGAAGCATCTGAGAAGGTCTCTCCCTCTAGTTTGCATGTCACGTCTGCTCCCCAGGTGTCTGGTTTCCAGCCTGATAGAGTCCACGTGTTTATGCTGCTGGGTAGAGGCTGACCAATTCTCTCACCCCGCCCTCCTGTTCTCATGATTCTTTTATTATTCCTCTCCTTGATTTACTCTACAATAATTATATTCTCACACAGGCCTTCCCCATCCCACATATAAGTTGTCGTAGTCTGTTCGGACTCCTATATCAAAATACCATAAACTAGGTGACAATAACAACAAACACTTCTTTCTCACAGTTCTATATGCTGGAAGTCCAAGATCAAGACACCAGCAGATCTGGTGTCTGGTGAGGGCCCTCTTCCTGGTTCACAGATGGTGTATGTTTGCTGTATCCTCACATGGTGAAAGGACAAGGGAGCTCTCTGGGGTCTCTTTTATAAGGGCACTAATCCCATTCATGAGATTATAAGGGTGCTAATATTATTATTTATAAGGACACTAATCTCACTCATCTCATGGGAGATAAGCACCTTCCAAAGGCCCCACCTCCTAATACTGTCACATTGGGGGTTAGGTTTCAACATATGAGTTTTTGTGGGACACAGACATTCAGTCCATAGTACAAGTATACTCACACACTCACACTCAGTCCCATGTACTCCTCTACAGTAATACCCAACCCCAATCACATGCACTCACCCACACTCCTCACAGTCCCACGCACATGGGCATACACACCCAGTTACACACGCACGCGCACGCACACAAAGTCCCACTTCCACACAAGCTCACGAACTGAGTCCTACTCACTCACACTCACACAGACACCCAGTGCCACTCCTTCACACAGGTCCCATCTACTCAGTTCTACCCTCCCCCTCTCTCATTCTCAGTCACAGCTCCACTCACCTAACCTCCCTCTCCCCACCCTAGCTGACATCCATACCCAAAGTCACACAGGGGTGCTCCACCCAACAATTGTTTTCTCTTCCACAACTGTTACTTCTTTTTTTTTTTTAATTTTTATTGAAGTATAGTTGATTTACAATGTTGTATTAGTTTCAGGTGTACGGCGAAGTGAATCAGTTATACATATACATATATCCACTCTTTTTTAGATTCTTTTCCCATATAGGCCATTACAGAGTATTGAGTAGAGTTTCCTGTGATATACAGTAGGTCCTTATTAATTATTTATTTTATACATAGTAGTGTGTATATGTCAATCCCAATCTCCCAATTTATCCCTCCCCCTGCTTCCCCCCCATAACCGTAAGTTTGTTTTCTACATCTGTGACTCTATTTCTGTTTTGTAAATAAGTTCATTTGTACCATTGTTTTAGATTCCGCGTGTAAGCGGTATCGTATTTGTCCTTCTCTGTCTGACTTACTTCACTCAGTATGACAATCTCTAGGTCCACCCATGTTGCTGCAAATGACATTATTTTGTTATTTTACAACTGTTAATTCTTAACTAGACAGGAACAGAGAATGGCACAGTAATACAGTCTCCTCCTTTTTATAAGGTTTTCTTGAGTGCTATCCCTTTTCATTTAAGTGCTAAAGGAACAGACCTCCTACCTGTCCTCCTAAGAGAAGGGCAGATTAGGTTTTGAGTGACTTAAAAATCTGCCTTGGGATAAAGTTGAATTCAGTTAGGAAGACAACACCCATATTGTAGTTCAATAGAGAGAACTGAATGCAGGGAACTGGTTCACAAAGGAGCTGGAAGCACTAAAAAGCTTTTAGGAGCTAGTGAGGCAGTTCCAGAGATAAAAAATTATAGGAAGTCACTATCACCCTCAAGGCTGTAAAGACAATGGGAAGAAGTGGTGTATTAGTCAGGGTTCTCCTGAGAAACAGAACCAATGGGGGCAGGGGAGGATGGGGAGGAAACGGAAGAGAGAGGAGCGAGAGGGGGTAGAGAGAGAGAGAAAGAGAGAGAGAGAAAGATTTAAGGAATCGGTTCCTGTGATTGCAGGGGCTGGCAAGTCAGAAATTTGTAAGGATGGCTGACAGCCAGAAATTGAGTTAAGATATGATGTTGCAACCTCGAGGCAGCATTGCTTCTTCTTTGGGAAACCTCAGTCTTTGCTCTTACGGCCTTCAACTGACTGGATGAGGCCCATTCACATTTTGGAGGGTAATCTGCTTTACCTGAAGTCAACTGACGGTAAATGTTAATCACATCCACAGAAACCTTCACTGCAACATCTAGCATTTGATATCATAGCTTAGGCAAGTTGACATAAAGTTGACCATCACAGATGGTATAACTGGAGCTCAGGGTAGGGGTCATCAGTAAGACCTAGAACCACAGAGGAGACACAGCAAGTGCTGGGCACTGAGGCAGGGAGAAAAGGGAAACACTCCAGTTGCTCCCTCTTCCTGCCCTCCAGTCTGCTCCAGTGCCTCACACTGGCCTAATCTAACTGAAGCTAGTTGGCAAGAGATCTGGGAAATGTCATTTGCAAGAGTCAACCCTTTGGTACAGAAGAGAACAGGGAAGGGTAGGGGTGGATCTAAAAGTACCTGGAAAGACTAGCACAGTAGGGGTATAAGTTCTAGGACCATGAAGTGTTAGGTTTCTGAAACGAGGTCCAGTTTGACCCAGGAAGGGGATATGAACTGTGTATATGAACTGAAAATAGTGAACAAATATAAAGCAACCTCAGCCATGCTCTTCTCAGAAGACTGGAGCTGTCTACCTTCAAAGAACTCCTGGGGTCTGGGTTGGAAACAGGCTGTGCGATACCTGGAAACAATGGTATTAGTGTACCAACCAGACTCCAGTTCCCTCTATGCCTGGGTTGTAAGAGGACAAAAGTGTTTTAAACCAAATAAGCCTCCTCTGGGGCCATTCTTGATTTCGCTGACAGCTGGATGAAATGATTCCCCAAATTACCATTCCCCCAGTGCCCATCAGAATGCCAAGAATCGAGGGAATATGCAACAAAAATGGACGAAAAGGGGAAGGGTAAGCTGGGACAAAGTGAGAGAGTGGCATGGACATATATACACTACCAAATGTAAAATAGATAGCTAGTGGGAAGCAGCCACATAGCACAGGGAGATCAGCTCTGTGCTTTGTGACCACCTAGAGGGGTGGGATAGGGAGGGTGGGAGGGAGGGAGACGCAAGAGGGAAGAGATATGGGGATATATGTATATGTATAGCTGATTCACTTTGTTATAAAGCAGAAACTAACACACCATTGTAAAGCAATTATACTCCAATAAAGATGTTAAAAAAAAAAATGGACGAATGACTTCTTGAGTTTTCTTTTTTTTTTGATATCAAGAAGCTTGCTCAGGACTCTCTACTAAATCCATTATCTTCCCAGTCATCTTTGAAAGACTAGGGTATGTTCAGTATTTGGAGGTCATATTTATGAATCTATGTTGTGCAGTTTCATCTTGATGAGGTGAAGATCCCTTCTATCATTTAAAATGTCTTTTCCAAGAGGGGGATTTAATTATGCTGTTAACTATACAGTCATATTTATCTTCAGGTAAATAATGCAAACAGGAGATTAGAAGCTCACCAAGAAGAATTTCTTCTCCTTCGAATACTCCAGAAGCTATAGAATAGAATGCAATAGAATCTTACAGTTGATAAGGAACCCAATTTTCTATGCAATGCAAAAATCTCTTATACAGGATGTTGGAAAGTGATCATCTGTCCCTTCATTCATAATACTCAAAATTAAATTTTTTTTAATTCATAAAATAAAAAAATACTTGAGGACCTATTATGCCCCAGGCACTCCTCAGTGTGCCAATGTACCTAGTGAATGTGAAGTACAAGGTCCCATTCTCACAAAGATTACATTCTAGTGAGAAGAGGGGAAAAGAGAAAGAAGCAAAGAAAAGAAAGTAATTTCATATCATGGTAAATGCTCAGAATGAGGGTTGGGAAATGCTCTTGGAGAAAGTGATATGGAAACTGAAAAATGAGAAGTAATATGAAACGTCATGGGAGGAAGATCCAAGGCAAACATGACAGCCCTGAGATGAGAACAAGCTTGGCATGTTAAAATGAGAGCATGCCAGAAAACCACAGAGCGAGTCTTCACTGGAGTGTCAGAAATGTGTGGGAGCACTTTTGATTGTCACATGATAGTATGGGGGTGTTGCTGCTATTTCATGAACAGGGGCCAAGGACGCTCAATATCTAGCACAATTTGAAGGAGACTGCTCCAGAAAGAAATTTTCCACCCAAAATACCAGCACTTCCTTTGAGCAACCCTGACAGAGAATAGTGAGTGAATGAGAAATTGTTAAAGAGGAGGTCAGAGAACCAGACAGAGGGCACATTAGTGAGGACCTTGGGGCCACAGTAAGAGTGAAGAACTGCCAACAGAAGCCATGAAATGCCCTGTAAGCAGGGGAATGCTTGCGAAAATCTCAGAGACCGGGAGCATAACACCTTCATACAACATTCTGTCCCACCATAGCGTCCCTGAGTTTTATTTTTATAATTTCCACTGAAATTCTTACTACCACAAAGGGAAGCCCCAGAAAATGTCCCCTCTTTTTCTAAATCCCCACCTTCAGATTCCATTATAATCCTGTTCTAGCACCAGTTCTGTACTCAGAGGGAATTCCACAATTCACAGGTCCATATCTCAAGTGAAAATGAAACATACTTTTTTCATGTCCTTGTTGTTCCCACTTTATCCTTGTCCCTAGTTCTCCTTAGTAAGTGGCTGCTAGGACTCAGCCCCCATGTTCTATTCCAGATAATTACTTCTACTCAGATAGAGAGCCTACAATTGATAACTGCCAAGAAGCTTCATTCTCCTAAGACTAGATCCTACTAGGTTTTTAACCATACTTTCAGCATTCAGATCCTGCCCATGAACCCTAGGCCCACAGCAGATGTTCTGCTACTTCCAACCAGACTTTCCTTATGCCCACCATATGGCTACCTGGCCGCATATCCATGTATTGTCTTGTTGTCAGACATGTCTGTGTTCATGACGTGCCCATCTGCTAAGACACCCATAAGGGAAGCAGGCCCTTGTAGCAAGAGCAGTGACTTGGGAATCAAACCTGGGTGTGAATCCTGATACCACAGTTTACTAACTGTGGATTTCTTTTTAATTTCTTAGAGCCTTGGTTTCCTAAAGCAGTGATGATGGTGATAATAACATCTGCCTCAAAGCTCTGTAATATGTAAATGAACATGACATGGGTGTTAAATGCAGCCATTATTATCATCTTTATTTACAACCATTGCTGGACCTTCCTAACAAAGGCCAATAGCTTACACCTATCACCAGGCACATTGGATTCTGTGCCCTCACTGTCCTCTTTCCTCCCTAAACTCTGCTCCATGCCACTGAGTGTGCCTGTTTATGGGTTCTGCTCCCCTGTTACCAAAGAACGGAGCTATGGGCATGACTCTACACCAGTCTATCTGCTGAGTTAACCAAGTTACAAAAGAATATTGAGCAGGAAGGGGTGGGTGTATACAGGAAGAGGTAGATACTTAGAGGTATTCTTGGAATGCTAAAAAGGTAGGGCAATTGTTGAGGATAAAGCTAAATGGAGGAATGAAACAGGAGAAAATAGCAGAGAGTGGGAAGGGAGAACAAAGAAACTCTTATCCTCAATTATCCTGACACTTCTGGGTTTGGCCTACATTAGCAGGATCTTTGTTTAGATCTTCATTTTTCTTTGGCTGTAGAGGCCTTTCCTGGTGGGATTATGAGGGAATTTTATAACCCATCCTCCCACTCCTCTCTCTCCTGTGGTTTTAACTGACGGGGAGGAAGGGAACTACTCAGTAAAATTAGGTCCCTTCCATATAACACAGCTGCTTTTCTTCAGAGAGATTTACTTTTGACTAGTAATTTATGTTGCTTTCAATTACTATGGACTGTTACCGGGGGATGGAGGAGGAGAGACCTAGAGACAGGACTGCCTGGGAGTGTTCTAATGTCATTTGTTGCAACAGGTGGCCTGAAGAACTGCTGACTTGAAGCCACAGCTGCTCTCAGCTAGCTTGACTGATGCAGAAACCTAACTGAACCTGGAACAGGCGTAACCCAGGTGCACCAAGTGAACAGCTGTCTCTACTTCGATTAGGGGAAAAAAGAGGGCACAGATTTGAAAAATAATATTCTATGAACCAGAGTGCAAAGAGATGGTTTGATTCCACTTTATTATTTTTTATAAATGGTTTATAAAAACACACTGAGTGAATTATGATGTCTCTTTAGAGGGTTTTCACCAGTGTTGCTGCCTAGTGCGTCTCAGACAGTAATATGCATACAAGTCAACTAGGGACTTTGTTAAACTTCAGATTCAGTAGGTCTGGGTTGTGCTGGGATTCTGCATTTCTAACAAGCTCCAGCTGATGCCAGGTCTGCTGGCCCACGGATGACACTGAGTACCAAAACTGTCAACTACGCAGCACTTCAAAATATGAGATTGGTAAAAACACCGTGAAGCTGTCAAATGTAAGAAATGGTCTATCAGCAGGGAATGAAAGTAAACTACGTACTGATGAGATTCTTAAAGGAAACTGAATGACTGAAGAAGTCTTTAATATTAATGATTTAAAATTGCTCTTTCGACCTCTTAGACTTCTGATCATATGCCGTGGGCTTAAAAGTACCCATTATTATCATATAAGAAATGGCTTAGTGTATGACTATTTCAATTTCTGAGAAATTTAACTACAGCTTTTTTTATTATTATTATTTTGACCATACAGTCAAGCAACCAAAGGATTTTTTTAATTATTGAATTCAACAGTTTAACTATATGCAAAGTTTTAGAAAGGCTCTTTCCTCCACTTTGGCGAAATATTTAATTCTGAGGCACGATAAGTCAGTAGAAGTTAAGGCAAATATCAGTGGGGATGCACTGCATAGACAATTGGGTGCTAAGAAAGAGTGCAAAGATGATTCATTGCATGTGTCATAGCTGATAGAAAAAACTATTTGGCAATATTAAACCAATGTGCTTTTGATCTTCTCCCTGTTCCCCAATAGCAATTCCACCATCATTGCTCCAAAAACGAGAACATTGGAAAAGGAAGTTCTTAGGAATCAGGAGAAGGAATATGAGAGCTTGTCACTGCTGCACTGGGGAGTTGGTGAGAGGAAGAAAGGAACAGAGCAACTGTCTGCCCTGCCCTCCCTTTCAGCCAATGCAGGAGGCATGGTTAAGAAAGGGTCGAGCCAAAAGCCAGCGTGCTTTGACCCCATGTCTGTCTGAGATGGTGAGGTAATGATTTAACCAGCCATGCTCAGATCAGCATTGGGTGGCCATTCCAATGGGAAGAGGTAGGGTGTCGTTGCTGGTCAGAGATAGGCCTGCACCTAACTGTCTGGAGGCTTCCTGTTCCTGAGGACATGAACAGTAGGTAGAGGTTTCCACATGCAGCGTGGAGGGATGCAGAAGGTAGCGGATATCGTGGCTGGCAAGAAAGGTCAGATGGCCCGAGGCTGGAAGCAGCAGGAAAGACCACAGTTGGGAATCAAATCAGTTGCAAGCAGATTTCAGGCAGGCCCACAGGGCTGTCAAAGGCAAGGGGAGGCTGAGCCTTCAGGGAAGTCCTTGGGGACGTGACTGAGCCAGAGGGAAGACACCTCAACTTGACCTGAGCTGACCTCAGGGGCAGATAAGGAAACTGCTACCAAAGGAGAGGAAGTACTGGGACCTGCTCATGGTTCCTGGGTCCCCACCATTCCTCCCTGGCACCACTGGGCCAAGCCACGTCCACCTCCATGTATATATCGTTCTGAAAAGAAAATATGGGGGGGGGGGTTGGTAAAAATCTTAAAGATTAGGGTTTGATCTAAAAGACTCTGAGTTACCTTAAGAGCCTGTATACATTATTGGATTAGAATGACTAGATTTGGGTGTTTTACTTCTACCCTCCTCACTAACTAGATAGGAGGTTCTTAAAGAAGAGCAAATCTACAGAAAATAAAGCTATCATTCCTTCACACAGCTCAGCGTAGTGTGAGTTTAATTTGAAAGCCTGCTTCAACAGTAATAAACCATCGCATTTCAGTCAGCGGACTCCCTCATTCTGAGGTGGAAACACTGAGTTTGGGTCTCTGATCTGTCATCGCTCCTCCCCCAGCTCTGTTCATCTGTGAGCTAAGCTCCAACCAAGGCCTCCGCCGCTAATTGTTAGGAACCCTCTTGCCCTAAGCCTAGCACTTGGGAGTGATCCCCCAGCCTGTGTTCGTCCAGTCTGAGGCCAGTCCAGGATTTGCCCTGGCTCTGAAAATCTGTGTGACAATTTCCTGAGTGTGTTCAGGAAATAGAATCAAAGAAGCAGGAGCTGTGGAAGGAAACTGTGTTGGATTCTGCTTCAGGCACTTATCATCCATCTGGCTGTGGGCAAGCTACCTTTTCTTGTGAGTGTCCTTCTGTAAAGTGGAGTTATTAATATCTACATTTAGGGCTATTATAAGAAATAACAACAAATCAATAAATCAGGGTCATATTATAGTATTCCAGTTCCTTCCACTGTGCACACAGCCCTGTAATAGCTTATTCAACTGAGACCATGGACCTCTTATTCCTTGTATTACCAGCTCCCCACACATTTTCCTTCCTCCCAAATAGATATCATGGATGCCCTGCTTTGCCACCCAGACCCCCCCTTCAGGACCAAAGGATGCATTTCCCCCACTGATGACAGACACTGTCAGCCCTCTCTGGGAATTTCCTGAGCCAAAGTCACACCCTCTTCCTGGAAGGGCAGCTTGTATCCAAAGACTGGTGGATGCAAAAGGATAAAAACCAGTGCCACTGGCCCAAGCCAGGGAAATTCTCCCACCCTCAGAGCAGGGATGGCCAAGGGAGGCTTTGTGGTGACTACAGCACTACAGCCCAACTTTTCCCTCAGTCCGGCCCTGCTTCCCTACGTTTTTCCTATAGATACTGATCCTAAGAGCCCACCCTCAAAAACATTCTACATGTCCGTCTCTGGCTCAGAGTTGGCCTCTTGGAGAACCCATCTGGTGACAAGAGATTACCACAATCCCTTGCTCAAAACCGCTCACCTAGCTATCATTATTGACACCGTACAATCAACTTAACACATAATTTGGTAAAATAAACATGCACAACCCTCTTGGCCACTATTTTTGGACAAGTGCTACGTGTCAAAGCCAGTGCTATCCTTTAGTCCTGGTCCTTCCCTCCTCAGGGTCTTCCTCAGCCTGCCCACCAGCCAAACATGCCCAGAGTGGTCACTACTGACACAATGGCTTTAGGATACTTACCACACTGGAGTGTTGGCAAGTATGTAGATGTAGCCTTTAGCCTTTCTTTGATCCAGAACTAGCCTTTAGCCTTTCTTTGATCCAGAGCTAAAATTTGCAACTACCTTAAGAAGGTTTTTATATCCTTGTCTCCACTCTATGTGAATAAACAATGTCTAGCTATAAGAAACTGTCAATTCCTCTGTACAGACTAAGCACCTGCTCATATTATTGCCCTGTTATATACAAATGAACCATTTGGGAAAATGAGTAGAACAAATACACTCTAGAAATTGCAATACAAGCAGTTCCCAATTTGGAGATAGGCTGTGTTCTCTAAGTTGATTTGCAAATTGGCTATTTGGAACTCAGAATTATCCCATAAGCAGTGTTATAAATGATGGCCAGCTTCACAGTATTGTCCACAAGCCCTGGTAAACTCACAACGTAATTAAAATGCCACTGCCTTTAATAATGGACTATTCTTTATTGGGAAAAATATCCTTCACAGGGCATAATATGGAAACCATGTGGCACCAGGAACATGCATCTCTCTCTCACTCAGAGTTCTACTCTTCTCTATGCCACACATTTGCTATAATCACCCATTTTCAAGATGGCAACAAGGTCCAGCAATGAACGTGGCCCTTCTCCTCTCTCTCCTCTAGAATTTGAACACAAATAGTGTAGACTTGGTGATCTCCGGCTTCTAGCAGATGCTAAGCAAAATACAGAGGCTCCAAGAATGTTTCTTGATCCCTAGGCCACAAAGAGAACAATCTCTGACACAGCACTGTACATCTATAGTTTGAGAGATCCAATATATCTGCAAAAGAGTAAATCCCAAAGGAACATTATTATTTCCTATTTATAAGCCCAACAAAACATGGTTGAGGTTAGAAAGCCTAACCTCTGGTTTTAATGCATCCCGCAACACTTCTGTCTTGTCACACATATGCAAAAAAAAAAAAAAAAATCCTTCTAAAATGATATATTTTTACAAGGCCTCCTGAAGCATAAAAACGTATATCTGTAGCCTAAAGCACAATTTTTCAAAATGTAACCCCTTGATCAACAGCATCAGCATCACAAGCAAACTTGTTAGAAATGCTAATTTCGGATAGTACCCCATACCTACTAAATCAGAAACCATGGGATTGGAGCCTAGCGGTCTGTGTTTTAACAAGCCTTCCAGGTAAATATATGTACACTAAAGTTAGAGAACCACTGACCTAATGATTTTGAAAAAAATGATATAGCAAAATCAAGATTAATCTCTTTTTAAAAAGAAATGACTAGAAACACTGCCAATGTAATTGTTCTACATATAACATAACATACTACTCTTATTAGATACCCAACAATTCAACTCAAAAATGTTTGTTCCATGTTTTATATGTGTAGGTTACACCTTATCTGCTAAGGAAGATTTAAAAAGTGAGTGGATTAAATAGTGATTAGAGTGCAAATCAAAAATTTTCAACCATATGAGGCCAAAAGAAGGAAAGCTATCAAGAATTAACTGATACCAGAAAGATTATTTGTAGTTTTACAGAAAATGCAAAATAAAACGTTATGGGGAAAACAAAACAAATTGGTTTTAGAAGAAGACATCAAAAAAAAAAAGTTTTGAGGCAACATCAGAGTCAGGCCTTGAAAGACAGGCATACATTTTGACAACAGAAGCCACGTTGGGAGGAGGGGATGGAGGGCACATGGAATTGGTGAAGGACAAAGTTTCCCAGGAAAAGAGACAACATGAGCAAAAGTCAAGGTGTACAAAGGCATGGTGCAAAGCTTCTGCCAAGGTGTGTCATAAATGGGTTTGGTAGTGTTTAAATAAATTCCCCTCAACTCTCCAGACAATTGAGTGAACAGTGAGTAGCCAGAGACCACAGGCCAATTACCACTGTCAGAAGTAGTTGTGCGCAGCTACCCCAGGGTGACTTACTAATGTTATTCCTATGTGTACCATGACACCAAAGAGCTTATTTAAGGAATCAAGATGAATGCATAGAGTTTAGGCACTGAGTAGATAAGGAGAAGAGGCAGGAGGGTCTTGGGTGCCATATTAAGCAAACTGGATCTTATTTAGAAGGCAATAGTGTGTTTGGAGCAAAAAAAAAAGACATGATTTGTCCTGGCTTGTAAAATTATCATCACACAATATATAGATTGATTTAGACTGAAAACAGATAGAGTCAGGCAAACTGGTTAGGATTTTATCAAATTAAGGCAGACAGGAACTATTAAGAGCCCAAACTACTGTGGAACACAAAAGGAAAGGAGAGAGTTGCAGGATAATCAGTTCAATTCACTAATATCTGATTGTCTATGATATACAAAATACATATTGTCACTTTAGAGAAAACCAAAATTGCAGAGACTATCCTTTATTTTAAATAGATTAAAATCTGTTATGCAGAGGTACAATACCACTATAAAATTATGATAAATGGTAAAATAATTATAATAAAGGAAGCATTAAGTGTTATGGAGGTTTAAATAATTGCAAGGTTACTTTTATATGGAGTAGTTATTTCATGGATAAAGTGTTGATTTAACCATGAGTCTTCGAGGATGACAAGTGTTATCAAAAGAGGTACAGATAAGGGCATTCTAGGTATAGGAAACAAAAGAGATTAAAAAAAGACACAGGTAGACAAGCTTTTACTGAGTTAACAGTGTAATATATTTAGAAAAGGTGGGAGATGAGCTTGAAGTCATTAGGGAAATGCAAATCAAAACCACAATGAGACACCACTTCACTCACAAAGACGGCTATAAAAAAAATGATAAGTGTTGGTGAGGATGTAGAGAAAAATCAGAACCTTATACACTGCTGGGAGTGTAAAATTGTGCAACCGCTTTGGAAAAGTTTGTTAGTTCCTTAAAAAGCTAACCATAGATTTATCAGATGACTCAGTAATTCCACCAGATACATAATTGAGAGACTTAAAACACATACGAACACATATATGCATACAAAAACCTATACATGAATGTTTATAGCAGCAAAAAGCCAAAAAGTGGAAACCACCCAAATATCCATCAACTGATGAATGGATAAATAAAATATGGTGCATCCATTCCATACAATGGAATATTATTAAGCCACAAAAAGGAATGAAGTATGATACATGCTATAATATGGATAAACCTTGAAAACATCATGCTAAGTGAAAGAAGCCAGACACAAAAGGCCATATATTTTATGATTCTATTATATGAACTATCCAGAATAGGCAAATCCATGGAAACAGAAAGTAGATTCGTGGTTGCCAGGGGGAGGGGAAACAGAGAGTTAATGTTAATGGATACAGGATTTCTTTCTGGGGTGATGAAAACGTTCTGGAATTAGATAATGGTGATGGTTGTACAACCTTCTGAATGTACCAAAAACCATTAACTGTGCACTTTTAAGCAGGTTAATTTTGTGGTATCTAAATTATATATCAATTAAAAACAATAAGGAAGGAAGGGAAGAAGGGAGGGAGGGAGGGATGGAAGGAAGAAAGGAAAGAAGAGAGAAACACCACTGGATGAGGCCTATGGGTAGACCTCAGAACAGATAAAACTCAACTATAATTAGATCAATTTAACTGTTGGAACTGTAAAAAATAAACCATCGCCTTTTCAGTTTGTTCTGAGGTTTTAAGAACTTTAATTGACTTGTCCAAAGTCACAAAGCTAAGCTACTCAGTTGTGAAGTTAGGATGCATTCTGATTACAAAGCCATACACTTAACTACAGCATCTACTTGCTGCCTTCTCTGGTCTGAGGGTAAGATAATTCCTCACATTGGACAGGACAGTTACTATCCAGAGAAATGGAAGGAGACATAAAATAATATTAAAAATAGGGGAGGTATGTTTATTTACATGGAAAATAAGGATGAGAAATAATCTTGGGCTATAGGGTTTGTCTAAAAATAAGAATGATCAGCAAAATAAGTTTCATCTGAGTAAGTTAGTCATGGATAATGAATAGCTCTTTCATGACCATGTATGAATAGGTAGAACAAAATATTGAGTATAGTACTCAAAAACTGAAATAATCTCCTATGCATGGCAAAAGGAACTTCCTAACCCTACTGTAAAGCCCACTCAGTTGACTAAAATTCTGCATACTATAATTTAGTATCCAGCTAGTTCAATCCAGACACTGCTTTGAGGCTCATGTCTGAGTTCAAATTTCATATGACTAGTTCCCTAGTCTAATTGTACCCCTATACCTGACAGCTATATCAAAAACATGGCCATGATTTCAAAGGAAAAAAAGTATAAAATCATATAAATGGATAAAAGCAAAATCCTTTAACACATACACATATCATTTATATGATAAAATCATATAAATGGATAAAAGCAAAATCCTTTAACACACACACACACACACAGCTATCCAAAGAAAGGGACTCCATTCTCATGGGATAATAATAGATCATTTTTATCATTGCATATGATGGACAGCACATAATGCAATGTACTGTCTACATATAATAATATTACTTTGACAGTTGAGAAAAATTTAACCATATTTCTTATGTAATGACAGTGACCAATTTTCTTTATTTAGGAGAACTGTTAAGACTTGTAGGACCCAGGGGGCTTCCCTGGTGGCGCAGTGGTTGAGAGTCTGCCTGCCAATGCAGGGGACACGGGTTCGAGCCCTGGTTTGGGAAGATCCCACATGCCGCGGAGCAACTAGGCCCGTGAGCCACAACTACTGAGCCTGCGTGTCTGGAGCCTGTGCTCCGCAACAAGAGAGGCCGCGATAGTGAAGAGGCCCGCGCGCCGCGATGAAGAGTGGCCCCCACTTGCCACAGCTAGAGAAAGCCCTCGCACAGAAATGAAGACCCAACACAGCCAAAAATAAATATTAAAAAAAAAAAAAAAAAAAAAAAGACTTGTAGGACCCAGAAAAAAAGAAAGTCCGGAGTGAAGACCAAAGAAAATTGATAGAGAATGTGATAAAGAACAAAATATGTATTCAGAACAAATGAAGGCCTAAGAATGGATAGGCTCCTTTTTGGAGAAAATAGTGCAATATTAACAGATAAAGACCACAGATCTATTCAACTCCTGTGCTTCTTCCATTTTCACCAATGAAATGAATGATAATATTGAAACCCTTGTAAAACACAATCAGATGGGAGAATAGTCTGGAATGATTAAAGAAAGAGAGATAGGTAATGAAATAAGAGTATATCTAAATGATGCAAGTCCCTGTATTAATATTATACCCCAAAGCAAAAGAT
This sequence comes from Eubalaena glacialis, assembly GCF_028564815.1. Lineage (NCBI taxonomy): Eukaryota > Metazoa > Chordata > Mammalia > Artiodactyla > Balaenidae > Eubalaena > Eubalaena glacialis. The sequence continues at coordinate 55,212,405 of NC_083721.1, forward strand.
ACAGAATTCATATAGTTTTTAAGGATCTCAAATGATGGAATACAAGCAAATTTCTTAAAGAGGTATAATGATTCCAGAAACTATGAGGTTTGACTTTATCTTAGAGAAAATTTCAAAAGTGGCTTATTATACTATTGAGGAAGACAAGAAAAAAAAAAGAAGATAATCCCTGAAAACAACATTAACTACAGTCTTCCCAAATGTATGATTTTAATTTTTACTAGACTATGAATTAATATAAAAATAAAATCCTCTTAAGATTTTCAAAACATTTTGACAGCTAAAACAGCAATTACTGAAAAAACATCTTATTGGGCAGGCAGCAGGAGGGAGGTAATTATTCCTATGGCACTGGGCAGTCCCTAGAATTAAAATAAATAGTACATACTAAATAAGATGGCATAGGCTCATTTCTGTTTGCTTCTCCCCACTAAGAACAAATATAACCCTAGAAATGATGCAAGAGAAAGAGAAACCTGAAATGTGGAAAGAGGAAGATAGACTGATTATGGAACGAACCTAGGACATGACATCCAACTCAACAAAAGAAGGCAACCCAGACCTGGCATTTCCAACCTATCAACAGAAGGTGATCCATACAGGTTCATTTTTTTCCCCCAGATCAAATAGGATCCCAATGACAACACTAAGTGAGCTCAACAATAACTGGCAGTGGAGACTGGTCAGAAACCCCACTGAAAATAAAAGGCCAGACAAAGCACTCTCCTCTGCTGGGCCTGAGACTACCCTCCCCCACCGAGAGTCACCGGACGCCACTGGCAAGGTGGAATCCCACCACATCAAGTGGCCCAGCTCAGGAAGCCTCTTAGTCTCCACAGCCTAGAGAATCTCTTTCTCCAGACCGTACCAACAGGAGCAACAACAAGTGCCTGGCCTAAGAAGTGCTTGTCCCCCCCGCGAACCATGTGACTCCCTTCTCCCAGCTAGAGGAACCATCAAGTCTGGACTGGGGAAGCTCCCTGCAGCTTCAGGAAGCACCATTAGAAGTCCAGGCAGCACCAGACAATAAACAGATGAAAATAGCACCACAAAGGTCTTAAAATTAAACTTCCACTGGAATCACAACCCAGAAAGTAGGCCAGGACCTGCAAGCTAAATCTAAACAGGATGACTGCTTACTAAAATAAAGATTTAACTGAGACCCAGAGTCTCATAACATAATAACCAAGATGTTCAGAATACAGAAAAAAAGAAAAAAAGAAGGAAGGAAGGAAGGAAAGAAGGAAAATCACTTCTCATACCAAGAACTAGGAAAATCACAACTTGAAGGAGAAAAAAACAATCAACTGATATAAACAACAAAGTAAATTAGATGTTGGAATTACCTGACAATAATTTTAAAGCAACCATCATAAAAATACTTCAACAAACTACAATTTTTTTAAAAAGACATAAAAATATAGAGAAACTGAATATAAAAAACATAAAAATGCCCAAAACAAGTGACTGAAAAAAAATACTTCAACAAGCAATTACAAATTCTCTTAAAACAAATGAAAAATTAAAAAGTCACAGCAAATAACAGAATTTGTAAAGTAATAATAATAATGACCAAACCAAAAAAAAACAGAACTGAGCAATACAATGGGGGGGGTGTGGAGAATGGACTCTCATGAATGGGCTCAACAGTATAGCGTAGATAACAGAGGATAGGGTCAGTGATCAATGGAGTTTATACCATCCTGAACAACAGAGAGAGAGAGAGAGAGAGAGAGAGAAGGAGGGAGAGGGGAGGGAGGGAGGGAGAGGGACCTGAGGGATAAACAGCAAAAAGCCCAACACCTTGTATCATTAAAGTCTCAGAAGACTAGGAGAGAGTAGGGCTAAAAAAGTGCTTGAAGAAATTATGACAGAAAACTTCCCAAATTTGGCAAAGGACATAAAGCGACAGATTCAAGAGGTTGAGCAAACCCCAAATAAAATAAATCCAAAGAAATTTAATCCAAGATACACCACCATAATTAAACTTCTGAAAACTAAAGACAAATAGAAAATCTTAAAAGCAGCCAGAGAGAAACAACACATGTACAAGGAAAACTAATTTGAACAACAGCAGATTTTTTATATGAAGCTTTGGAGGCCAGAAGAAAGTGGCACAACTTTTTTCAAATGCTGAAAGAAAAGAACGGTCAACTATAGATTCTATGACCAGTGAAACTATCCTTCAGGTATATGGAGAAAATAAAGAAAGTCTCTGATGAAGAAAAACTAAAACAATTTGTTGATAGCAGACAGGACCATAAATAATGACTAAAAAAAATTCTTCAAACAGAAAGGAAATGATAAAAGAAAGAACCTTGGAGTATCAGGAAGGAAGAAAGAACAACTGAAAGAGCACAAATATGAGTACATGTAATAGACTATCTCCTCATGAATTTTATAAATCATATTCAATTATTGAAACAAAAATTGTAACACTATCTGATACTCAAGACAATGACACTTAAAAGCAGGGAAGATAGACCTAAACAGCAGTAAGGTATACACTTCAATAAAAGTGGTAAAATATTGATACCACTTTGATAATAAACACATGTATATTATATTATACTCTTTGTGTATATATTATAATACACAGAGAAACCACTAAGAAATCTATAAAAGAAATACAATAAAAAACATTATAAATAAATCAAGATAGAATCCTAGGAAATGTTTGAGTAACGCAAAGGAAAGCAAAAAGAAACATAAAAATGAGAAATGCAGGAAACAGAAAATAAACACTGAAATGACAGACTTATGCCCTAAAATATTAATAATTACCTAAAATGCAAATGGTCTAAAATCATCAATTAAATTCACAGATTGGCAGAGTTGATAGAAAAATATGTTCATATATTCAACAACTTAGATGATATGTACCAACTCCTTGAACACCACAAACTACCAAATCTCAATTAAGATGAAGGAAATATCTCAATAGACCTATAATCATTAAAGAAATTGAACCCACAACTTAAAACTTCCAGAAAAGAAATCTCCAACCAAATGATTCCATTGGAGAACTCTACTAAATGTTTCAAGAAAAAATATACAATCTCTTCCAGAAAACAAAAGAGGGACCACTTCCAAGCTCATTTTATGAGGCCAGTCTTACCAAAATATCAAAATCAGACAAAGATAGGACAAAAAGCAAAAACTGCAAACCAGTATCTCTTATGAACTTAGATGCAAAAATCCTCAAAAACATTGGCAAATCAAATTGAGCGATGTATAAAATGAATTAAACACCATGGCCCAGTGGGATTTGTTCCAGGTATAAAAGGTTGTCTCAGCATTTGAAAATCAATTACTATAATCCACAATACTAACAGCTAAATAAGAAAAAAAACTCAGCAAGTTAGGAATGGGGGAAACTACCTTAACTTGATAAAGAGCATCTACAAGAAACCTATAGCTAATAACATACTTAATAGTAAAACACTGAATGCTTTCCTCCTAAGATTAAGAACAAGGCAAAGATAGCCACTCTCACTTCTCTTAGTCAACATAGTTCTAGCCACTGCAATAAGACAAGAAAAAGAAATAAAAGGCATACAGTTTGGAAAGTAAGAAACTTATGTGCAGATCACGTGATTTTCTGTGTAGGAAATCCCAAGGAATCTACAAAAATGCTTGTAGAAGTAATACGTGAATTCAGCAAGGCTGAAGGACACAAGATCAACACAAAAAAATCAATAGCATTCCTATACACTAGCAATGAATATGCTGACTAAAATTTAAAAACACAGTACCTTTTACAGTCACCTCAAAAACACTGAAATACTCAGGTATAATCTTACCAAAACATGAACAGGATCTGTATGTTTAAAATTACAAAATGCTGATGAAAGAAATCAAAGATCTAAGTAAATGGAGAGACACACCATGTTCATGTATTGGAATATTTAACATAGTAAAGATGTCAATTCTCCCTAAGTTGATTTATAGATTTAAAACATTCCTATCAAAATCTCACATAGGTGTTGTACATACATAGACAAGCTTATTTTTATATTTTATGGAAAGATACAGGACCTAGAATAACTAAAACAATTTTTCCAGTGTTATTGAGATATAATTGACATACAGCACTGTGTAAGCTTAAGGTGTACAGCATGATTTGAATTACATGCATCATGAAATGATTAACACAGTAAGTTTAGTGAACATCCATCATCTCATTAATTTTCTTTTTTTATAATATCTTTGTCTGGTTTTGGTATCAAGGTGATGCTGGCCTCACAGAATGAGTTCAGAAGCATTCCTTCCTCTGCAAATTTTTTGGAATAGTTTGAGAAGGACTGGTGTTAACTCTTCTCTAAATGATTGGTAGAACTCACCTGCAAAGCCATCGAGTCCTGGACTTTTGTTTCTAGGGCAAGGCTGAGTCCTGGAGCGGCTGGCTACATGGCGTCGGGACTCCCAGGACTGATGCTAGCCCACTGGTGGATGGGGCTGGGTCCTGGCATGACTGGCTGAGGGGCCTTGGGGGGTCCCAGGGCCAATGCCCTTTGGCAGCTGGCTGTGGGATCTGGGGAGTCCTGAGGCTGGTGCTGGCCCACTGGTGGGCAGGGCCAGAGCTTGAACATCCTGGGACTGGTGCCAGCCTGCTAACTGCAAGCTTATGGGGTCCTGGGGCAGCTGGATGCCTGGACCAGGGCTTCCCAGGGCTGTGCTGGCCCACCCTCAGGCAGGGCCAGGTCCCAGTGGGCTGGCTATGGGCCCAGGGTCCCAAAGCAGCTGGCTGTGGGGCTGGGGGATTCCAGAGCTGGTGCCAGTCCACTGGTGGCAGAAGCTGGGCCCCATGGTGGCTGGTTGTGAGGCCAGGGGACCTGGGGCTGGTGCCAGCCTGCTGGTGGGAGGGGTCACGTCCCGGTACAACTGGCTGCTCAGCATGGGGTGGATTGGAACCCACTGTCTGGTGGCCAGGGCTGTGTCCCAGCACTAACATTCTAGAGGGAGGACTCCAAAATGGCACTTGCCAGCACTAGTGTTCTCGTGGTAGAACAAGCTCCCAAAAATGGCTGCTGCCAGTATCTTTGTCTCTGGTGGGAATCCCATTGGCCTTCTGCCTTCTCTGGGAGGCTTCTCCAAGATAAGCAAGTAAGTCTGACCCAGGCTACTTTCAAAGCACTCTGTTGGCACAGGGTGCCAAAGGGTGTGAGATTTTGCATGTGACCTTTAAGAGTGGAGTCTCTGAATCCCACAGCCCTCTGGGTCTCACATACACAAGCCCCAATGCCCTTCAAAGCCAGAAATTCTTGGGGCTCATCTTCCTGATGCAGGACCCCTGGACTGGGGAGCCCAGTGTGGGGCTTGGACTCCTTGTTCCTTGGAAAGAACCTCAGAAATTGTGATTATCCTCCCACTTGTGGGTCACCTACCCTGGGGTATGGGTCTTGACTGTACCACGTCTCCGCCCCTCCTACCCATCTCATTGTGGCTCCTTCTTTATATCTTTAGTTCTGAAAATTTTTTCTGCTAGTCTTCAGGTCATTCTCATCAATAATTGCTCTGTAAAGAGTTGTAATTCTGGTGTGCCTGTAGGAGATGAACTCGGAGTCTTCTCACTCTGTCATCTTGGCCACTCTTGTCTAACTAAAACAATTTTGAATAGAAAAATAAAGTGAGAATAATCACTCTACCTAATTATATACGGTACATCTACATAATCAAGAGAGTGTGGTACTGGTGAAGTGACAGAAAATAGATAAATGGAACGAACAGAGAACCCACAAATAGACCCACATAAATACATTCAATTGATTTTTCCAATGGTGCAAAAGCAACTCAGTGAAGGAAGAATAAATAGCCTTTTAAACAAATGGTCTGGAGCAACTGGACATCCCTAGGGGGAAAAAAAAACAACTGAATCTCAACCTAAACCACACACCTTATCCAAAATCAACTAAAATATATCATGTACTTAAACATAAAATAGAATGCTATAAAACTTTCCGGGGGGGAAAAAACAGAGAAAAATCATCTGGAACTAGAGCCAGGCAAAGAGTTCTTAGACTGAGCACCAAAAGCATAACCTATAAAAGGAAAAATTGAAAATTGAACTTCATCAAAATTAAGAATTCTTGCTCTGCAAAAGACCCTGTTAAAAGATTGAAAAGACAAGATATAGACTGAGAGGAAATTTTCCAAACCAACAAAGGACTAGTAGAATATATAAAGAATTCTCAAACAAAACAACAAACAATCCATTTAGAAAATAGGCAAAAGACATGCACAGACGTTTCACTGAAAAGGATACACAAATGGCAAAAAACTCGTGAAAAAATATTCAAATCATTAGCCATTTAAAAAAATGCATGTTAATACTACAGTGAGATAGTACACACCTATCAGAATAGCTACAATGTTTTAAAAAGTACCCCAACACCAAATACAGGCAAGGATATGGAGAAACTAGATCACTCATACATTGCTGGTACGAAACTCTGAAAAAACTGTTTGGCAGTTTCTTCGAAAACTAAACATACAATTACCACACAATAGCAACTGCATTCTTGGGCATTCATCGCAGAGAAAATGCATGCTCACACAAAAAAACCTGTACACGACTGTTCATGTTCTAATAGCCTAAAACTGGAAGCTATCCAGATGTCTTTTAACAGGTTAATGGATAAACAAATTGTGGTACATCCATACCATATAATACTCCTTAGCAATAAAAAAGAACAAACCCTTGATACATACAATAGGTTGAATGTTTATCCAGATAACTTTACTTGGTAAAAAAAAAAAAAAAAAAAAAGCCAGTCTCCAAAAGTTTGCATCCTGTTAGGATTACATTTATACAACGTTCATGAAATGACAAAATTAGAGAAACGGAGAACAGATTAGTGGTTGCCAGGAGTTAAGGATGGGGTTGGGGAGGGGAAGCAGGAAGGAAGGGGATATGTCTGCATAAGGGACAACACAAGGGATCTTTCAGGTGATGGATATCCCATCTCTGGACTGTGGTGGACATACGCCATTGATACAACTGTATAGAGCTCAATACACCAACACAATGGATAAATAAAACTGGGGAAATCTGAAAAGACAGATTAATTGCATCAATGTCAACTTCCTGGTTATGATAACATATTATAATTTTGGAATATATTACCATTGGGAAAAACGGAGTAAAGGATACATGTGATCTCTCTGCATCATTTTTTACAACTATTTGTGATAAAGTCTATAATTACCTTAAAATAAAATGTTTAAATTTTTAAAATACATAATGCGTATAAACTACTTAATACAATGCTTACTTTAGGAAAAAAAAAAAAAAGGTTAGCTATTACAGCTTTTCACCAGCATGTGCAATTCTGGCAACAAAAATTTAAGACAACTGTGGATATCAGGAGAAAATACTGATGAGAGTGATCTACAAGACCTCCGGAAACCATGTCATTATTTTGGGATTGAAGAAACTAGAAATAGGAATATTTACCACAGAATATGGAAAACTAAAGAACATATCAGTCATTAAAAGTGTCAAAATAGTAGAAGCTACATACTCTATTAATTCCTAAGGTCACTGCAAGAGAAGTTTTACCTCGGTATAAAAATAAAACTATAACCACTCAAGCTGTCTCTTAACTGAAAAGCTGATCTCAAAAAATTTGCAATAACCCCACCAGGTTCATTAGGTAGAGACTCAAATCAGGGCTTTCTTGCTACAAACTCCAGGGAAAACACTTATGATCCTGGCCCAATGCCCATCTTTCAGAGATGCCCAGAGCGGATTGAGGCTTGGAGTCAGAACCTGAAACTTTAAAGGTCAGTTCCAATCACAATTCTGTGATTCTTCATGACAGAATCCAGAAAACCTTGTCAAAGCTACAAAGTTAAATTTAATATAAAAAAAGTAAGGAAAGACTGCATGGAGGTAGGAATAAAACTTTTGATAAAATGAGCTATCTTTTAAAGTGAAACATAAATGAGTTTCTAAACATTACAGTTCAATTCAGTATCATATATTCAAATTATGAAGTTACTGGAACCAAAAGAGAATGATTAAAATGTTAGCCTCTTGAAAAGTGACCAGATACTGAAGGAACAATAAATACCAGCCATTTCACTCATAAAGGGATTGTGGTGATCAGTTAGTGAATGACTACATAGCCTTTCATAATCTTATAATAAAAGTAGCTACACAGGCATAAATCAACCATTATGATCAGGCCTTAAAGCCCACAATATCTCATAAGACTATCTAATGGGCATATTTATTAGCTTCCTAAAGGAGCTGATAGCATTCATGAATGTTTTAGTCATATTTCAGCACCCAGGCCTACATAGTCATATCCCGATAATTCACCACAGTTAAGCAAATGGATATTCTCTCACTTAAAGGCTGGTCTATTAGTAGCTCCTAATATTTATTACACAAGTATATGTATTACTAGATCCTAGAACTAATAAAGTTGGTTTTAATGTTTCCAACTGAGATTTTCAACATTCACCAAAGTAATCAATTTGTCCAATTTTAAGCAGCACAGCTCCATAAATGAGATATTTGGCATGGAACCTGATTTAAAATGCATTCTTTTCTCAAGTGATTGAATAGTTGTAATGAAAATTTATAATTTGTAGTATACTATAGAAGGAACTGAGTTGAATTTCTTTATCGAAATTATTCATGGATCAAAATCTTTTGTGCTCTAACACATAGAAACTGGCAGACAAATGCAATTACATTAGATATGCTGTCATCCAGAACATCTGAAGAATGCTATTTATCCAATCTTATCAATTTAAACTTACTCTACTACCACAGCTGAGTACAAATGCCAGGCCATGACAATCACATTAATACCATGAGGTTACCCCAAATGCCATTTCTGGAAATCAATGGAGAGAATTTTATTGGGTCCAGGCTATTTCACTTGAAGGCAAGTGGAATCAAAATCAATCTGTGTCTAACTTAGATTTCTGACTTAATTTGTAACCTGATTTATACATACAATGCTTGCAGATTAGACAACTGATTAAGAAGCATTGATTTATTCTCAGAAAAAACAGACCTTTCAAATAAATCACATTATTACTTTTCATAAAAATTAACACATGCCATTTCCAAAACATATAAATTATTCAGTAGAAGTAATAAAGGAGAGTTTTTGTGAAAAGCAATTTCGATGATGATATTTCTTATGACAATTTTGTGACATTTAGAAAATCTTCAACTTATCAGAATAGACAGGTTGTAAATTTATACCAGAAGATTTCACTATTGTATGTAGGGTTCAGTTTATATAAAGAAAGACAATATTCATGAAATTTCATGCTAGTTTATCTTTGAAATTCTCTCTAATGTAAATGCAGTTGTTTTCTAAAAGACAAATGTATGGCTCATTTCACCTACTAAGACTGTATATAGTCATTATAAACTTGATTATAAGCTGAACTTCCTTGAACTAAAGACTTTCATGTGTTCTATCTCAGAATATGGAAACCAATTTCTGTTCTCAACTTAAAAACTGGGAGCCTGGGCCTGGAACCTATGGAATAAAAAAATCTGGAAGACCTCAGATCATGGGTTTCTTAGCAACTTTGATTTACCACTGTACATTTGAAATTGAATATCAATTTTGTAATTAGCTACAAACTGATTTTATTTGCTTTATCATGCAAAAGATATCACTAGAATTAGAATTTTTTAAATTATAGTCAAAGTGGCATTCTACATTAGTCTGAAATTATAAACAAAGAATAGCTACAACCCTTTAAAAATACTATTTTGAAGTCTCTCAACTTGTTCAGGTGACCTCTGTCCCCTCCCCACCACAAATACTCAGCAGCAGATTAAAGGCAGGCATCCTTTCAGCCCTGTGCCTGTTAAGTGTCTGCTTTATACTCACATTATTTCTCACTTGTGATGTTTATCCCATCCTCTTGTTTAACAACACCCCTCCTATGGTTTCAGTTTCTTCCCTAGAACCAGAACCCAGAGTGCTTCATCTCATCCACACCCTGCCATTATCCTCACTGCCATGGTTCCTTTTTCCATACTCACTCTATATATTTATCAATCCAACCATCTAGCACTCCTAGAATAAACCAAACATGTTGTCTCTGAATTATGGGCTAGACCCTCAGCACTACTGCCCTGTGACACTGGTTAATTCCCCACAGCAGACATTCCAAACAGCTCTTCAAGACCCCATCTCACTGTAACCCACCCTGCTCTCAAAAGAAAACATTTTCTGCTACTGCACAGAGACACTGAGGGTGGCAAACATGAAGTCCCTCAGATGTCTGGCCCATCTCAGCTCCTTTCCACAAATCTCTGAGAGAAAGCTGGCCCTTACACTGTTCAAAGTTAATTGCACTGCACGATTCCCAAAGAGAGATTGCTAAAATGCCACTAACCAGGACAGGCTTTGGTATGATTTCATAACCTCCTGAGGTACGTGATATGTGGGGACAGCTCTCGTTTGGCACAAATAGGGGAAGGACATTATTTAAATGAGCCTCATTCACTTATATTTACATCTCATAAAGCAGGTAATAATTTTGGCAGGCAGTCTTCACAGATGGCAACAGGACAGGTAAGGAGACTTCCACATATACATTTATACACTTACCAAGGTAAGTGTGAAGCAACCTTGGGTGCAGTATATTCAAGTGAAAGAACACTGACTTTGGCATCAAACCCACCAGGATGTGAAATTATTTCTACCACTTACTAGATACGTATGTATCCTAGAATATGATATTTAACCCTCTGAGCCTCAGTTTCCCCATTTTTAAAATAGGAGTAAACTAACTAGATGAAAGGACTTTTGCCAGGATTAAATGGGAAAATGCTTATAAAGATCTAAACATGGATCCTGGGGGAGACAAATGTCAATTGTCTTCCAATCCCCCTTTCTCTCCTTTCCTTCAGTGCTGCTACTCAAAAACATCAGAATCAATTACATTACAGACTCTTTAATGAGATTTCATTTGGACCAACTGAAATATTTATCACATCCATTATTTTACTGAAGTAAATAGTACCTGACCAATCTGGACCACTACATTTAGGTACCAGAGCCAGCAGGAAATTGAGGGGATCATTTGAATAAACAGGGTAAATCTTTCATGAAAAGCTACCAGAATTAAATATCACAACTGATCTACTCATGATCCATTAATAACTGCATTGACACAGAGGAAAGATATCCTGCTTAATAGAAGCATTTAAGTTAACCCAGATACCCTTTTAGCAAGAAACAACAGAGGGGACTAGAAAGACATTGGTGAGTGACATTTAAGCCATTCATGAAGTGTTCTTCACAGAGCCCTGTGGAGGCTGCATACAAGCAAAGGTAACAGAGCTGCTCTCCATGAATATACAGCATGTCAATAAGAAAAAGCCAGAACATGATCTAGAGCACAAAAGGACAGAGACAGAGAGAGAGAGACTGACTCCCCCACTTTGCCTCTGAACTTGAAAGCAATCAGGGTGGTAACAACTGGGAGGACTTCTGGCAGAAGTGGTGGAATCTTCAGGAGCTTGGAAACACCAAACTGAGACTAGTATGACTGTGGCAGCTGCAAGCCCCACACAATTAGAATGTTGGCAAGTCGACTGGAAAAGAGAGCCAGGAATAATACCAAGTGGCAACAGAGCCTCTCAACCTGATCATTCCTCCACATGTTTTAAACATATGTTTAGTCCAGCAGGGGTCATGGTGACAGCTGAAAAGCCCCTTCAGAAACTATCAGAGACAGCATTTGTGAAAGCCTCTTTGTGCCTTAATGCGCCAGTAAGGGTGTTTTCCTCTCACGTGAGCATGAAATGTGCCTGAGAGAATGCAGCATATAAACCCAGAGGGTGAGAGAGCCGTGACCCAGAGGCCAGGGTATCTCCCTTGGGCCAGGCCACCAGTCTAACTCCCGTGGCCTCTGAGAACCATCACCTTATCACCACTCTATCCTACTTCCCCACACGCCGCCTAGGAATGCCCACTGCCCCTAGAACATCTCAGCTTTCTGGTCTCCAAACAGAACATCACACCATTTGTCTCACATAGTATGCCTCAATAAAGAGTATGTAGAATGCGTAATTTGTTATTTCCAAACCACAGGATCCAAAAAACTCAATTCTTGTTATTGGCAAATAGAGCAGGAAAGACACGGGAGTAACTGCATTGAGAGCTAACCATTATCCATGTCTCTACAAGTCTACTGAATGATCGCATTCCTTCTTTGCAAAAATTTAGCAATTTTCTGCTAAAATATTTTACAAAATAATAATACATCATAGCTCTGGCTCTGCAAATATATTTTTAAATCTTAAGTTCTTTTAAAACATTTGGGGACTTCCCTGGTGGTCCAATGGTTAAGACTCCGCGCTCCCAATGCAGGGGGCCGAGGTTCGATCCTTGGTCAGAGAACTAGATCCCTCATGCCTCAACTAAAAGAGCTCACACGCTGCAAATAAAAGATCCTGCATGCTGCAACTAAAAGATCCCACATGCCGCAACTAAAGATCCTGCATGCTGCAACAAAGATCCCTCGTGCCACAACTAAAAAACAAAAAAACCCCTCATGCTGCAACTGAGACCCAGTGCGGCCAAATAAATAAATATATAAAAAAAAAATTAGAGAAAATAAATTGAAATAACTTTTAAAAACTAAAAGTTAAAAAAATAGAAGTAATCATTCCATTTAACAATTTGAAATGAAAATCTCATAAAAATTCACAAGTGCAAATAACACCAAGATAGTACACATATTTTTGAATGACAGATTCAAGGGCTACATTTCAACAAATTAGAACAGGATAATTTTTTCAAAGACAGATTTAAGGATCTGAAAATCTGCCTTGTTAATTTCATAATAAAAAGTTCCTCTTTAGAGTATTTCATAAATTACATAAATTCAGTTATTATACAAACTACTGGAAACCTGAGCCTCTTGCCTCTTGCCAGCCACCATGTCATTGTTCCATTCATTGTTGTCAGGCTGATGTTGAAAAACTGTAAGACAGTTCCCTGTGGAGACAAAGACGTGAGAATAAAGTCAAACCCACAGAAGGAAGTTAAGTTCTCATAAGTCAGAACACAGAACGTTTCCTACAGCCCAGTACTACGGTTCTGTAAACAGCACCATGAGAATAAAAGGCAAAGAGTCTAATGTTTTCCCTGAAATAAGCCTAAAAATTAGAGGATGTATGCCCTAAAAGATACTCAAATGTACATCTATTTCATCAGAGGTTTTTTAAAGGGAGGAGGATTTCAGTATAAATCGTTTCTTGGGTTACTAAATTGCATAAATTTATGAAACACATTTCCAATTATTGTGCTAAATTTACCTCTCCCATTTCAAAAAGTGCTCTTATTCCTCACATTCTAAAATTTGATAACCAACTATAATCCTTTCCAGGCCTTTGATGGATGGATGGATTGACTGATTTTTTTCCATTTTAACATTTCTTCTCTAAGTCTTTCAAACCTGAAAAGATGATGCATCCTAGTGCTTAAAGCTATACTATCAGGTTTCCAGTCCCAACTCTGCCACCGATTAAATGGAGTCCTTGAGCAGGTGACTTTATTCTCCTCCTTCAATGCCCTCACCTTTAAAATTGGGTAGTAATAACAAGCTCAGCGTGTCGCGATGAGGATTTTAAACTGGTTAAAAGATGCATTCACAACATATTAGCCATTATTATTATGAATGTTGACCTCTTTCATCTGGTCTTAAATGGGTGGCATTTGCTGAGGAATCAATCCCTTACACTTACTCCCTTTTACCTATTGTTACCATAGTTTAAACTGGCTAGCTCTTAAAAATGTTAGATCCAACCAATCATTTGGAGGCCAAATGAAACACAAAGCTGAGTCCGATGAGCAGAACCTGCTCCATCCAGACAACAGACAGGCGGGGGGGAGGAAGAATCTGTGATACAGATGGCTGATCGGTTAAAGGGAAGGGTCACACAAGTCTGGATAGAAATATTAGTGGGCAAGAAATCCTCACTTTCTGATAGTCTTCCAAATAAACAATGGAAGTTTTTTTTTTCCTTTTAAGGATCCAAGAATGGCTTAGAGAAATGTCACATTTCATCATATTACAGTATTGATTACTAAGCAAAACATTTTCTAATGACTGATGACAACTCTAGAAGCTACCAAGCATGCTCACGCCTACATTTTTCAACATTTACATGCTACAACATTTTTCTGTCTTTTCCCTATCATATGATTCACAAATGTTTCAATTACACTGAGGAGAAATTTTTTTTTTTACTCTTGGGTTTAATCTCCTGTGGAGAGTATTTTCTCCATTTTCTCCAACTCTTGTAAGGATGGTGGGGACAGCAGCCACTGGAAATTCTGTCCACAAAAATTCATAAACACAAAACCTTTCAGATACACACCACTCACAGCTGTCAACGCACTTATCTCGTCATCTTCACAACAACCAAACAGAAAGAAGGGAAGTCTATATTCTCAATAAATGAAGAAACTGAAACCCAGACAGATGGTTTCTCTGATTTCTGAGGCAAGTGTTTCTTCTGGGTCTGCATCCATGATCACTACACATATGGCAGTGCTGTTAATGTGGCCCTTGTGTGTTCTACCTCCTTATCTCAACTCATCAAAATTGCCTGGCCTAGGGCTCATTAAACTTTAACCCACTGCCAGAGTTCCCACATAAGATTGTCAGGGGTTAGTTAACCTCAGTCTTCCTACCAGCTCATGGTTATGTGCATGTCATCTGCCCCAACCAATCAGATTAGACACCAAAATAATAACAACAACAACAATAATGATGATAGCAACTGCAAGGCCACACAATGATAGAACTTTTATTTACAATTTATTTTATCCTCACAACAATGCTGCAAGATAAGTTATCAATATCTTTATTTTACAGAAGAGGAAACAAAGTCTCAGGTGAGCTAAGAACTCCACAGGGCCACAGAGATAGTGGTGATGGTGTCAGATTTGAAAGCCAACTGAGGCTAGCTTCAAAATCCACCCTCTTCGTGATGACACACTGTTTTAAATCTCTGAATTCCCAACATCCAGCATGATGTCTACCACATGGTTGTAACTCATTAAGAGTGTGTTAATAATTAAAGCCAAAGCCAAAAACAGATGTACTTTCTCCTAACCTGATTGGAAATCTCAATTTTTCTGTCTGATGCTCACTCCCAGGTTTCTCTCCAATAGATGTTGCTCTCTTCCGCGCCTCTGAATTCAGTGGGCTGGAGGAGCTGGCATTACATAATCTCCACTGCAGCTTCCCAACAATTGCCCATCACCAGCTCTCAGCACATTTTCTGAGGCACACTTGAGCATTTGTGTACTTTCCTATATCTTTACCACTATCATCTGGTGACCTCCAGGGCATTCCCAAGTTATTTAAAAACTTTAGCACCCAAGAGAAAATCTTCTACAGCCCAACATCTGTCATCCCATCTTCCATGACCTTCTCAATGTCAAACAACTACAACTGTGATCCACTTCAGCCACTCTGCATCCTATCATCTTTTAGACCCACCCCCCTTCAAGGTTATGATCTTTGCATTTCCTTTCTCTAGCTATATTACTCTTACTTCCACCGCCAATCTCTCCATTACTGAATCTGATCTTTTTCCTTCCACTCTTTTGTTAACAACTTCATAAACAATCTCCTGCCTCTTTCATACCTTTACTCCTTCCTTCCCTCTCCTCTCTCTTCCCTCTTACACAAATATACTCAATCTTCCATAACCTACAAAGTCTTTCCCACAAGCCTACTTAAATTCAAATTATTCCTCTATGTCCGCATTTACTACTTGCCCATTTACTTGAAACTTACAAGTTGAGTAAATCCACACTAGTAATTAGCCTTCCGGAGTAACAGAGCTATCTATACAAGAAGACGTGTATAAGAATGCAATTACAAGTATGAGTTCTGCATGTTTCTATAATGCCTCAAGTACCAGGAATAAAATGACGATATAACAGAATATATCCTTGCTTTAGCAACTGGTTATCCAAATACAAAGCAATCACATTTAAATTTACTCTATTCTGTCCTCTTAACTATCATGAAGAAAACCTGCTTTTAATGTTTCCCAAGGAGCAATCCCATGTTTTCATCATTTCTGATAAAAGAAGGTATATGCGGGGCTTCCCTGGTGGCGCAGTGGTTGAGAATCTGCCTGCCAATGCAGGGGACACGGGTTCGAGCCCTGGTCTGGGAAGATCCCACAGGCCGCGGAGCAACTAGGCCCGTGAGCCACAGCTACTGACCCTGCGCGTCTGGAGCCTGTGCTCCGCAACAAGAGAGGCCGCGATAGTGAGAGGCCCGCGCACCGGGATGAAGAGTGGCCCCCGCTCGCCGCAACTAGAGAAAGCCCTCGCACAGAAACGAAGACTCAACA
Organism: Eubalaena glacialis; assembly: GCF_028564815.1. Lineage (NCBI taxonomy): Eukaryota > Metazoa > Chordata > Mammalia > Artiodactyla > Balaenidae > Eubalaena > Eubalaena glacialis. The sequence continues at coordinate 55,228,780 of NC_083721.1, forward strand.
CAGCCATAAATAAATAAATAAATAAATAACATCTGATTGTTTAAAAAAAAAAAAAAAAAGAAGGTATATGCTCTCTCTCAGATACAACTCACTATAAACATAAAAATATATACATTTATGCCAATAAAAATATCTGGATTACTGCTATTTTCTTACTCATATTTAGGCAAGAATTCTTTTCAAAAGCAGACAACCGTGATTTTAGTACATTTTCTAAAGATGTACTTCTAAAGATGAGAAGAAAAAATACTCAAAATTCTTAAGTTTTAGGGTAAGATATGGCTTTTGTTAACTAAATAAACAAAGATTTTGATATGAGATAAAAATTTGTAAATTCTGATTTGAATAATCTACGTTTATGTGGATTTATTTATACTTATTTTATTTGCTTATATTATGAGGTAAACACAGAGCTAAGAATTCCATAAATAAGGAATGCTTTATTAATCAAGTTATGATGAAACACCAGTTTCTTTAGGATAATATCAAATTCAAAAAAGGATCTCATTTATATCAGTAAACATAAAACTCTCTTGCCTGGCTTGTCTACCATCAAATAAATGCCATCCATCCAAGGTGAACATCTAAGAACAGAGAATAGCAAACTAGAGATCTCTCTTCTCTGAGACTGGACCCCTTTTCCTCTTCTCTCTGATTTACCTCCAGGGGTCAGTACAGTTCTGATGAAGTCGGACTGCCCTGAATCTGAAATCCCTGCTCTGTCAGTTTCAGTTATGTAAACTAGAACAAGTTAGTTAACCTGAGCCTCGGTCTCTCATGCATAAAATGAAGAAAAGAATAGAAACTATTTCACAGGACTGTTATAAGGATGAAATGAGAGAACGGTCAGTACATAACAAGTGCTCCATTAGTACTTGTTTGCTATTATTATTTCATATGTTTTCATTGTATTAGCCTTCCCTGTGATATAACCAAACATAATTTATTCAACTAATATATTTTAAGTTCCTAATACTTGTTAGGCACTCTAGATGATGAGGCTAAAAACATAATTCAATCCTTCTCCATAAATTAGGTCTAGCAAGGGAAAGCAGACGTGTCAATTATAAATAAAACAATGCAGTAAAGCCGATATACGAAGTACTGCAAGAATACAAGAAAGGTGGATATCTTCACCTCCAACAGGGTAAGTAAGGGGAGGGGGCTTCTTGTCATTGTTGGGAGATGAATAGATAGATAAAATTGAGTTGAAAATGAAAAGGTCCACCTCCTCATCTCCTGCTCGCCCCCGCACACACGCCCCTGCGTCAGGCACCATCCCTAGGTGTTTGGACAAACACACATGACCTGAACTCGGACAATTAGGTGCTCTTGACCTAGATGTTTGGACAAACACACATGACCTGAACTCAGCCAATTAGGTGCTCTTGACCTAGATGTTTGGACAAACACACATGACCTGAACTCAGCCAATTAGGTGCAATTGACCTAGATGTTTGGACAAACACACATGACCTGAACTCAGCCAATTAGGTGCTCTTGACCTAGATGTTTGGACAAACACACATGACCTGAACTCAGCCAATTAGGTGCTCTTGACTGGCCCTTTGATTCTTTTTTTTATTATTGTTATTTTATTTTTTATTTTTTTTAATTTATTTATTTTATTTATTTATTTTTGTCTGCATTGGGTCTTTGTTGCTGTGCGCGGGCTTTCTCTAGTTGCGGAGAGTGGGGGCTACTCTTCACTGAGGTGCACAGGCTTCTCATCGCGGTGGCTTCTCTTGTTGCCAAGCACCGGCTCTAGGTGCGCGGGCTCAGTAGTTGTGGCTCACGGGCTCTAAAGCACAGGCTCAGTAGCCGTGGTGCACGGGCTTAGCTGCTCCGTGGCATGTGGGATCTTCCCGGACCAGGGCTCGAACCCGTGTCCCCTGCATTGGCAGGCGGATTCCCAACCACTGCGCCACCTGGCTCTTTGATTCTTGAGAGATGTCAAGTTGCTCGAGTTGCCAGGAAATATTCCTGACCCCCAGGGCAGAGGGCAGTGGCCAGTGGTGTGGTGGTAAATGCCAAGGGACATCAGTGTCAATGGTAACAGGAATAGTGACAGATTCTAAGCAGTGGAGGGATCTCAGCTATGTCCTCAGCTGTTCATCCTCCCTTGGTTCCCTGTCTCTTTCTGAATTCGATCTCTAGCCTTCTAGCCAATTTGTGAGAAACCCAATATCCTTCCAACAAATTATTTTTCTGCCTATGTTAGACAGAGGTTCTCTAATATTTGAAACCAAGAACCCCAACTGGTACCTTGGGTCATCAGGTAAAACTTTCCAGCCTCATTGAGACTGTGGCTTTGGCTTTCCAACTGGCCTCTAATCATCACTTTCTTCTATGTTAACTAAGATACTATTCTGTTGCCTTTTTCAGTGTAAACAGACTTTATTGTGAAACTTCATCTTAGCAAAAGGCATATCAAGGAAAGTATTGTTTGAATTTTCATTTAGCAAAAGAACCAATTGTTCCTACTTGCCACAAAGAAAAAATCTTCCATGATTCATCCCTTTTACACAAGACCCTCTTATTCTTTTCATTTTATGATAAACAATGAAGAAGAAAGCAAAAGATACAGGAAGAACAATGTAAGGAAATAGAGAAATAAATCATTTACTGGTTTCTTGTAGGAATCAACAACCCACTCCTATCTTTATTTTCTTCTTAATATTAAGTTAATCAAACTGGCAGTTTTGTTTTTAATCAAATATAAGCAATTAGCAAAGTAGAAGCTTCACTCACAGGAACATCTTAGTCTGTGGACCACTGTCATTGTCAGAGGATAAACAGGTGAAAAAGATTGAGCTGAAAATGCACACCCCTCCAGGAGGCCCTCAAGGATAACCAGATCGGAAACCACACTTTGAGAATCACTTATGTGAACACTGTAAAGAGAAATATCTTGGTACTCTGAACTACTGAAAAAGGAAAGATTAGCTTTGATTCGCTATTTGGAGTATAGGGTACACGGCAACAAAACCTAATGAGAACATTTAATAAGACCTTTTCACGTTCATATCCCCAAATTTCATCCCCCCCCCCCCGCCCTTATCACTTCCCAGCTGTCTCCAGATTTTAGCTGAGGTCAGAGTTAAGCCTTCAGGAATGTCTCTCTCTATAGGCAGAAACCTGATTCCCTCTGAAAAAACTCTTGGTAGAGCTTGGGAAAGCTGCAGTTGCTATCACATGTACAGAGAGAGCTTTCGCAGTCATTGGACTTTAAATGTGTGTCTGTTGGACTGCCAAAAGGTTACTGCTCCCTGGAGAACTGAGCCAGCTCCTCTAAACCCCTCCCACTGACTCATATGTTTGTCTGGCTGCAGCTGCTAAAAAAGATGGGAATTTAAAAGCTGCTACACAAGTGCAAAAGCAATAACCAAAACAGTGGCAATATCCTCAGGTCTCGAAAAGAAAATATCCTTACTGAGAAAGGCAAAGGGTGGGAGAAGGGACATAAAATAGTAGAATACAGAACAGATAAAGATGAAAAGAAACAGGAAGGAAATCGCGGGTTCTCGGGGCTGGAAAGTATCTTGCTCTGTGACCTTGCTAAAGGCAGTCTCATGGATTTATTTTCTTCCCCCTGTGGTTAAATTTTCTTTGACCCAGATTTACATGGAAGTTGATTACTGATAACTTGTCCACTATCACAATATTATAGTCATATTCTTCAGCAATGCTCAGAGAATTTTAAAAGTTGTTCATTATTATTATTATTTCATTATTACTTCTACCCTAACGATATACCAGTGAGATAGGACAGAAGGTTATTTCCTACATAAAGAACCCTTAACTCTCAAGTCATTGTACACAAATCCATGTTTCATTCAGTAGAGCCCAGAAAAAGTTGGTAAACCAACACCATTGTCTTCCAGGACTCTGACTGATTCGGTGGCCTCTGCTCTCCCCGGCCCCTTCCATACTCACTTCCTTTCGTTCTCAAGTTTTCCCATCTCTCTCATCAAACAGGAAAGTGATCTAACAAGTATTGATCTAAAGCGTGAAGGAAAGAAAGTGCTGCCATTCTCGGCAATTCTTCCACCTTCAAAAAGAGACAAGGAAAGGATGATGATGTTCACCACAGAGAAACTGCTAATAATGGAACTTTTTATTCCTAAGTGTGAGAGTTAATTGGAGATGGGAAGCTTTCCCTGAAAGCCCTCAAATCACACTGTTGAGACATACTGAAGGTACAGTTCTCTAAAAATATCCAAACCTTTTCCCTTGATGCCTATTATGCCACAAATCCTGCACAACACATTTGATCAAAAAACAGTTGTAACACTGCAAATAAAGCCCACGCCCATACATTAGAAATGTCATCTTTATTGTGTTTGTTACAGAAATCTCTGCCTTACCAGAATCTGTCTCCTCCATAGCCTTTCTTCGTCTGTTATCAAAAACGGGGGTGTTCTTTCTTAAGGTTGACTCAGCCTAAAAGAGCACTTCAGAATTTCACTAACTGTATCTCACTTTCTTGTCGGGGTTGTAATCCTGTCACCACCTAACCTAAAGTTTTGCATGAATGTCTCTGATAATAGGTACATAATCCTTGGACAACTCCATTCGGTTTTATTTTTAGATCTTGCTTAGGTGGGTCTTGCTTAGGTGTCAAATCTCCATGGATTCATTTTCTGTCAGTTTCTCCATATATTTCGCCAAAGATCTGAAACTATTTATAAACTGCTTCACTTCCTGGAAAGTTTCTGCTACTCCAAGGAAACTTCTGAAGTTTTAGAACATCACTTTGGAACTGGCCACTCTGGCACGGATCTTATTTTTTTCACTTTGGGGGAAAACATTTCAAAAACTCATGTTTAAACAATCCTAACTAAACTGCTTATTTTATTTTGTGAAATTGTGCCTCCCCAGCAAAACTGTTAACTCTTAGAAGGCAAGAAATATGCCTACTGTTTGTTTGTTTGCTAGTGAGTTGACTTATCATCACTCCTCCCAGAACCTAGCACGGCTCCCATGCACACAGTGGGTATACAACCGCATTTTGGTAACTGAACTAGAACTAGGTAATTCAATATTTAAGGCTATGTTTTTGGCAGCCAACATTTTTGTCTATACAGACAAATGAAAATGCAGACGCTTAAAATAGCTTGGGCTTATGAAATACACACTGACACTTGTCTCTTAGCTAAGAAATGTATAAATGTAGAGCTGAGGGGAGGAATTATATTATTCACTATCTAGAACAGGCTAATAACACTCTGACTTGTTACTGAATAGTTATACATCTCAAGGAGCTGGGCCCCCTTGCCCTTAAAGTCACCAGTGAACATGTATAATAAACCTTTGAGTTTTCACAGTTTTTATTTTCAGATGCATTATGACATCAGGCTTTTTTTTTCTTTATGTGTGCCTTATTTTTTCTTTAGGCCATTATTTCCCACAGTAGTTTTTCTAATATATGCATACTAGAATAAATTAAAAGCTATTATCACTTATTAGTCATCATTTATGGTATACATTTAAGAATTTTGACTTTAAGTATTTCTTTTAAAATTTATTTATTTATTTATTTATTTATGGCTGTGCTGGGTCTTCGTTTCTGTGCGAGGGCTTTCTCTAGTTGTGGCAAGCGGGGGCCACTCCTCATCGCGGTGCGCAGGCCTCTCACTATCACGGCCTCTCTTGTTGCGGAGCACAGGCTCCAGACGCGCAGGCTCAGTAATTGTGGCTCACGGGCCCAGTTACTCCGTGGCATGTGGGATCTTCCCAGATCAGGGCTCGAACCCGTGTCCCCTGCATTGGCAGGCAGACTCTCAACCACTGCGCCACCAGGGAAGCCCCTAAGTATTTCTTTTAAATTTAAAATTATCCTTGTGAGAGTAACCTATGCATCAGCATTCAATAAGGTATTGCCTGTAGAATTGTAGCTTTCTTTTTTGCTATTAAAATTCAAATAAATAATTAAACTTAATGGATATTGAACAAGTCAAATCACTGCATTAAAACAGTTAGTTCCAACAGTTAAATGGGGTTTGTAAGACTATGACCTAGGTTGGATCCTAATTTTCAGTACTAACACTTAGAACATGCTTTGGCTTTCTTGGGCAACATTAATGGAAAATATATATTTACGTATACATCTATGTATGTATTCATATGTATATACACATCTATATATATTTAAGTATACATATATATGAATTCATATGTATACACACACACGTATATATTCATATACGCAATTTTTTTAGGGTAAGTTCCCGTAAAAAGCATCTTTCTCAGATGCTTTTTTTTTTTTGTCCTAATTTGGATCCAGTTCCCATTAATTTAAAAACAATAGAAAGCAAACTGTTTAGGAAAACAAAACAAACATCTGCTGAGCACTTACTACTTACTAATATACTCTGTGATTCTCCTAACAACCTTGCAAGGTAGCTATTATTATTCATATATTAAAAATGAAGAAACTACATCACAGAGGAGTTTTCATCAGCTCTCATGGCTAGTAAACAAAAGAGCAAAAATTGCCTGACTACAAAGCCAGTGCTGTTTGTATACACCAGACCCCTAGAGGACTCAACTAAGAATCACAACCAAGGGAGTGGCTTGCAGAAAACCCTGACTCTACAAAGTGTTTGCAGATACTTATTTGTGAGATATTTTCTCAGAAGAATAAAACCCATCTTCCCATAAATATCATAAAACCCATTTTCCCATAAACAGTAGTATTGTTAACGTACATACAGCATTTCAATCTAAGCATCTTAACACTTGGTCATATCATAAACTTTGGCAAATATTCTTTCTCACTTTGCCAAATATTCTTTCTCAATATACAATCTGTTAAAAACAAGACAACAGGCCCAATATGGAGTTGCTTATGTTAAGCCCCAAGTCACCAAACCAGGACTTAACTACAGCTTTGGCTCTCCCAGAAATGAAATCTTAAACCAGTCAATCAGGAATCACCTGATCAGCACTAGCTAGGTCAGCTGCCTGAGAGACCCCTACCATCACCTAAAGAAAAGTATCCTTGGGATAACCAACCTACTTTTTTGCCTAGTATAACTTCCTTGTTCCTGCTCCCTTCTGTCTATAAAAGTCTTTCCTTTTGTACAGCTTCTCAGAGGTCCTTTCTATCTGCTAGAATTGGGATGCTGCCCAATTCATGAATCATTGAATAAAACCAATAAGATCTTTAAAATTTATTCAGTTGAATTTTGTTTTTTTAACAAATCATAAACATGAAAATTAGAAGGAACCCTATAAATAGATTGACTGACTCTCTGTTTGCCCAGGACTTTGAGGCTACTAAGACAAGGGACTTTCAGTTTTAAAATTGGGACTAAGGAGTTCCTGGGACCTGGGACTTTCAGTCTGGAAGAAGTCCCAGGCAGATCAGAACAAGCTGCTCACTCTACATATCATCTGGTCCAGACCCTTCATTTCACAGGGAAAGAAGCCAAGGCGCGGAGAAGTACACATCAAGTCAACCAGTTAGTGACCCATGCCACTTGTACTCTTCTTCTCTTATTTATACAGACTCACTGAGCCTCCAGTTATATTGTAATTTCTCAAGCTTCATCAATTAGTTTAATTGTTCATCATTTACACTACTCATTAGGATCTGTGTGTCAGGAACCAAATCTCTGTTCCCTTTGTATTTTCAGCACTAGTCCAGTTCCTGATTTGGTGGTTGCGATTTGATATATGTTTGTTGACTGCTATTGAAGAACTATATTTTGTTGCTTGGGGGAATTGAGGTCTTTATTCAAGTCATATTGGACCAGAAGAACAATGATATATTAAAGATAGAAAGCTGGCAGCTGCACGAAGCAACATCTTCACCAATTTTTCCTTTACTTCCTATATTTTATGTACTGAACATGTATAACTTTATAATGAAAAATAAAAAGCATTTTTAAAAGAATAATTATCAGTGCTTTGTGTCCCCCTGATTAACCATAGGGCTTCTGATTCAGGAGGTGAAGATCATGCCATAGGATAAATTACTATCCCAGCTGTCCTTGTTGCCACGCTTCCTGCCAATCCAGCAACAACAGAGCACCTTATTCTCCTCCCTCATTGCCCCTCACCCATTGTCCTCACAAATTACTTGTAGAGACAGAAAAGGGCAACCAGTGAACAGATACTGATGTTTCCTTGAGTATATCAATAAACATCCCCCAGTTCCTGCTCATATTAAAATCTTAACTGGCAGTGGAAAAAGCTTAAAAATTGATGTAGCACTTGAGATATGAGATTTCAAAGAAGGGAGTTCTTCTCCAGCTGTGCTGCATCTCCACATCTGCTCATGGTTTGACTCTGTGCATTCCGAGTTACATTCCTCCCTCTTAAAAAGATGAGAACCATGAGCCAGAGCTCATTAAGAAATTACCCAGTAAACACTCTGGCTCCCAAGTTGCTGTCTGACACCAAGTAACTTTCTTTGATCAGTAGAAATAGTATATTATATTCACTATAAACCTTTAAGTGGGAGTCACTGCCAAGAAATTCCAACAGAGATGAAAATACCAGAATTCTGAAGTTGACCCACAACTGCTTCTTGACCCCACAGTACACTGTGACTTGAAGAGTTTAATTCATTACTATTTAATTTTGGAAATGTTTCTACACCCACTTAGAAATACCCTTTTTCATTTTTTTTTCCCTCCTTGAAACTCAGAGTATCATCGTCCTATAACTTGAAACTATACCCTGGGATTATTTTATTATAGTGCAAAAGTAGATTTCCAGAGATCAGTAGGCGGCCAAGTGTTATTTATTTATTTATTTTCTATATCTATTTTCTTTATTTTTTTGGCTGTGTCGGGTCTTAGTTGGGGCATCTTTCGTTGCGGTGCACAGGCTTCTCTCTAGTTGTGACGTGCAGGTGTTTCTCTCTCTAGTTGTGGCGCGCAGGCTCCAGAGCGCGTGGTCTCTGTAGTTTGCGGCACGCGGGCTCTCTCGTTGAGGCACGTGAGCTCAGTAGTTGTGGCGCCCGGGCTTAGCTGTCCCGCGGCATGTGGCACAGGCACGTGCACAGCCCGTGATCCAGAGAGTCCACTTGCAGAAGTTTATCCAACTGACACTTGAGGAGAAGGCAAAAATATGCAAATCACAATGCGACATTTACCACTGCTTGTAATAATAAAAAAGAAGAGAAAAAACTAAATAATAAACTGATTAAATAAAGTGTGATATCAAAGCATTGAAATTCTGTTAAAAAGAAATAGGTAAATCTATATCTGCTGATATGATAGAGAAAAATAAATCAGTTTCTCACTGATTTTGACTGTCTATTAACTGGCTTTAAGCCATCGTTATTACATAGGAAAGGGCATAGGAACGAGGCTGAGAAAAGGGCTCTTGGGGCTGGATCCACATAGCACATTCATAAGAATACTTGGAAGTTTTTGTTACATCAAAGCTGGAAGACTTGCAGGAGAACTTCCTGGCCCACCTGGCACAGCACACTGGGATGGTGTACATTTGATACAGCTGTGCCAAGATCTTGTTTCCCCTCTAGGTTGTCAGGCAAGGACCTGCTGCCACCAGCAGTGAGCAGCCTCTTCTATTCACTCCAGAGTGCTGCACAAATAACCACTGTTCCAAGTGTGCACAGAAGTTTGGGAAGCTGTGGATTTTAGGAACTGCAGAAGTTACCTGGTACTTGTATCACTGCATGTCTCAAAGACTAATTTCCAAAGAAAAGAAAGCAAAATACTGACTGTAGCTAAAGCATCCTATGCAAAAGAATGAAGATTCCTGGGGCTATTTGAACACTTCCTTCATCTTTTACCTTAAAATCACTTTGAAATGCTAAGTGAAAGAAGCCAGACACAAAAGATCATATAATATATGATTCCATTTATGTAAAATGTCCAGAAAAGACATATCTATACAAACAGAAAGTAGATTAGTGGTTGCCTGGGGCTGGGGGTAGGAACAGACTGACTGCAAACAGGCGTGAGGAATCTTTTGGGGATGATGAAAATGTTCTAAAATTGGACTGTGCTGATGGCTGCACAACTCTGCAAATTTATTAAAAATCATTGAATGGTGTACTTAAAATGAGTGAATTTCACAATATGTAAATTATATATCAACAAAGCTCTTAAGAAACACTCTGAAGTAATATTAAACAACTTATAATTTTAGCCATATTACTTAAATTTCTAAACAGAAATATATCTAAGTTATAAAAAGGTTGCAACATTGATATCCTATTTTTTCATTAAAAAAAAGAAGCTATATTTTAAAGAAAGAAAAAAAGTCTTTAATCTTGAATATGCACAGAAAATGACTAGGAGGAAATACAAGGAATGTTGTTTTTAGTGGGTAAGATTAGAGTTTCCTTGCAGGGAAATTTTTACTTCTCACTTTATGCATTTTTGTACCATTAGGTATTTTTATAGGCAAATATTCCCTTTTAAAAATATACAAATTATCCTTAATGTCTATGTTTTTCCTTGGGTCTCAAACAGACTTGTCACCACGAGTCTCAGAACATAAGTTATTTATAATTAAATATTTCAGTTCCAGAATAAAAAGGTAAAGTATTTGCTGGTTCTGGAAAAAAATGCGATTAAAGATTTAACGCACACTCTCTCTGCAAAACTGCACTACGGTAATGTTTTACAGAGTGTGCTATGTGTTGTATTGATGGTATGCAGACAATTTTAGGTCAGAGGTTGGCAAAGTTTTTCTTAAAGAGCTAAATAATAAATACGCTAGTCATTGTGGGCCATTCTGTCTCTGTCTCAACTGCTCCGCTGTTATAGGTCAAAAGCAGCCATAGACGATTCATAAATGAATAGACTTGACAGTGTTTGTTGATTCCTGTATTAGATGGTAGATTAGATCATTTTTTATTTTAACACTTGTCTGAATATGTATTGGAAAATTGTAACTAGCATACCAAGTCCATGAATTCATAAGTATTATTGCTTAGAATGAGGCTAAGTTCATGTAAGTTTTTTAAAGGTTGGAAATTTAAAGAAAATATTGAGTAAACATATAGAACAGAAGGTATCTGGGTATGACAAAAATCATGAAAGATATTTGCAAATGACAAACATTTGGGAAAACTACATTTGAGTATAAACATCAATTTCTTATTAACAATAAATGGTAGAATGAATAAAATCTCTCCAGACTAGGTAACTCTTATCAGAACCCAACCCAGTACTTGAGGCAAAGCTCCTTGAAAGAAATATCAAACTGTAGACCAAAAATCCTCAAAAGCAGTGATCCTTAATATTTACTGGATCACAGAAATTATGGACGTGTTACCCAGAAAAAAAATGCATACTTAAAAACTGAGCTCCCTGCAACACATCCAAATTCAGAGACTTCAAAATGGTGAAAGAAAAGAGAACATAAGCAACAACATCATTCCCAGGTTTTTTCCAGGCACCCCAGTGCACATGACCTGTGCTCAGCGCTGAACTCAGCAAATCAAACAGACAGACCAAGAATACAGTGCCCTTTAGGAACCAGTGCCCTCCTCACATACCAATTGTGATGAAACTGTGCAGTGTCAGAATAAAGTACTGTTGCCGCCAAGGACTGCCTCCATTCAATTCAACATTCTGCAGTCCAGGTCAGAAAAAGAACAGAGTTCTAAAGCTCTTGACTCTTCCTCCACTTTCCTAAACGTGGCCATAATTTCCAAACTGATAACTAACCATCATTAGGGGTTTTTTTCCACTTAGGAACATCATAAGTGAGGAAGGGCAGGGGAGGGTATATGGTGGAGAAAAAAGGAGCTAAGATTTTTGAGCACCTACGTGCTACGTACTCTACATACGCTGCTTTACTGAGTGCTTACAACAAATCCACGAGGTAGACATAGTTATTTTCATTTTAGAGAAAAGGAAATGTAAACATTTGTCTAAATTTATCTCCTTTGTCTCAAGATGAAACTTTCATATCAGTAATATTGAAGAGTTAATACTGATCTGTAAATATATCTTATTTCGTGCTTCCCTGTTAGCTTTGCTCAGGCTGCTAGAATGTTCTTTCTATATCTGTATTCAACTAAATTGTACTTGGCTTTAAGACTCAGCTTAAGTATGGCTTTCCCTGAGAAGCCTTCCCTAACGCCCTCCCCCATTCTCAGTTCACACTCGCCTTGGTTTCAGTTCCACACGACACTACAATTCTACATACTTCCATGGTACACTCATGAAATCGCTGGTTTACTTGCCAGTCTCCCCCAGTAGACTAAAATCTCTGAAAATACAGAGATCATTTCTATTTGACTTCTCTCCTCAGAGCTTTAATACCGTGTCTGGCACAAAGTAAGAAAACCATAATCTGCTATATAAATAAATGAACGAATGAACTGCATTGCCCAATGTCCTACAGCATGTAAATTGTAGAACCAGGATTTGAAACTAGTCTCTCTTTCCATTATACCACAATGTGAGTACAAAAAAAAAAAAAAAAAATCAATTAATTATTTACTACTTTAGCCTTAGGATATTAAAGGATAGTCCATCAATGACTCAATTGCTCTCAACTGCCTTGGGAATCCTTCAGGAAGTACCATAAACTAGTTTATAAGGGACAAAAAAAAATTTTTTTAATGCCTCAAATCCAGTGAAAATTAAAATTCTGTTACATAGAAAAGCTGAGTTTTTCTCAGAATTAAGTTGCCAAAGAACCGGGAAGTGGCAGTGTGGTACTCAAAAACCCATCAAAGTCAGATAACTCTATCCTTGTTGTGAGGTCCCTCTAACCTCACAGCAGGACAAAGTATTTCTGTCGTTCCATTTTTAGCAAACCCTCAGTAAGGTCCTGAGGTGGAAGCTGCTTCATATCAAATTGCCTCTTTGAGATTTCCCGAGAGTAGTTCACAATCCCTGAGCACCCAAGAATCTATATATACCCGCTGTCTGACTAGGAAACAAGCTGAGCTCACACTGAATACCAAGTTGTTACTCCTGCTTCTCGTCAGTTATTTTTCAGATAGTTCTATGGTCTGGAATGTGGTTGGGGCCTGGTGGCCTTTGCCAAAGTGAATCTGCATCCTACAGGGGCACAAGCACCCAGCTGCAGCTGACACTACCGCCATGCTAAGCCCTGTGTCCCAAACAAAAGTTTAGGCACTGACACTGGGCAACGAGAAGCTATTGCAAGGTTATAAACAAAACAGTGATCAGGCTGATGCTTGAAATATTCTACTTGTATCATCATCATCATCACTATTATTGTTATTACCTCTACAATAATGTATTCTCATGCACATTCCATATGCTTCACGAGAGAGAAAGTGCAGTTACAGCTGGTATACATGAAACAACCTTCAGTAGACATATAGAGATGCATTAGAAGGCTGAAGCAACATCTATCATGTGTGTCATAAAGGAAAAATGATAGACAAATGTTGCTTTAGATTACTGTAGTCTACTGAACTGACAAAATTTAAAAGTATTTGTTGCAGGTCTACTGTGTGCAAAGCATTGTGCCAGATGCCGCTGTACCTATCTGTAGAAAGAAATGAAGAGTTTTGTTGGCGTCTCAGGCAAGAACACTGGGGAAATTGTTTTAGTAACATCACCATTGTCTAACGTCTTATGCTTTTCTGCTTCAATTTTTTTAAGACACCGTTAGCAGACTCATAAATAATTAAATATAAAGAATCATCTGCTATTTTTATGGGGAATATACTATTTTCCAGTGACCAAAATATTAATATCTACTCTCTATGGATTTCGTTTTTGAGTATCAAGGTATTTGAGAAATCCAATTATTAATCAGAAGGTTATGTGCACAGCATATATCCAGAAATAACTGGCTAATTTTAAAGAATATTATACAAAACATTAAACCATATCTGCTCCCAAATTACCTACAGACCAAATACACCCATGCCTTTAAAACTCAGGATCTCTCTTCTTTGAATATAGATGTCAACTCCTTCCAATCAATCAGCCTTTGTTAAAAGTGACCACAAATACCATTATACCACGTAATGTAAGTTGCAGTACAATTAAATAAATTACAGTTTTCATTTATATTCCCATTATGCCTCCTTGAGGATACACCCTGTTCAACTTCATTGGACTTAGGTATTACTCAACTCTATAACAGCAACACATTTAGAAACCAACTCTTTGTGTGGATCATGGTCACAAATGCAGTTAATTCATTTAATAAGCATTTACTGCGCATATGTGCTGGATATTGTTCTAGGTACTAGGAATTCAAGCAAAGATGCTGTTGAGGAGACAAACATGTAGCAGATAAATACAGTCAGTGTGGCATGTACTCTGATAGAAGGAAGTGCCTCAGAAGGATACCTAATCAGATGTGAGCAGTCAGGAAGCCTTCCTGGTCTTAAAGAAACAGTAGAAAGTAACCAGTTGAAAAATCATGCTAAGCTCATCCACAGTGAGCTAGTTAAAAAGAAAAAAAGTTTCCATTCAATGGGCAGTCTTTTTTTGACTTTGACCCCCACAGGCAGTCCCTATGGAAGACACCATTAGCAGCAAGTACCCTATTCACCTACAGGTCTATAATCTAATTAAGATAGTACGTTTAAAATGATGCTTTAGAAGCAGAAAACCTGTGACCAAGCCCTAGATTTGCCACTTACTATTTGTGTGATTTGGGACAAGTTAGTGTCTCAAAGCCTCAAGTTTATCATCTGCGTAATGGATAATAATAGTACATACTTCACATGTTGCTATAAAGGTGAAATGAAATAATGCAACTAAAGCCCTTAGACCAAGCCGGAGAACTCAAAAAATGTTAGCTATCACAAAAACATGAATATGATTAATCTTATGGTGAGTGTACAAATATTCAAAAGAACAAGCAATCATTTTCAAACGTGGCTATTTTAAAAAGATTTAGCAGCGACACTGAGGTTTGACTTAACACTTGAAGGCAGCATGACAAAGGTTCTACGTGGTGGAATGCACAGCAAAAGTCAAAATAATGATGATTTGTCCAGGGGGTAATGAGAAGACAATTTTGACTCTGAGCAGAGTTTGTATAAGGAAATAGAAGTAAGACTTGAAAGGTAAGCTGGTAGCAGGTTACAAAAGTCCTTCAAACAAGTTTGAGCTTTGTCCTATATAATGACGGGGACTGAAAGTTTTTGTTCAGTAGAGTAAAATGACCAAAGCAGTGCTTTATAAGAAAAACTGGAAAGGGGAGACAAGTTAGACAAACTGGTTAGGATGTGACTGCAGTACTCCTGCTGCATGGCAATGAGGACATACCTTGGAGCAGTGACAAGTAGAAAGATGGAGACAAAAAGCATTTTGAAGGATAAATAAACAAGACATACTCACTGAATGCAAGTACTGGTCACAGTCCTAATCTAAAAAATATTGTCAGGCCACGTTTTCCTATGAGTACTTAAGTCTCTGAATTCAAGTTATGAAATTCCAGAGACATGTTGATTCTTCCAGATAGTTTAATGGGTGATAAGGATATTTTGCTCACCATGAGCATTAAATCAGTATTGGTGCTCATAATAATGTGATTTATATTTGTACACCCATGTTCATAGGAGCATTATTCACACTAGCCAAAAGGTGGAAGCAACCCAAATGTCCACCAATGGATGAATGGACAAACAAATGTTATATATACATATAATAGAATACTATTCAACCCTAAAAAGGAATGGAATTCTGATTCATGCTACAATATGGATGAACCTTAAAGATATTATGTTAAGTGAAATAAGCCAAACACAAAAGGACAAATAACATTATGATTCCACCTGTAAGAGGTATCCAGTTATCAAATTCATAGAGACAGAAAGTAGAATGGTAGTTGCCAGGGGCTTGGGGAAAGGAAAGTGGGTAGTAACTGTTTAATGGGTACAGAGTTTCAATTTTAGATGATAAAGTTCTGGAGATAGATATTGGTGATGGCTGCACAACAATGTGAATATATTTAATGCTACTTAACGGTCTACTTAAGAATGGTTAAAATGTTTAAAGTGAGTATTACTCAGCCATAAAAAAGAATGAAATAATGCCATTTGCAGCAACATGGATGGACCTAGAGATTATCATACTAAGTGAAGTAAGTCAGACAGAGAAAGACAAATATCGTATGATATCGCTTACAAGTGGAATCTAAAAAAAAAATGATACAAATGAACTTATTTATAAAACAGAAATAGACTCACAGACATAGAAAGCAAATTTATGGTTACCGAAGGGGAAGATTGGGGAGGGATAAATTAGGAGTTTGGGATTAAAATATACACACTACTATATATAAAATAGATAATCAACAAGGACCTACCTTGAAGTATAGGGAACTATACTCAATATCTTATAATAACCTATAGTGGAAAAGAATCTAAAAAAGGATACATATATACATATATATGTGTATATATATACATATATATATATATAAAAACTGAATCACTTTGCTGTTCACCTGAAACTAACACATTGTAAATCAACTATATTTCAATAAAAATTTTAAAAAAGAATGATTAACATGGTAAATTTTGGGTTACCTATATTTTACCACAATAAAAAATATAATAATGTAGATCTAATGCCCCGAGAAACAGCATGCTCACTCAAAACAAGAGAAAGGTAAAGGCTGCCAACCCACTTAGCCTAGCTGCTCAGCCAAAAAAGATACCCATCCCTCCCCAGGTCAGACACCATTAGCTGGCTTGTCCAACTGAAGAAATGAAGAGGAAAAAATGTCAACCATCATCTATATCAAAATGATAATGGTAGCACAATGGCGCATGCCTCTCTGCTTTTCAACTGCCCTGGTCTGACACTAAAGGAAAAAAGGAGAAGTCACTTCATCAGTCAAAGCAATCCTTCACCTTGGTACTTCCACTTGATGACAAATTCCCTGGGGAAAGGGAAAGTAACTTGCCTATCTCGGTGCCCTTAAGTCCAGAGCCATGACAAATGCTCCATAGACACATTCACTGAGCTTTGAGGGACTAAAATTACTTAATATACTTCTATCAATTAAATTTTCCCACGTGGATACCATGCCCAGCACTATACTAGATGTAATACAAATACAGCAGTATAAGATATGGTCCCTGCTTTTTAAGATCATATAATCTACTTGAGGGAACAAGAATTGTACAATGATATAATAATGAACAATACAACACAGAATATAATTAGGTGCTAAATTGTGTAGTACAGATTATAAGTACTCTAGGAGGTCATAAAAATGTCTAACACCTTGTTGAAATGAATAATGGGTCAGGAAATCTTTACTCACTGCCCGCTTGTAGAAGCAAGCAGAGAAACCTATAAAATGAACTGAAGGATTATAAAAATATCCATCAGGGACTTTCCTGGTGGCACAGTCGTTAACAGTCCGCCTGCCAAGGCAGGGGACACGGGTTCAGTCCCTGGTCCAGGAAGATCCCACATGCCGCGGAGCCACTAAGCCCGTGCGCCAGAACTACTGAGCTTGCGCTCTAGAGCCCGCGAGCCACAGCTACTGAGCTCACGTGCCACAACTACTGAAGCCCGCGCGCCCTACAGCCCGTGCTCCGCAACAAGAGAAGCCACCGCAATAAGAAGCTCGCGCACCGCAACAAAGAGTAGCCGCTGCTCGCCGCAACTAGAGAAAGCGGCGCGCAGCAACAAAGACCCACCAACCCAACACAGCCAAAATAAATAAAAGAAAATATTAAATATATATATATCCATCATATTTAATTTTATGTGTAATACAACTCCTCTGCCAAACAGTCCCTTTCTTAATTTTTTTTCCAAATTTACTTTTTCTCTCAGCCTGTTTACAATTAGAAAATACTTCAAAGGAAAATAAATAAATGTGCCAACAACCATTTGAAAGAATGTGTAAATTACCACGAAACAGAGGTACTCAATAAAAAAATTAGTAAATTCAGCCTTTGTAAAAACTAAACCTTTCATTTCAAAGCTTGATTTGTTCGGACAAAGCCAAGAAGAAATAACTATACAGAGTTCCCTCCATCCCATATGAGGGCTAATGAGATCCAAGGACAATTGTATTCATTTAGCATCAGAATTCAGACCATCTGCTTTAAAAATGAGAATTTCACAACCCTCTACATGTCAGATCAAAACAGACTTTGTTTCTATAAAGACTCAAACTGTGAGTGTGTATACTCAAACTGTGAGTGTGTATATCTTTTTGTTCTGGCCAACTTCAAACATTAAAAGTTGTATGGCTATGTAGTTTAAGCAGAGCGTTGAAGAAGCAAAGCTTTAAATTCTATTTCCTAGACTGCCAGTGACCATAATCTCTCTACATCACTTTCTTCATCCCTTCTCCCTAAGTAGCAATCAAACATATTTTGCTCCATCAGAATTCAGTAAATATACAGCTACCTGCTATTTCTCAGTCAACGCTCAGTCCCACATAATATTGGCAAGAGTGCTTTGGGTAATATATCGCTGTATAAAAAACTCACTCACGATTTTGTGGATCAGGAATTAAGGAGGACTCAGCTGAGTGGTTCATCTCATCTACCTGGTCCAGCTGGTAGCTAAGGCCAGAAGATCAATATTCAAGATGGTTTCCTCACTTAAATGTCTTGCACCACTCTTGCTTTATTCTTTCTCTCTCTCCCTCTCAAGCTCCTTACTGGCCCATTCTTCTCTCCTCTCTCTCTCCTCTCTCTCTCTCTCTCCCCTCTCTCCTCTCTCTCTCCATTTGGTATGTCATCCTCCAGGAAGGGCAAGGACTAGGGTAAGGCAAGAAGAGGTGTCTTGGCCACAAAATTTAAGGAGGCACTAACTCCCAAGTGCTGCCCCAGTACTTACTGACCCCTGAGAATGAGTGCCTTCTTAAGAGTGAATCTCCCAGAGTGCAAAATTTAAGGAGGTGCTGTCACTCTCAGTATTGTGCAAGTACACCTGAGAGCGAGTGTCTCCTTAAATTTTGCACCCTAGAAAACCCACTTGCCTCACCCCAGCCCTGGCCCTACCTCTAGGGCCTCTCCATATGGCTTGGAAACACCAAATTGAGACACAACACAGCACGGTGGTCTCAGGGGAGTGACACCTCCTACATCATGGCTATCTTCCAAGAGGTAAGGGAGTTAAAGCTGCTGCGCCAAGAAAAGTCTTTGCATATAACTGGTGTGGTGTCACTTTCACCCTATTTTATTGGTCAAAGCAGTCACTGGCTCTGCCCAAGTTCATGGGTAGAGAAACAGACACCAACTATTGATGAAGGTGTAAGGAGGTCTCGTTGCAGAAGAGCAAGTGGTATGAGAGACACTGTTGGAGCCACCTTTGGAAAATACACTCTTCCCCATCTTCCTTTATAAACTTTCGTTCATGTTATTCCTGGAACATTGCAACATACACCTAATTAATATCCTAGCCTCTAAAGTTCATCTTCAGTTCAGTGTACTGAAGCATAATGCTTGCTGCCAGACCTTCCTATAATAAGTATCTTATCAGTACCCTTGCTTAAATTTTCCAGTGATTCCACTGGTTTATAAATAAAACCCTAACTATTCTACCTGTCATTTAAAGTGCTCCATGATTTAGTGCCGTCTCACCTGTTGTTGGTTAAATTGTGTTTCCCAGAAAGATATGTTCAAATCCAAACCCCCAGTACCTGTAAATATGACTTTATTTGGAAATAACATCTTTACATGTAATCAAGTTAAGATGAGGTTCTGCTGGATTAGGTTGGGCCCTAATGCAACGACTGGTGTCTTTGTAAGAAAAAGAAGAGAGAGATCTGGACAAAGAGACAAGAGGAGACACAGGAAAGAAAGCCATGTGAAAACATAGACAGACTGAAGTGATGCATCTACGTGCCAAGGAATGCCAAGGATTGCCAGGAGCCACCAAAGCTGGGAGGAAGCAAGGAAGGATTCTTCCATGAAGCCTTCAGAGGGAGCATGGCCTTGCCAACACTTTGATTTTGGACTTCCAATCTCCTAAGAGAGAACAAATTTCTGTTGTTTTAAGCCACAAAGTTTGTGGTAATTTGTCATGGCAGCCCTAAGAAACTAACACACTACCCATCTAATTCTAACCCACACTACTGCCAAACACTCTCCATTTATCTAAGCAGAGTTCTCTTCCCTGTTCCCATCTTCCAATTAATTACTGCATCTCTCTTTGTCCTTTCCTTCTACTAAAAGGAACAAAGCAAAGCAGTGCACACACCTACAAATCGTGGCTGAGTTATAACTGGCATCTTCTGGCACTCTGCTAGGCAGGGCTACTTGTCCCAAACACTGAGTCAGAGTACACCTGGTATAAAGAGAGTCCCACACATTTGTTAACTTAAATAAAAATGTTAAGAAGATATTAAGTTTTTTTAGTAAGTGCTTAGAGTTATAAGTAGAACAATTCTTTCCCTGTCATATTCTTTGTTCATCAAAAAGAAAAAAGAATGTTTAAGTGAGATAATAATTTATAGAAATGGATTGTGCAAAACTATAGAAGCCCTTCCTCTGCTAGTCAGTCACCTCTTAGCTGTCAGAAAATGTATGAATTACAGTGGCTTTAACCAACTGGACCAAAAATGACTTCCAAATTGTAATTCAATAACCCAGAACCCTAGCAAGGTAGCCTCATTATAGTTCCCATTTGGAATGTCGGATACAGCATATGAAGAGCTCCTCAAGAAATTAAGGAGGTCACTTATCCTTTTCCCAAAAATACTTTACATGGTAACTTGTGCAAAATAAATACAATACTTTTTAATACAGTACACAATGATCACGCAGAGAGATTTGAGGGACAGAATCTGGAATGCAGGAAGTGATCATACTACTGTATCCTGCAGTGGTCCGTATACATCTGGAGCCCTGAATACCCAGTGGCTACCACACCTTTAGAGGTAAGTAGATGACCTGGAAGGCACTAATGGGAACAAGAGGGAGAAGAGGCTTGAGAAACAGCAGAATTATACAGTGATGTTTAACTTGAAGAACAGAAGTTTCTGAAAAACCTTAATTACCTTAATAAGTAAGAAGGACCTTTCTATCACAGAATCAGACTTATTTTTTGTGCCCCAAAGAGTAAAGCTAACACCAATAAATGAAAGTTACAGGAAGACAAATTTTGAATTGTCATAAGAGAGATTCCTAAAAATCAAGTTAGTAATTGTGAATTGTCCCTGGAAATGTTCATGCAAAGACTTGCAACTACTTGACAATAGTATCTTAGTTATCTTTACAGCCCTAGTGCTATGCTACAGCATAGCATAGATACTCCCATGTAATAACTGACTAATACGTATTTGATAAATCAAGGGAAATTCAAACAGACCCTTCTAAACCTAGGATTCCAGTATTTTGGGATTCCAAAAGAAACTCAACTACGAGACACTATTTTCCTTTCAATGGGTCACATTATCATAATTTTCTTTATGCTGGATGCATACCCCTCAGGAAAATAAAGAAGGACCCCAAACATCTCAGGAATATCCAAGGTAATACCACATAGTAATAAGTGTAAAATGTGAAACACTTTAGTTCAAAGGTTCAAATACATATATTTACACATATACTTAATCCCTCTAAAATTCCCCTTATTCAAGGCAAAAGTGAGCTGCAACTTATCAAACCTTTACCACATACATTAAGCTCAGTGCTTTCATATTCATTCAAAAGCATTTCTTGAATGTTGACCATATGCCAGACATGTCTAACACTGTCAACCAATTTAGTGAGGTAGGGATTAATATCTTCACTTGAAGGCCAAAGGAGTTATGTAGCTTGTCCAAGTTCAGGCCACCACTAGCCCATACAGAGCATTTGTGCAAACAAAAAAAACAAGGTACCTCTTCCTCAAGACATTTTACTTCCATTTGTCAGAAAATGTATCATAATATACTAATTTTATTTGAACAAGAAACTTTACTGCCCTCTGCCATAAAATTGTCTCAATAAATATTCAAATTGATAAGTCTATGATATAAACAGTGTGCACCTTAGATCAGTTTCTTTGTACAGTGCACAATTTATTCAATGGTAAGTGACAATCCCATCAGTCCCACATGAGATCTAATAAATATAGCATCAGGGATTTTACTCCGAAGTACTACCATTAACTCCCACCCTAAATGGGAATCATCAAGAATTTCATGTGAATTACATAATCCTCTGGCTGCATATGATTGCTGTCTCCTTTCTGCACTGTTTCATACTCAAAGCACTTACAAAATGTATTTAGGTGGACATAAACCCACTGAAAACATAGAAAGCAAAAAATGCTAGATGAATGAGAAGGGTTCCTCAGAAAGCCCATCATCAGCATTTCCCAAATAAGAACTGCTTCTCTAAAGCCTGATTCTTACCTACCAGGCAAATTGAAAAATGTTATTAAGATTAATATAAAGTAATTGTTCTCATAAATGTCAAGCAAATACTCACTTGGAACCTGAAGACCTTAATTATAACAAAAATGATTTTAATCAGATTCCACTAAGAGGGAATCTTAGTGCTTCAGATCAAATTCAAAGTCAGGTCAAAGTGCTTCAGATCAATATTCAGTCTAATTCTGGAAGAAAGATATTTAGATAACAAGGGTTTTTACGAAGAGATTTTGCCTCTTCCTAGAGGAAGATATTCCAGAGTGTGAAACAGCCTTGACACCCAGTGAAAATAAAAATGTTTTCAGAAAGAACAATGTTATGTTTGTGTATGTGGTGCTTTAGATTCATCCAAACCTCCCTTGTTGGGTCTCTATTATGTTTCAAGTTTTGTGTCAGATGCTGAGAACACAGTGATGATCAAATCCAGACCATGCTCTGCTCTCATTCCAGCAGGCAAAATTAATGTAAAAAAGGAAAGTGTGATAACTGCCACAATAGAGATCTAGACAAAATGTAACAGACCCACTTGCTCTTGCCTTGATTTGTTCTCCGAACATGATTTCTTGGAATTTAGGTAAATAGAGCTCACAAAATTTTAAGTATGCTTTAAAATTAACGTAAAGACCAATCACTATCATCATATCTGGCACACAGTAAATACATAATAGATGTGGAATGAATAAATAAATGAACTTTCCAGCTTACAAATTAGAGTTGGGCCATAAGCAAACATCCCCATCAATTATAAAAGAATTGTTCATGAATACAAAATATTTTTAAAAAGCCAGAAGCTTAAGGCAATTTGAATTGAGAGAAGAGACCATTTAAAGTACAAACCTCATACTGACCAGCCTAAAACATACATAAAGTATTTCCTATATCTCTTAGGCTATTTAATGATATATTTTCAGCATCTCAGCAGCACATTTATTTTTATTTTCCAAGTCATGTGGGCTATTGTTTTTTTCCTAAATCCCAACCATATCTGTCAATATGGCTTTGGCAAGAGTGATCAATTATGAGGAGCTCTAATAATTTCCATTGTTTTCAGCCATCCAGACAGAGATCTGGGTTTCAAAGCAAAACAGAGACAGGGACAGAGACAGGCAGATTGCTTCCTGTACAGAGGGGATCTATATTCATGAATTCCAACTTTTTAGGTGGATAATTTGAGAAGGTTTGTACCTTCAACAGTTTTAACCACTCCACCCTATACTAACCAAGCCTCCCCAAAGACACTTCACTGAAATAGAAGCAAAACGCTATCTACCTTACTTTTTCTTCTAATTCTGTGCTTTCGGACTTCTTTTTATTCCTCTCACATTCTATTATAAATAACTCGAGGATGGAACACAGTCTGTGCTGTTCTCCCTCATCAGCACCTAGCCCAGCACCATATGCAATGAAGCACTTACAAAATGCCTTGTGACGATTGACTACACACGAAGCCACCGCACATATGAAACTCAGAAGCTGGCACTTTTTTTAAAACATGCTTTTAGGCAATGCCTGATGTGAAGAAGAGTCACAAAATACTAAAATTAAAAGAGGCCTTTACGCTATTTAAAATACAGTTCCTGTCAACTATTTGTCGAACCCTGTGAGCTTCTTCCATACTAATTTCCACACGACCACTTACCAGGAAACAGTTCCAAACTTTCTAGGTGGAGTCCATGGGACGTGAGACAGGAAGGAAAGAAGAACATAAACCTACTCTACAGCTCGCACCCTCCGGCCCGGTACAGAGGCGGTGCGCCTGCACCCCGGCAGGTGGTGCCCTAGCTACCTGGCCTTTCCCTCAATTTCTCCTCGTGCAGGGCACTCGGCACCCAGGAGGCCAAGCTGTCAGCAAGACGGGCCCCAGACTGTCTACAGCCACAGAAAAAATGGTGGACGAGTCACCCTTGCCATTTCCAGAAAGAGCGATCTATGGCTTTCTTTGCCGTTAAGCTCCCAATTTTGGTGCACACTATATCTCATGTGGCCTTTTATTCCTGAATCTTGGTTGAACGCCTTAGGCTTAACCTATTGGCCTCAAAAATATCAGGCAGTTGCATTGCCTGTCTACCTCATTATTACTATAGCAATCCGTTACATAGTCTTATTTGGAATAAACATGATGAGTACCTCCCCACTCAACTCCATTCATGTAATCACAGATAACGATGCTAAAAATCAACAGCAGAAGAAATACCAAGAGGCCATCTAGCATTAGAAGATATTTCTGTTAGTGAAGTAAACTAAATATTCCTTCTTACAACCAAAGAACTTCACACCAAAAATTGAATTGTATGTAGACCAACACCAAGCATTTATTATTTTTGACATAATAATATTGATCATAATTATTTTGACTATCTTTCTTATTAATATCCAGTATTGAAATGTAAAAAGAAAAAAAAGTAAGTTGAACGTCTCTTAGATTAAGTTCCATTAATATTGTAAATGTTCTCAAATATTAGACATTAATAGATAGAATACTGCATTATTATATAGATATAGATAACTTCATAGTACAACTACATATAGATACTATACATGAAAACTACATATATAGTATACTCTATAGTATAACACAGTATACTTGCAGAGAAGATCCACTTCTCAGTAACCCAATGAAATTCTGGAACCATTTATGTTGACAGTTTTCTTAGATATTGGCATTCAATACAATTTAAGTAGAACAATTAAACAGGAGCAGACAATTTGGGTTACACCATTAAGGCAGCAAAAAGCATGTTCCAATATACTATGAATTTTGTACAATGAAACACTGATAAGTTAGTTCTTGATTCAAAAAGAAAATAAGTTTCAGCTTCCTTTTGAAAAACAGGCATCATCATTGCTCGCTACCTATCTTCAGGTTTCTACCAAATCTTCAATAGGTTGCATGTACTCAGATCTGATAAGAATTGCACAGGCACAAATGTTGAAAATTCATATGTATTGGCAACTTACGATAATCATTAAAAAGAGATTCAGGAGCGGCGGAGTCAAGATGGAGGAGTACACGGCACGAGCCTTGCCCCTGGCGCAATGTGGACGACTGTGGTGGGGTCTTTACGATGGGAGCCATAGGTGGTGGGATCTTTCAAGCAAAGGTTTTCGCAATTCTTGGGTGGGAGTAAACCACAGACTACGAGGGAATCTGACAGCTATTAGAACCAGGGCTCTGCAGTTGGGAGGTAGCTTTGCAGTTTGGGGAGGTCTGTTTTCCATGATTGACTGCAGTATGGTTCAAGTCAGAGGGAAAGAAGACCCCTGGAACTGCATCATGAGTGGTGCCTTAACAGGAGCCATCCTGGCAGCAAGAAATGGACCAGTGGCCATGGCTGGGTCAGCCGCGATGGGTGGCATTCTGCTAGCTCTCATCAAAGGAGCTGGTATCTTGTTGACCAGATTTGCCTCTGCCCAGTTTCCCAACAGTCCTCCGTTTGCTGAAGACCCCTCCCAGCTGTCTTCATCCCAGTTACCATACTCACCTTTCAGGGACTGGGACTATCAACAATACCAATAGGACCTCTCTCCCAGGACCTCCTTAACAGAATGAGCTGCGGTTCAAGGAAGGATTTCAGAAGATCAAGTTCAGTCTGTTTTTAAAACTGTAGGTGGGACAACTATGGCCAAATAGGCTATGAAGAGACATTTAGCACCTTTTTCTATTTAAGGGAACGTGGGAGATCAATGGAACAGAATAGAAAGCCCAGAGATAAACCCACGCACATATGGTCACCTTATTTTTGATAAAGGAGGCAAGAATATACAATGGAGAAAAGACAGCCTCTTCAGTAAGTGGTGCTGGGAAAACTGGACAGCTACATGTAAAAGAATGAAATTAGAACACTCCCTAACACCATACACAAAAATAAACTCAAAATGGATTAAAGACCTAAATGTAAGGCCAGACACTATAAAACTCTTAGAAGAAAACATAGGCAGAACACTCTATGACATAAATCACAGCAAGATCCTTTTTGACCCACCTCCTAGAGAAATGGAAATAAAAACAAAAATAAACAAATGGGACCTAATGAAACTTAAAAGCTTTTGCTCAGCAAAGGAAAAGACAAAAACAAGATGAAAAGACAACCCTCAGAATGGGAGAAAATATTTGCAAACGAAGTAACTGACAAAGGATTAATCTCCAAAATTTACAAGCAGCTCATGCAGCTCAATATCGAAAAAACAAACAACCCAATCCAAAAATGCGCAGAAGACCTAAAGAGACATTTATCGAAAGAAGATATACAGATTGCCAACAAACACATGAAAGGATGCTCAACGTCACTAATCATTAGAGAAATGCAAATCAAAACTACAATGAGGTATCACCTCACACCAGTCAGAATGGCCATCATCAAAAAATCTACAAACAATAAATGCTGGAGAGGGCGTGGAGAAAAGGAACCCTCTTGCACTGTTGGTGGGAACGTAAATTGATACGGCCACTATGGAGAACAGTATGGAGGTTCCTTAAAAACTAAAAATAAAACTACCATACGACCCAGCAATCCCACTACTGGCATGTAACCTGAGAAAACCATAATTCAAAATGAGTCATGTAGGGCTTCCCTGGTGGCGCAGTGGTTGAGAATCTGCCTGCCAATGCAGGGGACATGGGTTTGAGCCCTGGTCTGGGAAGATCCCACATGCCGTAGAGCGGCTGGGCCCGTGAGCCACAATTACTGAGCCTGCGCGTCTGGAGCCTGTGCTCCGCAACAAGAGAGGCCGCGATAGTGAGAGGCCCGCGCACCGCGATGAAGAGTGGCCCCCGCTTGCCACAACTAGAGAAAGCCCTCACACAGATATGAAGACCCAACACAGCCATAAAAATAAATAAAAATAAATAATAAATAAATAAATTAAAAAAAAAAAAAAAACTTGCTTCCTTTTTAAAAAAAAAAAAAGAGTCATGTACCACAGTGTTCATTGAAGCTCTATTTACAATAGCCAGGACATGGAAGCAACCTAAGTGTCCATCGACAGATGAATGGATAAAGAAGATGTGGCACATCTATACAATGGAATATTACTCAGCCATAAGAAGAAATGAAATTTGAGTTATTTGTAGTGACCTAGAGTCTGTCATACAGAGTGAGCTAAGTCAGAAACAGAAAAACAAGTACCATATGCTAACACATATATATGGAATTAAAAAAAAAATAGTTCTGAAGAACCTAGGGGCAGGACAGGAATAAAGACGCAGACGTAGAGAATGGACTTGAGGACACGGGGAGGGGGAAGGGTAAGCTGGGACGAAGTGAGAGAGTGGCATGGACTTTATATACAGTACCAAATGTAAAACAGATAGCTAGTGGGAAGCAGCCACATAGCACAGGGAGATCAGCTCGGTGCTTTGTGACCTAGAGGGGTGGGATAGGGAGGGTGGGAGGGAGGCTCAAGAGGGAGGGGATATGGGGATATATGTATATGTATAGCTGATTCACTTTGTTATAAAGCAGAAACTAACACACCATTGTAAAGCAATTATACTCCAATAAAGATGTTTAAAAAAAAAAAAAAGATTCAAGTACTTACATGGTGGAAGTTTTGTGTTCTAGTTTTTCTCATTTAAAAAGTTTCTCATTACCCCTTAGAGTTTGAACACAAAAAAATATTTCTAATACTTCCATCTAGGTCTATATAAATTCCCCCTAACTTCACTCTTTTCCTCTGTTGAAATCAAATGTGCATCTAGTTTACATAGGCACAGTATAGTACTAAGGCAACTAGTAAGTGCTCGTATTTCATTCAGCAGATATTTATTACAAATATATGCAAACTTTGTATAAAGTGCTGGAGTACTAGGGATTGTGCAAAGATAAATAAAAAGGATAGTCAGCTTTCCTGATTTGTAATTTAAGCAAAAGGAATACAAATAAAATAAAATAGTAAAGAGAAGAAATGGAATGAAAGGGAATAAAATGATAAAGTGAAAAGGATTGGGAAATTATTTTTCTACTCTTGGCTCCTTCTTATGTGATTATCATACTGTTGTTCTACATTTTGCTAAATTACTATAAAAAGCTTAAAGGCAGAGTCTATCATATTTTTCACCATATCTTTAACATCTGCCATAGTGGAAAATATACATTTAAGTGAGTAAGTAAACAGTAAAATATCACACAGGAGAAACAAAATTCTATAAGCACTAAAACCAACACTGTGAATGGAACTACCTCAAGTATTAAGGAATCAGCTTATTGTTATCTGAAATAAATGATGTAAATGTTTTCTCAAATTTTTATCTCAAAATTCACCATTTGTGCCTTTGAGGTGGGGGCTTCAGAAGTTAGAAATTACATTCTTAGTGGTATTTACAGCCAAAACTAAATCTTTCAACAGTAGTTCAGGCTGGATTTCTAGGTTTATCATAACAGGATATAATTCTGTGTATAAATATGCATGTGATTTTCTAAATATTAAAAGATTCTTCTCTAGTCATGTTCCTCATGGAGAAAGAGTCTGAGCAAAAACAAAATGCTGAAACAAGGCCCTTAGTTTTTAATTTGCTTTTACTGAGTGAGAGGGGATCCTGGTACCTAATTACCTAATCCCACTGGAAGAACTGGCATGCAGGAACTAGCAGCCCATGGTTGCTGGAGTTATGAAACCTGGAAAAAATAACATGAAACTCCTATGCTCAAACACACATATTTGCACATGGGCTGACTTCCATCCAGTAGACAGCCCAGACCTCTTTAGAAATTGCAGAGTAAATCAGGAAATTAGCTCCAAGGATTATGTGCTTCTGCTCTGCTTCAGGGGCCCCAATTCACATCATAATGGTTCTGAGAAGTTTTCATGACCAAACCCAAGAACAAGGAGGCAGAAGACCTGAAGGCTCGCAAATGACCCATCCACGCTCTTCTGTGGAGACAGAACAGTTGCTATCCAACACCCTCGGAGGAATGCGGATGATCTGTTCAGGACTGAACTGCTTTGCCCTCATTGTATGTAAATTATTCGTTACCCCCTCCTTTTGCACATTTTGCCCTCCATTCTCCCTGCTTACTTCACCACTTTTTCTCTGAGCTACCTCAATTGCCTTGTGCTTTGCTCCCTTCAGAAACTTAAAAAGGAAACTAGATTCATTAGCCAAATAACAGAATCATACATTTCTTTTTGATATACTGGGGAGTAGGGAAGATGTTTTGGGATTTCTCTGATATTCAGCTTTTTAGAAAACAATTCCTTAAATTATTGTTTTAAATATTTGAACTGCTTCGTCTAACTTTCTCTGATAGCACGCTAACATTAGACTAAAACATGGAACGTTTTGAAAACCTATTTCTGTTGTCAGTGCTTCCACATGAACAGCAGGGGGCAATAGCATACCAAGAATTGTGGAAACTGTCTCAGGCTCTAAGAAACACTGTTGAATTGCTGCACTGGGTCTGTGTACCCCAACGCGATGATCTCAGCTCTCAGATGAAGTCTTTTGTTTTGTGTCCTATTTTACAATGCACTGTTCAGTTTTCTATGAGTTGTGACTTATTCAGACAGCATTTCACTGACAGTTTAGCTTAAGAAAAAAAAAAAAAAAGGTGAAGGAGAAAAAAAAAAAAGAGGAAAGAGAAAATTAAAGTGCAGCAAAATGAAACACAAAAAGACAAGGAAGAAGTAATCCTGCATGTATTGAAAGTTTGTCCCTTCTCTGTTCCCATCCACTGGAATCTTAAACATTGTTTTCCTGGATTACAGACTTAATTCACCCTTAACCCTTCCCTCATAGATACATCCATTTCATGCTACCTTCTCTGTCATACAGTTTTCTGTTAAAACAACATATTTCTTTATAAAAAGAACAAACTGTTTTAAGCTGAATACTTTTTAAAAGAATTCAAAAAACTGTGCTGTGTGCTGGCCTTTGGTCAAGCGTCTCTGTATAGAATTTTAATGTTTTTCTGCTTTTTAAACATTTATTAGTCAAGATACATTTCATTGCTATGTTTCAATAAAGTTATTCCCCTGTAAATTCACGCCTTCATCTAAACAGCAAGAAGCTGAAGTTCTGAAGCTATATCTGATGAGTTTGGGGGTAGAATATAAAGTAGAAACTGGAACATCAGAGATTTGAGGAATATATTCAAGGATCATTTCCACTGCATTGGAAGGTGTTTCAGCAGAGATTAAACTATTTCATGCATAATTTGAGTTGCACCCCAAAATATAAAACCCATAAGACTGGCTTCTTTCTCCTACCTAGGCTGGAATTCCCAGAGTTACTAATGCATTCCCACAGTTATTAATTTATGACTGTGGGATGGCAGAAGTAATATTATTTCAACATCTGGCACTAAAATTCCTCGTCAAGGGATAGTCCTTTCCCTCCCTGAGACTGAGGGCCCTATCTGATACCCTCGACTTTATCCCCTCTGGCCTGTCTCCTACTATTCTCCTGCACACAGGCTCCAGTCACACCAGCCTCCTTGCTGTTCTCTGAAAACACACCAAGTAATCTTGTTGTGCCTCCGGGCCTTGCTGTTCTCTCAGTCAGGGTAAGTCTTAGCCCACTTATCCAAACGACTCATTCCTTCACCTACTTCAAGAGTTTGTGCGAAAGTCACTTTCTCCCTGAGGCTCTCCCTGACCACCTACTTAAAATAGAAAACTCCCCCCTAGCATTTCCTACTCTCCTCCCCCTCCTTTATCTTCCTCAATAGCACTTATCATCATCAAATATTATATGCTACATTTTACGTATAATAAAGATGAGCTACTGAAACCAAACATATCTACCAACACAGGGCTTAACCCCCTATTAAAAGGACAAAACGGTTGATTCCAAAGCAAAACCCAACTCTTTGCTGCACATAAAAGACAAAGACACACCTACAACAATTCAGAAATGCTAACAATGAAAGGATGCACAAAGGTATACCAAGAAAACACAAATACAAAGAAAGAATTGAGATTTTGAAATCCAACTAAGTAGAATTTAGACCCAAACCTATTACCAAGTCAAAGAGCACTTTACAAATGCTAAATGCTACAATTCACAGTGAAAATAAAATATTTATGAAAGATATGCAGCAAATAACACAGTAGCTTCTTTCATTTAGCAGAAACTACAAGAGACTCAAAGAGACTAGAAATACATAAATAATAGCAGACTTTAGTATACTACCCTTGGTCCAAGACCAAAAATGGTACCAAAAAACATTTATAATAATTGACTCCATAATTACAGAGACATCTATACTTCAATAAATTACATAAAGAAAAGTACAAATAATATTCTCCATCAACAAGATGATAAAAGTATGAGTCCATAACAATCAAAACATAAGAAAATCTTCCCACTGAGAAATTTAAAATTTTTCTATTAAACTTAGCTTGACTCGAGGAAAAAATAACAACTGATCATGAAATTTTCTAGAAAAAAATAATGAAAACATGATATCAGAGTTTACGGGATACTGCTAAAGAGTGTTTAGAAAAAGATTCATAGATTTAAATATATGTATCAATAAAAATGAGAGAAAATGAGTTAGACATTATACTCAAAAAGTTAGAAATATTTAAGACTTGCTTTTTTTTCTCCCCACTTTGGACTCAATTTTCTTTTTAATTAAGCAACCTAGATTTGAAAACAACCTGAAACAAATAAACCTAGCTGTATCAAACTGCATTTAGCACTTTTATAATTCATTATAGCATTGGTTCTGTTATTTTGAAACTAACATATATTATGGGAAAAAGTAAATAAGCAATTACGTTAACATTATTAGGAACCATGCTTTTCAGCAGAAAAGAGATTCAATATAAAATTAAATAAGTAAAAAATTCTATAACCTTTCATTAGAATTGGAGTATCAGCACAAGTTTATGATTTATTTTTCTTTGAAAAACCACATATTTCCTAGATCTTGTATTTAAAAGTCCGAGAAGTAACAACAAGCCTTTTAGCCATGAACATCCTATGTGCACAGATTGTGGTCACCAAATATCATTTTCACTGAAGGCAATGAAGTCTCCTTTGAGAAATGGCTGATTCTAGGTCTGGAGCAGTAAATGAGACTGTTCCAATACGAGACTGGGACTCTTAAAGTATCCAAAAGCAAGGAAGCTATCAAGACATTTGCAGTTATCAAATGAACATAGAAGCCAAAGATGGGCAATTTGAGCTTTAAAATAAATAATCACTGCAATTATATAAAAGCGTAAATAGAGATGCCAATAGAATCAATGCAAAACTAGAAGCAATAGGAAATTCAATATGAGAGCGAGATACAAAATTGCATGTAGAAATCGATGTCTTCATATTTTTAAGCAATAAGCAATTATAGGGGAAAATAGAAGAGATGACCCCATTTACATTACCAACAAAAATGAAAAAATATCCTAGGAGTAAATGTTATAGGAACTGTGCAAAACCTATATGAGAAAAACTTTAAAGCTTTCCTGAAAGATAGAAAACTGTGACTTGAATAAAAGGAAAAATAAACTTTGCTCCTCAATTGAATAATGCAAAATCATAAATTAATGCCAATTTTCAAAGTATTTTTTACGCAGCTAGTTTCTGTAGTTTACATGGAAAAAATAAATAAGCAAGATTATTTACCCCCAAAACAGGAAATCAAAATAAGAAAACAGCAATAAGGCAGGCCTAGCTCTACCAGATATTGGAACATATTATACAGTTTCTATAATTAAAACAGTATAATATTAGCACTTGAGTAGACAATCCGATCAATAGAAAAAAATAGTAAATATAGATGTAGAGCCACGTACAATGTGGAAATTTATGTATGTGATAAAAGTGGTATCTCAAATCACTGCTAGATAAATGGGCTTTTGAAAATTAAATGTTGTTAGAACAGCTAAATAGGTCTGTGAAATAGAAAACATCGGATATAACATCACCTAAGTGGAATTCCAGCCAGAAAAGCCAAAAAATTCAACGTCAATCTTTCAATGAGGACGAATTTGAGTATCCAAATTGAAGGATATTCTGGAAAACCACTGGTCTGAACTTTCCCAAAAAAGTCAATGCCAGAAAAAAAAAACAATCAGCAAAAAAGGCTGAGGAAGTAGTCTAAACTGAAGGAAGCTCAAGAGACTTGATGACTAAAATCAATTCGTGATCCTTGTTATAGCCTGGATTTTTATTCTACAGACAACAACAGGGTAAGCAAGGATTTGGGGTGGCGTGGGGGGACAATGGAGGAAATTCTAACATGGACTGTATATTAACTAAGAGTAATGTAACAACGTTTAGTGCATTCCGCCTCCCCGGGTCTGAAAAGCCTAGGGAAACATTTCCTAAAGACACAGTACTGTGATCCTATAGGCCAGTAGCTGCAGTTGGGGCGATTTTGCCCTGCCCCGCCCTCCCCACACCCACGTGATAAGGTCTGAAAACATTTGGGGTTGTCACAAGTTGGGGAGGGGAGGGCCGGGTGCTACTGGCATCCAGCAGCGTGTGAAGGCCAGGAGTGCTACTGAACACTGTACAACGCCCACGACAGCCCCACTCCCCTCACTACAAAGAGACTTCACGCCAAAATCAACAGCGCCACAGTTGTTAAACCTTGATGTAGGAGAATCCCTTATTCTCAGGAGATAGTACTGCGATATTAGGCTGAATTAAATGAAATGGTCTTCCGCGCAGGTCAAATATTGGTAATATTTAAGGGTGAAGGGTTATGACGTCCACAACTCACTCTCAAATTGTTCAGCAAAACACACTGTACATGTCCTTCCGCCCTGCTTTCTTCCTCCCTCTGGTACCGAAGCAGGGTCGTACTTCTCCTAGGGCGGACGGACCCGCCGAGCCTGCGCGGTGGGAGGACCCTGCGAGCGACCACTGCGCAGGCGCTGGGTGGCAGCCGCGCCCACGCGGCGCTTCTCCAAAAGTTAACAGAGGTGGGGCAGACCTCGCAGTCACCTCGGCTGCCTGGAGCAGAGGAGAGAAGAGAAAGCTCCCGAGGGGGCTCCGCTGTCTTCTCCAGGAGTGACAACGCTGCTTTCCCAGTTGAACCCCGCCCCCCTCCTCTGCGATCCGCTGCGGGCTGCAGGGAGCATCGCTTATCCTTTGGAGCCCTCTGCCAGGAAGAGCCCGTTGCGTGCGGCCCCTGGTGCCTGGCCATTCCCGTGCAGGCTGGATTCTCCAGAGGTGATCACACTCTCTTTAGTGGATTCTGACTTCCTTTCTGACGAGCCTGGGCAGTACTACAGCTCTTGACCACTGACTGAAAATGCCCGGGCAGGCTCATTCCACACCGGGCTTCTCGCCAACAAGAGCTTACCCAGGTAACATTTTAAAATATCTTAAAAATTTTCAGCCTAGAGTTTCTTAATCAAGGAGTTGACAGACTTTTTCTGTAAAAAGCCAGATAGCAAATATTTTAGGATTTGCAGGGCAGGAACAGTCGTCTCTGTCGCTTATTTGTCTTTTTTTTTTTTTTTAACAACCTCATAAAAATGTAAGAAAAAAAACCTGCTCTTAGCTTCGGGCTTTACAAAAACATGGGGATTACTCTGATTAGATTACAGTCTTTCAGTTTACCCAGCACGGAGGCTAGAGCTTCAGTCTCTGGTCCAACCACAGTTTTGCAGTAAAGACTCAGGTTCCAGGAGGACCACGACCCACCGGGCTTACTGGGCGCCACCTGCTGAGGCTTAGTTTACCATCTTTTGGACCCCTGCACCTGCACCTCTGCTCTTCTCTACTGAGTGGCCGTTGAGTTCCTGGCAGTCAGGAGGGCTGCCAGGAAACCCCCAGAAACCCCCAGACAAGCAGCCACACCCTCCTTCACTCTAAAATGACAGTCCCTTCCTATCTGGGAGCAAAAACCAAAGTCCTTACACTGTGATTAAATTAGTATAAACAATACAAGAAGATCTCAGACAATTGTATTTATATAGCATTTTTTCTATTGATAGATGTAATATATTTATGTCCACTCTGGTAATTTGGAAAATACTGAAAAGCATATGGACAAAAATAAAAATTCAGCATACTCTCAACCCACAAAAATGAACTATCAAAATGTTTATGTATTCTAGTCCAGCTTTTCAATGCATATTAATAGGACAATTTACTGAACTGGATTTATAAAAAATTTTTCTTAATAAACTTTTGTTGAATTACAAAATCCAAAAATGTGGTGAAACTGTATAATATACAGTTCAATAAACTTTCAAAGACTGACTGACGCAAACATAACCTTGCAGCTGCCACCCAGATCAAGAAATAGAGCGTGCCTAGCTAGCTCCTCCAGCCCCTGCTCAGTCAAGGGCAACTTCTCCCCAAATATAACCATAATCAAAAGATTAGTTTTGTCTTTCCTTTAATTTCACATGAAATGAATTATTCAGTAAATATTCTGTAGTATTTTATTTCTTTCACTCCATATTACATTTGAGATTCATCCATTGTTGCATGTAACAGGTCTGTATTTTATTTTATGCTGTATGGCATTTAATTGTGTGAATATGCTGCAGTTTATCGTTTATACTGTTATTTTTTAAATTTCAGCTATATTAAGGTATAATTCCTATACCATACAATTTTCATCCACTTAAAATGTAGAGTTTAATGTTTCTTTAGTATATTCACAGGTAAGTGCAACCATTGACAGGCACAGTCTGTTTTAGAACATTTTCATCACCTCAGAACAACTCCATATTCTTTAGCTGTCACTCCCCTACCCTGCATCCTCTCCAGCCCTAAGCAACCACTAATCTATTTTTTGCCTCTATAGATTTGCCTATTCTAGATAGTTCATAAAAATGGAGTCATATGTCTTTTGTGGCTGGTCCCTTATACTGATCCTGAATATTCATGTTATTTCCAGGTTTGGAGCTATTGCAAATAATACTGCTGTGAACATTACTATACTTATCAGCATATTATGCGTATCTAAAGCTATATATGTATCACATAGATACATATTTCTCTTGGGATATATACCTAAAAGTAGAATAGCTCCGACATAGGTTATATTTATGGTTAGCTATAGTTGACAGTGCCAAACAATTGTCCAAATTTACACTCCCACCAGCAGCGTGTGAGACTTTTCATTGCTCCACACCCTCACCAACATTTGGTGGTTGTGTGGTTTCAGTTTACACTTCTTGATGACTAATGAAAAAAAGCACCTTTTCATGTAATTATTAGTCGTTTGAATATTCCCTTTAGTAAAATGCCTCTTGGGTCTTTATTCCATTTTTGGTGAGGTTGTCTTTTTCTGTTGGATTTATAGTGAGTCCATGTTCATTTATGAGTACTGCAAACAAACAAAAACACTTTTCCTAATCTGTGACTTGCATTTTAACCATCTCATTGTTAAATTTTAATGACTGTAAATTTTAAATTTTTATTGAAGTCTAACTTTTCAATCTTCTTTTATGGTTAGTACCTTTGCTATCCTAAGAAACCATTGCCTACAAGGACCTTCTCCTATTTTACCATCTAAAAACATAATGTTTGGGGGACTTCCCTGGTGGTCCAGTGGTTAGGCCTCCAAGCTTCCACTGCAGAGAGCAAGGGTTTGACTCCTGGTCAGGTAACTAAGATCCCACATGCCATAAATTTAAAAAAATAATAAATTAAAAATAAAAACATAATGTTTTTCTTTGAATCTTTAAATCTACTAACCATGTAGAACTGATTTTGGAGTATGGTGTGCAGTTAAGTGTTAATTTTTTTTTCGTATAGCTATCCAGCTGACCCAAGTGCTCTTCTTGAAAGACTATTCTTTTCCCACTGCCCTGCAGTGTCACCCTTCTTATAAATCAATAGAAACATAAATCAGTACAGATACTGGAATTAATAGACAAGGTCTTTAGCCATGATAAACATGTTAAGGAATCTTACTAAAACAAGATGTAATATGTGAAGAAGTAGAGAATTTCGAGAGAGAGACAGGTAATATTTTTTATGAGATGGAAATCCTACAACTGAAAAATATAATATCTGAAATTATTTGATAGGTTATCGGTAGGTTGGACACAGTCATGAAAGCATCATTAAACTTGAAGACAGGTTGCTAGAAATCATCCAAATATAAGTGCACTGAGAAAAAAATATTTTAAATAAACAAAGCATCAGTGACTGATGGAACAGTGTCAAATGGCCTAACATACATGAAATTGAACTCCTGAAAAGCAAGGAGAGCCTGGGGCAGAAAAATATTTGAAAAAATATTAGCAAAAGCTTTCCAAAATTGATCAACTATATTTTATCCAGGACATTTACTTGTTTTCAGTGGGGAGTGGATCCCCATAACCTAGCTTACCATGAATGGAATTTAGAAGTTAGCATAAATAAAGTTTTACATCTACACGAATGAGCAGCAGGGCATTTTAAAGACACACAAAATGTGGAAGAATACTCTGTTGGGTGGAACTGTCCCGAACACTACTGTACTTTGAGCATAAATGTTGCCTACCCACTAAAGCCCATAGTACCACCCCAATCATAGTAATAGTAAAATGTCCCCCCAGTTTTTCAAAATATCCCCTCAGTGCATAATATGGCCCTACATCTATCGAGAACCCCTCTCTCACATGATCTCCCACTGCCTCCTTTCCTCCTTGCCCCATGCCCTTTCTAACCTCATCTCTAATGCTCACATCTCACAAACCACACTGGCATCTTTCCATCTCAGGGCTTTTGGGATGGCTTTTCTCACTTCCTGAATGGTTCTCCCCCAGACATCCATATGACTGACTCTTTTCTCCTCCTCAGGTCTTTGTTCAAACGTCATTTTCTCAGTAAGAAATTAAACAAAACAAAACAAAAAACTTGCAAGTTCATTCCCCCATCCCCAGTTTATTTTTATATGAAGCCTTTATTTGAAATGCTATGTATTTTAATTATTTAATTTCCTTACTGTCTCACTTTCCCCACCAGTAGAATATAAGTTCTGGTGAAGACGGAGGGGGATTTACCAATTTTGTTCTCTGTAGTGTCTTCAGTACCTTAAATGAGTAAAAAATTATAACTGATAACATTTTTCTCAGGACTGACATGTGGGCAACCTTAATTTATTCCTAATAACCTCCAAATCTTTCAAGATACTTGTTCAGTTGTTCATGAATAAGAAAGTCCTGACAGTATTCCAGTAATTTTTAAATGTTTAAGGTATATTTGAGCGTCTTAGCAAAA
This sequence comes from Eubalaena glacialis, assembly GCF_028564815.1. NCBI lineage: Eukaryota > Metazoa > Chordata > Mammalia > Artiodactyla > Balaenidae > Eubalaena > Eubalaena glacialis. Next base: position 55,267,175 of record NC_083721.1, read on the forward strand.
AGGATTACAGCAGTAAAAGCTCCAGCTTTTTACCAAAGAGAATAAGAAATGTGATATGGTTGTTTCCAAAGCAACGAAAAGCTTTACCTCATTAAGTAGACTGAGGGTTTCTCCTTATTAGATTGAAATATCCAATCAAATAGCTGAGGGCTGCCTCACAAAGAAAAAGCACTTAGAGCTGTCATCACAAAGAAATTTGCCTATTCAATTGTAAGCTAATTTGTACCAACTTCTTTCTTCAGGCGTTCAGGCATCAGGATCGATGATGAACTTTCAAAAAGGAAAAGGATGGAAAATCATCGAACTTACCATGAACTATGCTCCCTTAAGTGTTTCCTCATAGCATGTGCAAAGTCAAGGGAAATTATATTCCTGTATTATTTAGTCTACCAACAACCTAGTTACCTACAGTCTTAATCTGGGTTATTCTTGAAAGTAGAGCCTGAGACAAAGGTAGACACATTCTATTTTGGGAATGTGATCCCAGGGAACAGGAATGAGACAGAGGGGTGTGAACAGGCGGAAAAGGGAAAGTCCAAGCAAAACAAGGTAGTGTTATTGAGTGGTCCACTAGTGTTCATGGCTACTTAGTGCAGAACCTTCCCAGGATTCTTAACAAACTTTGGCTCAGAACAGTCTGCCTGAGGGACGAAAAGAAGAAGGATTTATGTCTCAGCAGCTATCACCTGTGTGCTGAGGGCTGCTCCCATGGGGCATTAACTCCCCCATGAGAAGACCCTCACTGGTGCTACAGCATCACATGTGCTGCAACAGAGAAGCTTTGGGACAGGAAGCTAGATTCTTGACGCAAGCCTGAGATGAGGCACCGTCAGCACAGAGCGGGATGAAACCTGCCCAGAGCTGTTCACCAAAGCTGCGGCTGGAATCGGAGGTGGAAGAGATGGGAGACAGTGCACAGGAGGCATCTCAGAAGCCTAGAGAATGTGTTGTTAGCCGTGTCTAAATCCATATTCTCTCTTCTTTCTATCATCAAAATTTCACTGTCCAGAACAAGGTTGGCAGAAGGGTTAAATAGGAAGGTTAAATGTATTTCCAAGAAGCTGTATCTTAACAGTTCTAACCTTGAGTGACACTTATAAGAAATAGAAAGTGACCCTAGAACTTGGAAAATTTTTAAATTATTCTACTTGAAACATTTTACCATTGGATAGCAATATTAGATATCTTCTAAACTCATGTAATCTCAGAAGTAGTCATGAATTGTTTGGAGAAATAAAATTAACCATTTCTTATATTTCTATGAGCTTTATAAATCAGTGTCATTAATTTTTCCTAGATATTGTTTTCTACTGTCACATAGACTAGTGATACAGAGCTTACAACCAACGAAGGAAAAATTGGTAGAAACACAGGAAGGAAAAATGTTGGAATAATTTCAATAACCTAAAGGGTTGGCATTAATATTGGCTGGAATCAGGGAGGCAGGGGAGAAACTGCACATTTTGACTTGGGGTTCCTCTTTTGAAGTTCCATTTTACCAGAAATAATTTTCTCTCTGCCTACATCCATGTGACGTCATTATCATCCTCACTTGTTTGGTCTGGAATTGCCACCAGTAGGAATAAACTTTTGAGTTATTTAATATGGATCGAGGGCTTCCCTGGTGATGCAGTGGCTAAGAATCCGCCTGCCAATGCAGGGGACACGGGTTCAAGCCCTGGTCCCGGAAGATCCCACATGTTGCAGAGCAACTAAGCCCGTGGGCCACAACTACTGAGCCTGCGCTCTGGAGCCCATGAGCCACAACTACTGAAGCCCGCGCGCCTAGAGCCCATGCTCCGCAACAAGAGAAGCCACCGCAATGAGAAGCCCGCGCACCAGAAAAAAGACCCAACGCAGCCAAAAATAAATTAATAAATTTATTAAAAAAAAATATGGATCGAGCTCCTACTATTTGCTATGTGTTGGCGCACTGCATATGAGTAAGACATAATATAAAACATTACATCCAAACATTTCAGAGCAGTCCTGCTGAGTTGAGGAGACAAGGGTTAGTATCGAGTGGGACAAGTGTCTTGAATTTCAGGGCAGAGTATCAGCAAGGAAGAAGGTATGCAGAGAAAAGATTTCCAGAAATTTGCATACGGATCCCTCTGTGCCCATTGCTGAACACTGAACAATTCCCAAAACTAGCACAAGAGTGGGAAACATTTAACTTCCATCCAGCCATAGTGGGGTGTCCTCACGGAGAACTCCACACCAGGAAGGTTACATCTTACATAAGTAGGGCTAAACTAGCGTGACAATAAAATCTAGACTTGCTCAAAAAACAAGCCTCAGTAACATGAAGCTGATCCTCAAGTAACTTAACTACCTGCCAGAACCAAGTCCAAATTTGTTAGTTCAGGTCCTCCAAGAAGCACATGCAAATATGGAATTAGATTTACAAGAGATGTACTTGGGGAAATGCCTGTAAGGGTTGAAATAGAGAGGAAGCCAGAGGAGTAGAGTCTTCAGACTTCCTAACATGTCTGACCCCTTTGAAAGAAAAGAGAGAAGGAAGGAGGGTTGAGTAGCAAGGGTCCCAGACTGCAGCATAATTCCAGGAAGGTTTAAGGTCAGAACTTGCCTCTCAAAGGAGTTCCTACCTCACAGGAATAGGCATGCGTTAGGATACCTGCTCAGTGGTTGTTCCAATGGAAATGACCCATGGGAAATGTAGCCTAAGCATGAAAATAATGGATCCAGAGGGCAGCTGGGGCCCTCAGGTATGCTACTGTCTGCAACAGATCTGGGTAACGTACTTCCATGGCTCTGTAGTCCACGCCTTGTGTTGCCGAGCTCAGGGAGCGAGGCCTCCGTGGTCCCTGTGGGCCTATCTTCCTGGGGGAAACTGAGAAGGAGGAGGTGGTAACGTTAGATGAACTACATCCCCTCTCTCGGCAGTTGATCTTAAGGCTACAAGTGGTCCTCATCCTCTCCTTCCTCCACTATCCATTTTGGGTTCCCATCACACTTATCAATTGTCTCAGCAGTTCTTGGCAGTTTACCTGATGATGTGATGCAAATTTTCATCACATCTAAGGGTCTGAACTTTTAGTGACCATGCCCTTCTTAGGTTGGGTTTGCCACGTGTGTCTGTTTACAGTTACAGTAGGGCAAGGGAGGAACAGGAGGCACCAAGTGCCTCACCTGGAATCCACACATATGCCTCCCTGTGCCATTGTGTAAAAGCAGCCCAACCTCTTCATGTGAATATGGTGACTCCTCACCTGCATACCCCTGGGCACAAGGAGTACAAAGTGCCCTAATGGCAATTATTTCTTGTAGCTCAATGGGACCCTTACCATAGCCCCTGGCAAGAGTATCCCCACTTTGGGAACCAGGGCCTCAGCTTAGAGAGGGCAGAGTTGCAGGGCAGGAAGCATGCATGCTTCCAATAAGAAGTCATTGGGGGCTTCCCTGGTGGCGCAGTGGTTAAGAATCCGCCTGCCAATGCAGGGGACATGGGTTTGAGCCCTGGCCTGGGAAGATCCCACATGCTGCGGAGCAGCTAAGCCCGTGTGCCACAACTACTGAAGCCCGTGCGCCTAGAGCCCGTGCTCTTCAATAAGAGAAGCCACCGCAATGAGAAGCCTGTGCACCGCAGTGAAGAGTAGCCCCGCTTGCCGTAACTAGAGAAAGCCCACACGCAGCAACGAAGACCCAACGCAGCCAAAAATAAAAATAAATAAAATAAATAAATTAAAAAAAAAAAAAAAAAGAAGTCATTGGGAGTGTTGTAAATGAGGCCACTCCTCTGCCATCCCATTTGACTCTCATAATCCTCCTACTGGGGACACAGCACCATAGAGGTCTCTGGTTTAATGAATACACTGTATCCTGAAGGATAACATCCCAACCTTTCAGAATGCTGCCTCGAAGCTCATACTTTAGCTGTGCCTTTAGAAGATTGTTCCAGCATTCCACGAGGCCGGCTGCATGTATCAGGCTGTAGGTGGCGGAGTATGTGATAAGACCAGGGGGTCCCATGGCCATGGGCCTGCTCTTGCACCTTCATCACCATCAAGTGGTCTGATACTGTGTAAGTCCTTTATAGTGGTGCTGGCTGAGGCTCTGTGGGTAGGAAAGACAAACCCATACCTGCACTAGGTTCTATCCCTGTGAGGACTAATTAATAGCTATTCCCAGATGGGAGAGGCCTGTTATAGTTAACTTGTCACCAGGTGACCAGTTAGTCTCCTTAAGGAACAGGGCCATGTTGAGGACTTATTGACGGTCTCTGTGGCTGACAGGCTGCACGTTCAGAGGCCACAGTAGCTAGATCAGCCTTGGTAAGTGAGAGTCCATGTGTTGAGCCCAAACATAACTTCCAGCTCTGCCACTGTAGCTACTCCGTTCCTGTGCCTATCATGCCGGTTCGGGGTGTCTGATGACAAGGCCTGACTGTCAAGACATTTTATTTGGTTGCTAAGCACCCCTTTCATAATGGTTGCTTTCTGGTGGACGTTAGTGTGTGAAACAAAAATCTTTACACTCTGTGTCCACTCCCATAGGCCCATCCACATACCTCTACACCAGGCTTCCTTGGCTGCAATTATCCAGTACTTCTTCCGTCCAAGTCCCTGAACAGATGCCTCAGCCATTAGCCACTGGCCAGTAAAGTACACATTCTCACCTAGAACCAGTTCTCTACACAAAGTAGATGATCAGGTACACCACTCACAGCTCTGCTTATTAGAAAGAGCTGCCCTTTCACTGACCTTCAAGGCCACTCCTGGTCATAGCTATAATGTAGCCAACTCTTTCTGATCCTCTTTCCTGATTGGGATTGAAAAGTATACATTCACCGGATCAATGGACACATACTAGGTACCTGAGCTTTTCTTAATCTCTGTCACCAATGATAACCACATCTGCCCAGCAGCTGCAATCAGGACTAATACAAGGTTATACCTGCAGTAGTCTACAGCCATTCTCTCCAGTTTCTTCAAAGCCCAAATTGGCAAAGTAAATGGAGAAATGATGGGGACCACCAATGATCTCCACCTCCCCCCATCCCCACCCTGGCCAAATGTTTTTGATTTCCTATTTTGGCTGGGATGAGGAGGAATTTCAGAAGTTTCCAAAAGGCTTTATGTGTATGTTGCAATCGTTTCTAAGAACACATTAGGGTACTGTGGGCATGACCACTTGTGGGTCCACAGACTCAGTGTGTCCCTTGTGAACCAGATTTTAGCCAGTACGACAGCCAGGACCAAGTAGTCTCCAGTAGCCCACACTTTAACAGGGGGCCGTGATGCTGCTTTGGATTTCCAGGTATCAATGTCACCCTAGTAACTGGTCACATGTCCATTTAGGGAAGAACTTGGTGATTCATCACAGTATATTCATGCCACTGTATAGCAGGGTTCTTCCTCCTAGGGACCCAGCCCCCGCTTCCATCTGCGGGTTCCGAATCTGAAAATTGCCTCAGATCTGGGGAGTGAACAAGGGAGCATGAGGTTTCACTGGGAGCAATGTCCTCAGCCTCTTCATTTTCCATTTTTGCCTTACCGGTTATAGATATTAAGCAGCATTCTTGTTACTTGCCCTATTATTTTGGCTGTAAGGGTGTTATGTTCAATTAATCATCTCCCAAACACCCTGAGGGTCAAGCCCCCTTGACTGTCCCTCCAACTTCACCAGTTGTTACAGTAATTATGGCCTCCTGACTTTCGGTAGTTAAGCACCAGTCCTCTATTACTTCAGCGCCCCTCACCCCCAATGACATTAACAAGCCCACCTCTATTACCACCTCACCGACAATCAGCCCTGTTCTAAAGAGGAGAGCCACCACTGAACCCATGATGCTCGTACCCTTTTACAAGCACACCCCTGGAACCTTTTGAATCATGTGTCTTCTGGGCCCTGCTTTGGAACAAAATCATGTGGTGGGTTTTCTAGGTTCCTAATATATCCAGTCCAGTATAACCACTTCCCTCAGCCTTTTCATTGAATGTCCGACCATTATCCAGGACAAATTGGCATTTCCATTTCACTGTGTTGGCCATAACTATATCAGACTTCTAAGGGTTAGCCTATCAGTGAATTTATCCCATCTCCTGGGGTTCTTGCTAGGATGATAAATCCTGTGTCCCAATAAAGTGTCCCTTAATAAACACGTTCTTATTTTTCTAGTCTTATATCCTGGCCCCTGGATAAAGCACCCTCAAAAGTCCAAACGTGGTACGTACTATTTCTTGTAGCACCTTCAGTGTATAAACTTTTTCTTCCCTTATCAGGCCCAGCACTTCTCAAATGAGGTTATGCTGGATTTAACTCTAGTCATCTGCCCAGCAGCCTGGAGCGAAAATGGAGGCATCTCATAAGGGGTCACCTACCTACTGTCTTGTCAAGAAGGGGGCTTTGTGATATCTTCCACCACAGGAAAAGTCCACAGCTTTCCATAAAATACTATGCAGTCCCATATGACTTCACTGGTAAATTCTTCCAAACATTTAATGAGAAAAAAAAGCCAAGCTTACACAACTTTTTTACTGAATAGGAAAACATAATTCTTCCCAACTTGTTTTATGAGACAAGCATAACTTTGATACCAAAACCTGACATGGAATTACAAAAAGGGAAAATTATAGATGGAGCCAACATAAAAGATAGGATTGTCAAATCAGACTCAAAGACACAGGAATAAAAGATTTTATCCATGATATAGTTTTGCTAATAATCTCAAGAATACAAGCAAGCAAGAGGCACAGGCAAAGCAGAGAGAAGTCGTGAATAATGTCTATGTCTTCCTATTTCCTTCCTTCTTGCATTGGATGAGCTATGTGGCAAAGCTGGAAAGATACATTCTCTAAATGAGGTCACTTCACACAACATGGAGGATTTTAGGTGATGACACTTCATTTTATATCCAGGTAATTGTATAACTTACATGATACTTTCCTGAGAGCCATGCCCCATAAATGCAGAGATTGTGATTTTGTTTACCATAGTCAAATCTAAGTCAGGGAAATCCTGCTAAAAATGTTTCAAAGATAAGGATTCATGTCCTAGTAATTAATATTACTTTACTTACATGAAGTCTGTTATCACTATGTTTACAAGATAATTAACCTGGCTTCTTTTTTCTTCTTTCTTTCCTGGAAACATCTTTCTTTCCTGGAAACATTTCCAGGAAATATTCTTTGTTATCTAGCTACTTAACTCTTTCCTGCTCAGAAGCCAATAAACCTCACAAATGTAGATGCTAGAACACTAAATGAAATATTATCAAACAGAATATGCAATTTGTAAAGAGGTTAGTTAGTACATCAGGATGTTGGCTTAACATTTGAACATTAATAAAAGAAAAAATGAGAAAAAAACATATGATAATAGATGCAGAATAAGCAATTGACAAATCAACACTCATTAACATTATAAATTATCAGCAAACTAGAAATGAAGGGAACTTTCCTAACCCGATAAGAGTATCTGCTAAAAACCTACAGCTAACATAATACATAATGGTAAAACATGGAATCTTTCCCCTTGTGGTTGAGATTAAGGCAAGGATGTTCACTCTCATCACCTCTATTCAACATTGCACTTGATGTCCTAGCCAGGACAGTGAAGAAGAGAAAAAAACAGGAATATATATATTGGAGAGGAAAAAATAAAATTGTTACCCCATGATCTACCATATGTAGAAAATCTGAAATAATCTACAAATAAACTATTAGAATGACTGTGAGGTCAACATTGTGATACAGGGTAACTCTGTCAAAATCAATTGTACTACATATTATTGTACTGGATCAATTGGACAAATTAAAATATTTTAAATTTACAACAGTATCAAAAACATCAAATACTTAGAAGTAAACTGATTGTAATACAATTTTTCTACACTAAAAACTATAAAATATTGCTAAGTGAAATTAAAGAATATTTAAATAAATAGAGGTATGAACAATGTTAATGGAAGGAAGACTCAAAATTTTAAAGATCAATATTTTTAATTTTTTCCAAATTTATTTATAGAGTCAGTGCAATACCAATAAAAATTCTAGCAGGTTTTTTTTTTTTTGAGGAAATTAATAAACTGAATCTAAAATGTATACAAAGGGGCTTCCCTGGTGGCACAGTGGTTGAGAATCTGCCTGCCAATGCACGGGACACAGGTTCGAGCCCTGGTCTGGGAAGATCCCACATGCCGCGGAGCACCTGGGCCCGTGAGCCACAACTACTGAGCCTGCGCATCTGGAGCCTGTGCTCCGCAACAAGAGAGGCTGCGATAGTGAGAGGCCCGCGCACCGCGATGAAGAGTGGCCCCCGCTTGCCGCAACTAGAGAAAGCCCTCACACAGAAACGAAGACCCAACACAACCATAAATAAATAAATAAATAAATAAATAAATTTAAAATGTATACAGAAATAGAAAGGACCTAGAATAGCCAAGAGGTCTTGAAGAATAAGTTGGACGGTTTACACTGCCAGATATCAAAACCCACCAGAAAGCTACAGAAATAAAGACAGGTAATATTTGCACAACGATAAATTAATAGACTAATAGAATAGAATAGTGAAGTAAAACTATGGTTATTTTTTTCTAGAAGCAAACGCTTTGTTCCTACCCCAGCACCCATTCCCCACCCAAGCTCACTCCCCCACTCAAATTACACTTGAAGGCTTCACGCCTTGGGGAAGACAGGCCGTAGACGATTCATCAAAATAAAAGTTAGTTATTGGCTTTGGGATTCCAAGGACCAAAATCACGGCCTAAAATGTAGGCTTGGAGGGATACTTGTCTAGCCAATCTCTTCCATGCCTACCTCCTCCAAACTCATTCAAGGAAGAAAAAAAAATCTCAACACTAAGTAAGAAGAAAGTAAATCACAGTTGGAGAGAAAGCAAGAGAGTTAACTAATGCTGAGGGTTCTGAAGAGAGTTTCGTTATTCTAAATTAGAGCATGAAAGAACCCCCCAGAAAAAATGTATGTGAACTAAAAATGGAGAGACCAGTGCCCTATATCTTGTCTGGTTATCTTGAGAAAGTCCCATAGTGTTGTTTTGACATTGTGGCATTAAACTTGGAGTAGATATAGCTACATCGAAAATCAAAACTACCTCACACTGTTCAGAATAGCCATCATTAAAAAGTCCACAAACAATAAATGCTGGAGAGGGTGTGGAGAAAAAGGAACCCTCCTACACTGTTGGCGGGAATGTAAATTGGTGCGCCCACTATGGAAAACAGTATGGAGGTTCCTCAAAAAACTAAAAATAGAGTTGCCATATGATCCAGCAATCCTACTACTGGGCATATATCCAGAGAAAACTCTAATTCGAAAAGATACATGTACCCCAATGTTCATAGCAGCACTATTTACAATAGCCAAGACATGGAAGCAAATTAAATGTCCATTGACAGATGAATAAAGAAGATGTGATATATATATATATATATATATATATATATATATATATATACACACACATACATATATGGAATGGAATACTACTTAGCCATAAAAAAAAGTGAAATAATGCCATTTGCAGCAACATGGATGGACCTAGAGATTATCATACTAAGTGAAGTAAAAGACAAATATATAATACCACTTATATGTGGGATCTAAAATATGATGTTATTTACAAAACATCTAAAATATGATACAAATGAACTTATTTACAAAATGTAAACAGACATAGAAAACATACTTATGGTTACCAAAGGGGAAAGGGGTGGGGAAGGATAAATTAGGAGTTTGGACTTAGCAGATACAAACTACTATACATGAAATAGATAAACAACAAGATCCTACTGTATAGCATAGGGAACTATATTCAATATCTTGTAATAACTTATAATGAAAAAGAATATATATATATAACTGAATCACTTTGCTGTACACCAGAAACTAACACAACATTGTAAATCAACTATACTTCAATAAAAAAAAAAAATATCGGCACTGAGTAACTAGGCAGATGGATCCTAAACTACGTCACAGACATTATGGGACCACAGAATCACAGAATGGAGCTAATGCTTTTCTTGGTGTGATTGAAAACATGACCTCAAGAGCTGACAGACTAGAGGGACCTCTTGGCCAGAGATGGAGTGTGAACTCTTTGAAGCAGTACTGGATGGAAATGCAGACATCCCATCAGATGTCAGCATGGAAGGTGATGTCAGTGAAGACCAGAAAGGACAGTGTTCATCTCAGCTGATGCCAGCTGTGGACAGATGCCAATCAAGAATCAGATGTACCCCCAAGACCAAGGCATGACTGAAGTCCCCTGGAGCTTAGCTGCAACCCTGGGTGGAAGAGGAGATGTTGTATTAACTTACCTTAAGATATGATGTCTGTATACCTGGAAAATGACTAAAGTTAAGGATCTGGGGTGTGTGAGTGTATGTGTTTGCCACTAGGCAGAAGGACAGCTTAAAAAATAAATTAAGGTCAATTATGGAAAAGCGAAGTCCTTTTTCCACACACCTGAATGTGTGACTTGCAAGCCCATAATTACTATGGCAACACCAAAGTTTTCAGTCAGGACTTATAGGCAGCGGAGCCTGGAGAAAATCATCTGTACTCAATTCTTTTAACATAGCCTGCAATGCACTGTAAGATTAGTGAGACATTTATCATATTATGTTCTGTGACACACTAGTTCCATAGGATATGAATTGATGTTAGAAGAAAAACAAAGTTGGAAGGTTTCTTCAGTGTCAGCTTCTCAAAGCCATTCATATGTGGAAGTTTGGTACAGCTCTTCAAAAGAGATTATTCGATCTGGGTCCTGTGGCAGCATTATGATCTACTGCCCAGATCCCCCTTCAAGGAATGACTTGCTCCCCATTTGCTGGGAGTACCGTTAGCAGGCAGCCTGCAGCCGTCAGCCCTCTTTGGGAACTGCCTCAGCTGCAGGGAACCACTCAACAAAGGTCGCACCCCTTCATGGGGTTGCCCATATCCAATGACCTACCAGTGAAAGATTACAAAGTTGTTCTCTTGCCCATCTCAGGGCAACTCTGAAGGTCATTCCGACTCCAGAGCTCTCCACGATGTCGGCCAAGGCTGTTGTTGGACCTGCGTTACACATCAGCTTTTCCTTCTACCCGTTCCTGTTTCTTCCCCTCTTTCTACAAGTATTGGTCCCAAGCAATCTTCTTAATAAACATCCTGCAGGTTAAGCTACATCTCAGAGTCTGCATCCTGGAGAATCCAGTCTGAGATGTCCCACTTCCCAATTCTGTTTGCCCACCAAAACCTTTCTTCACAGAGTACCTAACAAGCACAGGGTTAGGAAACACATCTTGGATGCTGGTAAGTACAAGTGTGAGAACTGGGTAAGTGTCTGTGTAGGAAGTGAGGGAAGGGTGCCTGAGTCTGAACACCAGCCCATGAGTCCTCTGCAATTTGAAACCAGACCAATTTTGAGATATACCTGTCTAATTCTTAAGTGCTACAGAATCCATTAGCTACTGAGGCAGAGGGAGAAACTCTAAATATTATATGACCTACGCAAATAAATTCTTATTTTCCTGTAAAAAACGCTAAAAGTGATCAGTGGGGTCGGATAAAACGCACTTATTTTTGTCTGACAAACACAAATATTTTTCATTCACAGCTTCCTTGGGATATTTAGTGGGAGAAGAAAAAAGAATAGTATAATGAAAGCCTTTGAAAATCATTTTCCAAGAAATGAAAACTAGGCAGTAGGATTTCCTCAAAACTGAAAAAAATCTTCAGAACTGGAAAGTCTAACCAAAAAAAGCCCAATGAATTATAATACACTTAACTTATTAAAATATTTGTGTTTGGCAAGCCACTGACTAATATCATCCCAAGATGTAACTGTATTACCAAAAAAAAAAATCCATAATGAATATTTTTTACAAATCTTTGAAATAATCATTTTTGTATTTTAATACCACTTTGAAACAAGGAGCTGGCTTGAAAGACTAACGCCTAAATGATCAGAGACGGTCAGCTATCAGACTGCATAATCAGCATAGAGCAATTCCCAAAGAAGATGAGATGCACGCAGCTTCTACAAATGTGGCCTGGGGAGGAGTTTGCCTCAGCTCACTTGAATAAGCTACTGTCTATAGCTCACAAGGGTCCCGTTCTTAATGAGGTGGTGCGTAGCCGCAGCACACTGTGAATCCAAATAGCAGATGGGCAACACTGTTGAGTAGGCTGGCAGTCTGATGTCTAGCCACCAACTGGCAGCAATCATTATTAAACTGATTCATGTGCCCAGGGAAAATCTTTATAAGAGTCTTAGTAAATGTGAGCAGTGAGAAGCAAATGATCTGCTATTCCTATTTTCTATGGATACCTATAATTTAAAAAGTATTATTCCCCAAGGCAATCTACACAAAGAATTGGCATGATGTGTGAACTGGAGGCCCTATTCCTTTTCTGTATACTCATGTACCTTTAAACATGATGGCTATGATTTCTCTATTTAGTGAATCACTTTAACTCAAAGGAAATAGCTTCATAGCATTCACGTTATGGACTTACAGCAAATATTCAATGATTTGCAAGCACTTATAGATTCTCTAAATAAATCTTCCATGTAAATGGTATTGCAAATATAATAACAGCATATTCTATCTCACATAATGAAGCAATGACCTAAATTGCTCATGATTCATCTACCTGTAGCAGGTAACTCATCCCTGGGTGAAGAGCTTGTTATGTACACTTTAATGAGGGCAGGGACTGTGTGTGTCTGGTTTACAACACAGTGTCTAATACACAGTGGACGCTCAGAAATTTGTTGAGGGAATGTACGAACACCGGAACAACATACCCAGTTTGAATAGATGAGTGTTAAGTGTAATGATGATCACCTGGAATTAAATGGTTCCTAATGTTATTTTATTGAGTTGGGTATAAATATCATAATCCTTATCTTTTATCTTTGTAGAATACGAAATTGAGGATTAGGTAGGTCAAGTAACTTGCCCAATAACATGCAGCTTCTAAGTGTCATAACTGAGACTTGTACTCCTGCTGTCTTAATCCAAAGGCTATGCTCTTAACTCATTGTTCCATGTACTGATAAGTTCAAGAGAAAACAAGGAAGAGGAACCCTAGTTCAGCTTGCTTATCTCCTGGTCCTCTGTTACAACAATATAGTCTTGAAGTTGATGGCTCTGATGACAGCAGGACTACAAATGCCATTTTTTCTCACATTCAAAAGAAAAAGGACCTGTCCCCTTAGCTGTAAAATGGAGATGAAAATACTGTCAATCTACCTTCCGTAGAGTGTATTTTTAGGCTAAAATAAGATAATGAATATACAAAATATAAATCACCATACAAAAAACATGGATGATTCCCATTCACTAATTATTACTACTGGGAGATACTAAAAGAAGTGCTGAAGTGGGGAGGCAGAAAATCTTACTAACAGGGATAGACTAGAGGAGCAGGAAGAAGACAATCAAGGAAGAGCTATATTTAGACAATAATATTGCATTAACTCTGTAAAGTGACAGATGGTAATTAAACTTACTGTGCTGACCATTTCACAAATGTTGAATTGCTATGTTGTACACCTGAAACTAATATAATATTGTATGTCAATTATACCTCAATAATAAAAAAAATTTAATTTAGAAACTAAAAAAAAAACAAAAAAAACCTAGAACATTCCTCACTTACCTAACTCTTATCAGTTAGGGAAATGGAAAGAAAGAGAGTTAATGTTCTCTAGTTCCCATGTAAAAGATAATGAACACCCACTACACAGTTACAGAATTAAAGGTTCATTGACTTAGCCATACTATAATCTTTTAAACAACCAGAAAAGAAAATCATAAGGACAAAAGTCTGAGGCTGTGAAGTAAAACTGGAAATTCTGCAGTTTATTTGCTTTGTGCCTGTGTGGTTTCTACCTTCCACTGACTCCAGAGCCATTACAATTAGCATCTCCCAGGGATGACTGGAGATAGAGTAGGCAGGGGAAGTTAGGTTAATGAGGCAGTGTAGAGGAAGGCAATCCTGTGGACTCCTGGTCCTCAGGATACACAGGTCTTTAAACTGTAATCAGGTAGCCACAGTTAGGAGTACTCTCAAAATTCCCTTTCACCCCTGGATTCCAGGTTGTAATATTCAGTTATTATAGAAAATGGTGACCAAGTTCAACTTAAATTCTGGGACTTCCCTGAAAAGTTTACTAACAGTACCTTCTTCCTTTGGTAGCAGGATAGTCAGCAGCTCTCTGTTAAAGAGACTAAGGGCTGTCACTGCAAATAGCCAGGTTTCCTGGTCATGTTTGTGTCTCCACTGTGGACATCACACAAGACATTTAACTTAGTTAACCAAAAGTATTTCTTAACCCCAAAAGTGCAGAGGTATGGCCAAGTGGGTAGAGCTTTGAAGTCAGTCAGATCAATATTTAAATCTTAGTCATGTAAGCTTTAAATATATAAGACTCAGCCTCAGCCTTAATATGCTCATTATTTAAATGGATATAGTCCCTGACAAGGTAGTTTTGAAGATTCATGATAATATACTTAAAGTGATTAGATTGTCTGGCACAGAGTCAGTTTTCAATAAAGCATAGCTGCTACTATTATCAAAGTTGTTAATCATTGGAATGGTAATACCAAAATTGGCTGTAATTTTATTTTCACTAGGTTTTTCTTTTTTTAATGAAAAGAGAGCTCCAAATGTGTGTTTACACGAACTTATTCTAGAGATTCAGGCATTCATGCAACAATCACCTCTCAGTTCTCTTTTCATTATTAATGGACTCAAGGAACATTAACTAAGTTCTGACTATGTGCCAAGTCCCATGAGTCTAGGGTCTAGGGAAGATGCAAAAATAAATATAATATAGACTCCACTCTAGAGAATATGTAAAGAATAATTTCAAGAACAGAATAAGCATCATAAAAGAGGCATAAACAAAATATTATAGACTCCAGAGTACATAGCTCTTCTGTGTGAAGGAAATGGGAAACTATCATAGAAGAGGTGGTATTTGATCTGGGCCTTACGGTAAGCACAGAATTTAGATATGCAGAGAGTGAGGAGGAGGTAGACAAATGAGTGGATGATTCATGAATGACTCATTCGTTTCAAAATCTTCCCCTTGCTCAAATTCCTGGAGATTAGCCTTTGTGGTGCCTACACTCTAGTGATAGCAGTCAAAGCCATATGAAAGTGAGGTGACATGAGCAAGTTCACGATGGCCTAAGGGAAGAGTGGCTGTTAATAAATTTACAACAAAATCTTGGAAAGTTTCAAATGCCGAGGTAAAATATTTGGACTTTATTCAAGCCGTTTGGAAAGAAATTTCAAAAACATTAACCCCGTATTAAAGTTAAAAGCTAGAGGTCTTGCTGAAAGTACAAACTGACTGACAAATCACTGTTAAAAGATAAACCGAGGCATACTGAAAATTTCGAGTCTATTTGAGCAAAAACTGATGTGAATCAGGCAGCCCCAAATTGAAAGTGGTCATGAGAACTCCACCAAGAGAAGCCGGGAAAAAGACATACAGAGAAAGTGTGGAAGCAAAGAAAGGAAATTATTGATTGGTTAAAGCTTAATGCCTAGTTGGCTCTTTGTGATTGGTTATCCTCAGAGTTTTGATTTCCTAACCTTGACGCATTGACAGACTTAGAGGTCGGTTTGCTTACAGGCCACCAGGGCATTAGAGCCATAGTCTGTGGACTCCTTGTTTAATTAATTTAGCAACATGCATATTGTTAAGACTTGTTGAATGGCATCTAAAATTCTTTCTAGCCGTGTTTGAAATGCATCAGAAGGAAGGAGGTCTAGAGATAGGAACATAACAGAGAGAGGGCTATTTCAGTAGGTCAGGAGGAGATAATAAGCACATAAACTGAGGCAGAAGAGACAAATGGAAGACACTGTGATGGTGCTTCATGACTCTCTGTAACTCTGTCCTACTTCCTACCAAGATGGAGAACTTGGTCAAATAAAAAAATTCAAATCCATATCTCTCTCAATATTTTCACTTACAGATATGTAAACATTTCAATTTTAAAATCTTTTTCTTTATTTTATTTATTTACTTTTGGCTGCGTTGGGTCTTCGTTGCTGTGCGCGGGCTTTCTCTAGTTGTGGCGGGCAGGGGTTACTCTTTGTTGCGGTGCGCGGGCTTCTCATTGCGGTGGCTTCTCTTGTTGCGGAGCTTGGGCTCTAGGCCCGCGGGCTTCAGCAGTTGTGGCACGTGGGCTCAGTAGTTGTGGCGCACAGGCTTAGTTGCTCCGCGGCACGTGGGATCTTCCCGGACCAGGGCTAGAGCCCGTGTCCCCTGCATTGGCAGGCGGATTCTTAACCACTGTGACACAAGGGAACTCCAACATTTCAATTTTTAAATCATACAAGAAATAAATAGCAAGGTGATTGAAAACTCAGTTAATGTGGCAGACTCTAATGCAAGCCAAAAGTGTATCAAAGAGCTGCCTCCCAAACTATGCATTCTTTTCCATTCCAACATTGTCCTGTCTGTCTGCCTCTATGCTACCTGTGTCTTCTTCAAGAATTTTCAGTTAATTCCTCCCTGAAAGTCTAAATCTGTTGTCAAGTACCGAACCCCCTTCATGGCTGCAACCAGCAAGGCATATCTAGCTAACTTTCAATCTGGCCCATTTTTGTGTGATGACACTTTCTTGAAGTGACTAATATTATCTCTATGTGTGATAGAGCCCTATGTGTGACTTTTCATTATAAAAATATCCACTGGGTACATAACATTATTCAAGAAAACATGAAAGCTTGCAGAACAAGTAAACAGCTGAAAGGGCAGCATGACAAGATAAATGTTTCCTAATAAAAACATGGGAATATATTTCATTATCTGTGAAGAGCAGAAAGGTTAGCCTAAGAGATATATAAGGTTAAAAAATACCATGAGAGGGACTTCCCTGGTTGCGCAGTCGTTAAGAATCCACCTGCCAAGGCAGGGGACACGGGTCCGAGCCCTGGTCCGGAAAGATCCCACATGCCGCAGAGCAACTAAGTCTGTGTGCCATAACTACTGAGCCTGCGCTCCAGAGCCCGCGAGTCACAACTACTGAGCCCACGTGCCACAACTACTGAAGCCCGTATGCCTAGAGCCCGTGCTTCACAACAAGAGAAGCCACCGCAATGAGAAGCCCGTGCACTGCAACGAAGAGTAGCCCCCGCTCGCCACAACTAGAGAAAGCCCGCGTGCAGCAACGAAGACCCAACGCAGCCAAAAATAAATATATAAATAAATTTATTTAAAAAAAAAATATATCATGAGAGACACACTCACACACAACTATAGATAAATATATTAATAGAGATATATAAATATAAAATTTATCATAGTCCCATTCCCCCAATGACTGCTTATTTCCACCCCACCCCCACTCTATTATTATCCAGTTATAAAATCAGGGATGTGGGAAGCCCACTTAACCTTTCCGTTTCCATAATCTCCCATACCTAATTATTAAAAATGTTCTGGCTCTATTCTACTAACTAAATTTCTCTTGCCTGTATCTAATTTCAACTAATGGTTATTTTCCCCTTTTCATATAGGATAAAAGCGCAAACTCCTTATGATGGAATAAAGGCCATTCGATTTAGCTACATTATAGCCTTATCTCCTATCCTTCTTCCTTATGCACCCTTGCACAAGTTGTTCCCTCTGTTTGGCTCCTTCCACTGTGGGTGAACACCAACAAGAAGGTTCAAGGATCATCTCCTCAGTGAAGCCTCTGATGCTCCCCACTGCCCAAGCATAAAGCACTTATTACTTACCTTAAATATTTTCTATAGCTTACCTGTCCCTACCGCTAGACTTAGTGAAATTCTTGAAATCAGAGAGGTCTGTCTCATCCATCGCAGTGAAAAATCAAAACCACGTACCACACACGCATACACAAACACACACAGTTTAGAGTCAACATTAACATGACTTTACTATTCGACTATCTTCATTAGCATAACTACAATTTCAAGAGACTCCTGCCCAGGAAGATAACATTGCAAGTAATGATACTGTTCCTACCAGGAATTTCTCTAAAATCTATCAACTCAACAGAAAATATTAACCAACAGTTTATGCACTAAGACTCTTTCAATAATATATGTAGATGAAATAAATATCTTTACATGTATTATAATTATAATAATAGTAACATAATAGTGAACAGAGGAGAGTTATTACTGAATAAAATGTACAAATGAATTACAGTCCTAATCATTCTTTCTCTACAGTGTCTGGTGATTCTTCCCACTTCTCAAAGGGGACCACTTTACTAAGCTAATGAAAAGGAGGAAATATTCACATTTTCTGAGCTCTGTACAGAGATATTTTCCAGATAAATCTGATAGAAACAAAGGCATGGCCAACAGATATCATCAGTCAAGTCCTACACTTGAGTCTAGGCAACAATTAGCAACATGGGAATTGTTTGATGGTGACTTTTAATATACTGAAATTTGTTAGCACAAGAAATAAGTATATATACACTAAGTGGTTTAATATACAATACATGTTAGTATTCACCAGGCTTCTATTTTCCATCTCCTTTTTTCCTTTAACTCATTCATTTTACCTAATCTCACACCCTTTTCCTACCTCTAAGACTCTCTCTGCCCTCTAGAAATCATGAACCACCATCAGCAAAATCACCTATGTCTTCAACTTTTTGTCTAGTTAGGCTCTTTACCTTCTTGCTTTAACCGAAACTTGGCAGTGCCCTGAGAACCCCACTGACCCTTCCTCCTCTCATACTCTATCTTGGGTTCCTTAGACAAATGGCTGATTCCAGGTCTATGAAGAAAAAAAAATGCACAAGATGATCCTGGAATATCTGTCAAACATATAACAATCAAAGTATAAAAGCCCACCAGGGTCATTTCAAAAGAACTCAAGAGCTAACTTAAAGAGGTTCCCAGTGGTCAAAGGTGGAAAAATTTGGGCATCACTAAGAATAATTCCTACAACAAATATGTTTTAATCACGAACTCATAATCACACTAAAAATAATAATATTTGGTCAACATTGGAGGATGCTAAGGAATTATCTCACTATTTTAAATACTGATAAGAAATAATCATGCTTTTACATGAACTATACCACTGGGGTACCAAATATTACACGAGGAGAAATTTCTGTTTATAAAAACATTCTAAGGGATTTCCAGTCTCAGTCATGCATGATAAAGTAGCTGGTATTGAACGAAGCCTTCTGCCAAGAACAACTATAAAAGCTGGATGACATACGTAAATCAACTGTTTGAAGGCACTGGCCAAAAAAAACGAAACAAAACAAAACAGAATAAGCAGGACTCAGTCTCTGAGAGAAGGGAAGCACATATGGTGAGGTCTATATTCACGCTATGGCTTTTTTCTGAGGGCATTTTTCTAATTGTAATGTAGGAAATATAGCTCAAACAGAAAGGCACAGTCTTACTGGACTGAGGGGAAAGAGGTCTGAGTTCAGGACTGCCGTTGTGTCTTGGAATTGAGCATCACAATCCCAGACAGGAAAGGAATTGAGAGAAGGATCCAAAAATCTGCATTCAACTTCCCTTCAACTCATGTTAATGCCTCATGTGGTAAAAATATATATATATATATATATATATATATATATATATATGGCAACACTGGCACAAATGGTGGCCAGTAGGTAGATGGAATTAAACTGTTGAAGTGTTCTTATATTGGTCAGTAACTGGTAAAGTTACTAATTTAAAGTAGACCACAATAAGATATGGATGTATATTGCAATTACATGGAAAACATCAAAAAGAATAATTTTTACAGTGTACAACAAAAAAATCCTATAGAGGGCAAATAGAGTAATGAACAATACCTGATTAATCTAAAGTAATTCAAGAAAGGAAAAATGAAGGATCAAAGAACAGATGGGATTTATAGAAAACAAATAATATGTTAGTAGATGTAAACCAAACTGTTTTTCAGTCAGTTTGGGCTGCTATAAGAAAATACCATAGGCTGGATGGCTTATAAACAACAGAAACTTATTTTTCACAGTTCTGAAGGCTAGACGCCCAAGATTAGGGTGCTAGCATGGTTGAGTTCTAGTGAGAGCCTTCTTCCAGGTTACAGACTACTGATTTCTTGTTGCATCCTCACATGGCAGAGCACAGAAAGGGGAAGCAAGCTCCCCTTCTAAAGGCACTAATCCCATTCATGAAGGCTCCACTATCACGACCTCATCTAATCCTAATTACCTCCCAAAGACTCCACCTCCTAATATCATCACATTAAGAGGTGGGGTTTCAACATATGATTTTTAGGGGGAAACATTCACTCCATAACACCAACTATATCAGTAGTTATACAAGATGTAAATAGAACAAAGACTTCAATTAAAAGACAAGGACTGTTGGACTGAATTTAAAACAAACAAACAAATAATATCCAGCTATATGATGTTTACAAAAGACGAACTTTAAATATAAGAACACAGAAGCCTTAAAAATAAAAAGAATGGAAATATATATCGTATGCAAAAACTAAACAAAATAAAGCTGGTACAGCTTTAATAATACTAAGCAAAGTAGACTTTAAGCATTACTAGAAATAGAGTGATATTTCAAAATGATAAAGGAGTCCATTAAACAAGAAAATAAAATATTCCTAAATTCGTGTCACCTAATATTTAAAGGCAAAAGAGACAAATCCACAATCATTCCTGGAAATGTTATAATAACTGACAGAATAATCAGCAATAATATAGTCACTACAGCCAACAACTGCAAAGTACACGTTTTTTTTTTTCAAATGCAGTTAGACATTTGCCAAAATAGACCAAAGCAAATGTTAATAAATTTTAAAGAATTGAAATCAGAGTATGTTTTCTGACTGGAGTGGAATTAAACTAAAGAATAGTGACATAAAGATAACTAGAAAAATTCCTAAATGTTTGAAAATTAAGCAATGCACTTCTAAATAATGTATGAATAAGAGAAACAAATTGCAATAGAAATAACACAAGTTCTTACAAAGTCACTTTCATAAGTTGATTTGCTTTTGAATTACTCATTTCATAAAACAGCTTTTGGAAAACATTAGAGGAAGCTTACGGGCTTACTCCACTTCTCCAATCTAAAATAGACATTTTTCCAACTACAGTTCCAGCAGTCACTGGACTTACGTTTGTAAAGAACTGTGAAGGGTCAGAGATTTTATTGTACTTGCTACCTAACAAGTTAGGCTACCACAGTTTTAAGGGTGCTAGTCAAAGACATGAGACTCCTGGGTCAGAGCCAAAAGACTTTATTACTCAGAGCACAGTGACAGCATGAGCTTCAAGTTTACATTGGTTCCCTGCCTCCCAAATCCCATGGGGGCGATAAGGAGCATCTCAGGTGCATGCAGCTCACTAGAGTGACCAACTCCCTGGTGTGTTCCAAATGGAAGGGTTCCTGGTATTCAGGACTTAATGCTACAATCAGGAAAGTATCAGTCAAACTGAGACAAGTTTGTCACCTGGTGCACACACGGTTTGTATCACAGCCCAGATGCCCTGACCTTAGGAAACACCAAACTTTTAAAGGAAACTGCCAGCAAATTTGCCCAACCTTTGCTCCAGAAAGAGACATTATCTTTATTATCCTGGACGACAAACAAATCTGCCCTTTGCCTCAGAGAGAGACACTATCTTTATCTTTTAAAACTGTTTGCCATACAAACATACTTAAAAAGATATTCTAGAACAGAAGCTGCCAATGTATCTGCTCAGATGTGCAGAAATGCAAGAGATCTGAAGGAAATTGTCTCCCAATAATATTCCTATAAAATTACAGTGCAATTATACTATAATCATCTCTGTACTAATCTATATCTTGGCTTTGAAAATGGAAAGTCCATGCTCTTCCATAGTATGGTCAAGTTTCCTTTGTTAAGAACCCAATATAAAATGTTTGCTCACTATTTTTTTGATTGGAAGTTTGTGATAAAGGCACCTAAGTATACTGAAAAAGATGACCTATTTCTTAAGTTGCTATTTTACCTCAGTAGCAAAGATTTAATAATAAAGAAAAAGAGATACTTGTTTCTACTGTTTCCATTATCCAAGGATATACTTACTAAATCCACTTCTTGGCATCTACCAAAAGACATCAGGGCGAAGAAAAAGGCAACAGAATTTAGGAGTAGGGAGAAGTAAATCAGAAAAAAAAAAAACCACAACAACAACAAACAAAGAACAAAACAAAACAATTAAAAGACGAAACAAAACTGTGTCCCTTTTGGTGAATGAAGTTATGCTAGGAGATTTAACTAACCTGGACTTTACTGAGATATGTGCAGTCAATTTCCCTGAACTTCATCAGACTATAGATTCTAGTGACTCATATTAACTGTAACAATCTAAATTTCTGGTTGCTTCCCCAAACAGGAGAATTTCTGGGAGTTCCTAGGGGATGTTTCGCAAGCACTCACCAAGTCTTTTCTCACTCCACCATTTACCACTAGCACCCCCTGTATACCACCAGGTTTGTGGGACACTAGGGCCTCCCACCACCACTGAGGCCTGAGTCCCACAAGATACAAAGCTTCATCGATTCTGTTACTGCATTAGTTTTCTCTCACTGCATAGCAAATCACCGTAAATGCAGTGATTTAAAATAACACAAATAAATTCTCTCACACTTCTGTGTCAGAAGTCTGGGTGGGCTCAGCTGGGTTCTCTGATTAGAGTCTCACAAGGCTGAAATCAAGGTGTCCCCTGGGCTGGGCTTCTATCTGGAGGCCCTAGGAAATAATCTGCTTCCAAACTCATTCAGATCACTGGCCAAATATGGACTGAGGTCCCTGTGTCTTTGCCAGCTGTCAGAAAAGGGGCTACTCTTATGCTCCTTAAGGTTACCGGCATTCCTTAATACAAGGCCCCTTTCATCTTCAATCCAGCAACAGTGCATCAAATCTCCTCGTGCTTTGAATCTCTGACTTCCTTGTGTGCTCCTACCTACAAAAGAGGGCTTACCTGGTAGGATCAGTCCCAGCTGGGTAATCTTCATACTTTAAGGTCAACTAACTTGGAACTTCAGTTACATCTGCAAAATCCCTTCAAAGATGTACCTAGATAACTGTTTGAATAGGTAACCGTGAGTCAGAAGCCCTGGGGTGGGGTTGCGGGAAAGCATCTTTAGACTCATGTCCACCACACTTACCGCGTGGAGAAGAGCTTCTCTCACATCTGCGTCTGTTTTAGAGACCTCCAGTGAAGCACTGTTTATGCATCTATACTTGAGAGTTTTTAGAAAATCAGATCTTTCAGGGTTTAAGTACAGACCCATTGCTCGCCACAGGATTTAAACCTCCATCCAATAGCGTCTTGCCTACTAGCCAAATGAAAGTGAAAATTTTGATGCTGTATTCAGAATTACCCATCCATCCAGACAACTAAGGCCTTGTTACAGGGTCAAACTCTCCTCTTTTAGGACACATACTTTCTCAGAAATCTCCTTAGTTCATCAGAAAAACAAGTCTTTTGGGGAGATGGCCCTACCAGTACACCAGGCAGGTTAAGACATGTCTGAATTCCAGTCGAGTCTGCAGCCTGTTCACCTGCTGCATTTACATACTATGGATATGGGATCTCCGAGCTTTGTGTCAGAACTCTGAGCACGCTGAGCTGCTGCTCTGGGGAACCGAGATAGAATGTTTCTTTCTTTCTTTTTTTTTTTAATTAATTAATTTATTTTTGGCTGTGTTGGGTCTTCGTTTCTGTGCGAGGGCTTTCTCTAGTTGTGGCGAGCGGGGGCCACTCTTCATCGCGGTGCGCGGGCCTCTCACTATCGCGGCCTCTCTTGTTGCGGAGCACAGGCTCCAGACGCGCAGGCTCAGTAGTTGTGGCTCACGGGCCTAGTTGCTCCGCGGCATGTGGGACCTTCCCAGACCAGGGCTCGAACCCGTGTCCCCTGCATTGGCAGGCAGATTCTCAACCACTGTGCCACCAGGGAAGCCCTAGAATGTTTCTTGATGAGCAACTAAATGCATGACCTGTTTGAGACAAACAGGGATTTATGCTTTGCTAGCTTACATGCTTCCTCAAAGGACAAGCCTCAGAGTTTTTGTGCTTGGACACGGTAAGGGCAAAGCAACAATTAACCAGACACAGTTCCAGAAAGGATAGGTAGAAAATCATCAGTGTTGTTTCTGTAAAAAGATCTGCTGGTCCAGAATCAAGTATTCTACGTATAGAACACAGAACAGCAGAATCAAAGCAAGGCTGGAGTTAGCATTACGGGAAGAAATGAATGTGTCCTCTACTTTCACTTTTTTTCTGTCCAGTTTGCTCTCAACACACAGACAGCCCAAATGTGAACCCTGACTGAAGGAAGCAGACAGAAATGTAAGGGGGGAGGCAGTTAAAGGCCACCAACCAATCTTTCACTTTTTTCAGCTTTGCTTAACAGGTGTCAGGTAGAATCATCCTTGATAGAAAGTAACTCCAAAAAGCAGGACAGAGCAAAAGTGCCCAAGCTATACATAATGTCTGTCATTTTCTTTCAAAGTCTAAGATTCATATAACTCTGTTAATTGTCTGTTTAACAGCAACAACAAAAAATCTTGTGTCTTGACTTCGGAAAAAATATGGGAAAAGAGCAAAAGTGGATTGGTCAATTTGTTATGTGTTTTTAGGAAGTTGTTCTATTAAACCAACCAGTCAACACAGTTGATAAAATGAACCAACAAAGGCAATGGGGAATTTAATCTCAGAATTTTATTTTCCTTTTATGAATCTCAAGATTATTTATGTGGGAGAAAATGCATGTAAAGAGAGACACCCTCCAGGTTTATAGTATACTCACCCCCAAAAGTAATAAAGAGCTCTGAGCAAGAACCAGGTTGTGTGTTTATGCCCAATCCAGAAAAAAATGATAAAATCTCCTGAGATTTTGTTTCTAACTCCATGGCTTCAAATGAGAAAAAAAATAAAATAAAATAGATGGATAGATAGGCAAAAGGAAAGGTTATTTGTCTGTGTATAATTAGGTAATAAATGGACTTTCACAACAAGAAAGTTCAAATCAAATCTAAATTATTGATAGACAAGTATATATAAATCCTTTCAGTATTTATACTTAGTTATAGTTCCAAAAATGTATGCAAGTATTATAATTCAGGTAAAATTAGAAATAACCTAAATCACTTAAATCTTAACTTCTGTTAAACATAGATAAAGATATAAATGGTACTATAAAGTATGATTTCTGGAAACTACAACGAGATCTTTGGAATGTGATGGTAAATGTTGGGCCTTGAAGTCAAGTAGACTCAAGTTCGATGCTTAATTCTGCCCCTTTTTGCCTGTGTGGCCATAAGCAATTTTCTCAGTTCTTCTGAGCCTCAGTTTCTTTATCTGTAAAGTGTAAATAACACCTTTATTGTTTTTGTACTACATATATCTTTCACGCCCTCTCTTCATTCATTTGTTCTAACATAATATGACAGAGACCGAGTATATGTTTCTCAAACCCATTTCTTATTTTTTAAGCCGACAGCTAAACTCCATTTCCCAGCAGCTATGCAACTCAGTGGCCCGTGTGACTTGTCTCTCCAATGAAACAAAAGTAGAAGTGATGTGTTTCATCTAGTCCAAGGCAGTTTCTTTTCCCCTCACAATTCATGTACTTTCGTTTTTTTGTTTATAATATGTCACAGGTATTTTTCTAAAGAATGTATTTTTTCAATGTAATATTCAAATCTTTTTAAATTTAAAATTGCCTCCTGTGTTCTTCAAGTTGCATGTTTTGACCTATGAAATTGAAATTGCTAAATTTTTCACTGAAAAAAAGAAAGAAAGAGAAAGGAACAAATCCTAAGCTAAGTGGGACACAGAGACAGCAGTGTAAACAAGGACTTTTCAGGGCAAACCAGAACAATATATACAACCTAACTAGAGAACCAGAAAGAAAGAGAGATCAAGAGATAAATAGATATCGATTTCCTACACAGATGTCCACCCTCCTCAGAAGTGCAGGATATCATGTTTCTAATGATGAAACATTAGAATTAAAAAACAGAAGGCAACAGTTATGAGAAAACAAATGATAATTTCACATCAAACCACTGCTGATGTTGGATATGTGTTGTCTTCCAATTGCAATGCCATCCCTATTTTACTTCTTAAGAAATTAGTAAATTTACTATTCCCAGCGTTTTGCAGCCAACCATCCCCTGAGAAAAACAAAGCTGCTAAATAAGTTTCCAAATAGAATAAAGGGAAAAAACATATATCCAAGAAATACATTTACACCCGCCCCACAAAATAATGAGTGATGTATTTTAGAGGAGATAGTGCCCTAACACATATTTACTCTTCTTAAATCAAAACTTCCCCAAAAGCTAGTACAAGGCGACATTGGGGAACCAGCTGCAAGTTAAAGAAAGAATAAATTGAGTGACAATTACTACTTCTTAACGTTTCAGGAAAAAGAAATAAAAAACTTCAAGTGGAAGCAGACTTTTTCCAGTTCAGGATGAAAAAGGCTTTCCTCACATTCTCAGTTTCTCCCTGAGGTTAAGAGTATAAATTCATAAACACCCTCAAGAAGATCCATAGCCTAAAATGGTTATTCAGCTTCACAGAACCAGGTCAGAGAGAAAAGGGTAAACTGTAATTATCCATTGAAATTGCCTTTGAATCCAGAATTTCTGTTTTCTCAATACACTCTCATAGGAGGGAATATTTTTCTCAAGAACCACAAGAGGGAGTATTCTTACTTCTTTGTCAAGGTCCATCTCTGCCACCAAATAGATATTATCCTCATGCTTGTCTAAAAATGATGACATACTATTAAACACTAGGGAAGCTTCTTTTCTACTCATCTAAAATCCAAGTGATTATCTTCTTGTCTTCCATTGATTCATATTTATTATATCCAGGATATTTTCTTGGCCGTTCATGATAAAGGAGAAAGCAAGACAGTGTTTCATGCTGGTTCTTTCTCTTGTTTATTATCTTGGGAATGTGAAGGAGGATTTCTCTCTCAAGTTGTGTTCAGCAAGTGCAAGGTGACAATGGGCGATACTCCCTAACTAGGAGAAAAGCAATCAGTGATCTAAAAATAATTATACTATTGCTTACAGCTGAGCTCCTGCCTAGCCCCTAGGAGGCTAAAAGCAAAGCACAAACATGATTCTGTCAATTATCATCACATGCCTGCCAATAAGATAAAGAGGTGATAACTAATACTTTCTTCAGTGATAACTGATATACTGATAACTAATACTTTCTTCAATGACCCAAGTGTAGTAAGAATCAAGAAATTACCAGTCTTATGTAAGATACCAGTATTACTTTGTAAGATACTTTGACTGTATTAGCCAAAGTAATTAAAACCAGCTGCTAAAAAAACAAACTCAGAACATGTGTGGATTCAAACACACACACACACACACACACACACACACACACACACACAAACACACAGCTTATTTCTCACTCAAGTCACTCACTCAAGTCTGATGGGAGTTGGGTGACTAGCCTGGGCTGCTCTCTTACAAGTGGCAATTCAGGGATTCAAGCTCCTTCCATCATGTGACTCCATCATCTTCCCACTGAATCCTCTCTTTGTTGACGAGCAAATTTTAGGGGACAGAGCTGGAAACAGTATACTTTACTTCTGTCCCCTAGCCATTGTCTCTAACTCAGTCACATGATCAACCTAACTGCAAGGGAGGCTGGAGAGTGAGGCTTCCTGTGTGCCTGGAAAGAGGATATATACAAAATTACTGAGCTTCTAGACCAAGAGTTTTTAACATGGGACTCATGGGCTGCCAAAAGATCTTTTAGCTTCATGGAAAATGAATTCCATCCTACCCTCTAACTGAAATTTTGCATATTATTCAAATATATATGTAGGTGTAATGGACATTTGTGAGGCCCAAAACCACATCCCACTCAGTCCATCTGATTTCAGTGCAGCTGAGGTGAACAATTCCGTGCATATTGTCAGTATCTCTCCTCAAACATGACATCTCTCTGCTTTTCTGCCTCAGAGTTTCTGAGGTCTTGGAAGTCACTCAGTAGAGGCTCAGTAGACACAAAAGTGAAGAAGTGTTAATAATCATGGGGACAACCCTTAAACAATGTTGAACAGGAGTTTTTATGGAAATGGACTAGCCTCCAGTTCTTCAGCAAGACATCGGAGGCATATTCTACAAGGTTCTTCAGAGTTCACATGTGGGATTGAACCCCAGTTGTTCTCAGCAACAACCTGCACAATAATGTACCATTTGTTGACTTTTCTCCCTTTCCTACATCATTCTCTCCACTCTCTCACTTGTCTCCTGGGATTATGTCCCAAATAAAGCACCTTCACTGCATCACTGAGTCAGACTGCTTCCATGAAAACCCAGTTTAAGAGTTAGAATGGAAAATGGCTCTAGCAAACAGTCTCTTAGGATAGGATTTTGAAACTGAATTACCCAACAGTCAGATAGCAGCCACTGTGTGGGGCAAGTGTGGGAGGGAGGTTAACTCCTAAGCATGCTGTGGCATCACCATGACTAAGGTTCTCATCTACAGTATATAGGAATGAGGTACAAGCAAAAGGCAAAGCCTTGACATATGCAGTATCTCCAGTACTTGAATGGTATGGGGGCAGATATAACTAAAAGAATGGAAAGCATTGGTAGAACGATTTTGCTAAAGGCAGTTTTCTATTAAGTCTCTTCAAGGTGTTAGGCTTTCATTAACACTCTCCTTGAGGTTCCAAAGCACTTTCTACATGTTTTAGGTTTCTTGTTAAAGCAGTTCCCCCAGCAGCATTTCCAGGTACCAAATACCAAAATCTATTCCATTTATCTATTGCTGGGTAACAAATGACCCCAAATATAGAAGCATACAACAACAACACGTATTTTGCTTAAAACCAATAATCTGAACAGGGCTCAGCTGGGACAAATCATCTATGCTCCACTCAGCTTTGGCTGAGGTAGATTGAAGCCTGGCTGGCAACTGGAATCATCTGAAGTCTTGCTTCTCCGGGAGCCTTGGCTGTGGGTGTCAGTTAAAACACCGACATGTGCTCTCTGCATGTGCCTTCACAACATGGTGGCTGATTTCCAAGAGTGAGTTTTTCAAGAAAGAGGGTCATAAGGAAGCTGTATTGCCTTTTCTAGCTTGACCTTGGTAGTAACACAGCATCACTTTTCAATGCATTCTCTTTGTTAGATGCAAGTCACTAGTATAGTACTGAATACTATTCAAGGGGAGGGTAATTAAAGTGAATCTTTTGATGAAGAGTGTTAAAAAGTTTGTGGACATGTTTAAAAACCACAACATACACACACATACTTTACATGAAACTAATAATTTCTCCTATGTCCCATTGATCTGACTGGCAGTTTATATTAATGCAACCTATAAACAATAATACTTTATTAAAAATATAAATTCTGGACAAATATAAGACTCAACAGAATATAAGGGATTTTCCATGAAACTTTCAACAACATAATGTTTTTCGACCTTTACATCTCTAATAAAAACTCACCAGGGACTTCCCTGGTGGCTCAGTGTTTAAGAATCCGCCTGCCAATGCAGGGGACATGGGTTCGATCCCTGGTCCAGGAAGATCCCACATGCCGTGGGGCAACTAAGCACATGTGCCACAACTACTGAGCCCATGTGCTGCAACTACAGAAGCCTGTGCGCCTAGAGCTCATGCACTGCAACAAGAGAAGCCAGCACAATGAGAAGCCCGCGCACCGCAACAAAGAGTACCCTCCGCTCCCTGCAACTAGAGAAAGCCCGCGTGCAGTGACAAAGACCCAACAGAGCCAAAACTAAATAAAATTTAAAATAATAAAAATAAAAAAAGAAGAGACCTTGTTTTCACTCTGTTTAAAAAAAAAAAACAAACCTTACCAGATAGGCTCAATAGTAGAATGGAGATGACAGGAAAGAGGACCTGTGATACAGTACGCAAAGGTCTAATATTCGTGAAATTGGAGTTCCAGAAGGAAAGAAAAAACAGAGGGGTGCAGAAAAAAATCGGAAGAAGTAATGGCTGAAATGTCCTACTTTTGGTGAAAGTCAAGAATTTATAGTGTTAAAAGTTCAGTGAACTTCAAACAGGATAAACACAAAGAAGTTCATGCCAAGACATTTTATAATCAAACTTCTGAAAATTAGACAAAAAAATATTAAAAAGTAAAACAAAAGAATAATACATTAACTATAGGGGAAGAACAATTCAAATGTAGTTTCTCATCTGAAATCCCAGAGGCCAGAAGGAATTGGCTCAATATTTTCAAGAGCAAAACTTTCCTTTGGGGATAAAGATAAAATAAATGTTTTCTCAAATGAAGAAAATTTGTTGCTGGAAAACCTGCTCTAAAACAATTGCTAAAGGACATTTTTCAGACCAAAGGGAAATGATACAAAAGGAAAACTTGTACCAACAGGACTGAAGGGAAATCCACTGACATGGTAGATACTTGGGTAAATACGACTTCTCTTGAGCTGTTTAAAATACATTTGATATATGAAAACAAAAATTATTACATTGATAATTTTTCAATGCACATTAAAGTAATACATGGGACAGCTATAACATAAATGGGGGAGAATAAAAGGAGCTATACAGTGGTAAGTTTTCCACATTCTAACTTAAGTAGTAAAATATTGATTTTATATAAGCTGTGAAAAATTGAGTATATTATAACATTTGAGCACAACACAAACTATGAAAAAGAGAGTCAAACACACAATAAATAAAGCAAAATAATTTAAAAATTCATATAGTCCAAAGGAAGGCAGTAAAGCAGAAACAGAAAAGCAAATAATGAAGGGGGAAAAACAGAAAACAAATAATAAAATGATAGACTTAAATCCAAATATATCAATAATTATATTAAATGTAAATAGTTTAGACACACAAATTAAAAGATAGATTGTCAGAAAGGATTTAAAAATAAAAATTAGGTAGGTTAAAGGTAAAATAATGGAAAAAAGGTAAACCATACAAACACTAATCAAAAGAAAGCTAAAGTGATTAAAAGGGCTATTACATAATAATAAAAGGGTCAATCCACCAAGATGACAAAATAATCCTAAATGAACAACAAAGCTTCAAAATACATGAAGCAAAAATTGACAAAATGGAAAGAGAAATCTATAATTATATCTGACAACTTCAACTTCTCTCAGTATTTGATAGAACAAGCAAACAAAACTCAGAAAGGATATAGAAGAACTGAATAACAGCATCAACTAACTGGATTTAATTCACATTTGCAGAATACCCAATAACAGCCAAGTACACATTCCTTTCAAGTGCACATGGAACAATCACCAATGCAGACTCTATCCTGGATTACAAAATAAAACTCAACAAATTTTTTAAAACTGAAATTATATAAAATATGTTCTCCATAATAGAATTGAACTAAAAATAACATAAAGATAACAGAAAAATTTCTAAACACTTGGATATTAAACAACACACTAATAAATAAGCAACAGGTCAAGGAAGAACTCTCATGAAAAGTTAAAAAATATATTATACTGGAAAAAATTAAAGTCCAACATATTAAAATTTGAGGGATGCCTCTAAAGCCCTCCACTGAGATAAATTTATAGTATTAAATACTTAGGTTAGAAAAAAGAAAGGTCTCAAATCAGTAGTCCAAACTTTTACATTAAGAAAGTAGAGGGAAAAAAAACTAAACCCAAAAGTAAGCATAAGGAGGAAATGACAATGACAAAGTTAAGAGCAGAAATTGAACAGAGAAAAACAATAGAGAAGCAAAATTGGGCTTTATTAACCTTAGGAAGGCTAATAAAATTGACAAAGTTCTATCAAAATTGAAAAAGAAAAACAGAGAAGACATAAATTATTAATATCAGGAGTAAAACAGGGGATATCATTATAGATCCTACAAGAATTAAAAGGAAAATAAGGGAATACTATGGACAATTAATTTTACATCAATCTAATAACCTTATGAAATGGACCAACACCTCAAAAATCATAAACTACCAACACTCACCCAAAATGAAATTGATATTCTGAATAGTCTTTTAACTGTTAAAAATTGAAATTGTTTAATTAAGGAAAAACCTTTCCAAAAAAATCTCCTGGCTCAGATGGTTTCAGTGGTATATTTAAAGAAGAAGGAGCATCAGTTCTACAGTCTCTTCCTGAAAATAAAAGAGTAGGGAACACTTCTCAAACCTGTTTATGAAGCCAGCATTCTTCAGCAGACAAAGAGGACAAGAAAGTAAAGAAAGTTACAGACCAAACAGGACAAGAAAATAAAAGAAAATTACAGACTAATATCACTCCCGAACATTGACACAAAAATCCTCTACAAAATAGCAGCAAATAGTATGCAGTAATATATAAAATAATGAGCACTGGACATTGGGACCAATTAATATATCTACCATATTGGCCATCTAAAGAAATCAATAGATATCACAAAAAATTTTCTTTTTTCATTTTTTTTTTTTACAGTGCTGTGTTAGTTTCTGGTGTACAGCAAAGTGATCCAGTTATAAAATTTTATTACAGGATATTGAATATAGTTCCCTGTGCTATACAATAGGACCCTGTTGTTCATCCATACTATATATAATAGTTTGCATCTGCTAATCCCAAACTCCCAATCCATCCCTTCCTCACCCCACCCCTTGGCAACCACAAGTCCGTTTTCTATGTCTGTGAGTCTGTTTCTGTTTCGTAGATAAGTTCATTTATTATTTATTTATTTATTTATTTATTTATTTATTGGCTGCACTGCGTGGCTTGTAGGAACTTAGTTCCCTGACCAGGGATCGAACCTCGGCCCATGGCAGTGGAAGCATGGAGTCTTAACCACTGGACCACCAGGGAGTTTTGTGTCATATTTTATTTTATTACTATTATTATTCTTTAATGTTTATTTATTTATTTATTTATTTTCTTATTAGTCATCCATTTTATACACATCAGTGTATACATGTCAATCCCAATCTCCCAGTTCATCCCACCACCACCACCACCCCCACCACTTTCTCCCCTTGGTGTCCATACATTTGTTCTCTACTTCTCTGTCTCAATTTCTGCCCTGCAAACCGGTTCATCTGTACCATTTTCTAGGTTCCATATATATGCGTTAATATACGATATTTGTTTTACTCTTTCTGACTTACTTCACTCTGTATGACAGTCTCTGGATGCATCCACATCTCTACAAATGACCCAATTTCATTCCTTTCTATGGCTGAGTAATACCCCATTGTATATATGTACCACATCCTCTTTACCCATTCGTCTGTTGATGGGCATTTAGGTTGCTTCCATGACCTGCCTATTGTAAATAGTGCTGCAATGAACATTGGGGTGCATGTCTCTTTTTGAATTATGGTTTTCTCTGGGTATATGTCCAGTAGTGGGATTGCTGGGTCATATGGTAATTCTATTTTTAGTTCTTTAAGGAACCTCCATACTGTCCTCCATAGTGGCTGTATCAATTTACATTCCCATCAACAGTGCAAGAGGGTTCTCTTTTCTCCATACCCTCTCCAGCATTTGTTGTTTGTAGATTTTCTGATGATGCCCATTCTAACTGGTGTGAGGTGATACCTCATTGTAGTTTTGATTTGCATTTCTCTAATAATTAGTGAGGATGAGCAGCTTTTCATGTGCTTCTTGGCCATCTGTATGTCTTCTATGGAGAAATGTCTATTTAGGTCTTCTGCCCATTTTTGGTTTGGGTTGTTTGTTTTTTTAATATTGAGCTGCATGAGCTGTTTATATATTTTGGACATTAATCCTTTGTCCGATGATTCATTTGCAAATATTTTCTCCCATTCTGAGGGTTGTCTTTTTGTCTTCTTTATGGTTTCCTTTGCTGTGCAAAAGCTTTGAAGTTTCATTAGGTCCCATTTGTTTACTTTTGTTTTTATTTCCATTACTCTAGGAGGTGGATCAAAAAATATCGTGCTGTGAATTATGTCAAAGAGTGTTCTTCCTATGTTTTCCTCTAAGAGTTTTATACTGCCCGGTCATACATTTAGGTCTCTAATCCATTTTGAGTTTATTTTTGTGTATGGTGTTAGGGAGTGTTCTAATTTCATTCTTTTACATGTAGCTGTCAGTTTTCCCAGCATTGGGAAAACCACTTATTGAAGAGACTGCCTTTTCTCCATTGTATATCCTTGCCTCCTTTGTCATAGATTAGTTGACCATGGGTGCGTGGGTTTATCTCTGGGCTTTCTATACTGTTCCATTCATCTGTATTTCTGTTTTTGTGCCAGTACCATATTGTCTAAATTACTGTAGCTTTCTAGTATAGTCTGAAGTCAGGGAGTCTGATTCCTCCAGCTCCGTTTTTTTCCCTCAAGACTGCTTTGGCTATTCGGGGTCTTTTGTGTCTCCGTACAAATTTTAAGATTTTTTGTGCTAGTTCTGTAAAAAATACCATTGGTAATTTGATAGGGATTGCATTGAATCTGTAGATTGCTTTGGGTAGTATAGTTATTTTCACAATATAGATTCTTCCAATCCAAGAACATGGTATATCTCTCCATCTGTTGGTATCATATTTAATTTGTTTCATCAGTGTCTTATAGTTTTCTGCATACAGGTCTTTTGTCTCCCTAGGTAGGTTTATTCCTAGGTATTTTATTCTTTTTGTTGCAATGGTAAATGGGAGTGTTTCCTTAATTTATCTTTCAGATTCTTCACATTAGTGTATAGGAATGCAAGAGATTTCTGTGCATTAATTTTGTATCCTGCAACTTTACCAAATTCATTGATTAGCTCTAGTAGTTTTCTGGTGGCATCTTTAGGATTATCTATGTATAGTATCATGCCATCTGCACACAGTGACAGTTTTACTTCTTCTTTTCCAGTTTGTATTCCTTTTATTTCTTTTTCTTCTCTGATTGCTGTGGCTAGGACTTCCAAAACTATGTTGAATAATAGTGGCGAGAGTGGACAACCTTGTCTTGTTCCTGATCTTAGTGGAAATGCTTTCAGTTTTTCACCATTGAGAATGATGTTTGCTGTGGGTTTGTCATATATG
The DNA here is from genome assembly GCF_028564815.1 of Eubalaena glacialis. NCBI lineage: Eukaryota > Metazoa > Chordata > Mammalia > Artiodactyla > Balaenidae > Eubalaena > Eubalaena glacialis. The sequence goes on from NC_083721.1 coordinate 55,302,167, forward strand.
GCCTTTATTATGTTGAAGTAGGTTCCCTCTATGTCCACTTTCTGGAGAGTTTTTTATCATAAATGGGTGTTGAATTTTGTCAAAAGCTTTTTCTGAATCTATTGAGATGATCATATGGTTTTTATTCTTCAATTTGTTAATATGGTGTATCACATTGATTGATTTGCATAAATTGAAGAATCCTTGCATCTCTGGGATAAATCCAACTTGATCATGGTGTATGATCCTTTTAATGTGTTGTTGGATTCTGTTTGCTAGTATTTTGTTGAGGATTTTTGCATCTATATTCATCAGTGATATTGGCCTGTAGTTTTCTTTTTTGTGACATCTTTGTCTGGTTTTGTTATCAGGGTGATGGTGGCCTTGTAGAATGAGTTTGGGGTTTGTTCCTCCCTCTGCTATATTTTGGAAGAGTTTGAGCAGGATAGGTGTTAGCTCTTCTCTAAATGTTTGATAGAATTCACCTGTGAAGCCATCTGGTCCTGGACTTCTGTTTGTTGGAAGATTTTAAATCACAGTTTCAATTTCATTACTTGTGATTGGTCTGTTCATATTTTCTATTTCTTCCTGGTTCAGTCTTGGAAGGTTATACCTTTCTAAGAATTTGTCCATTTCTTCCAGGTTGTCCATTTTATTGGCATAGAGTTGCTTATAGTAGTCTCTTAGGATGCTTTGTATTTCTGCGGTGTCCATTGTAACTTCTCATTTTTCATTTCTAATTTTATAATTTGAGTCCTCTCCCTCTTGTTCTTGATGAGTCTGGCTAATGGTTTGTCAATTTTGTTTATCTTCTCAAAGAACCAGCTTTTAGTTTTCTTGATCTTTGCTATCATTTTCTTTGTTTCTATTTCATTTATTTCTGCTCTGATCTTTATGATTTCTTTCCTTCTGCTAACTCTGGGTTTTGTTCGTTCTTCTTTCCCTAGTTCCTTTAGGTGTAAGGTTAGATTGTTTATTTGAGATTTTTCTTGTTTCTTGAGGTAGGCTTGTATAGCTATAAACTTCCCACTTAGACCTGCTTTTGCTGCATCCCATACGTTTTGGATCGTCGTGTTTTCATTGTCATTTGTCTCTAGGTATTTTTTGATTTCCTCTTTGATTTCTTTAGTGATCTCTTGGTTATTTAGTAACGTATTGTTTAGCCTCCAAGTGTTTCTGTTTTTTACATTTTCTTTCCTGTAACTGATTTCTAATCTCATAGTATTGTGGTCAGAAAAGATGCTTGATATGATTTCAATTTTCTTAAATTTACTGAGGCTTGATTTGTGACCCAAGGTGTGATCTATCCTGGAGAGTGTTCCGTGCGCACTTGAGAATCTCTTGTGTTTCCCACTTAGAGAAGTTCCTTTAGCATTTGTTGTAGAGCTGGTTTGGTGGTGCTGAATTCTCTTAGCTTTTGCTTGTCTGTAAAGCTTTTGATTTCTCCATCGAGTCTGAATGAGATCCTTGCTGGGTAGAGTAATCTTGGTTGTAGGTTCTTCCCTTTCATCAGTTTAAGTATATCATGCCACTCCCTTCTGGCTTTTAGAGTTTCTGCTGGGAAATCAGCTGTTAACCTTATGGGAGTTCCCTTGTATGTTATTTGTTATTCTTCCCTTGCTGCTTTCAATAATTTTTCTTCGTCTTTAATTTTTGCCAAATTGATTACTATGTGTCTCGGCGTGTTTCTCCTTGGGTTTATCCTGTATGGGACTCTGTGCACTTCCTGGACTTGGGTGGCTATTTCCTTTCCCATGTTAGGGAAGTTTTCGACTATAATCTCTTCAAATATTTTCTTGGGTCCTTTCTCTCTCTCTTCTCCTTCTGGGACCCCTATAATGCGAATGTTGTTGCATTTAATGTTGTCCCAGAGGTCTCTTAGACTGTCTTCATTTCTTTTCATTCTTTTTCTTTATTTTGTTCCACAGCAGTGAATTCCACCATTCTGTCTTCCAGGTCACTTATCCGTTCTTCTGCCTCAGTTATTCTGCTATTGATTCCTTCTAGTGTATTTTTCATTTCAGTTATTGTATTGTTCATCTCTGTTTGTTGTTTCTTTAATTCTTCTAGATCTTTGTTAAACACTTCTTGCATCTTCTCGATCTTTGCCTCCATTCTTTTTCCGAGGTCCTGGATCATCTTCACTATCATTATTCTGAATTCTTTTTCTGGAAGGTTGCCTATCTCCACTTCATTGAGTTGTTTTTCTGGGGTTTTATCTTGTTGCCTCATCTGGTACATAGCCCTCTGCCTTTTCATCTTCTCTACCTTTCTGGGAATGTGGTTTTTGTTCCACAGGCTGCAGGATTGTAGTTCTTCTTGTTTCTGCTGTCTGCCCTCTGGTGGATGAGGCTATCTAAGAGGCTTGTGGAAGTTTCCTGATGGGAGGGACTGGTGGTGGGTAGAGCTGGGTGTTGCTCTGGTGGGCAGAGCTCAATAAAACTTTAATCTGCTTGTCTGCTGATGCATGGGGCTGGGTTCCCTCCCTGTTGGTTGTTTGGCCTGAGGCAACCCAGCACTGGAGCCTACCTGGCTCTTTGGTGGGGCTAATGGCGGACTCTGGGAGGGCTCAGGCCAAGGAGTACTTCCCAGAACTTCTGCTGCCAGTGTCCTTGTCCCCATGGTGAGCCACAGCAACCCCCCGCCTCTGCAGGAGACCCTGTAACACTAGCAGGTAGGTCTGGTTCTGTCTTCTATGGGGTCACTGCTCCTTCCCCTGGGTCCCGATGTGCACACTACTTTGTGTGTGCCCTCCAAGAGTGGAGTCTTTGTTTCCCCCAGTCCCGTCGAAGTCCTGCAATCAAATCCCGCTAGCCTTCAAAGTCTGATTCTCTAGGAATTCCTCCTCCTGTTGCCAGACCCCCAGGTTGGGAAGCTTGACGTGGTGCTCAGAACCTTCACTCCAGTGGGTGGACTTCTGTGGTATACATGTTCTCCAGTTTGTGAGTCACCCACCCAGCAGTTATGGGATTTGATTTTATTGTGATTGCGCCCCTCCTACCGTCTCACTGTGGCTTCTCCTTTGTCTTTGGATGTGGGGTATCTTTTTTGGTGAGTTCCAGTGTCTTCCTGTCAATGATTGTTCAGCAGTTAGTTGTGATTACGGTGCTCTCGCAAGAGGGAGTGAGCTCACATCCTTCTACTCTGCCATCTTGAACCAATCTGTCACAAAAATTTTTTGATCAAGTTTGACATCACTTCATGACCAAAAAAAAAAAAAAAAAGACTCAACAAACTAGGAATAGAAGATAACTTTCTTAACTTGTTAAAGAGCAGGAGCATCTAACAAAAAAAAGAAAAGAAATTCACTAACAACATGCTTGTTTATGAAAAGCTGATAGCTTCCCTCTTAAACGAGGAACAAAGAAAAAATATCCTCTTTCACCACTCCTATTCAACACTAAGAAGATTGGAAAGGAGAAATAAAATAGTTCCTATTTGCAAGAGACAAAATTGTCTTTGTAGAAAATCCGAAGTAGTTTAAAACAAACAAACAAAAACAAAAAACCTAAGAACTAATAAATGAGTTTTGCAAGGTATCAGGATATGTAATCAACACACAAAAATCAATCATTTCTTGATGCTAACGATGAACAATTGGAAACCAAAAATAATTTTTAAAAACACAATAGCTCCGGACTTCCCTGGTGGCACAGTGGTTAAGAATCTGCCTGCCAATGCAGGGGACACAGGTTTGAGCCCTGGTCCAGAAAGATCCCACATGCCACGAAGCAACTAAGCCCATGTGCCACAACTACTGAGCCTGCGTTCTAGAGCCCGTGAGCCACAACTACTGAGCTGGTGTGCCACAACTACTGAAGCCCACATGCCTAGAGCCCGTGCTCCACAACAAGAGAAGCCACCACAATGAGAAGCCCACACACCACAACGAAGAGCAGCCCCCACTCGCCGCAACTAGAGAAAGCCCACACGCAGCAACAAAGACCAAACACAGCCAAAAATTAAAAAAATAAAAATAAACAAAACAAACAAAAAAACACAATAGCTCCAAAATAATGAAATGCTCAGGAATAAATCTAATAAAATATGTGCAAGACCTGTATGCAGAAAATTACACAATACCGATGAAAGAAGTCAATGCAGCTCCAAATAAATGGAGAGACATACTGTGTTTGTGGATTAAAGATTTAACATAATAAAGATATCAATTCTCCCCAAATTGATCTATAGATTTAATGTAATTCCAATTAAAATCCAACACGATTTTGTAAATATATACAAGCTGATTCTAAAATTCATAGGGAAAAAGAAAAAAAAAAAAATGAGAATGGCCAAAACAATTTTGAGAGAGCAGAATAAAGTTGGAGGTAATTTTTAAATTACTATAAAGATAATAATTAAAGCAGTGTGCTATTGGCGCAGAGATATATACAAAGGTCAATGGAATAAAAGAGAAAAATCCAGGGAGAGAACCACACAAATATGACCATTGATTAAAAAAAAAAAAAATCCTCACACCTTATATAAAATTAACACAAAATTAATCCTAGATCTAAATGTAAAGCATAAAATTATAAAACTTTTGAAGAAAATATAGGAGAAAAGTTTCATGATATGTGGTTAGGCAAAGAGTTCTTAGACATGTCTAAGAAAAGTACACCGGAAGTACAATTCATAAAAGAAAAAAATGATAAATTAGACTTCAAACTAAAACCTTGGGACTTCCCTGTTGGTCCAGTGGCTAAGACTCCACGCTCCCAATGCAGGGGGCCTGCATTTGATCTATGGTCAGGGAACTAGATCCCGCATGCTGCAACTAAGAGTTTGCATGCCACAACTAAAGATCCCATGTGCCGCAACTAAGACCCGGCGCAGCCAAATAAATAAATAAATGTTTAAAAAAATAATAATAATTATCTTCACACTCTTTTAAAAAAAAACTAAAACCTTCATTTTGTGAAAGACTGTTAAGAGAATGAAAAGACCAGTCACAAACTGGGAGAAAATATATGCAAGTCACATATCTGACAAAAGATTTCTATCCAAAATATACAAAGAATATTCAAAGAACTCTCAAAAACTCACTAATAAGAAAACAACTCAATTTAAAAATGGACAAAATATTCATATAGACATTGCACCAAACAAAATACATGGGTTTCAAATAAGCATATGAAAATATGCTCAACATTATTATAAAACAAAAAACAAACAAACAGGGAATTCCCTGGAGGTCTAGTGGTTAGGACTCCAGGCTTTCACTGCCGAGGGCCCGGGTTCAATCCCTGGTCAGGGAACTAAGATCCCCCAAGCCTCGCAGTGCAGCCAAAAACAAAAAACAAAAAAACAGTGAGCTACCATGTCACACCTATCAGAAAGGCTAAAATTTTTTTTAAAATATAGGATAATAGCAAGTGTCGGTGAGGATGCAGAGCAACTGGAACTCTTGCATTCCTGGAATGCAAAATGATATAGCCACTCTGGAAAACAACTGTGACAGTTTCCTATAAAGTTAAACACATCTTGCCATATGACCCAAAAATCCCACTCCTAAATATTTACCCAGGAGAAATGAAAACATATGTCACACAACATACGTTCACACAATAGCTCTATTCAAAATCGTACAAGACTGGAACCAACCCAAATGTCCTTAAATGGGTGAATGGATAAACAAACTGTGATACATCCATACAATGGAATACTATTCAGCAATAAAAGGAATAAACTATTCACACACAGGAAAACTTGGATGAATCCCAAATGCATGTTGGAGGAAGAAAGTAGTCTCAAAATGTTACATTGTATGACTCCATTTATAGGACATTCTAGGAAAGGAAAAATTAGAGTGACGAAAATTGAATCACTTGTTGTCATGGTTTAGGGATTGGGGGGAGAGTGTGACTTCAAAGGGACAGCATGAGGGACTTTTGGGGTGACAGAACTGTTCTATATCCCAACTGTGATGATGGTTACATGAATCCATACACATGTTAAAACTCATGGCACTGTTCACCCAAAAAATGAATTTTACTGGATGTTAATTTAAAAAATTAAAAAGTAAATAATTTTTAATAACTTGAACTCTGAGAAAAATAGTTACCATTTTCAAATCTCTAACTATGTGCCAGAAACTTGCTAACCACAGACTTTATATTCATTCTTTTTAATCCCTACCATAACCCTGTTAAGTTTCCTTATTCCACAGATGAGGAAATCGAAACATGGAGAGATTAAATAAATTGTCCATGATCACACAAATAATAAGTGGCTGAGTCAGGATTAACGCTCATCTATCTCTATCTAGGCCCATAACAATCATCACTTTGGACATTGAGACAGAAAACTAATTTTGGAAGAAGACTGATAGCAGAATATTTGCTTCTGCTGTTTAAAATGGGTACAAACTAATAGTTATTACTGACATAAAAACTGAAAGGAAAAGTATTTTAGAACCCTGCCAACTCTCATGGTATTTAAAAACTGTAAGACTTTCCTTTGTCTACAATGTAAATAGCCTAGAAACTCAAATAACTGAAAGGTTTTTTTTTTTTTAACTACAATTTACTTTTATGTGAAAAATTTAAATGACAAGTAAACAAGCTGATATCAGGAATTTTTGAAGCAATTTTCAAAATATACCATAGGGTCAGCATCTTTTCAGCCCAATTTCTCAGACTGTCTACTTTGAAGTGTAGAATGCAAATCAATAAGTATTTGACCACCTACTATTTATGTCCATTATAACTGTTACTTCAAAATTCTGAAGTGCCTTTTGAATCAAGTTTGAAATCAAAGGAAGTTTAGAATTTGTCCAGATCGTTTTATGACTGTTGATTTCATCATTTTCCCCCTAAAAATTGAAAACTTACAACTGTATAGTAACTAGCCAGATTATTAGATTAACTAAAAAATCCCATTCCCTCATCATTTCAATGAATAGGAGTTCATAGTGTTTCAACTATTTTAAAAGAAAAATTAAAATCAAAAGCAAAAAGTAAATCTCCATCTTTGTTAAACGCCCTTCCTGGTTACTGATTTTGAGCTATATGATCAAGATGTATCAGAGGCTTTCAATTCCTGTTCTTCCATATCATCCGAGGATTAGAGTTCATGTTAAGTTATTTTAAAAATAATTTAAAATGCTCTGAGGGAGAATGCATTCTTTGCCTCTTTGCACCCATCATAAAATGCTTCTGTTTTGGGTTGCTGGGAAATTCTGCCTAATTTAATTCAACTCCTTGAAATTTTTAGTATTATAACAAGTATTGTGTTTGATTTTAAAATAAAAAATTAAGACAAGTGCAAGCCTTACTCTCAAGTTACTCGATATCAAATAGGAAAGACAAGCATTTAAACCAATGACTGCAAAAAGAGACTTACCTCTAGAGTCTAAAGAGACACAAAGGAAGTAAGAAGCAACTTTGCTTGGATGGGTAAACAAAGGCAGCACAGAGTATAAAACTATTGAACAGATCTTTGCTCAGCTGCACCTACATTACTTTCCTCTCTCTACCAGGACCCATTATGCAAGAAGCCACAAAGAAAACCCATGAGGGTTTTATGAAAATATGTATTAATCCAGAGATCAGCAAACTGTTTCTGTAATGGACCAAACAGAAATTATTTTACACTCTGAACATAGTCTCTGAGTGAAAGCAGCTGTAGACACTATCTAAGTGAATGAGCGTGGCTGAGTTCCAACAAATATTTATAGAAATAGGTGAAGGTTAGATTGGGTCTGCAGGCCATAGCTTGCCACCTTCTGCATTAAGCAAATCAGTACAACTATATGCTTGAGCTTCAAATATAAATTACTTGGTCTTTCACTGATGAAACAATAAAGGATTTATGCCTATGAAAAAGCCGACTTCTTACTGGTAAAGTTAATAAAGACTCAAATTCTGTTGCTACAGATACTTGAAATGCAAGAGCCTTCTCCCTACACAAACAAAACCTCAACTCCTAAAAACTTTGTTCCTTGTTTAACAAATTGTTCTTTGTTACCTGAAGTTATGGGGTGTATTAGGAAGCCCTGAAATTTAAGAGGAAGAGTTTCGTTGCTCATGTTCTTCTTATTCTCAGACTTCTGTTTTGAAGGGTCTGAGCATTTGAACAGATGGAAATGCATGTGAGCTGTGTGTGAAAGTGCTCCTAGGTTCTCGTGTGGCTAATCGGGTCTTTATCCCTTAGCAACTAACTCCTTTATAACATAGCCATACAGAGAGCTTTTCAGCAAGTTTTAATTGAGACAGGTCCACTCCATGGGTAAATGCTTTGAGCCTGACCCTTTGATTTTGAGGGAGACAGGAGCTACCTGTCGATACATGATCTCAAACTTCTTTCATCACAGCGTCTGAAGAATAAGAACTGGAACTCAGACTGTCCTAACTAGGTGACAGAAATGATGTCAGAGAAGTGTGAATGCCATGACCAGATTACCCTAATTCATGGCTAAAGCTGGGACGTTATCTTTGAAAAAAATCAATCTGGAGTCATCTAGAGGCACTAAAATTCAGGTGAGTCAGCAGGTCAGTAATAAGTAGTACAAGCTTTTTTTTTCAACTGCTGTTTTTAAAAACATAGTAATTACCACTTAATGCAAAGTGCATGTTGCTAAAAAAATTATTATTCTGATGCTTTAGCAAAGGTAATGCTTTTATTTTATGAGCTGCCCACGTGCACTTCCTAGGCTGTGATTCATCTGAACAGTTTTTCAGTTAAAAAACATTTTATTCTGGAATGAAAAAAAAAATACTAAATGCCCCACACTGGTGGGGTTAGCATAGGCGTGAAATGACAGGCAGTTAAATTTAAAACCAGAATAATGACATAATCTTACAGTATATCAAAGCTGCTGTATGATTTCTTATGTACAGCATTTTGGTTTTCATGACCGTAATTTCAGAGGCCATATGATGATGAGTCATGGTCCTGTTTACAGTGCTAACATTTTGTTCCCCCTTGTAACTATCAGGGAGTCTGAAAAGTTTTCAGCTCATTGTAATTTTCCTCCCTGAGGCTGCTACCTACTGTCCACGGCTGATGTTCTTTGCAGAAAGTATCCTGGGTAGCTCCGGGTTTCAGAATCTTAAGGGTATCTCCTAACCAGAGTGCAGGGACCTAAAAGCCCTTAATTAAGTTTCTAATCACAAGCAAGATGGTCTTGCATTAAAAGGCCCTTTGAGAGTAGCAGCATTCGTGTCATTGTGTCTTCGTCACCATATCAAATAGGATTCTTATTTTAGCACTGAAAGTAATTCTTTCCTTGTAGAGAGTGAAGAGGAACTCTCAACAGTCAGTTTGAAGAACAGAACACAGTAGAACAAAACACATTTCCTTTTCTCTCCCACATGGCTGGGGAGCTGATTTTATTTTATTTAACAATTGCATAGTGAAAGCTATTTTACAAATGTTGGGCGATTTAATCTTCATAGCAACTTTGTGACATAGTTACTATTGTTACCTCCAATTTACAGAGGAGAAAAAGGAGACACTGAGTGCTCAAGATCAGTAGGTAATGAGCCCAGATTCAAGTGCAGGTCCCTCAGTTCCATCACTCAGTAGCAGCCGGCTCCAATCTTCCCTTCTCAGAGGTCTCCAATGTCTCCAGGCTCCAACAGGGATGGGGGAAAACTTTTAATGAATAATGCACCACACAAACAGTGCTAGAGACAGGACATTTTAGACATACTTAAAAACCCCATGAATTTTTATTTTGAATTCCTTCTGCCTGCGCAGAACTTATGCTTAATAAAAGAGAAAACAACTCTGCATGTCTGACATCTTAACAGCTGGTTTGCCAAGGATGGTCTCTTCTTACGCCATCATATTTTTGGCCTGTTCAATTTAGCATTTGCCCTGGGTTCTTCATTTTCAACCTAGTATTATTAGTAATAGTTCATTAAAAATGCTAAGATGGGTCTGGTCGACTTTCACTTTTCCAGCTTCAGCTCTGACTCAGCTGAGACCAATTGAGATTTTGGGCAGGGAGTGGAGTTCCCACTCTAGCGCATGGTTAAATCTGATAGACGCCCAAACCTTTCTATGAACAAAGCAACTAACACCAATCTCCCAAGGAGATCATGCAGGACACTCAGTAATAAAAGGAAATGCTTACAAATACCATCTTGATGCTTCCTGCCCTGCTAGCTTAGCGATGGTCCAGCCAGTGGGGTGTGGCAGCGATTCTTGCCACGGTCCTCACCCAGCCCACAGGGTACCCCAAGATGTCAGCCTGCCAGTCAGTGGATTCCTGAGGAAATAGGGGAATTATAGGTCTGATATATGTGAAATATGTAGAGGAAATAAAGACAAAGATGCCCTAACCTGTAAAGTACTGATTGAAGTATTCAAACAAGTACAAAAAAAAGTTTTAAAATAAAGTATTCAAATAAGACAAAAAACTCTGCTTATATAATTTGAATATATGGATAATCCACATAAGTCATTTTTATATTTTGCTTAAATATATGTAGATTTATCTTCTTTATTTATTAAGAATTTCATTTTTAAAGTTTTTGAATAGAATTTTTATTATACAAGGTCACCAATAAAACAAAACCAGTTTATCAATCAGTAAATACTTACTTTTAAAATTATGAAACTATAATTATTAGCATCCCATTTTACTCTCAAATTTCATACGGTCACCCTATATGAGGAGGAAATTCACTACACTGTGAGGCAGTCCCCCCCTTCATAGACAGAAGCTCCAATTCCTAGAAAGTTCTTCCTCATGCATATTTAATATCTGCTTCCTGGTAAACTTGTGTTAGTTTAGTTCTGCCTTCTGTACCTACCCAAATTAAATTCCAGGACCTCTTCTCTAAGAGAAATATTTGAGAATATTATCTTCTGGTTCCTGCCCACCCCAGCAGGTTTTATAATGTTTACAATTTCAGTATATCTACTTTTTCCTAGCTTCGTCTTGTAAGAGCTTTTAGAATGTTCACTCCAGTCATTTAACAAGTAAACATCTGCTCCTAAACAAAACAGATAGCAAGAGGTATTTCTTTTTAAAAATTTTCTATCTTTTCCTTTGTGGTATTGTTCTCGGCCTCATTTCTTCTCTCTAGTGTTTGTTTCTTACAGAGACAGTGAAATACTTAAGCTAAAAAAAGAAAAAAGAAAAAAAAAAGGAATAGACATGTTCCTTCAGGAAAAAGAAATAATGGCAAGATACAAAATCAGATTTCAATATGCCAGGTATAGAAAATTGGCATAGGGTCTCTAAAAGGGCATAAGCTTTCAGTTTAGATCTACTTCATAGGGTTTCATGAGGGTTATATAAAATAATACAAGAAAAACAGAACAGATTGGAAGTACTATGTAAGCATGAGTGATTATTATAATAATGCATCGTTTTAGATCTTCTTTTACATACCACTTCCTGACCAAGAAATAAAAAGAAAAAAAAACATAAACTATTAGAAATATAAAGGGAGATATACTCATTGTATACGCTATGACAATAAATTTGAAAATCCAGATGAAACATATCATACACTAGAAAAGCAGCCAAACTGCTTCAAGAGGAGGTAGGAAATCTGAATAGATCCTGAAGACCCACACAGGCAGAAGGCAGGAGTCGTGACTGCACTGCTCAACATAGTAAATGCCCCTACCCAGAGCACCTCACAGAGGCACTGGATGCGAGACATTCGGTACATACTTGTGGAGGCATTGGATAAATCAAACAGGTAAGAAAAAAATGAAAAGATTTTCACCCGCAAAAGGCAAGAGGACTAGAGGTTTTGGAGAAAGAGTCTATCAAACACTTCGGAAACAAGGAATTCTTATTCACTCTTAAAATCAACTTCTAGCTCTAGTTAAGCTAGCCTAGTGAAACTTGAAAGAGTGTTTATGAATACAGATGCCAATATCCTAAATACAGTGTTAAAAAATTATTCCAAAAGTGTAATAAAGAAGTATAAAAGCAAGTGTGTTTCATATTAGAAACAAAAGAGCCGTTCAATAGTAAGACATTTATTAAAGAAGAAAATCACATGATCATATCAAGGGATGCAGAAAAGACAACCATATTCCTGATAAAAATCTCTTAGAAAATGGGAATTGAAAAACATTTCCATAATGTGATTTTTTAAAGTATTTATCATAAACTAGTAGTAAACATAATTTTAAACATTGGAACCACATTTTCCTAAAGACAGGAACAACACACGGATGCCCTCTTGTTACTTTAAATGATTATCTACTAGACTAAAAACCCCTTGAAGTTTGGGACAAGATCGAATTCATGTTTACATCACCACAAGTTTATCACCCCTTCTAAAGTATTTCATAAATGGCATTCTTATGCCCCAGTACCTTTTAGTGAAATCAAACCTCAAACTACTCAGTAGGTAAATAAACTGAAATGAATAAGTAAAAATTATAATCTTCACATGACTTTATGAGCAAGAAATTCTCAGCAAGCTCAGCACCTGATAAACTGAGAAACATGTATTACATAATTTCTATGATCAGGTGAAACTTTTAGTCTGTCATTCATTCTACCTTCTGTAGATAGTACCACTTGATCATTTATCAGAAGGTTCAGAGCAGTTCTCCAGATACAATCACTGACTGGCTCTTCCCCATTGAAATCCCTTATACATGGTGGAACCTGCTTCTGTTTGTTTCCCTGTCTTCTCCTGTCACTTTCTGTTTGAGTCTGTATGACAAAAGTTAAGGAAGAGGACAGACATGAACATGAGAAGCATGTCCTCAAGTCAGCCCTAAGAACTGCCAAGTCCAGGAGTTCTTGCCAGATCAAATTCCTTGGACACTCTTTGACTTGTGACACCTTTTCAACATCTTATTAGGATCTTCCTCAGTCTTATCTTTGTATCCCTGAGAACTGCTTCATTTGGTTTTGTCTACCCAGAGATGGAGGGGTCACTGGACCCCAGCTGGTGACAAATAATCTTTGGTCAGTTTCTAGAGATTAGAGGTTTGCACAAGCATCATTTTTGGTAATCACTGTAATTCTAATGGGATCTTCTCCATCTGTTTGCCTGCCTGGCTGAGTGCCTCCTTGATTTCCGTTTTCTTTCATGTGCATTTTTCTGTACCTGGCATAATTCTACCACTAATATTCAGTGGCCACTTTGGGGAAATTTTAACAAGAATAAGATTATTCATTTGAGACATACATTCAAAGGCGAAGGGAAGAAACCCTTACAAGATTCTGTTTTGTCAATATAAAAGAGAGAACACTTTGATAACAAAGGAGAAATCTTCTTTTTTATTTTTGTGCTTCAGGGATCAAAAGATATTGGGGTTTTAAATTGTACACGTGATAGAACTGTCAAAGGCCTGAGTTACTATTTTTTTATACTGAAATATAGTCGATTTACAAAGCCGTGTTAGTTTCAGGTGTGCAGCAAAGTGATTCAGCTATATAAATATATATATATATAAACATATACATATATATGTTCTATTTTGAGATTCTTTTCTAGATATTGAGTCTAGTTCCCTGTGCTATACAGTAGGTCCTTGTTGGTTATCTATTTTATATATAGTAGTTTGTATCTGCTAATCCCAAACTCCCAGTTTATCCCTCCCCACTCCCTTCCCTTTTGGTAACCAAAAGTGAGTCTATTTCTGTTTTGTAAATAAGTTCTTTTGTACCATTTTTTTAGATTCCACATGTAAGCAATATTACATGATATTTGTCTTTGACTTATTTCAACTTAGTATGATAATCTCTAGGTCCATCCATGTTGCTGCAAATGGCATTATTTCATTCTTTTTTATGGCTGAGTAATATTCCATTGTGTATATATATACAACTTCTTTATCCATTCCTATCTCAATGGACATTTAGGTTGTTTCCATGTCTTGGCTATTGTAAATAGTGCTGCTATGAACAATGGGGTGCAAGTATCTTTCAGAATTATAGTTTTCTCCAGATACATGCTTAGGAGTGGGATCACTGGATCATATGGTACTGTTTAAACTGGCTTAATTGGTCTGTCTGTCTGTCTGTCTCTGCCTGTGTCTGCCTCTCTGTCTCCTTGTCTGACCCTGTGTGTGTGGGTGTATGTGTGTGCTCACACTCGTGCTAGGCCGAGAGTCCTTAAGTGTAAAGATGGATTTTCCCACATCTAAGCCTACTCCCTCCTTGTAGAGGGGAGATAATTAGCCTTTTTCAATAATAATTTTATATTTGCCTAAAGCCAGCTACTTCTTTTTTCCTTTTCCTTTCTTTCTCTTTCCTTTTCCCTACTCTTGGGAAACTTTAGAGATTAATTGATCATAAAAATATTGTTTTGTACTAATTTACATACTCTAGAAATATCTACTCTAGGTAGTCAAGAATTTTTTTTAAAAAAGAGAGAGAGAGAAAATGTTAACTGTACTTCTTTTGTATGTTTTCCCAGCTAAAACAGTAACTCAGAAGAAAAGGTTTAACTGTGAATTTGGATAATCACCTTTGATTCCAGATAAGAAGAAAAGCTAGACACTCAGACCTTTTGAAGTTAATTCAATGGTCTTAAAACATGCCTGATAAATAGATGAACTTTGAACAAATTAGAGTGATTTAATTTTTTTCCTTTGTTTTTGGCTGCGATGCATGCCTTGTGGGATCTTAGTTTCCCAACCAGCGATGGAACCCGTGCCCCCTGCAGTGGAAGTGCGGAGTCCTAACCACTGGACTGCCAGGGAATTCCCTAAACAACTCCATGTCTTTTCCCTGGTTTTATCACCACATAAAAAATAATGTTTCCACAATATTTTAAGTAGTACAAGATTTGGGCTTAATTTGTAATGATTACTATTTTAAAAATTTCTTCCATTTGTTCCATGTGTCTTGGGAGGTATAATTTTTTTCTAGAGAATTGTTTAAAATTGGAAAAAATATTTAAATATTTTTAATAAATGAAATTGAACTGACAGATTTTTTTAAAGTGTTTAACCTTGTGAACTTTTCTAATGCTAATCTAAATCATAGGAGATTCTGATTTAAATTGTTTTTTCCAGACCTTTAGTCTAAGATTTTAGACTAATGTTAAATTGTGTTATTTAATAAATAATCTTTGGATACGTGGATAATTTCTAGATAAGAAAAATATAACACTTTGGTCATTAAACATAGTTTTAAATTTCCTTTATCATTTATTTTTATATAGGGAATTACTACAAATGAAGGAGATAGGCAAATGCATTCAAATGATAGTAAATACCTTTAGTTTGCCATCGTAAAATTTGTTTAACTAAAATAAAATATATGCTCATAAAAAATTAGCTATACTGATTTTGGTTTATCTTCTAGTTTCCTCTTATAGCTTAAAAAGTAAAAGTTGAGTAATTTAGTTAAAAGTAAAAATTTTGTTAAAATTAATAAAATTGACTATGGAGAAATCATAATATGTATACAAGACAATAAATATGGTTTGTTTTGTTATTTTTTAATTTATATATTTATCTATTTACATATTTTAAAAATCTATAGGTAAATAGATAAATATATTTTAATAAATATACATAATCTCTATATTAGCCTTTTTTAATTTACATAGAGTGAACTTCGTGTTTTTGTGTACAGTTTTAACACATGCACAGATTCTTTCTTTTTTTTTTTTTAGTTCCCCGACCAGGGATCAAACCCAGGCCCTCCACAGTGAAAGTGGGGAGTCCTAACCATTGGACTGCCAGGGAATTCCCCACACACGCACAGATTCTTGTAAGCTCCACACAAACAGGATATAGAACAATCCCCAAACTCCTGCCAAATTCCTTCTTACTGCCCAGGAGGTAGTCACTCTCCTCTCACATGTAAGCCTGGTAAGCACCATTTCTCTGTCCCTATAGTTTTGCCCCTTTCAGAATGTCATATAAAGATTGACTTCTTTAGCTTAGTATAAAACATACAACCACACTGTTGTGTGTGCCAATAGTTCATTCCTTTTTATAGCTGAGAAGTATTCCAAGGTTTGTTTATCCATTCACCCATTGAAGATCATTTGGTTTGTTTCTCCTTTGGGGCAATTATGAATAATACTATTATAAACATTCACATCCAGGTTTTTGTGTGAACATAAGTTTTTATTTTTCTAGAGTAAGTACCTAGGAACCAGATGTGATAGGTGTATGTTTAACTGCCAAACGTTTCCAGAAGAGCTGTTCCAGTCTGCATTACCACCAGATATAATGTTAGAGGTAAGTTATTATTTTTTGTTTTTCCAGATGCCCATTGTTGTATTGCAAAAGTTCCATCTTCCTTTTAGTTTGTGAGGAGGTTTTATCATAAATGGACATGAATTTCATCAAATAACTTCTCTGCATCAATTGATATGACCATGTGGTTTTTCTTACGTCTGTTAGTATGGTGAGTTAACGTTGATTGATTTTTTTTTTAAACATCTTTATTGAAGTATAATTGCTTTACAATGGTGTGTTAGTTTCTGCTTTATAACAAAGTGAATCAGTTATACATATACATATGTTCCCATATCTCTTCCCTCTTGCATCTCCCTCCCTCCCACCCTCCCTATCCCACCCCTCTAGGTGGTCACAAATCACCGAGCTGATATCCTTGTGCTATGCGGCTGCTTCCCACTAGCTATCTATTTTACATTTGATAGTGTATATATGTCCATGACACTCTCTCACCCTGTCACATCTCACCCCTCCCCCTCCCCATATCCTCAAGTCCATTCTCTAGTAGGTCTGTGTCTTTATTCCCGTCTTGCCACTAGGTTCTTCATGACCTTTTTTTTTTCCCTTAGATTCCATATATATGTGTTAGCATACTGTATTTCTTTTTCTCTTTCTGACTTACTTCACTCTGTATGACAGACTCTAACTCCATCCACCTCATTACAAATACCTCCATTTCATTTCTTTTTATGGCTGAGTAATATTCCATTGTATATATGTGCCACATCTTCTTTATCCATTCATCCGATGATGGACACCTAGGTTGCTTCCATGTCCTGGCTATTGTAAACAGAGCTGCAATGAATATTTTGGTACATGACTCTTTCTGAATTATGGTTTTCTCAGGGTATATGCCCAGTAGTGGGATTGCTGGGTCGTATGGTAGTTCTATTTTTAGTTTTTTAAGGAACCTCCATACTGTTCTCCATAGTGGCTGTATCAATTTACATTCCCACCAACAGTGCAAGAGTGTTCCCTTTGCTCCACACCCTCTCCAGCATTTATTGTTTCTAGATTTTTTGATGATGGCCATTCTGACCGGTGTGAGATGATACCTCATTGTAGTTTTGATTTGCATTTCTCTAATGATTAATGATGTTGAGCATTCTTTCATGTGTCTGTTGGCAATCTGTATACCTTCTTTGGAGAAATGTCTATTTAGGTCTTCTGCCCATTTTTGGATTGGGTTGTTTGTTTTTTTGTTATTGAGCTGCATGAGCTGCTTGTAAATCTTGGAGATTAATCCTTTGTCAGTTGCTTCATTTGCAAATATTTTCTCCCATTCTGAGGGTTGTCTTTTGGTCTTGTTTATGGTTTCCTTTGCTGTGCAAAAGCTTTTAAGTTTCATTAGGTCCCATTTGTTTATTTGTGTTTTTATTTCCATTTCTCTAGGAGCTGGGTCAAAAACGATCTTGCTGTGATTTATGTCATACAGTGTTCTGCCTATGTTTTCCTCTAAGAGTTTGATAGTGTCTGGCCTTACACTTAGGTCTTTAATCCATTTTGAGTTTATTTTTGTGTATGGTGTCAGGGAGTGTTCTAATTTCATACTTTTACATGTACCTGTCCAATTTTCCCAGCACCACTTATTGAGGAGGCTGTCTTTTCTCCACTGTATATGCTTGCCTCCTTTATCAAAGATAAGGTGACCATATGTGCGTGGGCTTATCTCTGGGCTTTCTATCCTGTTCCATTGATCTATATTTCTGTTTTGGTGCCAGTACCAAACTGTCTTGATTACTGTAGCTTTGCAATATAGTCTGAAGTCAGGGAGCCTGATTCCTCCAGCTCCATTTTTCGTTCTCAAGATTGCTTTGGCTATTCGGGGTCTTTTGTGTTTCCATACAAATTGTGAAATTTTTTGTTCTAGTTCTGTGAAAAATGCCAGTGGTAGTTTGATAGGGATTGCATTGAATCTGTAGATTGCTTTGGGTAGCAGAGTCATTTTCACAATGTTGATTCTTCCAATCCAAGAACATGGTATATCTCTCCATCTATTTGTATCATCTTTAATTTCTTTCATCAGTGTCTTATAATTTTCTGCATACAGGTCTTTTGTCTCCTTAGGTAGGTTTATTCCTAGATATTTTATTCTCTTTGTCGCAATGGTAAACGGGAGTGTTTTCTTAATTTCACTTTCAGATTTTTCATCATTAGTATATAGGAATGCAAGAGATTTCTGTGCATTAATTTTGTATCCTGCTACTTTACCAAATTCATTGATTAGCTCTAGTAGTTTTCTGGTAGCATCTTTAGGATTCTCTATGTATAGTATCATGTCATCTGCAAACAGTGACAGCTTTACTTCTTCTTTTCCGATTTGGATTCCTTTTATTTCTTTTTCTTCTCTGATTGCTGTGGCTAACATTTCCAAAACTATGTTGAATAATAGTGGTGAGAGTGGGCAACCTTGTCGTGTTCCTGATCTTAGTGGAAATGGTTTCAGTTTTTCACCATTGAGGACAATGTTGGCTGTGGGTTTGTCATATATGGCCTTTATTATGTTGAGGAAAGTTCCCTCTATGCCTACTTTCTGCAGGGCTTTTATCATAAATCGGTGTTGAATTTTGTCGAAAGCTTTCTCTGCATCTATTGAGATGATCATATGGTTTTTATCCTTCAATTTGTTAATATGGTGTATCACGTTGGTTGATTTGCGTATATTGAAGAATCCCTGCATTCCTGGAATAAACCCCACTTGATCATGGTGTATAATTCTTTTAATGTGCTGTTGGATTCTGTTTGCTAGTATTTTGTTGAGGATTTTTGCATCTATGTTCATCAGTGATATTGGCCTGTAGTTTTCTTTCATTGTGACATCTTTGTCTGGTTTTGGTATCAGGGTGATGGTGGCCTCGTAGAATGAGTTGGGGAGTGTTCCTCCCTCTGCAATATTTTGGAAGAGTTTGAGAAGGATAGGTGTTAGCTCTTCTCTAAATGTTTGATAGAATTCACCTGTGAAGCCATCTGGTCCTGGGCTTTTGTGTGTTGGAAGATTTTTAATCACAGTTTCAATTTCAGTGCTTGTGATTGGTCTGTTCATATTTTCTATTTCTTCCTGGTTCAGTCTCGGCAGGTTGTGCATTTCTAAGAATCTGTCCATTTCTTCCAGGTTGTCCATTTTATTGGCATAGAGTTGCTTGTAGTAATCTCTCATGATCGTTTGTATTTCTGCAGTGTCAGTGGTTACTTCTCCTTTTTCATTTCTAATTCTATTGATTTGAGTCTTCTCTCTTTTTTTCTTGATGAGTCTGGCTAATGGTTTATCAATTTTGTTTATCTTCTCAAAGAACCAGCTTTTAGTTTCATTGATTTTTGCTATTGTTTCCTTCATTTCTTTTTCATTTATTTCTGATCTGATCTTTATGATTTCTTTCCTTCTGCTAGCTTTGGGGTTTTTTTGTTCTTCTTTCTCTAATTGCTTTAGGTGCAAGGTTAGGTTGTTTATTCGAGATGTTTCCTGTTTCTTGATGTAGGCTTGTATTGCTATAAACTTCCCTCTTAGAACTGCTTTTGCTGCATCCCATAGGTTTTGGGTCGTCGTGTCTCCATTGTCATTTGTTTCTAGGTATTTTTTGATTTCCCCTTTGATTTCTTCAGTGATCACTTCGTTATTAAGTAGTGTATTGTGTAGCCTCCATGTGTTTGTATTTTTTACAGATCTTTTCCTAACGTTGATTGATTTTTGAATGTTGAACCAGCCTTGCATTCCCAAGATAAACCCCATTTGATCATGATGTATTGTTCTTTTCATATTATGCTGAATTTAATTTACTACATTTTGTTGAGGATTTTTGCATCTGTGTTTATGAGAGATATTGGTCTACAGTTTTCTTTTCTTATACTATCTTTGTCTGTGTTTGGTATCACTGTAATGTTAACTACATAAAATAAATTGGGAGATGGTTCTTCTATTTTATGGAGAGATTATGCAAAATTGGTGTTATTTCTTCCAAAAATGTTTGGTATAATTTACTAGTGAAATCATCTGAGCCTGGAGTTTTCTTTTTGGACTATCTTTAACAGTGAATTCAATTTCTTAAATAGACATGGGACTCTTCAGGCTCTCTATCTTTTTATCTTTCAAGAAATCAGTCTATTTCATCTAAGCTGTCAAATTTATGTGCTTAGAGTTATTCATAGTAATCCCTTATTATCCTTTTAATGTCTGTGAGACTGCAGTGATATCTTTTCTCTCCTCGCTAATATTGGTATTTTGTGCCTTTTTTCTTTTGCTATTCATCGGTCTTGCTAGAGGTATATCAATTTATTAATCTTTTCAAGGAAATTTTTTTTAGCATTTGTTTTCCTCTTTTTTTTGTTTGTTTCCAGTTTCTTGATCTCTGTTCCTCTCTTTATTATTTCCTTCTTTCTGCTTGTTTTTGGTGTAGTTTGCACTGATTCTCTAGTTTATTAATGTAAATCTTACCTTACTGGTTTGAGACAACTTTGTTTTCCAGTATCAGCTCCGAGTGCTATAACTTTCACTCTAAGGACTGCTTTAACTGCATCCCACAAATTTTAATATGTTCTATTTCCTATTTCTTCAAAATATTTTCTGATTTTCCTTGAGACTTCCTTTTTGACCCATATTTTCTATAGAATTATGTTAATTAATTTACAAATATTTAGGGACTTTCCAGGTTTTTTGGTGTTGATTTCTATTTTATTTCCTTTGTAGTCAGAGAATATAATTTGTATTATTTCGTTTGTTTTAATATAATAAGTTTTTTTGTGACTCATAACATCGGCTATCTTGGTGAATATTCCATGTGCACTTGAAAAAAATATGTACTCTGTTTTTGTTGAATAGAGTGCTTTAAAAATGGCAATCAGGGGTTTCCCTGGTGGCGCAGTGGTGGAGAATCTGCCTGCTAATGCAGGGGACACGGGTTCGAGCCCTGGTCTGGGAAGATCCCACATGCTGCGGAGCAACTAGGCCCGTGAGCCACAACTACTGAGCCTGCGCGTCTGGAGCCTGTGCTCCGCAACAAGAGAGGCCACGATAGTGAGAGGCCTGTGCACCGTGATGAAGAGTGGCCCCCTCTTGCCACAACTAGAGAAAGCCCTTGCACAGAAACGAAGACTCAACACAGCCAAAAATTAATTAATTAATTAATTAAAAAAAAAGAAACAACCCAAAATGGTTTAAAAAAAAAAAAGGCAATCAGATTAATTGGTTGATAGCATTGTTCAAGTCTTTGAAATCCTTGGTGATTTTCTATCTACTTTTTATCTAATTATTGAGAGAAGAATGTTAAAGTCTATAAGTATAATTCTGGACTTGTCTATGTTTCCTTTAAATTCTATCAGCATTTGTATCAATTTAAACAAAGTTTTTAAAGTTCTGTTGCTAATGTGTACACATTTAAAATCTTAATGTCTCATTGGTAAATTGAGTGCTTTATAATTGTGTAAAGTCCCTCTTTATTCCTAGTAGTTTTCCATGTTCTGAAGTCTTTTTTGTCTGATATTAATATAGGCACTCTAGCTTCTTTTTATTCATGAGTATTTGCATGGTATATGATTTTTCAGGCTTTTGTTTTTAACCTATCTATTATATATCATTATAATTTAAGTGGGTTCCTTATAGACAGCATGTAGTTGGGTCTTGTTTTTCTAACTGATCTGACAATATCTGTTCTTTTTAATTTAAAAAAAGTACCTTTAATGTAATTTTTAATATGGTTGGATTTAAGTCTAGCATATTATTATTAGTTGTCTATTAGTCCCTCTGTCTTTTGTTCCTGTTTCCCCTTTTTTTCCTTTTGAATTACTTAAGTATTTTTTAGTAAACCATTTAATTATTGGCTCTTTTTACTATGCTTTCTCATATATTTTTTTTCAGTGCTTGCTCTAGGGACTATAATATACATGCCTAACTTTCTGCAATTAATTAACTTAAAATATAAACTTAAAGTTAATATTTTGCCACTTCAGACAAAATATAGAAACCTTACAGCAAACACATGTCCCTTTATCCACCCCCATGTTGTACTTGTGAAATATATTACAACTGACACATAGAAAGAAATGCATAGAAAATCTTATCTCACAATGTTATAATTTTTAATTTCAAAAGCCATATATATTCTAAAGCACATAAGAAGTCATTGTGACCTTATTTGGAAAAAGGGTCTTTGCAAATGTAATTAAGTATCTCAAGATGAGATCATCCTGGGTTACCCAGGTGGGCCCTAAATCCAATGAGAAGTGTACATATGAGACAGAAGAGAAGATACAAACATGAAGAGGAGGAGGTAATGTGACAACGAGGCAGATATTGAAGTGATGCAGTCACGGAAACTAAGGAATGCTTACAGCAACCAGAAGCTGAGAGAGGCAAGGAAGGATTCTCCCCTAGAGTCTTTGGAGAGTGTCCAGTCCTGCCAATACCTTGATTTTGGACTTCTATGAGGGAATAAAGTTCTGTTGTTTCAAGACACCAGGTTTATAGTAATTTGTTATGGCCGTCCTAGGAAACTAATGCAGATATTTATCATTTCAATTTCTCTTCCTTGATTTGTAAAGTTCCAGGTTTCACTCTGTTATCATTTTCCTTCTACTTGAAAAAAAAATTAGCAGTTATTTTAAAGGCAGTAACTTCTCTTTGTTTTCCTTCACCTAAGAATGTGTTTGCCTTTACTCCTGAAGGATATTTTCACTGGCTATAGAATTTTGGGGTGATAGTTCTTTTCTTTCAGCACTTGAAAAATGTTGTTCCACTATCTTCTGATCTCTTGATTTCTGGGTTTTCTCATCTGAAGATGAGAAATCTTCGGTCATTTGAAATGTCGGCACATTTCAATGGCTGTTTTCAAGAATTCTCTTTTTTATATTTGACTTTCAGAAGTTTGATTACAATGTGTTTGAAAGATTTTTTTTTAAGTTTATTCTGTTTAGAATTTGCTGAGTTTCTTGGATGTCGACTTATTTTCTTTCACCAAACTTGTGAGTTTTTCAGCCATTCTTTGTTTGGTAACAAAGTTTCCTTTTTATCACTAAGATATTTCTCTGAATTTTTGGCATAATCTTCATTTGTTTTAACCAAAGGTTTCTTATTTTTGAGAAAAGATAGGTTACTAATAATCATTTTTACTTATTATTGTATATTTTCAAAATATTGCCTGAAACTAGATAAATTATATTAAGTCTAATATAACAAAATATTTCAATAACTGTGTACACTTTCACATTAGAAGGAGCATACTAATGTTCATGTACACAGACTGGTATAATTGTCTAAAAAAAGATTTGATTTGTAGATTACTCAGTCTCGATACCTATTTTAATCAGGGACAATCATAGCACACTTTATGGCACAAATCAAAAAGCCCTGGAGGTTTGTCAGTGTCTTCTCTGTTCATAATATGTTCTTACTCTCAGAGTAAGACTATATCCTCACAAACTTACTGTGTTTTCTGGCTCAAGAGAATTTAACTTTCTTCCATTCTGTTAATTCTCGAGATTTAGTCTTTAGAAGAAACATCACAGAAAAACTGTTCTTGAGACTTGATGAAAAGAACCTTACTGGCTCCTGTTAATAAATAATACAAGAGAAAAACTATAGGGTGTGGACCCTTAGATCTACATCTTTTAACTAAAGAGATATAATTCATCCCTAAAACACTAAAAAACTGTCCCAGCCAGACTTCAAGCTGAGGGTCCTTAGGAATCCTCAAGGAACACATGATTTTGTGGGTGGAGATAGCTTCTAACAAAGACCTTCAGATCAAGGAGACAACTGTGAATAACAGACCGCTTCCATTTAAGATCCATGAATAAGATCCAGATGACCAGAACCACTGATTCCCATGCTCTAATTTGTATTTTTTTTTTCTCTATTTCCCTAAATATTTTCTTTCCTCTTTTCTGGTTTAAGATTCCTAGTTAACAGACACTTATTATTTCTTAACCATGATACCTATAAAGTTCCTAAACTTAATAATTTTTTTTTCATACTTACATACTTCTTGGAATGATTCCAATACCTGCCTATAATTTGATTGTGACTTGGTTAAAGCATACAATCAAACATAATGTTTGGTTTGTACTCATTTTACTTTGGGAGCTACCCAGCTTCATTTGGTACCATTTCTTTGTCACAAATCAGACAAAACGCATTCCTTGTTATAATCCTTGCTAATTGGACTCAACCACCAAGCAACTTATTTAGATGGCAAAAACTACAATAGACCAGACAGAAATCTAAAGTCTCTTGTATGTCAAACCTAGAAAGGAGTGTTCCTTTTTCTGTAGAAAAAAGAAATACACAGAAGAGCTAGCCTTTGCAATCAAGCTTTCACAGAAATAGAGCATAGAAAAAACTAAGGAAAAAAAAAAAAAAAAAAAAAAACTAAGGAACAGATGGCGTATATTGAGAGGTCGCCTCACTTTTACAGACCTTGTAAGAAAGGTGCGTTAGTTAAGCTAAATGTTCATCCCTGTCCAATTTACAGATTGCAGTCAATAGTCTTTTGTGATTTAAATCCAATACTAGTAGTTAGGAGCCACACAATGATCTGCTTTCAGTGGAAATACTCATATGTGGATGTCAAATAGAATTGGCCTGGCACCAGGTAATGGAATTTGTGCCATGCCTGTTCTATTTGATATCCATATATGAGTATTTGAAGCACAAAAGACTATTGACTGTAATCAGAAATCTGTAAATTGAACAGGGATCAATAATGTCAGTAAACTGATGATGGCCTTCAGAATGGTTCTTAGTATCACCCTGGGTTCATTTTGATCCATCCATTTCCCTTCTAAGAAAAACAGATATTTAGATAACTTAATTCAAAAAGGAAAAAATTCTGAGCTTCAATTTAGATTTAAAAAATAACCACCAAAGGAATATTTTCGACTGTTTTTTCCTTATTTCACACTTTACATGGGGCTTGAAAAGTAGAATTCTACAGGCAATGGTACAGAGAATAGCAGAAGAATGACAACATTACAGAGGCAATAGAATTCCTCACCCAAGAGGTTCATAAATTTGGACAGGTGGTTCAAAACAGAGGTCTTTCAAGGTGGAACATGTGTACAACATTCTTTTCGGATGGGACTTAGGGAAAGAATGTTGTACTTACATTGCTACAGACCTCTGGATATTTACTAGTACCATACTAAAATTATCTGGGAAGCAAACATAAAAATCATAAAATTATGTAATTTGGCTAATATCCTCATATTTGGTTGTGTGGCCTTTTCAGATTGAGAATGGTATTAGTTCTCTTTAATTTAATTTGTTTACTCTTGGCTCCTGCCTTAAAAGTGATTACTCATATCACAATCGTATCACAATCTCTCTCTTAGTAATTGTCCATGTTGCAACTCTCAAATGTATGTTCTCCGGAGTCTCAAATTCTGCTGTGCAGATGCTGTTCCATCAAATGATCCAAACATGATCATCCAACAAAATGAACAAGAAAATCTGTCACTAATAGAGGTTGAATGACAACCCTCAGAAACTCTTCACATGACCACAACATATCAAACAAGGATATACATCCTGATTTGTCACATCCCTAGGTGATGATGGTCTATCCTGCAGCTTAGGCTACAGAAAGACCAACAGGAATCCTGAGAACTGAAAGCAACATAATTCCTACATTTTATGTTAAACAATACTGGGACCAGGCAAACTTTCCTGTCCCTATTTTAAACAATACTGGGTCAGAGCAAAAATAGGTACTTGCTTGCTTTAGGAATTACTTGCTCCCAAGAAGATAAGCCTGTGAACCAACTTAACAGCTTACTTATCAAAACTAGAAATGTATTTATCAAGACTCTCTTTAAGACCCTCATCTTGCTGTGCCCATCAATCCAAAGTTATTATATCATAAACTCTGCCAAATCCTGACAAGTTACCCACCTTGCAGGACTCAGCTTGAAATCTCCCAAATTAGTTGGCTCTAAAACCCTATAAGTACTCTTCCATAATTTCCCCATTTTGAGAAGCAACTATTATTTTTTCAAGTTGGTGTTCTTCCTCACTGCTGTAAGTCAAATAAACTTAGTCTTGGTTGATCAACGGGCCTCTCTGGTTGTCTACTGAGGAGCAGAGAGTTGACACTACTAAACTTTTCATCAAATTTCTTTTTTCTTATCCTGAGTGGCAAAATGGGCCTTTAGTCCTCAGAATATCTTACCTGGCTGGTTTTCTATAAATTAAAAAATTATCCCTCGAGCTTCCTCAGAAGTTTATAGCAGACTTTCATCCCAACCTTAGGTGATCCTCACCCATATGGCTCATCCCCTAGTTATGAACACTACAGTGGAATGCAGATAAATCTTGGGGATGGCAGAAGAATGAGAAGATTCTTCATTGTCCTAGTCCTCTGCCAAACCTACAAAGTTCTACTTTGTTGAATTACGTTCATACGCAAACATATAGGGAGTATTCCCTGACTATACAACAAAGAGAAATCCACCAACCACTTTCGTGCTTGCAATATGCAGCAAACTGTGCTCTCTAGGAGTCAGATACTCTCTGTTCCTCAACCAACTTCATAGTCTCAGAATTCCAGTCCAAACACCTGATGATGTCTTTCTCTTCTAGGATTCATCGCCATCGTTGTTAAAGCAAGTGTCTTTGGTCCTAAATTTTTGAGTTTTGGCTTCTTGTCTTTCAATTAACTCTCCATGACGTTGTATGGGAGAGCATGAAGTGTTTGGCCTCCTCATTCATGTATTTACAAACTTTCCTGAAGCTCAAATTGCCCACACTTTTTCAATCGAGTCAAAATTTATCTCCAGAAAGTTTATAATAAGGGAGATTTGCATATGATAATGCCCTTCTTCCCTCCTTGTAGGACTGCTTTACAGCCTTAGGGCCCAAGTCTGTGGAGCTGCTGAGCTAATTAACAATATAACTTTATAATCAACTGCAACAAAGCACTTCTGTGCTCTTAAAAAGACTATGAACTGACCTCATTTTAATTTGTTTATTTCATCTAGAAGGGACCGTTCAATGCCCAGCTCCTTTCTTCTAGGGATGAAAATGGGAAAGAAGAGGTGGGAGGTCTCTGCTCTTTCTGAGGGTTCCTGTTAAGCCCATGTGGCTATGCAAGTCAAGGTCTATTATTATTGGTGATCTGGTACCACCAAGCACAGTCACATACTTAACTTTTAAGGAGAGGAAAGTGGTTTCCTTTTATTGAGAGAAGCAACTCGGAGAATAATTTTCTGGGCCTTTCTATCAAGGTAGCAGTTTTCACTGAGAAGCAGCTCAGGGCACACTATTAAATGTATGTTTTTTCCTTATAATATTTAGCACAATTTTAATTATATTGGAGTGATTATTTAATGCATCTTTCTCCACTAGAATATATTTTCCCCAATGTCAGAAACTTTGTTTGTATATAGAAGATGCCTCCCTGACATGTAATTGATGCTCTTTTGCCACATAGCAGGCTTTTGTTAGGACATAGAAAGCCCTTAGTAAAGACTTTAAATGAGTGAATAAAAGAGATTGCACAAGTAGGAAGGAAACCAGTCATCTGTAGGCAGTGCTTCCTAAATTATGCTTGTTTTCACCAATATACTGTACAGTGAGAAAAATAAATAGAATGGGGCAAATTTTCATAATGTTACATAGTTTATACTACATTTTATTCTATTCTCTTGGTGTTAAAAAGCCATGCACTGCCTTTTATGAAATGGTGGTAGTAATAGATTATTTCTGTGTCTGTAATTTTAAAATTGACATTACTTGGAAAATTAAAATTGGCAACCCTATCTCAGTCAGCCAACTTCATTTTATTTTAATAATTTTTCTTCTTCATGAACTCTGAAAGTTTGGGAACTACTCTTCTAAGGCATGTCAAGTATAATTTTCAAAAAATTAAAATCATGACTCATACAAATATATAGTGTACAGATGTCAAAGATTTTTTTGAACTCATTAATGAGAGAATTAGCAAGATGGTAAACCTGTTTCAAAGGAGGATATGAGAGTTTGAAAGAGAGTTACCAAAAGAAAGAAAGCTGAAATAAGATTGCTAATTTAGATACAGAGCAATGAAACGGTAACCTTTGGGGGTTATCTTTTCTATAGGACAGAAATCATTTGAGTCTCTACCAGAAAAAAAGTAATGTATGCCTTACTGATCTTCTCCAGTTAATATGTAACTTAATAGAGACTGGGCCTTAATCAATGGTAAACAGTAAGTCCAAATTACCTCCCTTTAGAGTGGCTCAGACCAGCTTGTTAGACAGTCTCCAGCTGGAGTTTGGAAGGCCACCCAGTGATCTTTCTGCCTTGATTTCCAAGTTTTGGATAATTTTATTAAGAGGAACCTGCCTCTGATAATTTGGATGGCGGTTACATGTATATATCTGTGCATAAGTAAATGTGGATCTACAGATTTATAGAGATGAAACTGAAAGGAGATAAACCAAAAAATTAACAGTTGTTATGGCTCAGAAATAGCATTGTGGGTGTATTGGTTTGTGAGGGCTGCCATAACAAAGTACTCACAAACTGAGTGGCTTAAACAACAGAAACATATTATCTCACAGTCTGGAGTTTAGGAGGCCGTAATCAGGGTGTCATGTTCCCTCTAAAGGCACTGGGGAAGGATCAGTTCTAGGTCTCTTCTCTAGCTTCTGCTTGCTTGTGGCAGTATAACTCCAGTTTTCACATGGTGTTCTCTCCGTATTCAAGTCTGTGTCCACGTTTTCCCTTTTTTAAGGATACCAGTCATATTGGATTGGACTAGGCCCACCCTAGTTCCACATAACCTCATCTTACTGTAACTGATTACATCTGCAATGACCCTATTTCCAAGTAAGGTCACATTGTGAGGTATTGGGGGTTAGAATTCAAACACATGGGGGACACAACTCAATCCATAACAATGTATTTTTTTTCTGAGACATTACTTTCTAAATTTTTAGAAAAACTCGTATGCCAACATCCGTTTCCAAAAACATTCAACAACAGTTCTAGATGTCTATATTAGCTTCCTAGGGCTGCTATCACAAATTACCACAAATTGGGTGGCTTAAAACAACAGAAATTTATTGTCTTATAGTTTGGGAGGCTGGAAGTCCAAAATCAAGGTGTTGGCAGGCCCACACTCCCTCTGAAGTCTGAGGAAGCCTTTTCTTGCCTCTTCCTAGCTTCTGTGGTTGCTGGCAATCCTTGGCATTCCGTGGTGTGTAGCTTTACCACTCCAATCTCTGCGTCCATCTTCACATGGCTGTCTTTAATTATCTTTTTCACTTTTTAAAAAATTTATTTCTTAGTGGTTGCTCTAGGGCTTATCACATACATCGTAATCAGAATCAACTTCAGATTTATACTAATTTAATTGCAGTGTGATATAGAAATGTTATTCTTATACACATCTATTCTCTCTTCCCCAATTTTGGTGCTATTATTATAAATAGTACATATATGTGTTTTGAATCCAACAATATACATTGTTATAATTATTACATTACATTAATTAATGTTTAATTACTCATTTTATATCTATTAAAGGAGCTGAGAAAAGAAAAAAGCAAGTACATATTTATAGAATTTGCTATATTAACCTTCTTATTTACCATTTCTGGTTCTTTTCACTTGTTCCTGTGGATCTAAGTTACCATCTGTTGTCTCTTCTTTACTCCAATACAGCTTTGCTCCCACCCACCTTCTCTGTGCTGTTACTGGCAAATATATGGCATTTCTATGTGTTACAGGTCCAACAGTACAATTATGTACATATTTTATTTTATAATTGCTTTTGGATCAGTTAAGTAAAGATAGGAAAAGAACTATGCATTTTGTCTTTTAAATTTGCATAATTACCTTCACCAGCCCTCTGCTTTTTCATGTGGATTCAAATTACTGTCTTGGGCCACAGGCAGTTTCTGTCGCCTGCTTTTTCTTCCTTTGGGTGGGTCACACTTTCCTGTTTCTTTTCATGTCTCCTAATTTTGTCTTGAAACTGGACATTTTAAGTAATATATTATAGCAACACTGGATACGGATCCCCTCCCATCTCTGGAGCTTGTGTTTTTGTTATTGTTGTTTGATTGTTTATTTGTTTAATGACTTGGATAGACAGTTTTAGTAAAGTCTACTATCCTGCAGTATCAGAAACCTCTGATGTTTCTCCTCAGAAGGAACAGCTTTGGGCATGCACAGAGTTACCCTGGGATGACAGTGGTTTCAGCTGAGCTCTTCTCTTTCTCTGATCTTCCTGTTTAGCTGTATTCCTCCTTTGGCATCACACCAAGCTCTTAGACTCCATTAATTGCTGACTGATTGTTCTACTATTTTTGACCATGTTCTGGGGCATAAATTGTTCTACAGTCTGATCTAATTGAATTGGAGCCCCTTTTCAGGAATATTTTTGGAGGACAGTTTTTGACGTTTGTTCTGGCCCCAGGAGGGCTCTTCTTAACTGTCTCTTTTGCTGGTTCTCTCTGCTGAACCAGATGGCTTCTGGCTTAGGTCTCTTACAGACATGCCAACGTCCTTTTAATTGCTTATCACCAAAATCTCCATTGTTTCTGAGCACATCGCTTTTGAGGCTTGAAATTCCCCATACTGTTTCAAATAAAATCAATTCCTCTGGGGAAAGCTTTGTAGATGTCTGTTCTTACAGATTGCCTATCCCCTGGGGAAAAAAATCTGAGTCAATACTCTCGGCACTGGACAGGAATGGTAGCCTCTGGTCTTCTCAATTTGCCCCTCCTGGCATGGAATTTCCACCCCAGTAGTGAGTTGGAGTGAAAGTGATCAGGGCCCCTGGACACTCAGCCTGCCGTGCTTGGGTAGAGTCTCCTCCCTCTGAGTGGAGTCAGGGTGAAGGAATGGCACTCCTGA
Organism: Eubalaena glacialis; assembly: GCF_028564815.1. Lineage (NCBI taxonomy): Eukaryota > Metazoa > Chordata > Mammalia > Artiodactyla > Balaenidae > Eubalaena > Eubalaena glacialis. The sequence continues at coordinate 55,333,104 of NC_083721.1, forward strand.
CCTCTCAGCCACTCACCAGGAATTTAGCCTTTGCAGCTCAGAGTGGGAGGGTATGAGAAATACTGGCAGCCTGTCCCTCCATGTGAGATATGGTATTCCTTGACTAAGAGTTTAGGAAAGAGGAAGTCCCATTTTCTTGCCCATACTCACTTGAAGCAGAGTTTCAATCAAGCCGTGCTGGGGGTGAGAATGAGGGAAAGGGTCATGGATCAAGTGCCACAGAGTCTTGCTACTGTTAATGAGTTTTAGTAGATTTTCTTTAATAACTGTTTCTTCATTTGCTGCATGTCCTTAGCACAAGTTCCAAAGACTTTAAATTGTTTTAAAAATAATTATCACCAGTTATGCTTCTTTTGTTGGGCAATAGGTCCACAGAACTCCTTGTTGCTGCTATTCTTGATATTTGCTCTTCATAATTAGTTGGTCATTTGTTTTCAATTGTAAACCTGAACCCACACATGGTAGTTGTCAAAATGGGGAAAAGTAAATGTTTTATTAATGTTGAGTTTTTGTGACATTTTGCATTAGAAATATTTAAAGAGTGGACAAGATGACATTTCAGTCTTACTTTTTTTCTCACTCCATATGGGAGAGTGCCAAAATTCAATACAATATGGTTAGAAAAAAAGTTTCAGAAGATTCTATATGTTTATAGTATCATAAAAATGTTTGAAAAATCTATGTTTAAAGTCAAAACAGACATCTGTTGGAAGGCAGTTGAAAGTGAATATTAATGAGATCTAGGTGCAAAACCAAATTTGCCTTTGTGAGTCAATCCAACTACAAGAGCTGGTCCAATTATAATCTCTCTCTCAATACTCTTTAACACCAGTTACAACCAAATCAGTTCATTAAGAATCCACATCAGAGTAAAAGGTCATGGCTGAAAATGAGTCTATTGCCCATGCCACTCATCAATGCATTTAATGCATTAAAAGTGGTTTCAATTTCAGAATACTAAAAAAACTCATGTTGGAGATTTGTACTGGAATGTGAGAGTAGAAATGTACTTTGGGATGCTTTCCTATTTACATTTTCAGTTATTTGTATCCCCTGTTATGTGCCAAGTGATTGTCAGTTTACAAAATGTGGCACCTATAAATATGCTTTAATTACTCATTTAGTTCAATCATTTAGTCAACAAATACTTACTGAGTAAATACTAAGCCAGTCTGTTCTAGTTCTGGGTATATAGCAATGTATGAGACAGACAAGGTCCCTGTTCTCTTGCAGTTTATATTCTAATTATTGTCTTAAAATAACCAGATAAATGCAGGTATGTGTTACGTATTATACTAGAGTGCTGTTTGGATGCCCTTATCAGGACCAAGGTGCTCATTTGTGAGTTGCTGGAAGTGTTGGCTGCTGATATCTCATAGCCCATCTCTCCCCTCGAATTGCCCTCTATCAAAGGGACCCACCTTGTCCAAGGTTACAATCACTGCCCTAGGGCAGACTACATCAAACGCCTGGTTAATGCAAAGTATAAAAACCTGTTCCCCCTGCATCAATGTGGATAACTCTAAAGATGTGTCTCAGCTCCAGAGATTCCCCGAAGGATCGTCTGAAACTTCTGTTATAATTTCATCACAGTGGAATTTCTACCTCTATCGAGTTCTGCTTCCTGTACTTCCTTAAAGGTGTTGTTCCTGAGGGAACGCCCCACACAAATCTTCATCTCAGATATGCTTCCAGGAAACTCACTCTAAGATGGTGGGTACCAGAAATGGTCCTAAGGAAGTAGACTCTTTGATCTGAATTACCTGCTAAAAGGTGGAAAAAAGCTAAGGTCAGTCTGATAACGTTGTAAGGGTAATGAAGCTTCAGAGATGGTTGAACTCCAACCCCAGCAGCTCTGCTACACCAAATAGAAGGCTTTAATTAAAAAGAGGTAGGACCGGGCTTCCCTGGTGGCGCAGTGGTTGAGAATCTGCCTGCTAATGCAGGGGACACGGGTTCGAGCCCTGGTCTGGGAAGATCCCACATGCCGCAGAGCAACTGGGCCCGTGAGCCAAAACTACTGAGCCTGCGCGTCTGGAGCCTGTGCTCCGCAACAAGAGAGGCCACGATAGTGAGAGGCCCGCGCACCGCGATGAAGAGTGGCCCCCGCTCGCCGCAACAAGAGAAAGCCCTCGCACAGAAACGAAGACCCAACACAGCCAAAAATAAATAAATAAATTAATTAAAAAAAAAAAAGAAGTAGGACCCTAGGACTAGAGATAGGGACATCTGGGTCAATACACTTTAGAACCTGGACACCAAAATCTAGATGAAACCTATGGGCCAATAAATGTTTTTACCTCTTCATGTTAAAGGCTAACCTGCCCCCTTGTTTGCAGATGAGATCTATTTTCAAAAGATAGATAGCACATTATCTCTCAGGATCTATCCCTACCTACCTCTTAGCCACAAAACTCTAGTTAGGGTCAGTCTCAGCATAACTCCCACCTGAGAAACCGTTGGGCCTGCTAAGAGAGGGAAAGGGACTATACACATTGAAAGAGTACAGGGCAACACAACATGAGCTGGTAGGATCCAGGAGAGCACACATGGGACAGGAAAATGAGGTTGCTGGATTAAGGGACGTAAAATATAAAGATGGATAAGAGGGAGTTTATCAACAGGAGAGTACTCTCTTATAATACTGAATTTAACACCTTAGCAAAGACCATAGCAGGTGTTACTAATATCTGCTAAGATGGCTCTTGGCAACTGGAAGGAACTTATGGCACACACTACGTAAAGTATACATCCTAGATCTGCTGGAGTAGACAGTGGAGGAAGAAGAAAAGCTCAGAAAACAAAGCATGCAAAAGTGAATATACTGTACTTTTCAAGGCCTAACAATCCATGAGCCAACTGTGTCCTATGGGAGGACCTAAAGAGCATTCCATTTACCAAAGAACAAGAAATGTGCTGGTGAGAAGGGCACCAGCATCATTGAAAAGCTCAGTTGTGGCTGCTCTCTTTGGGCTGTGACTAACACCAGGAGATGTTATTACAGAACCAAGCCCTTAGTGCCAATGAAGATGATAGGATCATGAAATAGCAGGGGCCAGATGGTAGCACCTTACTGACAAAAGCAAGGTGGGAAATTGCCATAATGATCAGCAATGTTGGAAGGGCAGTCAGGAGGACCAGACTTGTAGGGTTCTATGAAAATGGCTTATAAAATATTTTATTCACAGGTATAAGTGGGAAACCAACAAAAACTTAGCTAAATATATATAATCAAAAGTAATCAGGAGTGGATAAACAGAAGGATGGAGTCAATCATCCCAATGAAAATTCATAACCCTTTACCTAGTTTCTAATCCTGAGCCAATTCTCAGGCCTAAAAACCATTGATTGAAAGATGAGCTGGATCCCTATGAAGAAGAATCCTGCAACAGCACCACAAATGTTTATAACAGTGATCCTTCCACATCAGTGAAGATTTTAAGGGGCAAGTGGTCTGAGACCTAAACAAACATCCATTTGAAAGTAAAGGACAGATTATTGCCTCTTGATTCTCCCAGCAATAAAAAGGAGGCATAAAACTTGCTAGGCCTCTGAGTTATGGAGACAGCATATTCCATACCTGGGAGTGGTGATCCAACCTATTTACTGGACTACAAGGAAAGCTTCCAGCTTTCAGTGGGACCTGCAGTAGGACCTGCTGCTTGGGCCATGTGATCCAGCAGACCCTAGGTTGCTAAATGTATCTGATGGGAGAAGACAACAGGTGGAGTTTAGGGAAGCCACAATGGAGAATCACAACATAGACACTCTAAGGTCTGGAGCAAGGCCATGACATCTGCTGCTAATATGTATACACATATTTGTGATAAATAGCTTCTGGTACACTACCTGGCCCTGGTAGTGAAAAGACATCTGACTATATGAAATCAAGTGAACATGTGGTAAGGGCTGCCCATCCTAAGCTGAATTCTGTCAGATCCATCAAGTCATATGGTCAGGCAGCCCAGCTACAATCACTTGTAAGATGAAAGTGGAATCGGTTATGATCAGTTACAAGGAGGGCCAGAGGGCACTAAAAATATACCAACAGGTGGCCCAGAACTACACAATTTACCACTATAGTAATGGTAACTCTTTCTCAGCTCATACCTACATCACATTGTAGGTAGTGGGGGTCTTTTATGATCAACACTACAGGAGAAAAACAGCTGAGCTTGGCTGATGGATGGATGCAAGCTGAAAATGGACTGCAGCTGCACCACAGTGCCCCTCAGGAGTGATCTGTGTATTAGTTTGCTAGGGCTGCCATTACAAAGTACCACAAACTGGGTAGCTTAAAACAACAGAAATATATTCTCTCACTGTTCTAGAGGCTAGAGGTCCAAAATCAAGGTGTGCTCAGGGCCATCCACCCTCCTAAGGATCTAGGAAAGACTCCTTCCTTGCCTCCTCTAGCTTCTGGTGGTTGCTGGCAATTCCAGGCATTCCTTAACTTGTGGCATCATAACTCCAGTCTCTGCCTGTGTCTTCACATGGCCTTCCTCCCTGTGCATCTGCCTCCAAATCTCCCTCTCCTTGAAAGAACACTTGTCACTGGAATTGGGGTCCACCCTAGTCCAGTATGAGCTCATCTGAATGATTATATCTGCAAAGACCCTATTTCAAAATAAGGTCACATTCACAGGTACCAGGGGTTAGGACTTCAATATACCATTTGGTAGACACAACTCAATTCAAGTCAAAGAACCCTGAAAGACAGAAACAAGAATAAATCTTCCCACTGGGCATAGCTTCAGATAGTGCACTTCATCATTGTATTACTCAGGGTTCTCCAGAGAAACAGAACCAATAAGATATACATATAAGAAGAGATTTATTATTATAGGAATTGGCTCACATGGTTATGGAGCTGAGAAGTCCCACAATCTGCCATTTACAAGCTGAAGAACCAGAAAAACTGGTGGCATAATTCAGTCCAAGTCCTAAGGCCTGAGAATTTGCAAGGTGGGGGGGCAGGTGGTGTGAGAGTGAAAGTCCCAGTCTAAGTCCAAAAGTCCATGAATCAGGAGTACCAAACGTCCAAGGGTCAGAGGAGATGAATGTCTTAGCTAAAACGGAGAGAGCAAATTGGCACATCCTCCACCTCTGTTTTATTCAGGCCCTCAGTGGATTGGATGATGCTTTCCCACACTGGCGAGGGTGACCTTCTTTACTCAGTATACAGATTCAAATGCTAATCTCTTCCAGAAACACCCTCACAGACAAACTCAGAAACTGTGTTTCACCAGATATCTGGGCACCCCTTAGCCCAGTCAAGCTGACACATAAAATTAACCATGGCAATCATCTACTTAGGGTGCAGAGAGAGAAGCGGCTGAAACTAGGAATGTACATAGACTCATGTGGAGAGAGAAGTGGCCGAAACTAGGAATATACGTAGACTCATGTGCAGCAGTGAATTATTTGGCTGGCTGGACAGGTATATGGAAAAAACAAAATTGGAAAATCAGGAACAAAAATGTGTGAGGGAAAGGCATGGGAATGGATTGTGGTAGTGGCACAATGAAGGGCTACAAAGATTCAGCACTTTGTCTCAATTTGGCAACAATTTTAAATGGCCACCATGCTCCAAATTACTGATAGAGAAATGGATTTGGAGAGAAGAGGACTGCTCTGGGATGTTTCTGGAGTAGAGCATGTAGGATGTGCTAGCACTCAGCACCTGGGTGAGTACCAGGCACAGGGTAAGTGCTCGATAAATGTTATAGTTGAGTAAATGACTCTAAGTTCCGGCTCTTCCAATTGAACTAAGGAACTTTAGTGAGGTGAAAAAGGAATTAGGACAGCTTTCTGCATTCTGAAGCCCTCTTTCTGAGGGTTTTCTCTGGTACCTCAAGAGCTATCTGAACTATAAGCAGGTACAAACTAAAATATTAAACATACAACCCTCAATCAATGGGGAGTGTGAGACCCGGTGGATAAATGCCTTAGTTTCCCTGGCCCCTGGTAGAACAGTTCTGAAGCACGTTCCATACATTTTCTCAGAGAATCACCAATGGACTGAGCTCCATTTGACTACAGTGGTAATAGGCTCATTAACATACTCCTTACTGGCTCTCCTCATTACCCTATCTCACTTTCGCCCACTTCCTCACTGTGCTTCCTGGAATCAACTTCCAAATAAGTGGTTGCCTCAGGCTTTGGTTTTAGAGGATATACAAACTAAGACAAATAATAATGATGGTAGTAGAATTTAAATTTATAGATCACCTTTGCCTAAAATTCTGTCTTCTCTCCGTCAATCAAAGTTCTTCATTCTTTAAAACCCAGTTCAAATTTCATCTCCATCAAAAAACTTTCCCTGATCACATCACCCAAAGGGATCATCCCTTCTCTGCTATTTTCCTCTAGAAATGTTATTTGTTGAGCAATTTGGAGTTAATTTTCCACAATCTTATGTCATCGTGGGCTCAGGACTCTTATCCTGCCCCCAGAAGTCTTGCATTTTGCACCCCTAGGCCTCAAAACAAACACATTCTTTCTCTTTCTCTCTCTGGATTTATTTCCCTTAGGACTGGCATGTGTGGCTTTTTATTTCTTTGGAGTAATGAATCTGGAGATTTGGGTTTGAATGTGGGGAAGCAGGCCATTCAGGCCTGTAATTTGTACAAAAAAAGCTACATAGCTCAGCATACTTGAACTTTTCCAAAAGGAGCCAAAAACTACAAATGATGATGACATACTACATGATGGCTTTTATCCTATGTATATATCTTCAAGGCTTTGAGGGCAGAAAGATTTGGTTAATATTCCTCTTCTCCCTGTGAAGCCCTAAGGGACGTATACAGCAAGAGACAGAGCCAAACAAAACAAAGCACCCATTTCTCGTTAGATGGACCTGTTCCTAAAATCCCAGTGTAGAGAGTTCTGGGCTTGCCTCCCTGTGGCCTTAACCTCCAAACCCAAATTTCATGATATAACCACTGTCTTACAAGCCACATGGAACAGAGACTGAATGAAAAAGTGAAATCTATAAAGCGTATACAAAAGAAAAAGAAAGAGAGAGCTCAGGTGAACAGATCTTGTCGTGTAGGAGTTACCCTGTGGAAAAAGGAAGTTGATGTCAGTGTGCGAGCAGGGCTCATCCCAATAGTCCACTTACTACTTCTGAAGCAGGGGCAGAATAGGGAGAGTACATGCATGGGACACATGCATGGGACCTTGTAATGCACACTGACCACAGTTTACCAATAAACATGACACAATCAGAGTCCTCAAATCTATCTATCCAGATTAATAACTTCTCTACTTGGGAGAAATTAAGTAAGAGAGGTGAAAAAGACCAGAGAACTTGAGTATCTTCCCTCTCCCAGAGGACTACACATCTCACCTTATATCCACTGTCCCTAGAAATGTAATCCAATCTATTACATCTTTTTCTTTTATTTTTGGTTCAGGAAATAAATCTCCATACATTTGTTTTCTCTTCCCAAGCACATTATAAAAGTCTAAAGAGAAAGAACTGTCAATGCAAATCAAAACTACAATGAGGTATATCTCCTCACACTGGTTAGAATAGCCATCATCAAAACGTCTACAAATAATAAATGCTGGAGAGGGTGTGGAGAAAGAGAACTCTCCTACACTGTTGGTGGGAATGTAAACTAGTGTAGCCTCTGTGGAAAACAGTATGGAAGCTCCTTTAAAAACTAAAAATAGAGTTATCATATGATCCAGCAATCCCACTCCTGGACATATATCCAGAAAAAATGAAAACTCTAATTCGAAAAGATACATGTCTCCCAGTGTTCATAGCAGCACTATTTACAACAGTCAAGACATGAAAGCAACCTAAGTGTCCATCAACAGATGAATGGATAAAGAATGGAATATTACAATGGAATATTACTCAGCCATAAAAAAACAATGAAATATTGACATTTGCAGCAACATGGATGGACCTAGAGATTATCATACTAAGTCATACAGAGAAAAATAAATATTATATATCACTTACATGAGGAATCTAAAAAATAATACAAATTAGTTTATTTACAAAACAGAAACAGACTCACAGACATAAAAACAAACGTATGCTTACCATAAAGGAAAGGGTGAGGAATAAATTAGGAGTATGGGATTAACAGATACACACTACTATATATAAAATAGATAAACAACAAGGATTTACTATGTAGCACAGGAAACTATGTTCAATATCTTGTAATAACCTATAATGGAAAAGAACTATCTTCAGCTTCCTTTGTGTCTACCACAGTACTGGGGATGTGAAAGGAATAAATAAAATTCTTTAGATAATAATAATTTTAGCAATTATATTTATTGATGGTTTCAATATGCTAGCTATTGTTTTAAGTGCTTTACACACATTAACCAATTTAATCCTCACAACAATTCTATAAGGTATGTACTAGTAACATTCCCATTTTATAGATGAAGGAAATAAGACTCAGGAAGTTCAAGTAACTTCCCTAAACTTGTACATCTAGAAAGTGAAAGAGTCAGGGTTTGAATATTTATCCTATACTGTATGAAGAAGGTGAAATATTTACAGAGGAAGAGAAGATGACAGGGAGGGGCAATCTGCAACATGGGAAGTATATCAATCAGGGTCCAACCAGAGGAGTAAAACCAGTAGCAGATATATACATATATATTAAGAGTTGTTTTTTTTTAAAACAAGAAATTTACTCATGCAATTATGGAGGCTGGCTAAGCAAGTCTGAAGTCAGTAGAACAGACAAGCAGAAAAGGAAGATCCCAAGCAGTTAGAGCTCATGGGCACAGTGTGAAGCTTGGTGTCTATAGGTAGAAACCAGAAAGGAAGATCCAGGAGAAAGGGAGGACAATTACAGGCTTAGTAGCTGTTCCAGATCTCTCCCTCAGGGAAGACCTAGGCCCTCTTTTGAAGGCCTTCCAACTGATTAAGTCAGGTATACCTAGGATAATCTTCATTTTGATTAATTGAAAGTCAACTGATTAAAGACTTTAATCACATCTGCACAATCCCTTCACAGCAGAACCTAGATTAGTGTTGGAATGAGTAACTGGGACAACGTGTGTAAGCTACAAAGTTGTACTCCTTCAACTCTCCTACGAGAATATTTCTTGTAGCCCATGCTAACCAGAAACATACTAGAAAGGGAATTCTGGAGACTACTGTTCATCCTAGACAAGTTGACACATCCCAAAGCCACTAAGGGAGGCAAGCGGATTCCACAAGTCACAGGGCAGGGATAGGGGAAGGGACAGCCAAGACAAGCCCAAGGGCAAGAACACAGAAGAGACAAAACACTCATGGCTTCTTTTAAAAAGGTAATTAAGAAGAGAGTACAGTCATAAAACCCCAATGGGGACTCCAGTACTAGATGGCAGTGCAAATGTTCAATGTTTATGGGAGAAGGAAGAAACCTACTGAGGTAGGAAGGTACCTACAGGACTGGGCACATAGGAAACCCACAAGGATAAAGGACAGGGAGAAGGTGATAGAGTGAGTCCCACGGGGAAAATGAGATAGACCAAGAGTGCAGTATTTCTGAAAATTTTAATATGATTAACTGAATGACCTAGCAGATACAACTCATTCTCATTGTTCTTGGTAGTTATTTGTTATAAAATCACAAAAGAACACTGCATTAGCAAATATCGAACCATTGCTCCTAAGAGAAATACAGCGTTAAGTTCCTGTAAGACTCTGGTCATAACATTTTCACCAACTGATCAATACTTAACGTCGTTTTATGTGTGTTTCTGTTTAAAGCCACCTTATTTAACATTATTGATTCATTAACATTGAATTCTTGGCCAACAGTGTTATAACTCACACCTAAACAAAGTTTATGCAACAGACGTATTTTCCCTATAAGGCACATAGCAGCCTTCTGTACTTAGGAACACTACCATACTTGTGGGCCATATTAAATAGTGAAATCACCAACAAAAAGCACAAATATGCAAAAAACATGGCACTAAATAGACCAACGAAAGGTCTATTTAATTAATTTACAGTATGAGAGTTGAAAAACGAAGGCAGCGTGTCACTTTGTTTGACCTCAGCTGGGAATGTGCATGTCAGAGGACTCAAATTTTTTACCATTCTGTGCATGTGTACAAATGATTGTGAAAACACCACAAGTATTAATTTTGGGGTCATAAATAAATTCTAGTGAGCAGGTAAATTCACAAATATGAAATCTGTGAATAATGAGGATTGACTATACATATGAAGATTCACTCTTGGATTAATGTTAATGGTTAGAAAGTCCCAGTACCTGACAATGACTCCATCCTAGACATATTTCTGATTAAGTCTACACTATGCCAAACAGGAGATAAAAAATGAGCAAGCAATCCATTATCCATGCTCTTCTGGATTCAGGGCATCCCCACATTGAAACTCCTTGGCTTAAAGTCAGCTGATGTAGTCTGTTTGTGGTTTTCAATCAACCACAGACACTACTCTGCTACTGAGTTTGGAGCTATGGTTCACTGCTTCTTATGTTTATCTACCTCTGTGTTTCCACTGTGCCTGGACATGTAAGAGCTGCTTAGTTGTCTTACTCTCATCAACCCTTACTATGTGAGCAATAAAAGATAATTATCTGTGACTCTGCAGCTGCACAGAGAAAGTAAGTGGTGAAAAACACTCTCAGGATGGCAGATCTCACTGAAATGTATCAATTCCAATCTCAAGTGGGCCCTTACTGCTAACTAGCAATTCTAATTTCTCTAATCTATTCCTTTTGCCCTCTCCTATGCAACTATTTCATACATTTACCTCTGTCTTAGTTTTCTTGGAGTGACATAACAAATACCATAGACTGGGTGGTTTAAACAACAGAAACTTATTTTTCACAGTTCTGGAGGCTGGGAAATCCAAGATCAGGGTGACAGCATGGTCAGGTTCTGGTGAGGGCTCTCTTCATGGCTTGCAGATGGCCACCTTCTCCCTGTGTCCTCACTTGGTGGACAGAGTTAGAGAACAAGTTCTCTGGTGCATCTTCCTATAAGGGCACTAATCCCATCATGAGGGCCCCACCCTCACTTCCTCATCTAAATCAAATTACCTCCCAAAGACCCTCTCTTCAAATACTATCACATTGGGTGTTAAGGCTTCATTTGTCTTCATTTGTTTTGTTTTTTAGGTTCTACATATAAGTGAGATCATATAGTATTTGTCTTTTTCTGTCTGACTTATTTCATTTAGCATAATACCCTCAAGGTCCATCCATATTGTTGCAAATGTCAAGATTTCCTTGTATTTATAGCTGAGTAGTGTGTGTGTGTGTGTGTGTGTGTGTGTGTATGTATGTATATATAAAATAGAATACTACTATTATATATACTGTATAATATATATTTATATATCTGTATATGATATATATATATATATATATATATATATATATTATCTCACATCTTTATCCATTCATCCACCAATGGACACTTAGGTTGTTATCTTGTTTTACTTTATTTTTTTTTTATTAATTAATTTATTTTTATTTTCGGCTGCATGAGTCTTCGTTGCTGTATGTGGGCGTTCTCTAGTTGTAGCAAGCGGGGGCTACTCTTCGTTGCAGTGGGCGGGCTTCTCATTGAGATGGCTTCTCTTGTTGTGGAGCACGGGCTCTAGGCGGACAGGCTTCAGTAGTTGTGGCACATGGGCTCAGTATTTGTGGCTCGCAGGCTCTAGAGCACAGGCTGAGTAGTTGTGGTACATGGGCTTAGTTGCTCCGCAGCATGTGGGATCTTCCCAGACCAGGGCTCAAACCCATGTCCCCTGCATTGGCAGGCAGATTCTTAACCACTGCGCCACCAGGGAAGCCCTATTTTATTTTTTACCATAGAACTTATCACAAACTGACATCCATGTTTACTTAATTATTAATAATATAGTCTGTCTGCTTCCCCGTGACAAAAACTCTCTTCTTGACCTAACTTTAATCAGACTCCTCTGAGCTTTCTGCTCAACTAAGTCCAAATATGGACTTCCCTCTCAGTCCTTGGAGAATACAGTTTAAGCAATCAAATACAAGTTCATCTGGCTCACTAACTGTTCCAGAAGAGTGACCACATTCTTTTATTATTATTTTTTTTGGACCACATTCTTTTGTATTACTACTATTCATTAATACCTATAGGAAACAATGGTCTTTAAATGGTGTTAAGCTTTTTCATTGGCTTCTTATATTCCTAACATTTTAAGGTCAAAGTCCTTTGCTCTGGGCTTATCCTATAATATTTGTAATGAGTGAAAAAGCACATAAGCAGGTCAAGGGGGAATGGATTTAGAAAAATCACCCATGGTTCCAGGTAGCTTGTCTCTCAGGAAAAACAAAATCACCAAACAAAACCATATGCTATAGAAATCATTCCTGAATTCCTAGCACAAATAAGTGCCGACTCTTTTTTCTTAGAGACGAAAATAACAAGAATAACAATATTTTAAATGAAATATCATTTTAGCTTTGTGCATTCTATGTTGTCTTTTGTTTAAATATTAATTTGTCCAAACAACTTTCATCATTTCCTCTTAAAATTATTTAATTCTAGGTTCACCAATTAGGGAATACAATACTGTATTTTCATAATTGGGATCATAATTTTGTATAGTGTGATTCAAGTTTACTGGTACATTTAGAGATTTTTGTACATATCCTTAGGGATAATGTGATAGGAAGGCTGAGCTACATATCTTGATTCTATAATTTTAAAAAATTTGTTTGGCACGGCATAGTAAAATTCACAGTAATGATACCTTATTTCTGCAGTGCCTTTCACCTGAAAACCCAAAACATTCAACATTTAGAGTACATTATTAGGCTGTACTATATTTTAGAAATTTTTAATTTTTCCATTATTTGTCTTACTTCTTAGATTTGTTGGTGCCTTTGGTATTTTAAAAGAAAGTCTTGTTAACTCTTGATAGAGAGACAGCTCAAAGAATTTTTACAAACAATGTAATTTAGTTTCTACAGTAGCATAAAAAGAGTATAAAGGTTATTCTCAGCCCAGACAGAGGAAAAAACAATTGATTAAAAGTATTTTTAATATTTTGAACATCTACTATGCACTAAGCCCCGTGCCAGGCACGCTACATTTGATATCTTATTTAAACCTCACAAGAATTCTCCAAGATAGATATAATTATTTTTAATATACACAGAAGAAACCATACGTAGCATGGTTTAAACTACCTAAGAGTTCTCAGTAAAAAATCTGGATTGGAATCCAGATTTCTCCAGCTACATTTTTTAACACTCTGGTTGCTTCACAATTAGAAGGATGTAGAGAAGAGAGTGGAAGATGTTTTTATTATCCAAATTTTTCTTTGCCTCTTTCATTTATTAACAATCTCAACTGTTCATTTAAAAGTTAGATTCAGAAGCAGGAATCAAAAATACTGACAGATATTCTTCATAAGAGTTTATATCTTTGAATGGCACAGTGTGGATGGTCAGATGACTTAAAGTTAGTGGGTTTGTTTACGTGACTCGAGATCCTGATGTTACAGGATAAGGCAATGTTTCCCAAAGCATGCCACATATACCACCACTGACCTACAAGATAATTTTGTTAACATTTGAACATTTTACTAGTTATATATTTTTAACATCTATCAGAAAACAAATTAACTAGCAGAACAAACTCTTACTCTTATGGATGTTATTACTTACAACAAAGCCAAAATAGGTAGTCTACTTTGCATAGAGTGAGTTTGTTTACTCAAGCAGATCCATGAATGGGTCAAACCTTCAATAATTAAAACTTCTGCTTTGGATGTAAGGGTAGTATGAATGAACAGATAGCTGGTACAGATTCTTGTATATCAAATTTCCATTCCCATCATCATGTATTTCTTACTAATGTATCAATCTATCACATCAGGAAGTCAATCATAGTTTACTATATGAGTATATACCATTGTGAATTATAATCTGGGTTGAGTTATTTGTGTTTTAATTGAAACTATCATAGGTTTAAAGAGATTTTTAAGCCTAATAAAAGAAATTTATAACAAATATGAACACTAATGGTGAAAACAATAAAGTCACAATAACGACTGAATCACTTGTTAGTGTTAAAGACATACCAGCTTCAACAAAAAACAAAATATTGCACAAATATGACAAATACTGTTTGAAATTTGGAATTTGATTGCCAGCTGAGAGCTAACCTATTTTATTACATGTTGTGTTTGGAAACACTAGTGTCATTTTGACACATACAAAGAACACTATGAGAAACTTACCAAAATTACTGAAGCAAAACAGAAGGACATTCAAGCACCCTAGAAACTAACATGCTGTATAATAAGGATAAGAGTACAAAAGCTTTATGGTGTTGTGAGGTAACTGGTGAAACACATAGAATCCTCATGGCAAAAATGTCAAAGCAATGATTGGGGACAAAACAAGAAAAATGATTGATAAGGTGCCTCTGTCAAATAACAGGGTTCATTTTAGAATTATAGTTATGAACAGAAAGTAAAGCAGCAATTATTATTCAGAGAATGACAAAGTCAATACAATTTTCTGCAGACTGATGAATCCACTAACAATGTATAGTCAGAAAATCTTTGACTAAATCTGGAAAAATGCAAATAAAAGTAGTCTACAAAAACTTTTTCACTGTCAAATTGTACAACTGAGGAAGTGATTTAATATTTATTGATGAATTCAGATAATCAATAACAATGACAATAAGTGATACTGGGCTAAACCCAGGTGTCAAAGACAATTCGTTCAACAAGAAGACTTGATTAATACAGCTGAGCTATTGCACATATACTTACAGTTGTATTCACAGAGAAATCCTAGTCAATAGAGATACACATAAAGATCTAAGAAAAGTATTTATTAAAATTGTCAATCATACACAGGCCTCTGAGTTCTCAAAATTTTCTCAGGCTCTGCAAAATATAGCATAAGTTAAAAATCAGAAATTACTGTCATATGTCATTTGTTAGATTCCCTGCTGCTGACAGGAGTCCTTACATATTCATTCAAGTTGATATATCCAAAAAATATTGCATAACCAGTCGTAATATGGTTGTATCACAGATATAACCTTTCTTCCAGAATGATTTGAAGTTCTACTGCAACATGAATAGCTAAAATAACTTTGAAAAGGAACAAAATTGGAGGTCTTACATCTACCTAATTTCAAAACTTAGTATAAAGTTACAATAATCAAGACAGTGTGGTATTAGCATAAATGGAGGCATACA
The DNA here is from genome assembly GCF_028564815.1 of Eubalaena glacialis. NCBI lineage: Eukaryota > Metazoa > Chordata > Mammalia > Artiodactyla > Balaenidae > Eubalaena > Eubalaena glacialis. Next base: position 55,348,315 of record NC_083721.1, read on the forward strand.
GATAAATGCAACAGAAGTGAGAATCCAGAAAGAACCCTTACTTTTATATTCAATCGTTTCTTTGACAAAGTGCCAAGACAATTCAATGGGAAAAAGATATTCTCTTCAACAAATGGTGCTGGGACAATTGAATATATTTACAAATATGAACCTTTTACTAACACCATTAACTGAGTCAATTAGCTAGCTCACATATAAATAATTCAATAATGGATCACAGACATAAAGAGCTAAAACCATAAATCTTCTAGGAAAAAAAATTTCTGTGACACATTAGGCAAAAAGTTCTTAAATATGTTACAGCAATCACAAATTACAACTGAAAAAAAAAAAACTGATGAATTGATATTCAGTAAAAAATATTCAGTAAAACCTTTTGTGCTTAAAACACACCATTAAGAAAATGGGTTGTCCCACAGACCAAGAGAAAATATCTGCAAATAATATATCTGATAAAGGATTGTACTGGGAATATATTAAAAGTTCCTACAATTCAATAAGAAGACTATATATAACCAAATATAAAAATAGGCTTGAAGAGACATTTCATCAAAGAAAACATATAAATGGGTATACTCAAATAAAAAACACTCAAGATCCTTAGTTATTAGTGAAGTACAAATTAAAAACATAGTAAGATACCACTACACATTCACTAGAAGAGATATAATCAACAACACAGGCAATACCAAGTATAGGTGAGGATGTAGGAAAATTCAAACCCTCATACACTGCTGGTGGGAATGTAAAATAATACAGCCACTTTGGAAATAAGTTGGGTTATGTATTTAAAAATTTAAATATAGGGCTTCCCTGGTGGCTCAGTGGTTGAGAATCTGCCTGCCAATGCAGGCGACATGGGATTGAGCCCTGGTCTGGGAAGATCCCACATGCCGCGGAGCAACTAGGCCCGTGAGCCACAACTACTGAGCCTGCGCGTCTGGAGCTTGTGCTCCACAACAAGAGAGGCCGCGACAGTGAGAGGCCCGCGCACCGCGATGAAGAGTGGCCCCCGCTCGCCGCAACTAGAGAAAGCCCTCGCACAGAAACGAAGACCCAACACAGCCAAAAATAAATAAATAAATAAATAAATAAGCTTTCATTAAAAAAAAAAAAAATTTAAATATAATCTTATCATATGAACAAGCAATTCCAGTCCTAAGCATATACCCACAAGAAATGAAAATATGCCTGCAACAATAGATGAATGGGTAAAGAAGGTGTGGTATATATATACAATGGGATACTACTCAGTCATAGAAAATAATGAAATTTTTCCATTTGCAACAACATTAATGGACTTGGAGGATATTATGCTAAGTGAATAAGTCAGACAGAAAAAGACAAATACTGTATGATATCACTTATATGTGGAATCTAAACAAAAAAAGAAACAGACTCACAGATATAGAGAACAAACGAGTGGTTACCAGTGGGGAGAGGGAAGAGGGGAGGGGCAAGATAGTGGCAGGAGATTAAGAGGTACAAACTACTATGTCTAAAATAAATAAGCTACAAGGCTATATTGTACAGCAGGGGGAATATAGCCAATATTTTATAATAACTATAAATGGAGTATAACCGTTAAAAATTATGAATCACTATGTTGTACACCTGAAACATATAATATTGTACATCAACTATACCTCAATAAAAAATTTTAAAACTAATCAACCTGAAAAAAAAAAAGAAATGAAAACATGTCCACACAAAGATTTGTTCATGAACGTTCATAGTACTATTATCCATAATATACATCAATTGGTGACGGATAAACAAAATGTGGTATCCATACAATGGGATACTACTAAGCAATAAAAGGGAACCAATATTTATATATTCTACAAACTGGACAAACCTCAAAAACATTATGCAAATTGAAAGAAGACAGGCACAAAAGAATACATATTGTATGATTCCAGTTACATAAAATATCCAAAAAACACAAATTTATAGAGCTAAAAAGCAGATCAGAGGTTGTCTGGGACTAGAAGTGGGAGAGAGGATTGACTCAAATGATTGACTTTAAATGGATTCAAAGGAATATTGAGGGGTGATGGAAATGTTCTAAAACTGGATCATAGTAATGGTTACACAACTTTATAAATTTCCAAAATAAATAAACAAACAAACAAACAAATAAATAAGGATGAGAATTAAGCTGATGTCAGTTGCCCCAATGCAGTGTCACAAACCCTTGCCAGTTTCCAGAATTTAGCCAGTTCTTTGACTCATGACCCATCGACTAAAGGAATGACTAGGTCCCCATGAGAAAGTACTCTGAACACAGAGATAGTAATTGAGTCACTTGTTCTCTAAAGTAATCTGATTATTTATTTGGGTAAGTGTCCATGGTAGAAAGGGGAAACCTCAGCTCTTATAATGGCTCTTGAATAGAAAGTCTGAATCAACATTGATAACCTGAGGAACTGAAATGCTATAATGTCTACATCAGTGGTTTTCCACCTTCAGTGTACACTGAATCACCAAGAGAGCTTGTTAAAGCATAGATTCCTGAGCTTCTTGCCAACAGAGAGATTCTGTTTAGTGAGGTTCTGAATTTCTAACAAGCTCCCAGGTTATGAAGAGGATGCAGGTCCACAGACCACACTTTCGGTGGCACTTGTTTACACGATACCATGATGAAAAACTTACATTTAATCCACCCATGGTCTGGGTCTGAGACAACTACTCTCTTAGGAAAGTTGCTTACAGGGCATGCACATGAATCACAAAATTATATAAACATGAAAATATAACTCAGTAATGACATTTACACCAATGTGCATGGAAATTACATCACTACCTGCACTTCATCAAGAATAACTGTTTCACTCCTTAAATTTGACTCAATCTTTTAGTTCAATCGTTGGAACTCATTCTGTCTTGTAATTAAGAAATATTATCCATTGTTTCCAATGAAATATATGAGTAAACACAATGTATTAATATTTTGTTTAAATACTATGCTCCATTGGTAAAAGCATATGTTATTACATGGAAGACAGCTTGTTACAATGCAACTGAGCCCCGCAAAAGAAAACATGCTACTATATATAAATTCAATTAATCACTGGCCTATTACAATGATGACTAAAAACAAAAATACTCAGGCAACGTTCTTCAAGTACTGAACTAAACTCTAATCTAAACAAACAACACAGAGCCAGATTTCACCTAAAAGGTACAAGAGAATATCTCCACACCTGGCCATTGCTATAAATGTTGTCAAACAATGATGTGCTGCCTTTGTTCCTTGCCCTCACTTTTATTGTATGAAACTTCATATTGATATCATCAAATAAAATGAAACATTTCCTTCCAAGCATTGCTACCCGGTAGAGTCAGGAACATGATGCAAGAAGTTAGATCACATCATGGGTAACTGCTAGATTGTTGCCTTTAAAATAACGTGTGTGTGTGTGTGTGTGTGTGTGTGTGTGTACTTTGAGCTGAAATATGTCAGCCCCATTGCCAGAAGCTGATTATTATTACAGAGGTGTAACAGCTTTCAGAAGAATTTCTTAAAGCATTTTACTTTTATCACAGAAAAAACTTCAGAACATTCACATGAATTCAAGAAAAAGCTATGCCTTTCAATGCCATGTAACTTCTCAATACACCATTCTTGCTCTTACATTTATACCATTCAAATGACTAGGGGCATGTATCTATTCCTCTGCCCTTTTTGTCCCTCTCTCTAATGAACAGGATATTACCTGCCTCCTCACTGAAATATGGTGGGGCTACAGGAGCCACCACTATTATGAAATTGCTTTAAATTTCTGTTCAGAAACCTTGTCAAATTTTCTGTTTAAAATTTTGTTCATAAATGTGCTAGAAAGAATAAAGCTTTGGGGAATACATCAGTGCTGTGGATTTCTGTGAAAGCACATTTTGGTACAATTCTAATTTGGCCAAGAGGGTAATGAGTCATTCCTGGGTGGCTTCAGGACAGTGATCTAGACCAGAAGTACTGCAGCCAAGAGAGAGCAGGCTACTCAGACCCTTCATCCCTCAGTACCTGACCTGACTTCCAAGAGGCCCTCATGGGAGGTGAAGACCCTAAGGAGAGGCCACAGAAAGATATTTTCTCTGATTTGCAAGTCTGCTGACACCTCCATAAATTAATGTAGCAAGGATGAAACTTCCCAGCAATGTTGCTGTTCAACCACCATCCATGTCAGATATAAATGCATTACTTGTCTCTTAAAAAGTGCCTCCTTTACATATGGACACCAAGGGCGGAAAGAGGAGGTGGGATGAATTGGGGTATTGGGACTGACATACATACACTATGTATAAAATAGGTAACTAATGAGAACCTACTGTATAGCACAGGGAACTCTACTCAATGCTCTGTGGTGACCTAAATGGGAAGGAAATCTAAAAAGGAAGGGATATATGTATACATATAACTGATTCACTTTGCTGTACAGCAGAGACTAACACAACATTGTAAAGTAACTATACTCCAATTAAAAAAACAAAAGTACCTCCTTTTGGCAGTCTTCTTTCCTTATTTTTGTCATTTAAAAAAAAAGAGGAAGAATAGTTAGATAGCTAATTGTATTATCAGGAAAACACAACTCAAATATGTTTGCATGAAAAGAATATTTCTTGAAGATACTGGATTATGCCCCAGAATCAAAGGAAGAATGGCAGGAACATGGGCCCCTTGGGAACAGGGCCAGGACCAGGCCAGGGACTCGAATGTTGTCAGCCCTGTCCCTACTTTCTTTGTCTGTCCTATTATATTCATCACTGCATGATGCTGTTTTTCTCTCAGATTTTTCACACAGCAGGTGACATGACCACATTTTCACAGCTTCTGAACACAGAATAGAGATAGCTTTTCTCTCCCAACTTCTGTTTAGAACATCCTACAGGACCCTGGCTAACTTGGTCTAGACCCCTTGCAGCCTCCTTAGCCAGGTCCCTGCAACATCAATGGTTGGCCCAGTTAGGCTGGTTGTCTACCCCTGTGACCAGGTACTGAGACTATAATGGTGTGATTGGCTGCCCCAGCAAAACTGCAGAGGTACTTGCCCCAAAGGAGCAGGGTGCCAGGGCAGAGTGACACAACAGCGCTCATTCCTGCTTCAAAACAGCTCCCTCAGCTCTCAGCTACAGGAAAGTTATTTTCTCCATCTATAAATGAGAAAGTAGAATAAGACACAGATTAAGATGCACACACACAGAGTAACAGTGGACCTGGAATGGAGTCAAATCATATACATGATATTCAAACAACATCATTTCTGAGGATTTTAATAAACATACCTCTCATAGCGATCTACTATTGATATAGTTAGGTTTTCAGAAATCTGGTTTTAGGAAAAGCTGAGAATTTTAGACTTTCAAATTGACTAATCAAATACCTGCTTTTAGAAAGGTCAGGGAAGACAGGAGAAAATTTCCAATATATTCTCCAACAGTCTGGAGACATATTATTCAGAATATCTCTAGTGACCCAGAAAGCGGAAGTTAGATGGTGTTTTGAGTATTTTTTGTCTCTATTCTCAGACTCTCCTTTCTTCACCTTTCATCTCTGGAGAACAGGGAGAATTCTTTTGAGTTCAGCTCTCTGACAAATGATCAGTCGTTATTTAAAAGTATCTAATGGCCTAAAATCTAAAACTTTGGAATTATGTATGCTATTCAGTCAATTGTTTTTGTTAACTAGGTGGCTTAATTAATGAATGGTACAGGTTGAAATTGAGACATCATTATAAGCCAGGAGAAATATTTTATTTGCATGTAGTTCTTGCAATATAAATGTGACTAATTTTTTTATGAGAGTGAAAGAATCCTAATAGGAACTGAAGGCAAAGCTTATTCAAAAACACTTCAGGGGCTTCCCTGGTGGCGCAGTGGTTGAGAGTCTGCCTGCCAATGCAGGGGACACGGGTTCGAGCCCTGGTCTGGGAAGATCCCACATGCCGCGGAGCAACTAGGCCCGTGAGCCACAATTACTGAGCCTGCGCGTCTGGAGCCTGTGCTCCGCAACAAGAGAGGCCGCGATAGTGAGAGGCCCGCGCACCGCGATGAAGAGTGGCCCCCGCTTGCCGCAACTAGAGAAAGCCCTCGCACAGAAACGAAGACCCAACACAGCCATAAATAAATAAATAATTAATTAATTAATTTTAAAAAAAATAAAAATAAAACCTAAATTTCTGTGTATTTAAAAAAAAAAAAAACACTTCAGGCTTTAGAAAATTAAATCAAATTAAGTAGATTATTAAACTTTATACAAAACTGTAAAAGCAAATATTAAATAACAGTGTCTCAACTGATTGGATATAACCCAGGTTGAAGCAAAATTTTAAGGAGAGGTTTTGACCTGATGTAATTACAGACAATCACATAATCTAAGCATTAAAAATGCTTAATTCTATAAATTTACATACACTTTAAGTTTTTAATAAGAATAATGTTACTTGTCCAGCCCAGGGTTCACAGATATTTTTGTAACATAAATTAGAATAACTTGATGATATTTGGGTTTTACAAATAGTATAAAGACTAAACCATGGTACATAATTTAGTATTAAGTCACATAATCCAAAGGCATGTGTACCTGATTTCTCACAGGAAGATATAAAACAACCTCTAAAGCAAGCTTAAAACTGTTATTTTGGAAGCATTAGGACATAATGGACATGTGTCATGGTCAGATAATATGCATGAGTTTTGAGATACTAAATTCTGTTCTTTTATTATAGAAAGGCCAGAACTAGATGCAATATGGTATAGGGGAAATAACACTGGCCTAGGAGTCAGGATGTCTGGACTTCAGTGCTTTCCACGACCAGACAGCCAGGTAACCTTGAACAAGCCTAAAAACCTCTTTGGGGCTTAGTTGTTTTTGTAAAATAAGAGGATTTGATAAATGGTCTCAAAGTCCATTCCAGCTCTATAATTCCATGACTCCACCCATATATGTTAATGTGATAAGCACAGTGCTAAATAATTCAAAATATGTTACTACCTCTCCATTGTTTCCTCTTTTCTTTCCTTTTTCTCTCAATCCTTTTCATGACTCCAAGCACATTCTCAACACATATTTATCCCTGTATCTTCAATACCTAGTGTACAGACTGGCCAAAATTGTGGTCTATAAAAAGGGCTGTCTATCTTCAAGAAACTCAATCTAATACAGCAAACATATAAATAAATTGCATTACTGTGATTCAAGTCCAAAAATACATTAGTAATTTATATTCTTCACAAAGACAGTACAACAAAGAGACCAATGAACTGTTCTTTAAGCTAACCCAAAGAAACTTAATTAAGCAGGGAACATCTCAATATTTGATATGGATTTTTTTTTAATGATAAGGAACTAGTCGGGCAATAGAGGGAACAGAATGTTCGTTGAAGCCATGACATAGTAGTGTGTTCTGCTTAGGTGCAGATACAACAATTCTAATTGTCATGAATTTCCTGTGCTTGAACATCAGATTTCTTAGGATATACCATCCTTTCTGAGTGCTTTTTTTTAAAAAACTTTTTTAGTTTAGAGCTGCAGCTGAAATATCTCTTTGACATTTGGTACTTCTTGATTATTATAGATATACATACAATATTAAAGATTATATTCTTATATATTATCTGGAGGCTCTCTATTCAGTTCCATTGATCAGTATGCCTATCCTTTAACAAATATTAAATATAATAACCACTGTAGCATTGTAACATATCATGATATCCTCCCACCTTATTTTTCTTCTTTAAGAATGTCTTGTCTATCTTTGAGTTTTTGCTCTTTCATACAAAATTTTAGTATCAGCTTGTAAATCTTCACTAAAACAAAACTGTTGAAATTTTTATTGGCATTTCATTAATTCTAAAGATTAATTTGGGGAAAACACAAATCTTTGTGATATTAATCTTCCTATCCACGAAATATTATGTCTTTTCATTTATATAGGTCTACTTTAACATCATTCAACAAAGTTTTAAATTGTTTCCATATAGGTTCGCCTACCTTGTTAGGCTACTTACTCTGTACCTATTTTTGTTGCTGTTATAAATGGTATTTTAATGCTTTTTATTTCTTTTTCATGTATTACCATGTTATCTAGGATCTCCAGTACAATGTTAAATGGAAATGTTGATAACAGACAACCTCCTGATTTTCAATGAAATGTTAATATATTTTACCAATAAGAATGTGTGCTGTTCATTTCTGACAGACTCTTTATCAAAATTAAAAAATACCCCTCTAATCCTATTTTTCTGAGTGTTTATCGTGAATGTGTTTTGACATGTCAATGCTTTATTTGCATTAACTGAAATAAGATTATGTTTTTCTTCTTTAATTTACTAATGCAGTGAATTACATTAATGATATTTCTAACAGTAAACTCTCTTGCATGCTTGGAAAAAACCCAATTTGGTCATGATATGTTATTTTTTTTATACCTCACTGGATTTGATTTGCAAATAGTTTCTTTAGGATTTTTGCATCTATGTTCATGCCTGATACGGAACTGCAAATGTGATCCCTCATACAATCTTTTCCAGTTATTTACTGCTGCAAAACAAGGTTCTCCCAAATAAAGAGGCTTAAAACAATAGCACCATTTATATTATATCTCCTGATTTTATGGGTTGAAAATTTGGGCAGGGTTTCACTGAGAAATTTTTCAACTCCATGTGGCACTTACTGAGATCACTCAGTGATATTCAGCTAGTGACTGGACTGCGCTGAAGTTCATGACAAATTCAATCAAATGTCTGGTGCCTTAACAGGGAAGGTTGGAATGCTAAGCTCAGCTGGGTTCCTATATATAATCTCAGGGCCTCTCCACACGGTCTATGTAACAGGGTGGTCACGCTTCTTACATAATGGCTCAGGGCTCCAAGAGACCAAGGCAGTACTCGCCAGTCCCCTTAAAAGCTAGGGCCACAACTGGCATAGCACCATTTCTGCCATCTGCCATCACTTATTGTTAAGACAGTCTCAAGCAGTGACTATCATAGAGGGGAAGTAAACCCCACCTCTTGATGGGATTTATCAAACCCCATCTTGAGTATCAAAGAGTGTGCATACACTTTTTTTTTTATCTACCACAATACCTGTTTATAATTTTGTTACAAGGCCAAACTATTTTAATAACGAGTTTGGAATATCTCCTCTTTTCCTATTGGCAAAAAAACATGTAGTAAGATTGTAATCATCTGCTCCTTAAATGCTTGGTAGAAGTTTCCTTTAAAACCATCTGTCCCTGTTTTCTTTTTTGCGAAGATAATGATCCTAAGAATGTTGAGGCTTTCTATTTCTTCTTGAATTAGTTTTGGTAAGTCATTTATATGAAATTCATTTTGTCTAAGTTTTCAATATACTGGTACAAAATTATTCATTGTATTCTCTGTTTGTTCTGTACAGAATCCAGTTATATCAATTTTATTAATAATATTACATGTAATTACTTTATCAATCTAGCCAAAATTTGACTTTATTAATATTTCAGAAACTGAAATATTAATATTTCAGAAACTAACATGGTCATTTCTATTGAATGTTTGAGTCTTTCTCCTTATTTAATGTGCTAATTTTTACTAATTCTTTCTCTCTATTATTTTTTTTTAACATCTCTTATTCTCATCCATATCTAAGAATTTTATATCTTATATCTAAGAATTCTTTATACATTCTGAATACAAGCTTTTTGTTGATTATAAGCGTTATGAATATGCTTTTCCACTTTGTGGCCTGCCTTCTCACTCCTTTGATGAATGCAAGTTCTTAACTTTAAGGTACTCACTCTGGTGTATCAATCTTTTATGACTAATGTTTTATGTGCACTGCTTAAGAAATCTATCACTATCCTCAAGGTCATGAAAATGTTCTATATTTCCAAAAAGATCTAACATCCACCTGGAATTCATATTTGCATGTGATATCAGGTATCACTTTTGCCTGTGGTGATATCTGGTTGATCCAGAACCATTTATCAAAAAGATCTTCCTTTTCCTTCTGTTCTGTAGTTCCTTCTTTATCAGAAATCAAGTAGACATATATGTGTGTGTTTGTTTCTGGGCACTAATCTGTTATCTTGGGCTATTTATCCATCCTTGTGCCAGCACCACATTGAAATTACTATAACTTCCTAATAAGCTTTATATCAGAGAGAGCAAGTTCTCTAATCTTGTTCTTCTTCAAGATAATTGATTATTCTTGACTCTTAGCTCTCTGCATTAATTTTAGAATCTACTTGTTGATTTCCACATAAAAATCAGTCAGAATTTTCATTGGGATTGCACTGAATTCAGTGGCTCATATTGGGGAGAATGGACATCTTTAAAATATTGACTCAAGCCATGAATATAGCATATTTTTCTACTAATTTCAGCCTTAAATTTTTTTTCTCTTTATTTTTTACTGTTTTTTTGAATAGTGGTCTTGCACAACTTTTGTCATATTTATTCCTAGGTATTTGTTGTGTTTTTTTGTTTTTTGGGGGTTTTTTTGACTACGTTGGGTCTTCATTGCTGTGCGCGGGCTTTCTCTAGCTGCGGCGAGTGGGGGCTGCTCTTTGTTGTGGTGCACAGGCTTCTCATTGCAGTGGCTTCTTTTGTGGAACACAGGCTCTAGGCATGCGGGCTTCAGTAGTTGTGGCACGTGGGCTCAGTAGTTGTGGCTCACGGGCTCTAGAGCGCAGGCTCAGTAGTTGTGGCACATGGGCTTAGTTGCTACGCGGCATGTGGGATCTTCCCGGACCAGGGCTCGAACCTGTGTCCCCTGCATTGGCAGGCAGATTCTTAACCACTACACCACCAGGGACGTCCCTGTTGTGTTCTTTATTAAAGCTACTGCAATTGTTATTTTCTTTTATTTTCTAACTCATTACATAAAAATATAAGTGATGTTTTCATATTGACCTCGCATGCAGCAAATCTACTAAAATCATTTATTAATTCTAATAATTTATCAGTGATTCTTTTGGATATTCTAAGTACAAAATTATATTGTGTATGAATAATGATGTTTTCTTTCCTTTCGAATTATAATATTTTTATTTCTTTTCCTGATTTACTGCACTGGCTAGGACCTATAGCAAAATGTTGACTTAAGTGATGACAACTAGTATGCTTCCTATCTCAGAGAGAAACGTTACACCATTGAATATGATGCTTACTGTAGTTTGTTTTGTTTGATTTGTTTGTTTTGGAATATCCTGTATATATCCTGTATCAAACTAGGTCAATATTTTACAATTTTTATATATTGCTTGATTCAATTTCCTAATTGAACGTTTAGGACTTTCACAATTATGAGTCAGTTTGGCCTATAGTTTTCATTTTTCAAATCCTTTTAAAAATTTTATTATGAAAATTATACTAGCCTCATAAAGTAAGCTGGGAAGTGTTTCCTCCTGTTTTATTCTCCAGAAAAAAATATAGAATTAGCACTTTTTTCCTAAGTATTTTAAAAAATTTACTGGCAAATACCTTTATTCAAGAATGTTCAAATTTTCTATTTTTTCTTAGGTCAGTTTTAATATTATGGTTTTTTAGGACTCTGTTAATTTCATGTAAATTTTCAAATTTATTGGCATGAAGCTGGATACACAGGATCTGTGGAAACATCACCTTTTCATTTCTAGTGTTAAGTATTTCTGCCTTCTCGCTCTCTTTTCGTTTTTATTCCTTGATCAGTCTCATAATGGGTTTGTCAATTTTATTGTTCTTTCCAAAGTACCACTTCTTGGTTTTGTTGATCTTTATCATTTTTTTAAAATCTACCACTGATTCCTTTTCTTCTCTTTAAGATTTCTATCCTCCCTGTACTCTCTTCAGAATTCATTTGCTATTTTTTTCTAACTTCTTGAGATAGATGCTTAACTCATTTAACCTTTCTTCTCTTCTAATATATGTATTTAAAACTAAAAATTTGTCTTTCAGTATGGCTACATGCCATGAGCTTGACAGGTAGTATTTTTCTTAACATGTAAAAATGTTTCCTAATTTCCATTGCAATTTCTTCTTTGACTCACAGATTACTTAGAGGCATACTGTTTGTTTACCAAACATTTTAGGGGATTTTCTACTTACCTTATTGACTTTTATCTTAAGTCCACTATGGTCAGTGAGCATACTCTATTTTATTTTAATAACTTTAAATGTGTTGAGACATGCTTTCTGGTGTAGCACATATTAACTTTTAGTAAATTTTCTCTCATCACAGAGAATCAAGCTAAAAATGTCACCATTTGGTGTTGATTTTTCTTACTTTCTTTGAATAATTGACTATTTGAGTTATACCCTCTTTACTGTTCTTTTTTTATTGGGATAGGGGTTATCCTGAGAGATTAAAACATAGATTCTTGATTTAACAGAGTCTAACATAATTTAGTACTTTTACTTCTTCCAAGACAATACAGGACCTCATATCTACCACTCCAGATTTTTATGACACTGTTATCACATGTTTTAACTCTACATATTTTAAAATCCAAAGATAGTAACATTGTTATTATTGTTATTTTAACAGTAAACTTTTCTTTAGGTTTACCTACATATTTACTCTTTTTGGTGCTCTTTACTTTTTCTTGCATTTCCAATCATCTGTCTGGAATCATTCCCCCTTTCCTACTGAAGGACATGCTTTAGTATTTCTTTTAGTGTGAATCTGCTAATGATGAATATTCTCAGTTTTGGGTTGTATGGAAAATGCTTTTACTTCACTTTCATTCATAAAGAAAATTTTCACTGGAAATAGGACTCCAGATTAGCAGTCATTTTCTTTCAGCACTTACTTCACTGTCCTCTAGCTTCCATGCTTCTATTTAACTCATTAACTTGAATCTTTCTTCTTTTCTAGTATATGTATCTATAACCAAAAATTTCTCTCAACATGGCTTTAGCTACATACCATGAGTTTAGAGAGTTAATCCTATTTTTATTCCTTTGGGGTTACAAAAACTTTTTTTCTGGCTGCTTTTAAGTATTTCTCTGTCTTTGTAGTTCACCAGTTTTACTATGATGTGCCTATGTGTGATTTTGCTTTTATTTACCCTGCCTGGGTTTCATAAAGTACCTTGAATCTGTGGCTTGATGTATTTAATCACATTTGAAAAATTAAAAGTCCATTATCACTTCAAATATACTTCTGCTTTATTTTCTTTCTCCTGTCCTCCAGGAACTCTAATTATCCATGTGTTAAACATTTCTCAGACTATCCCCTCAGCATCCCCAAATATTTTATCTATTTTCTATCTTTAAAAAAATATTTTCTTCAAACTATCTTCTGATTCATTAATTCTCTCTTCTGCTGGATTTAATCTGATGTCCAGAGTATGTTTAATACTCTTTATTGAATTCTCATTTTCAGGGATTTAAAAAAATGTGTTTAGTTCTAGAGTTTCCATTTCATTCTCTGTTAAAATTCTCTTGAACATTGTCAGCATAGTTACTTTAAAATCTGTGTCTGGTACCTCTATTTTCTGGATCCATTGTGGATCTATTCCATTATTTATTGTTTCTCTTAAATTTTGATCATATTCTCTTATAAACTTATGTGCCCTTTAATTAGTTATTTTCTTGAGTGCCAGATATTATATATAAAAGTTTTTAGAAATAAATTTAGGCCTATATTATCTTCCCAAAGAGAGATTTGATATCTCTTTTGGCAAGTGGTTAAGGGCTTTAACAATCTGGGGTCACTTTAATGCAATTTTAGAAACTGAAATTATTTCAAGCTAGGTTTCAGTCCCTGCAAGGGTTTGCTTCATTTCTCATTCACTACTACTTCTAGAGTGTAGATATGGTACTATAAAAAAAGAAGAAAAGAAGGTAAGAAAGAGAGAAAGGAACACTAAATCAAAAGGGTCTCAACTCAGAGCAGGAGGATTCTACCACTTCTCACTTTTCTTAATAGGCCCTGCTCTCCAATATTTTGGAAAAACACAGGAGCCTAAATTGAATATACTATCATCATCCAGAAAAGAATTAAATTTGTTTCTTCTGAGACCCAGTTAGCACTACTGACTTGAGAACACCCTAGCCCTTTCCAAGATCCACAGCTTAATCTGCGAGTCTTGGTATCAGCCACTCAACTTTGTTACATACCTAAGTCTTAGTCTCCTTATCTTATCTCTGGCATTACAACCAGTGTAACCCTGCTTTTTCACAGATGCTTACTCATTCCTCCAATTTTACGTCATAGATTATTTTTTCTGCTTTCTTCTTCATGTGTTTGTATGTTTGGGGCTCTTGGAGATTTTCCTTTCTTCCTGCAAGCTCAGTGATGCAAGAAAATTTGCTTAACAGGATTTATGCAGAATCTTCTTATCATATGGTAGAAAGTCCAGAGCAAAAGTCTCTGCCTTCTTTTTTCCAAGTTATCATTTTGTGAGCTTTTTGAGGACAACAACATTCTCAGAAAACTTACCGATGGCTGCCAAGTTTAAGCTTAGAGCTCTCATGGAAAAAACTAATAGTGAATAAAAATATACACTTTTGATAATGACAAATACATGTTTTTGAAATACTTTATAACATAAACAAAATAATTCTTCCTCTTCTTCATTATGTTCTAGTTGTTTTATAGATGACTAATAAGACTCAGATGAGTCAAAGATATAAATACTTTCTCTCACAGGGGGATCAGTAGGTAATCAAGACAGCCATTTATTTAAACCTCAAATTGTGGCTTTAAAAGAAAGATTTATACAATGGTAGTCATCCCAATTTTCTTATTCATAAGCTTTAGAATTATCTCTGCACCTTATTACCTGACTCAACATGAATGGGAGTTCTCAGTAGGTGTTGAGTGAACGTGAAAACAGGAGAACTAGACTCAAGTCTGTAGAAAAAATTATAGCTTTTATAAGTTACAGTGAAACATTTTTGTTTCTTTTTAAGACTAAACATACTCGAGAGTTGGAGTATGTATGAAGAAAAGTGGGAGGTATTCCAACGTCCTGGTAGTTTGAGCAGTCCAAAATGGCCTACTGTTGCTTATTCATTCATATTTTAACTATAAAGATAATACTACGGATCTTCCTCAACTTACTATGGGGTTACACCCCTATAAACCCATCATAAGCTGAAAATATTGTAAGTCAAAAATATTGTAAGTTGAAAATGCATTAATACACCTACCCTGCTGAACATTACAGCTGAGCCTAGCCTACCTTAAACATGCTCAGAACACTTACATTAGCTTACAGTTGGGCAAAATCATCCAACACAAAGCCTATTTGATAATAAAGTGTTGAATATCTCAATCAATACTCTACTCAATACAATGAATACTCTACTGAAAGTGAAAAACAGAATGGCTGTAATATAATGGTTGTCTATCCTCGTGATGGCGTGGCTGACTGGGAGCAGCAAAGGCATCATGAGAGTATCTGGCTGCATATTACTAGCCCAGGAGAAGATCAAAATTCAGATTTCTACTGAATGCGTTATCACTTTTGCATCATCGTAAAATCAAAAAATGGTAAGTCCAAGCACAACATTGTAATTTGGGGACCGTCTGTACCATGTCAAAAGTTATGGGTAAAAGATGGCATAGGGCCGGGACTTCCCCAGTGGTCCAGTGGTTAAGACTCTGCCTTCCAATGCAGGGGCCGCGGGTTCGATTCCTGTTCACAGAACTAAGGTCCCACATGCTGCAGGGTGCAGCCAAAAATTAAAAGAAAAAAAAAAAAAGGTGGCATAGAGTAGTGTTAAGACTTGGATAAGAGTGACCTTTAGGCTTAAATCCCAGTGCAACTAGTTACTAGCAATTTAACTTTGGCTGAATTTCTTAACTTGCCTAGGCTTCCGCTTCCTCAGCAAAATAATGTTAGTACTTGCCTCATAAGATTGCTATGAGGTTTACAGATATAACAAGTTCCTAAATCATAGTAAAGATCCAGGAGGTTTATCAAGTCATTTCTTCCTAGCTATGTTTTTCTTGTCCAGGAAGAGTAACAGTGCTGTGAGGAACAGTCCTCCAGCCGAGCTCCAAAATAGACCTCATGGCTTATGAGGGAAGATGAAAAAACTTAAGTAGTGGTCAATCCATGCTTTGTCTAAGTTGAGTAAAGCCTAAATAGCCAACAGAAGTAATGAGAAACAAATGGGATGTTTAAGAATCTTTGTTACAATCACCTGTGATATTTTTCTAACACAATTGAGGAATTGTCTTAAAATACATAATTCTAAACCTGACAATATTAAACTTGAAAGAATTATTGGTACTGTTGGAGGAAATAAATAATGAATTTTAAAGAGAAAAATGGCTATTTATATATGCAATTAATTGCTTGGGAGTTGGAGAACAGAAGCAACTCTAAAAGTAGGCTCCAAGAAATTTATACTGAAATAGTTAATATCTAAAATAACAGAAGCTTTAAGAAAGTATGCCTGTAAGAAAATATACAAAGCAGCAATTCAGGTATCTAGCCAGCTAACATATCTTGTCATACTTAAAAGAACCAGTTACCTCTTAATTCACAATCATATTTGGAAGTTATTTATTTTTAATGTTGGATATATTTTTGAAACATTTCAATGTAATGTTTAATAATCATTTATTGAGCATATAACTATTAGGAAGTACTGTGCTGGCTCAGCAAGTGATACAAAAAAGTGTAGGATATGGTTTTTGCCCTGAAGTAAAATCATACATTACAATCTGACTTTAATTTATTGTAGAAATTTGACTGATCATACTGTTATACAAGACATAGCATATAACAAGAGTGTAAAAATTGAGAAAAAACAGACATCTGAAAACATCAAGGAAAAACGACTTATACTACATTGCTACTCAAAAGTTCAAAGCGCTTTCTGTGTTTTTTTTTAATCTACCCTAGCAAGAATAATAGATTACTTGTATTTATTTCTACCCACTACATGGAACAGACACTGTGAAAATTCTTTAAATATCTTATTTAATGTTCACAATAACCCTACAAGGTAGGCATTCTTTTTATTCCGTTTTCTAGATAGGCACTGGAGATTAACTTGAGGTTAATCTAGCAAGCTAGCAAGCGGCAGAGCTAGGTCTTAAGCTTAGGCAGTCTAACCAGGAAAACGCACTTCACCGCTTGCTATACTGCTTCATAAGCATCCAAGCAAACTGCTAGTTCGGTCCAGATGGGATGCCCCTCTCAGATAACCAGTTCCAGGGAAGCCAAACTCACTGTCAGGTTCTTCTCTGTATTCTTACTTCATTCTCTTCTGCTGCAACATAAGCCCACTATCTTTATTTAAAAGTTGGCTGAACATTATGCTGAGTGAAATAAGTCAGACAGAAGAAGACAAATACCATATGATCTTACTTACATATGGAATCTAAAAACACCAACCACATAGAAATAGAGAGTAGAATGGTAGTTGCCAAGGGCAGAAAAGTGGGGAAAACGGGGAGATGTTGGACAATGGGTACAAACTTTCAGTTTTAAGATAAGTAAGTTTCAGGGATCTAAGGTACTGCATGGTGACCGCAGTTAACAACACTGGATCGTATACTTGAAAGTTGACACAAGAGTAGAGCTTTAATGCTCTCACCACAACTACAGCAGTAACAACAAAATGGAAATTAAGTGAGGTGAAGGATGTTTTAATTAACCTTATTACGACAAATATTTCACAATATGTGTATCAAATCACCACATTTTACACCTTCAACTTACACAGTGTTATACGTCAATTATATCTCAATAAGATTGGAAAAAAATTAAAATAAATAAAAATTTTTAATTGCCTCAAAAACTTCAAGGCTCCTTTATTTCAAGAACTGATTTATCTTAGCATCTTCATCTGTCTTAGCACACAATTCTAACCTGCAATACATTTTAATTCAGTTCTAACAACATGCTAAGCACTGGGAATACACCAGTGAACCTGTGAAGTATCTATAACCATCATTATTACCATGGTGAACTTATTTAAGACATCAAAAAGATACATGTTGAACTCTAACTATGTACATGGCATTGATTTAAAGTCTGTGACGTGTTCAAGAATTTTAGGACATTATCTCTGTTCTCAACAGGTTTATGGTTCAGCCGCAGAGAGAAACAAACACACAAAAAAGTAAGTAATTCAAGAATTATATTTCTACACAAGAGAATTAAAAAAGCTTATCAAAGAGTGTTATATAATGACTAGTTTGTTAGGATATTATGGAGTAAAAAAATTTTTTGAAGATTCTAGATTACATATATTCAAGCAGGTTTCTTTAATGCTCAATTTCTTTTAGTCTTTGTTATGGTAATGGTCATTGTGAATTCTCCAGAGTTTCATACTTTGCAACATTTTCAAAACTTGTTTGGAAAAAGAAAACTTGTTTCATGAAATTTCATTGCTCTGTGTAAAAAAAAAACCAAAACTTTTGTCTTCTGTGGAAGAGCTTTTAAAAAACTAGTTGGGCGAGTGTCATTAAATATATACCATGCATCCGCGACCCCTCTGTGCCAACGACATGAACCACATTGCTCGCGGCTGCCTTTCCCAGGAGTTGGGACATGATCTCACAGTTCTCAACAAAGTAGTCCTGCTACTCACTCCCAATTGACTGATTAAGTATATGTGATGAAACAGTTTCGCCATTCCTAGAATTAGTTATATGAGTTGAAGGAGGAAGAGACCACAGTGATCTGGAATAAACCAGCTTCAAGGAAGAGATAAATATCAAAAATATTTCAATATTGAAATATTGATAAATATTGAAATTGAGCTTTGAAAATGAATGAGAAATTCCTTCATTAATTCTAAACCTTTAATTTTTTTTTAACCTAGATGAAATTATTTGCTTATTCAGTCTTTCCTGAGGCCTTCTGGAGAAAGGAGGGTTAAGGGCCAAAAATGGAAATAGATACACTGCCAACTATAATTAGGCTGAAAAGAGTTATTAATATAGTCATTCATATATCAAAGAGCTCATGAGAACTACTGAATAAGCATGACTGGTATGACCTGACTTTCTTTAAGCAGGTCTCCCCAGCATTTGGGTACTAGCAGGATAATAGTAATGATCACATCTCAGATTTCTGTCTCTTATTGTCACCTGCAAAGGCAACAGAAATCAGTCTCATGAAAGTCAGCCCTTGTAACCCTGCCCAACTATCTCTAAAGGTCCTGAAAGAGTATCTCCACAATTTTCACAATCTTATTGTTTTCAGGCTGTGGCCTAACTCACTACAGGCAAACACTGAGAGAGGAAGTCAGTGAGAGAGCTGATATTCATGTCGATAATGCTGTTTCTCGGTGCTCCTCTAACTGCAAACCCTCCAGGTGCCTACATGGCATGGCCTCCCCTGTAATTCTCTCTGAGCTGAAGTTGCTTTTGTTGCAAGAAGTAGGAAGAATGTCCTTCTCCCTACTATGTGCCAACACATCACTTTAGAACCAGGCAGAGTTGTCTCTACTTTGTGCCCCTTATCTTCCAGAGTCACTTATGAAAATACTCCCTTAAGCTTCTGCTTGGAGTACCTTTTTGGAGACAATTCCCCTTGGGTCTCTCACATTTCTGCACATCTTGTGAGCAGAGACAGTGGCTGCCTTTGTTCTGGATTAGCTTTTTAAGGATGTTTGCATAGCCAAAAGCTGTGGAAGATAGAGTGTCTGCCTCTGGAGCAAAGGGCAAATTTGTTTACTGTCCTCTGGGGCAAAGGCAAAAATCAGGCAGGCTCTGTGCAATTATAACGGACTCAGATTCCCTAGGCTTGAGGTCTCCCTCTGTAACACATCCCACTGCATGCACAGACATCACTTAGCCCTCTTTGCATCATCCTGTGAAAACATGCAACCATGATATCTACTGTGCCATGAGTAATAATGTCCTCTGTCTCTAACCAAGGAGCCTCATGTCTTCTGTCAGTGTCCATGACACTGTGCCAGGCAAAGTTGTTAGTTTGCAAGTAGGGTAAAATCTCAGACCCTACATAGTTGTAGACGCAACTCTCACTACAGGATTCAGACATGAGTCCTTGGATCAGAACTGCTACATAAGACAGACACTGTGCTATCCTGGGCAGTTCTCAGATTTCCCCATCAAGAAAGATCTTATATTTTACCTGCAAGGAGTGCAGTTTGCTGAGTCTCCAGCTGTAGCATGTTCAGAATCCACCTCAGCTTTCAAGCAGAGACTGTGCTCTATTTGGGCAGCCCTAACCAGGACATTTCTGCTCAGTAGGGGACACAATGTAATAGATAATCTTTGCTCCAGAGCTCGCTGGTGGGTTGGCCAAGACTTTGTCAGATCTGAAGGCTTTCCCTGCTCTATACAGTTTTTCTTACTTTTATCTTTCATGGATGTTTCTCCAATAAACTGTACTTCCAACTCCTTCTCAGTGCTGCTTCCTAGAGAACCCAACTATACACCTGTGTCCAGTTGCAGATACCAAAACAGAACTTTCTTCTTCCTCTGAGAGCACCCACACGAATCAATTCATATAATGTTAACATCTCATATGCAGGCTCAGGTTCACT
This sequence comes from Eubalaena glacialis, assembly GCF_028564815.1. NCBI lineage: Eukaryota > Metazoa > Chordata > Mammalia > Artiodactyla > Balaenidae > Eubalaena > Eubalaena glacialis. The sequence goes on from NC_083721.1 coordinate 55,368,757, forward strand.
CAACATGCCCAGACATGTTAAATCCCAGCTTAGGTTCAAGTTGGAACTTTCACTGAATGAAAAATGCTCAATGTAGCTTTGTGTATTTAAAATGATCATGTTAGGATATATTAGGTTCATGAAATTTGGATTTATGCTTAAGGATTAATATGTGTAATGCATTTATATAAGACTAGAAAGCTAGTCTTAAATTTTGGTATTGATTTATAGTAAATTAATATTTACTGTATTTCAATAAAACTAGGATGTCATTAACTGCAAGTATTATTAAGAAAAGAAAAGCATCACCAATTAATCTATGACACAATGCTAAGATGCCATCTATTGTAAGATGAATTCCAATTTCAGTGATATTAAAATGTGAGGCAAAAAATTTGCATCTTTGATCCAATAAAATGCAGTTTAAATGACCTTGGAATTTTCCTGGTCTCAGAATACTTTTATGTTTCTAATACCTGAAGCAGACATTAATATAGGAAGAGTCTCCAACTCTTGAATTTTTTGCATGACATGTGACTATTCTCAATTAAATAGGTAAATATTTAAGTTGTTAATAACCAAATATTGGATAATAATCAAGTGATTTTTTTAAAAGCTTCAACCTTAATAAGCATATAAAAGCGGGTTTACATTATGAACATGGTATATAATAGAGTATTTAACATTTAATACAACAGGGAGTATTTTTTTTTAATTCAGAAATCTGAAAGTTAATTAACTCCCCCTTCTGACGTATAAGGTATACTTTTTCTAATATTGAAATTGGAATGGAATTAAGATATCATTGAGTCTAGGGGGCTTCCCTGGTGGCACAGTGGTTAAGAATCCACCTGCCAATGCAGGGGACACGGGTTCGAGCCCTGGTCCGGGAAGATCCCACATGCCACGGAGCGACTAAGCGCGTTCACCACAACTACCGAGTCTGAGCTCTAGAGCCCTCGAGCCACAACTACCAAAGCCAGCACACCTAGAGCCCATGCTCCGCAACAAGAGAAGCCACCACCACGAAAAGCTTGCGCACGGCAACGGAAGAGTAGCCCCGCTCGTGGCAAGTAGAGAAAGCCCTCGCGCAGCAACGAAGACCAAACACAGCCAAAAATAAAATAAAAATAAATAAAAAATAAATAAGTTTATTTAAAAAAAAAAAGATATCATTGAGTTTAGTCCCTTCAGTTAAGCCCAGGGGCTCTCTTACAGATGGTTAACGACAGAGCAAAACCAGAGCCTTCTGCCCAGGGCCCCTCCATCACCTCACCAAGCCAAACCCCAGACTGTCATACTTGTGTTGGACAAGCCCTCCTAAGGCCACACAGAGAGAGAGAAAATTTTCTTTTTTTTTTTTTTTTTCCGAATCGTCCTCCTTTTGCACAGAGAAGAGAGGTCTCTTAACCAATGTAAAAGCAAACAAATCCAGTAGGCCCAGATCTTTAAAAATGAGAAAGAATTCCTTCTCCTTTTTTCTTTTTCTTCTTAAACCATGACCCCTGTAGGAGATTACTGGGATCTACCAGTTCTGGGAGGGAGACAGGACTGTTAGAGATGGTAAATTTGTAGATTGACTTTATGTGGTAGCCTTCCCTCTTCTTCAGCACACTCCCGGGAAGAACCAACTTGACAGAGCCATTGTGAAGTAGGAAGGATGATGAAGAGTCAGGGAACCAACTCCAACTCCCACCTTCTACCCCCAAAGCCTATGGCTCATGAGCACTTACAAACAGAAATTTTGGTTGCTCCACAGGAATATCAAAAAGACTAAACAAGTTTAGTGAAACTTGTTTTATCTTCCAGACAGATAGGAAAGAAAATTTTGAGGTTGTCTTGAAACATTTCTACCTCTCATTTTGTGCCTCAAACTCAGTTTAGACTAGTCTGGCAACATGAGCCAAGCCAACTTCCAGCCTTCCCACCCTGTTCCCTCTGCCCTGGGGTCAGTTTGGATGCCACCAAGAGACCTACTTGGCAGCAGACTTTCTGGATTTCTCTCTTTCTTAAGGCAATATGAACAATTTTTAAAGGAAATTCCATTGATTAGAAACATTGAGAACTAGATCTTACAGGATCAAAATGGCATTGGTTGAATTAAAAATAAAAAGATACATTTAGAGAATAGACAGAAGGGAAAAATATGAGGTCGCCAGTAACAGATTGATTTCTCATTCCCTCTTTTTAAATGGTTCTATCTTGGACAGCAAAATGGTGGGTCATTGAGTTCACTGATTCATAAAGAATAGTTTTTATGACACAGCACCTACCATATCATAGGTGTTTATTAAATATTTATCGAATGCCTATGATGGGCCAGGTACTGCCTATGATGGGCCAGGTTTCTCATATACATTTTTTTCATTTAGTTTAATCCTCTCTACAATTTTGTGAATTACTGTTATCCCTATATCACAGATAAGGAAACAGGGGCAGAGAAAATTTTAAGAAACGGATTGAAGTACCTACACCTGGTAATTTCAAGTTACTACTCACAATGCTCTCTTAAAAAATCAGGTAAGGGGGCTTCCCTGGTGGTGCAGTGGCTGAGAATCTGCCTGCCGGTGCAGGGGACGCGGGTTCGAGCCCTGGCCTCGGAAGATCCCACATGCCGCGGAGCAACTGGGCCCGTGAGCCACAACTACTGAGCCTGCGCGTCTGGAGCCTGTGCTCCGCAACAGGAGAGGCCGCGACAGTGAGAGGCCCGCGCACCGCGATGAAGAGCGGCCCCCGCTCGCCGCAACTAGAGAAAGCCCTCGCACAGAAACGAAGACCCAACACAGCCATAAATAAATAATAAACAAATTAAAAAAAAAAAAAAAATCAGGTAAGTATGGTTTTTCTCATGTTTGTGGTAGCAAGAAAAAACAAAGAGGTTCAGTTATAACTAAATTATAAACCTTGCACCTAAAATCAGAATTTCAAATTCACAGGCTTCTCACCAAATACAGTCCACTCTCAACAGGTTTTACTCTGAGCTTCTCCAAAACAAGCAGCTGAGTAATGTCATCCAAATCTGTAATGACTAAAAATGAGCCTATTTTGTTGGGTGTATGAGAAGGTGAGCAAATTATGCCGTTTTTCCTCTCCCAGTTTCTATAACTGAAATAGGCAGAAGAGTACAGCAATTCAGAGACAAAAAAAAAAAAAATCACCCTTATGATGGATGTGGCATGGAAGTATGGCGATCATAGTCTTCCTAATACTCAAACCTCAGAATTGGATTGTCTCTCTGAGCTGGGCAGGGAGAGGGGAGGGGAGCAGAGTCAGCCCCTGTCCAGCTGGTGACATGGAGGGCAGAATGAAGAGTTCTCAGCTGGCAAGCAAATCCCAAGACAAAGGAAAGGAGGAAAGAGATGAGGTATGCATTCCCAGTTGCTTATCCCAAACTCAGCATTAAGCAAAGGCAATCCTCCTCTGAGGAGGTGGAGGGAGGGCAGGAGCAACATGCTGATTCTTGTCCCTCTTTGTGGAACCACGAAGTCTGAGAAAGGAGGTATCACCATCACCACACTCACATGTGCGGGCATGCATGCATGTGCACATACACGCGCGTGCGCGCACACACACACACACACACACACACAGATACATGCCACGTGGCTGGACTGTGATAGAGTCCACTGTCTTCATTATGGACATGTTGGACCTCAAGCACTTCAGTTCATGATCATTTTCTTCATAACAGTCAGGAAGCAATAAGAAGTGAAAAGACATAGTGCTGTTGCGGGTAAAGTCAAGGATTTAAAAAGGGGAAATTTCATTGGCACTTGTGTTATATGTGTAAGATAGACTAATGTGAAATAAAATTCATATTTCACGGCAAGACAAGAAAAATTGAAACATAAATAACTTTTTCTTCCCTTTGGCCTCCTCTCTTCCTCCTACTGTGCATCGTGTACCTGCATTATGCATCTACCGAACCTCCCCCATGGGCAGAAATGCCCGCTCAACCCTAAAGAGTGACATTCTCCAAGCATCAACAAGACAACTCCTTAAAAGATAACATCCCTTCCTGATCTTGTAAGGGGCCACAATGACGCTTAGATCTGGATTGTGTAAACTGTCAATAATATGTAATTTATTGTACAGCCCTCTGTCTCAAAAAACTTATATAACTGTGCCTTGACTTCTAATGGACGGAACAGTTCTTGGAGCATTCTGAGATGCTGTTTCCAGGTTATAATCCTCAATTTGACTCAAAGAACATTTTCCATTTCTTTCTTACATATACTGATTAATTTTTTTGACATTAATATATGTATAGATATGGCAATTATACAGAAAGGAAAACAAAAATGCCCACTGGTGACTCAGGATTCAATTAAATAATAGCCAGTGCTTAATTTACATTTTGGAATAAAGGAAAGCCACAAACTGACTCACCGCCATGCTGCGATGGCTCAGCAGGTAGAGAGCCAACATGAGTACAGGTGGGAAGAGGAGGCCAGAAAAGGGCTGGGGTTGTGAACGAAGCAGGTTCTGTGTTTGATGATAACACCTCCTTTTAAAACGGTACTGAAAGAAGAGGGAAAGTCAAAATGAAAAACGACTCAGTTGTCCCACAAAGCCTTTCCTTCTTTCCTCCTCACTCTGGGAAATTAGGTGCAGTGCTCAGGTGAAAACTGTAAGCTAGAGGAGCCACAATAAATACAGAAGCTCCTCCACTGCTATGGGGGATTTAGGTCTAGGAGTTAGTTTTCAGATTTGGAATCATCACTACAAGTTCTAGTCCTAAGGGCTATCAGAATTTATTTATCATAAAATATTGGATATATCACATCTGCTGATTCTTAGTTCCTTAGCAATAAAATTAAGACATTTAATTTTGCAGCTTTGACCTCCCAAGAACTGTTATAAAACACTTCCATACTTCCAACTGATCACCAGAGATATCTAGACCAGCCACCAACATTTATCTCAGTCACTCTGTATCAGAGACACAGGTAGAACTTTCACCAGCAAAGCCCATTAACACTTCCCAGGGAATAAAAATAGAATCTGGGTAATAAACTCTAACCATTCTTCTTCCTTTGTGCTTAGTCTAGTTTCACCTGTTCACAGGGTGCCACATTCAGAGGCCTTGCACCCAGCACTTCAGACCAGAATTCCTAGTGCGAAATGGCTGCACCCAACACTTCAGCTTAGTGGGCCATGTGCAGAGATGCTGCGTGCACCCAGCGCTGCTATGTGGCGCGCCGGGAGCAGCACAGCTGCAACTGACCTGCAAGAACTCCACCTCCCCTCCCCACTGACAAGAATCCTATAAAGCAGCCCCACATACGGCCTTTCAGGGGAAGGGTACACTCCAGAACATAAGGTCACACCTCTCCATCTTTTGATCAAAGAATAAAGCTTTCCTTTGCTTCTGAACCAAAGTCAGTCTTGTTCTATTGGCTCAAATGACACTGGGCAGGAGGACCTTTGTTGGCACCCAACTCGAAAGGGTGGTAACAAAATTTTGTCGACCACAAAGGGACAGACGGTGGCCTTTTTGCTTGTACCTATTCACTAGGCTCTGGGCTCATCTTGGCTTCAGTGGGAGGACAGCGGGGGCTTTGGGAGTTTTGTGTGAGGATGATCGACTCTGATTTTTGAGTAACTCTGACAGGGCAGAAAGGCAGCAGCCTTCAGCCAAATTCAGAGCAACTCTGCCCAGCAACCCAATACCCAGGTATGGTGTCCACATAGCCTGGCCCCCAGAGGTATCCGGACTGTGCCCCCTTGAGGGAATCATACTGTGGCACTGTTGGGGATCAAAGACTGAAACTCACTGTCCGTTGCCTCTGGATGGCCTTCCTGCGGTACCGGATGCCTGGAAACAGTGGGGACCTGCAGACAAGAGGGAGGGATGGCAGACTTGCCCTCTGGCTCGCCAGTAGTGCTATCCTCTTGACCCCGCTACAAGGCAGTAGTAGCAGCTGCACCAGGGCTTTATGCTCTCCTCACCAACCTCCAGGGGTCAACAGTAGCATTCTTGATAGTCACTTTTGGTTTGGTAAAAGAAAGTGGCCAGCCCCAAGGGCCTATAGGCAAGATTGGGTAAAGGCCCAGGTAATAAGGACTACCTGACAAAACGGAAGGACACTTGATCCAAGTTCAGGGAAAGGCACCAGGGACGCCTGAGTGTGAAAGGGTCCAAAGGTAGGTATGCAACTGGTTGACCTCTTCCAGTCACCACTAGTTTCTCTGAAGTGCAGGGGAGCTCTGTGAGCTGCTCACAAGACCAGGAACCCTATTATCAGGAAGCCCTGTGAGCTGCAGGCAAGTACAGGAAACACCCACTGCCAGACCTCTCCTCCCCCACTGCTTGTGAGATGAACCTTGGGTGATTCTTTATCAACTGAGGTTCCACAGGCTCTCCTCCCCAGCAATCTGGGGAGTATCCCATGGAAATCCCTCATGTTTTAACTCTCATCTGGCGGGAAGTTTGAAAACTCCTCCTCTTCGGCCGAAAGGAGGAAAGAGAAGACCCCCTCCTCAGACAGCTGTGCCACTCCCTAATGGACCAAGCTGGTCAGGAACTAACGTGGCTAAGTTGCTCCGGCCCAGAGGCAGTCCCATCTAACCTGCCGTGGGATATTCCGACTGAGGAGGGACTCACTATCCCAAGCACAGGCCCTTACAAGTTCAAGGGAGAGACCCCCAGTTACAGCAGAGTCCATGCCATTTGGATGCCTCCTATTTTGGTCTTTTAAGAAATCCATTAACATTTTGGTGCTGGTTCCAAATTTCCTGAACCAAAAATCTTATTAGGGTCAAATCTTGTGGCATTTGCATGCCAACAAATCACTCCAACCACCCTCTTCGGTAGTTGGACAGCCTGGCCCCAATCTGGCTGGGAGATGGGGAAAGTTGGCCCATTGATGGGTCTCTAAATTACAACACCATTTTACAATTGGACCTGCTATGCCAGAGACAAAATAAATTGGATAAGATTCCCTATGTCCAGTTTTTTATAGCCTTCTATCAGAACAAAGGCCTTCAAAAGGGATGTGGCTCTCCTCCACTGAGGTAATATACCCTGATTTGGGCCACAGGCCCGAGGAGCCATCTACACTAAGCAGGACTAATTACCAGCCACAGTCCAACAGCCCATCAGGAAAAGTACTCCCTTTGAGGCAGGAGAAGGAGAAGGAGTGTTCAGCCAGGTATACAACAATTTACCACTTCTGACCTGTGTAACTGGAAGACTCATAGTAAGGGGTTGAGGGAAGATCCAGAGGAGTTCCTGAATCTGATTAGGAGAATCTTTCATACCCATGAACCTACCTGGGCTGACACCCAGAGCCTCCTCAAGGTACTCCTAACAGGGGAAGAAAAGACCAGACAAAGAGAACAGAAACAATGCAGGTCATGCTATTTTCAGACCAGGGAAAGTGGTCCCAGATAACAAACCCAACTGGGACCACCCAGACAATGGAGAACGAGGTGAAGACAGAGGCTGACCCATTACAAAAATAAAATCCTAAAGGGAATCCAGGCAGCAGGAAAGAAACCTGTCAACTGGAATAAGATAAAGGAAATCAATCAGGAGCCAACGGAAGACCCTCCAGGATTCCTAGAGCACCTCAGGGAATGCCTCTAAATCTACTACCACAGCTCCTGAGTCATTGGAAGGGAATGCAATCCTGAGGTTATATCTCATTTGCCAAAGTGCCCCCGACATTAGGTGTAAACTTCAGAAACTGTAAATAGAACCAGATACCCCTACCTTTCGCCTGGTCAAGGTTGCCTACTGGGTGTTTAATAACCAAGATATCGAGGAGGAAAAGTCAGAGGATAAATAAGCCCGGAGGCAAGCCCACCTACTGGCTGTTGCCCTCCAATGTCAACCAGTCAGCATAGGAATCTGAACTAACCACCTACAGAGACTCTCAACTCTAATGAGTGAGCCCCAGCCCCCTCAGGAAGGCTGAGGAAGCCAAGGAAACTGGGACCCAATCATTGCACCATATGTAAACCAGAGGGACACTGAAAAGGAGAATGCCCTCGCCGCCCCCAAAGGGGGATGGAAATGGAAGATCCTGGCCACTACCCTCAAAGGCAGATGGTCCAAATAAATGAAGAATGATGGGGCCATGGGGTTCCTAAGCTGGCACTCCAAATGACCCCCAAGAGCCCCGGGTGACATTGGACATGGGGGAAAGCCTGTCGAATTCTTAGTCGACACCAGTGCCACTTATTTGGTTCTGAACACCAGATCCAGGCAAACTCTGTCACAAGGGTTGTAAAATTATGGGGGTATCAGGGAAGGTTCAAGAACAGGCATTCATAGAGCCATTAGAATGCAAGTTGGATGAACATACTTTTACCCATTCCTTCCTGTATATTCCCGAATGCCCTATACCCCTGGGAGGAAGAGATATCTTACATAAATTGGGGGTCACCTAATGGGAGACAAACTGGAGATTGGCATCCCCTTAGACAAGGGCACAAGATGATAATGTTAATGGCTGAGGACAAACCTCCTGGGACAGAGCAAGTCCACCTCCTGGGAGTAAATCCTAAAGTCTGGGCCCAGGGATGGGTGGGAATAGCTGCAGGAGCCAGTCCCATGGTAGTACAAACATGGTCCAATAGAAAATAGTGTCTTCTCTATCAGGAGGCCTTATTGGGCATTGCCCCCATTATACAGGGCCTAATCAACCCAGGCCTTATTAGACCATGCCAATAAGCCTGTAATACCCCATTCTCCCTGTAAAGAAACCCAGTGGGGAATGCCGGATGGTACAGGACCTCAGGGCAGTCAGTGAAGCCACCTGGGATATACAACCAGTCGTCCCTAATCTTACACTCTGCTGGCTACTCTACTATCCACTAGGACCTGGTATTCTGTATTAGATTTAAAAGATGTTTTCTCCTGTATTCCATTAGCCCCCGAGTCACAAGAAATTTTTGCTTTTGAGTGGCAGGACCCAAACACACAACGAAAACAATTCTGCTGGACAGTCCTGCCCCAAGTGTTCAAAAATTTCGCCGTCATCTTTGGGGAAACTTTAGCTAAAGACCTAAAAGATCTACACCTGGAGGAAGAAACCCTCCTCCAGTATGTAGATGCCATTCATCTTTCTCTGACCTGAAGCTTTCTCTTCTGAAAAACAACAAAAGTGTGACCAGGGATATATTTGAGCCACGGCAGTGAGCTTCAACATCAGGGTACACTTTTGCCTACAGGCAAAAGACCCAGACACTTGCATTTTTAGGACAAATTTGATATATGACCATTATTCTCTTGCTAATATTTGGGCCATGTATCTTAAATTGTCTGCTGTCCTTTGTCTCCAAAAGGTTAGACAAATGGTGGTGCTCGGGGATATGAACAGTTGGGCTAAGGCCTGAAGACAGCCAAACATATCTAAAGGCAGCTGGGAGAAGTTCTACTCCTCTACCCGGGGTTATGACAACCGACACCCAAAATCAGATGGACCTTCACCCCTCAGCTCCCCTCAAGAATGAGGAGCAGGACAAAAGACAGAGGAGAGGGCTTCCCTGGTGGCGCAGTGGTTGAGAATCTGCCTGCCAATGCAGGGGACACGGGTTCGAGCCCTGGTCTGGGAAGATCCCACATGCCGCGGAGCAACTAGGCCCGTGAGCCACAACTACTGAGCCTGCGCGTCTGGAGCCTATGCTCCGCAACAAGAGAGGCCGCGATAGTGAGAGGCCCGCGCACCGCCATGAAGAGTGGCCCCCCGCTTGCCACAACTAGAGAAAGCCCTCGCACAGAAACGAAGACCCAACACAGCCAAAAATAAATAAATAAAATTTTTTAAAAAGAGAGAGATTTGTCACCAGCAAAGCTCATTAACAATTCCCGGGGAACAAAAATAGAATCTGGGTAGTAAAATAAAGTCTAACCTTTTTCTTTTCCTTTGTGCTTTGTCTAGTTTCACTTGCTCATAGAGTGCTGCATGCAGAGGCCCTGCACCCAGAGCTTCGGATCGAAGTTCCTCATGCAAAATGGCTGCGCCAGACGCCTCAGCTCAGCAGACCGTGCGCAGAAGTGCTGCACAGGACACTGCAATTCAAGATGGCGGCGGTGGGCCGTGGGCAGAGACGCTGCGCTGGCCCTGCGTGTGATCTGGAGCGCGAGCAGCACAGCCCCGGAGAGAATTCGGTTCCCTCCCCCGCTCCCGCTGACCAGATCCCTAGAAAGCAGCCCCGCCCCCGGCCTTTCCTTGGTTGGGGGGAGGGGCGGGCGTGTACTCTAGAGCCCTAGCTCACACTTCTCCATTCTTTGATGAAAGAATAAAGCTTTCTTTTGCTTCTGAACCAAACTTGGCCGTACTATTGGCTCAAATGATAGCGGGCAGGTGGATCCTTTTTCGGGACTGTCTCAGGAGGGTCGGTTACAGAACTGCAGCCCTGAGTTGATGCCATCTCTCTTGACTCATGCTCCTCAGTAGAAGTGAGTCACAAAGCGCTATGTAAATATTTAGTGAAAGCCTAGGGGCATATAGGAGGCACCATGCTAGGCATAGTGAAGAACAAACCAGAGACCCTGATTTCATGGTTCATACGGCCTGGAAGACCCTTCTAACTTTCATCTACCCAGATCTCACTCATTCTTAAAGGTTCATCCTGAAACCTCCCAAGTCACTGCATTCCACTGGCCTCTCCCTCCTTTGATCGCTAATAATTAATGGCCTTCACTCTTAGCACTTCACATAGTCAGTCTAAGGTCTGGAACCAAACTACCTCGAAGCTCCCAGACCCCTTAGAAGCAAAACACCCACAAACAGGTATTGGAGCCAGAATAATCCTTCTCTTACAGTCAGGAATTTTAACCTGAGGTACTATTTATGGTACTATTTATGTCCATAAATGCCTGAGGGGGCAGGGGAGAGGACAGAGGTCTGTGAATCACCTAAAATTATATGCAAAATTGTATGTATATGCTGTTTCCTAAGGAAGCATGCAAAGCTTTCATAGGATTATTAAAGGAATACAAAAAAAAGTTAAGATCTTTTGTTTCACTAGGTTTTAAGCAGTTATGTCACTTTCTCAATCATAACAGTGAGCCTGGGCATCCATTTGATTTCAGCTCTACTTTCTAACAACAAAGAATGTGATTTCCAGAAATATCTTCTCTTTTCTTTTGAAGTGCCATTGAAAAATTTAAATGTGAAGTCCAATGGAGGTTATGATAAAGATTTTTTTACCTATTCTAATCTGTGAATTGCCCAGGAGCTTCAACCAGCTTGCTATCATTTTATACTACATCATGGAGGAGAAACTTGGGGACATAAATAGAATGAATGGTAATTAATTCTTACAAATTACAGTGAGAATCATAGCCATTAGTGCCAAAGACTGAAGCTGAAAATTATTGAAATATGTGTCTAATAGAACTGCTTTATCACTCTCTACTTCTGTCATTTGATACTTACATTACATTCAGACCACCAGAAAGAGACCTCAAATTTCCAGAAAGAAATGGCCCAGAAAAACAAATTTTCAATCTTATAGTTAAGCATTCCTATATACCTTTTATACTCTAGTTGGCTTTTGTCATACAGAAGCAGCTGCAGCAGCAATACACATTTCTTGGCGGGGAGGGGTGGCAGGTGGAGGGAACCTTCAATAAATATTTAAAACAATGACTAAATACTTTTTCCCTTAGATCATAGTTGTCAAAGCCTAGGTAGAGAAGGAAGAGAAAAAACCTTCAGTTCTATGATTGCCTTCCAGCATTTTCCATTCTGTGTGTAATCAGAGTGTGTAAGGAGAAATAATACATTTGGAAAGTTAAATAAGATCTTTGTAATCCAAACCCGTACAGGAGGAAGGAGGAAGGTAGCTTTAAACAGAGAGAGGAAACGATTCTAAAAATCAAACTCCTGAAGGAAAAACACTGCAGAAATAGTGCGTAATAATAATAGTTACAGTTCTTAAATAAGAGATATTATATAAAGTTAAAAATTAGATGTAATAAAATTTTTCATGTTAACCCTTATGACACTCCTTTAGTAACAGCACATGGCATTATGCTGTTCTTATTGTTTCATTCTTATGAAACAGAATAGGAAGCAATAGGCCCAAGATAGGCAGAGAACAGACTAATAACAGAAGGAAAACTAAAGCCAAGGGATAAATACACATTTACTTCACAGAGATATTGTTGCAAATTCCCTCAAAAACATAAAATGCCATAATAACAGATGTCTTTCAAGGTGAGTACTATGAAGGAAAGCCAGTGCAATCTTTCACATTATAATCTTTAAAACTTTAAAGAAGATAGCTCCTTGGATATTGTAATCCAAAGTACTGTAAAGCATCATTACAAGTGAAAACCCAAACACTAAAACAGAAGTTTTCTTAAATAAGGCTCTACTAATATATTAACAGACCCAAATAAGACAAGACTGCAAACTGTACAGTATTCATAATTAGAAGTGAGAAAATTAACATTCTTCAGTTTTTATACTTTATGATTTCTGTATTTGTTTACATTTTAAATCCCTGTTTCCTATGTGATCACTATGTATTCCATACCTTTTAATTTTCCGGGTTCCCTAAATGAAGTACAAAGCAATTCAGGAACAAGACAGAAAGTTAACACTGGGCAGCACTCATCATATAATGATTTTCAAAAAGATCTGCTAAATGATATAAATTCAGTAAAACAGAGGTGTTTAAAAACTAACTCACTGGATTTATTCACTGGTTCCATTAAAGGAAGGAGGTGAATGGTTGAGCAAAAACACTTCTCTTTCACTTTCTCTTCCTTTTTCGAGCCATTTATTTTAATGGCTACATCAATTGTGCACATCAGGACTTATAAAGCACTGTAAAAAGAGTGTCAGTCATCAGCTAAAGGGAGCAGAAGTTTAAAGGTAATATCAGAGAAGGGAAACCAAGAGGTGAACTTAAGAATTACAGAAACCGAGCAACCTAATATGATATATTACCAGGGAGAGCCAAGCATAACAGAAAGAACTGGAGGAAGATGACGGGGTGGAGAGATTACATAAAATACTAATGTGTCCCCAGGGTTCTGGAGCTAAATGGTGAAGAGTACATCTAGATAAGCTGGAGAGAGTTCACTGTAAATTTGGAGTTCAGAATATAAGATGACATGAATAAAGAGATAAGTGCCTGTGTACCCAAGTTCATGACAAATGCATTCGCAGGCATTTCCACAGAGACTTGGAGAATATGCTGATTACCTGCGGTTCCCTGGAGGCCTAAAAAACTTCATATGTTGCAGAGGGGCAGTATGCTGGGTACCTTAGTCACCTGTAGGATCAGTGCCATTAATACCACTGCTGTTACCATCATTTACCAAGCTCTCTCTTATCCACCCCCTAGCTGTTTCCAGGTTCATAATTACCTCCATCTGCCTGATCTCAGTTTACCTCTCGTACCACTTAACTGTTTCAGGTCTTCAGGGAAGAAATTATTAAATCCCTATCCCAAAATGCTAAATGATCCCTCAGGAACTAAAAAAAGTTATCATAGATTACCTTTATGAAGCAAGCAATATGTTCGCTAGCCACCCATAGAAATAGGCGCAGGAGGGACCCACTGTATACCTTGACAATCATTCACAAGTGTATGAATGCATGCATTCATTCATTCATTGAATAAAGATATACTGAGCACCAACTATATGTTAGGCTTTGTGACACTGGAGATACAGAGTTGAAAAGCAAGTCTCTCCCCTCAAGGAGCTCCCAGTCTAGAGAGGACATAGGCACACCAACAATAATGATACACTATGCTGACTGCTACTGGGTAGGGACACAGAACAGGTCGGTAGCGTTGGTAAGACCACAGGGAGAATCAGAACAGGACAGGACAAGGAAAGTATTATCAGGATGTCTCCTAAAAGATGGGTAGAAGTTCGACTGCAGAATAAATATATGGAGGGCCCCGCGAGCCACAACTACTGAACCCTAAGCACCTAGAGCCCGTGCTCCACAACAAGAGAAGCCACCGCAATGAGAAGCCTGCGAACCGCAACGAAGAGTAGCCCCCGTTCGCCGCAACTAGAGAAGGCCGCACAGCAACGAAGACCCAATGCAGCCAAAAATAAATTAATTAATTTTTAAAAAACCAAAGGGCTTCCCTGGTGGCACAGTGGTTAAGAGTCTGCCTGCCAATGCAGGGGACACGGGTTTGAGCCCTGGTCCGGGAAGATCCCACATGCCACGGAGCAACTAAGCCCGTGCGCCACAACTACTGAGCCTGCGCGCTAGAGCCCACGAGCCACAACTACTGAGCCCACGTGCCATAACTACTGAAGCCCGCATGCCTAGAGCCCATGCTCCACAACAAGATAAGCCACTGCAATGAGAAGCCCACGCACCACAACAAAGAGTAGCCCCTGCTCACCGCAACTAGAGAAAGCCGTGCAGCAACGAAGACCCAATGCAGCCAAAAATAAATAAATAAATAAATATATATATATATATATATATATATATATATATATATATATATATATATGGAGGGCATTCTAGAAAGAGACCACACAATTTTAGTTACAGTGAAAAGTTAAATTATCATTACCAATTATCAAAATTATCATTCCATCATTTCTTCAGAGGTGTTCATCATATTTTTGTTGTTGTTGTTATTCATTTTTCTGTGAGTTTTTATTTTTTTTAACATCTCTCTTGGAGTATGATTGCTTTACAACGGTGTGTTAGTTTCTGCTTTATAACAAAGTGAATCAGCTATACATATACATATATCCCCATATCTCCTCCCTCTTGTGTCTCCCTCCCACCCTCCCTATCCCACCCCTCTAGGTGGTCACAAAGCACCGAGCTGATCTCCCTGTGCTATGCGGCTGCTTCCCACTAGCTATCTATTTTACATTTGGTAGTGTATATATGTCCATGCCACTCTCTCACTTCCTCCCAGCTTACCCTTCCCCCTCCCCGTGTCCTCAAGTCCATTCTCTACATCTGCGTCTTTATTCCCGTCCTACCCCTAGGTTCTTCAGAAACGTTTTTTTTTTTTTAATTCCATATATATATGTTAGCATACGGTATTTGTTTTTCTCTTTCTGACTTCACTCTGTATGACAGACTCTAGGTCACTACAAATAACTCAATTTCATTTCTTCTTATGGCTGAGTAATATTCCATTGTATAGATGTGCCACATCTTTTTTATCCATTCATCTGTCGATGGACACTTAGGTTGCTTCTATGTCCTGGCTATTGTAAATAGAGCTACAATGAACAGTGTGGTACGTGACTCTTTTTGAATTATGGTTTTCTCAGGGTATATGCCAGTAGTGGGATTACTGGGTCATATGGTAGTTCTAATTTTAGTTTTTTAAGGAACCTCCATACTGTTTTCCATAGTGGCTGTATCCATTTACATTCCCACCAATAGTGCAAGGGGGCTCCCTTTTCTCCACCCTATCCAGCATTTATTGTTTATAGATTTTTTGATGATGGCCATTCTGACTGGTGTGAGGTGATACCTCGTTGTAGTCTTGATTTTCATTTCTCTAATGACATCATATTCTTTTGGCATTGGTTTCATATGATTTTTTAAAAATAAATTTATTTATTTATTTATTTATTTTTGGCTGCATTGGGTCTTCGTCGCTGTGCGCGGGCTTTCTCTAAGTGCAGCGAGCGTGGGCTACTCTTCATTGCAGTGCATGGGCTTCTCATTGCAGTGGCTTCTCTTGTTGCAGAACACGGGCTCTAGGCGTGAGGGCTTCAGTAGTTGTGGCACACCGGCTCACTAGTTGTGGCTCGCGGGCTCTAGAGCGCAGGCTCAGTAGTTGTGGCGCACAGGCTTAGTTGCTCCGCGGCATGTGGGATCTTCCCGGACCAGGGCTGAAACCCATGTCCCCTACATTGGCAGGCAGATTCTTAACCACTGTGCCACCAGGGAAGTCCTCATATAATTTTAAAGTGTTATCATAAACATTTATTGACACCACAGAATGGAAGTGGCCCCCTCACCTCATGTGTCACTCTAATCAGTTTGCTTTATCAATGTCACTCGGCTTTACCACTTCATGAAGCTGATAGTGTGGCATCACTGCGTCAGGCTCTGCCTATCTCATAAACACCATACCTTTGCTTTCTGCTCCATCCCTGTCGTGATCTAGCACAACAGCTCTGATTTCACTCTCATTCTCTTCTACTCCTCATGGCTAGAAAGAAAGAAAAGAAGAAGAAAACAGCTTTGTTACTTTGTGTAACATTGGGTTAGAGCTCTCGCATTAATACATTCTTATCCCCATGGGTCAGGCACCCTGGTCAAATCAGAAAGACCTTCATGGTTCCTGTTTTCTCAGTCTTTTATCTCACTCTGCATGTAACAAATGATATTCAGGTGGGGGAGCCCAAGTTCTGGTAAACCTGGTCCTCAAATTTTGTGGGGGAAGAAAAAGACTTGCAATAATTTTTCATGGTCACAAGCACTAAGGGTACATGAGTAATAGTAGATGACTGTAGGTGTAATCTAAAGGGTACAAATAATGCCCAATTGCTAGCAGGATAACTATAATTCTACCCCATTCTCTCCCAACTTGAAAAAGCATATTAAAAAAGATGTAAATCGGGGTGATTTTATATAGATAATCAAGACTCTACCACAGGGACTTCCCTGGTGGCGCAGTGGTTAAAATCTGCCTATCAATGCAGGGGACACGGCTTTGAGCCCTGGTCCGGGAAGATACCACATGCCACGGAGCAACTAAGCCCGTGTGTCACAACTACTGAGCCTGCGCTCTAGAACCCGTGAGCCACAACTACTGAGCCCATATGCCATAACTACTGAAGCCCACGAGCCTACAGCCCGTGCTCCACAACAAGAAAAGCCACAACAATGAGAAGCTCACGCACCGCAACGAAGAGTAGCCCCCTCTCGCCGCAACTAGAGAAAGCCTGCACACAGCAACGAAGACCCAATGCTGCCAAAAGTTAATTAATTAATTTAATTAAATAAAGACTCTACCATGGGGCCTTCCCTCGTGGTCCAGTGGTAAAGAATCCACCTTCCAATGCAGGGGATGTGGGTTCGATCCCTGGTCGGGGAACTAAGATCCCACATGCCACGGGGCAACTAAGCTCGTGCGCCACAACTACTGAGCTCACGTGCCTCAACTAGAGAGCCTGCATGCCGCAAACCACAGAGCCCACGCACCCTGGAGCCTGTGTGCCACAACAAGAGAAGAGAAAACTCGCACGCCACAACTAGATAGAAGCCTGCACATTGCAACAAAAGATCCCACATGCCTCAACAAAGATCCCACGTGCTGCGACTAAGACCCGATGCAGCCAAAAAAATAAATAAATAAAAAAATAAATCTTAAAAAAAAAGAAGACTCTACCATAATTAATTTATAGTTAACTTACTCAAACACCAGCATTTTAAACATTAATAAGATTATCTATTATTAGAGCCATCTCTCCATTGGTTATTACATGCCATGCTGTCTGACACCATAGCTGGTTGTGCTAGCTATACTAGCTGTGCTAGGAGACAGAATGCCAGTTTGTTTGGCCTTGTTTGCTGCATTCTGCATTCTGGTGTCCTAATCCAAATGCTTTATCTGCATTTGTAGATTTTGAACAGTGAGCAGCACATGCTTTATGTCTTGGTCATATGATGGTACAGTGGTCTCTTTATTGAAGGAGAGGAATAAAAGGCAGAGTGAGAGACAGGGAGAGCAGAGCTAAAGTTTAAAACTCTTCACCATTTCCTCTTTCATTCGAAAGGAGAGTAAGAAGAAGATGGTCAGAGAGGAGCAGGAAAAGAGTTTACAAAGATTGAGCACTGTTAATCCTCAAAACTACTCTATGAAATAGTTATTGTTATTATCCCATTTTACAGTCTTGTGAGAAGTTAGTAACTTGACTAAGAGCACAGAGTTAATAAATGGGAGGACCTTGAACTCTAACTTTTCTGGCTCCAAATACCATTCCTTTAAAAGTCTGCCTCCTGGAGGACATTCTTCCTTGGTAAGAGTCAGTAACTAGGCTCCAGTCCGCCCTGTTATTTTACTCCTAAATGGCTCCACATCTCTGGCAGGAACATGAAGAGAGGGGGTCAGGTCATTTCCCGTTATTCATTCACGTGTTGACTACTCTCACAACTTGACCCTAATCAACAGGCTTGTATTCTCCCACTACAGCTTTTCACTGCCCAACAAGCCCCAAATAGGCTGAGGCTCCTTTTGTTAACATTAATAGGTAAGTAATTAGAAACCAGACAGGTTTATGTTTGCATTAAACCTACTAGATTAATTTTTGTTTTATAAAAATAATCAGTATATATAAATATTTTTAGTTGAAAATTTTTAAGTCTATTTTTTATTACAGTTATACTTTTACTACAATAAGGCAAGAATAGCCTCTAAATGTTCATGTTTACTTACTCGAATTAGACATAGTTTAACTTCTAAAGTCTTTACAAAGTTCTGCTTCAATTAGCTTTGATAAATAAGCAAAAAATTAGTTTTCTCATATTTCTAAAAATTTAATCAAAATGAGTTTTTAAAATAAATATATAGTGTATTTTTTCTAAAAAGTGAAATGTCTATCTTTCTCTTGAGTTGACAAATATATATTTTTATCGTATTTGTTTGTGTGGCAGTAGAGGAAAAACACACGGACCCTGGAGCTAGAATGTAAGGATTTGAAATTTGACTCTGCCCGTTTTTTAGCAGAAAGGAAAATTATTTGACTTCTATGAATTTCAGTTAAATAAGCTAATATTTAGAACAATGTCTGGTATGCAGCCAATAAGACTTAGCTGTTATTAACCCGAAGGGAGTATTTGCTACAAGCAATCCCTCTAATTTAACTGGGAATTCCTGTAAAGCAAGAATACCTAATCTACAAATTGCCTCCAAATGTAATGAAATTTTAATACTAATTTAACAATTAATGAAGATGATATAATAGTACACTTTGGAGATATTTAATTAAACATTTATTGTTTCAATCTTGCAGATTTTAGTATTCTGAGCCCAATTTTTCTTTTTTTTTCCCTTTCTGGCTCTAAAATATTTATTTTTATTGGTTCCTCGAAATTTCATAGCTCCGAAGCACTGTGTCTGTAGTGCTTGCTGGATAAAATGGCCTTGGCCAAGGTAAATGGGACAGCTTTGAACACTACCTTTTCTGGCTCCAAATATCTTTCTGTGATAGGAACATTTTTTCTCAGCAAGAGTTTGGAAAGGTTTCCAGAAGTTTTGGAAATGTTACTAAAGAAGGATTCAAAGATAGGACAGTAAAGCAAAATCCCAGATATCACTGAGGACCCAAAATTCTTAAATTACTTTTGCCTAAATTCAGAGTTTATACCAAAACCTAGGCTGAAGCTGGCCCTGCATTTAAGCATAAATATGAGAAAGAGTGATTTAGAAGAGGGTTGGAACTGGCACTGATCCAAGAAGGAATATCTTCTTTAATTAAGTGGGACTACACCTTGACAGACATGGCTATCATGTCATTTTAATTTTCCAAATTGCGTTGCAAAAGCAAGGGTGGGTAAAACTGATACCATAGCACAAGCCAAGGCAATGGCACTAAGCTACCAATAGTGATTGTATTCTTCACCTCCACTCAGAGACAAAAAAAAAAAAAAGAATGCATACAAGAAAAAGCCAGTTTAGTTCTAGAATGTCCTTGATGAAGCAGTAAAAATTTTACATTTTATTAAATCTCAACCTTCAGTATGTCTTTTTAATATTAAATGTGATGTAATGAGAAGTACACATAAAGCACTTCTGCTGCTTACAAAAATATAATTGTTGTCTCCAGGAAAAGTACTTATTTGAGTTACAAACTGAAGTAGCTGCTTTTTTCATGGAACATCATTTTGAAAGAAAAACTGGCAGTAAACTATGGTATTCATATTTGGGTATTTGACAAGCATTTTTGCAAAAAAAAAAAAAAAAGGATACAGATAGCCTGTCACTTCAAGAGAAACAACTAACAAGCTTAATAAATTTCAAGCTTTTCAAGCTAAAATTAGAATTTCGGAAAATTTTAACTGCCACCATGAGCTTGGCCTCTTGCCAATACTCAAAGACTTTTCTGGTGAGACTGGTGGTGATATTAATGAATGTGATATTTTGATATTATATAATAAAATGAGTTACCATTTGAAAGATCTGCATAATTCAGTGAATCATTATTTTCCAAATGACCAATGCATGATATTACACATCTATTAAAAATGGAAGATAGACCAATGAATTTTAATGTAACAGTATTATTCTGTTGTAAGATTACACATTGCACTTACCTTCTAATCAATTATCATTTGTCAAATTTTGGTGGAGTAGCAAAGAATAAAAACCTCAATGATCTGAAAAGGCCATTAAAATACCCTCTCCATTTATATATCTCTGTGATGCCATAATATCTTCACATACTTCAACCAAAACAACATATCACAACAGATATAATGCAGAAGCAGATATGAGAATAGAAGTATCTTCTATTAATACAGGTATTCCAGGTATTTAAAATATTTGCAAATATGTAAACAATGCCACCCTTTTCACTATTTTTTTCTTTTGGAAGATATAATTATTTTTTCATAAAAATATGTCATTTATATTAACACGTTATGGGTTTATTTTTTAAATAAATTAGTATCTTAAGATTTTCTTAGTTTTAATCTCTAATATGGAATATCGATTGATATAACTCACATAAACAAAAGTTCTGCTGTGCTCAATTTTTACGAGTGAAAAAGAGTCCTGTGACCAAAAATTTTGAGAATTACTGCCCTAAGGTTAAATATATTCTAAGCCAGCAGCCATTGTGATATCAGCATCAGGTCAGCCTATGAGGGATTCCATGCAATTGCCCGTTATTTCACAGAGCTCTCCAGTTGGACCACCCTGTAAGAAGCTAATCATTGAAGGGTGCCTACTATTGCCCTTGATGTTCTCCATAGGGCGTTCTAGGATGCCACCAGAAAAATAGTAAGAGAAAGACCATTTCATTCTGACATTGCTTCTTTCTTTAATTTTGGTTAGGTTTCCCAACACCTTGTCTCTTGTTTCATTATGAAAGATGTACAAACTTCACACCAAAAGGGTAAAAGCTGCTGCTGGGCAGATGTGGAATTCAAATTTCTCCAAGATCAGACAATCTCTTAAAAATGCTTACCAGCACAGGGAGATCATCTGGGTGCTTTGTGGCCACCTAGAGGGGTGGGATAGGGAGGGTGGGAGGGAGACACAAGAGGGAGGAGATATGGGGATATATGTATATGTATAGCTGATTCACTTTGTTATAAAGCAGAAACTAACACATCATTGTAAAGCAGTTATACTCCAATAAAGACGTAAAAAAAAAAATGCTTACCATACATGTAAGACCCAGCACCCAAATTCAACTAGATATCCAACTATGATTTCCTATGATTGTGATCAAGATGACGTAAACGCTGATTAAGAAGTGAATGTTATAGTAATGCTCCGAGATATTAAAACTGCCCAGATTGAAATCCTCAAGCAAGTGACTGACATTGTGGGTCCAGTACCAAAAATCCAGGAAAGGACTGACTTTTATCAGAAGCAAATGGAGGTACTGGAAACCAGAATGAATGTTAGTGAAGACAAACAGTGCACAATAACTAAAGATATCTTCTCTCTGAAGGAAGACATTGATGCTTTAAAGAAAAAGGTGACAGAATTGGAAAACCAGAATTCTTGCTCCAATATACATTGTTTAGAGGTTCTGGATGGAGAAAAGGGTAAAGAGATCATAGAACTTCTTCACAAACTCATACAACCAGAAACTTTGAAGAACACACTGGCCTCTACAGACTCTTGAAATCTCAGCAGAACCAGAGAAAGTGCCCAGTTATCCCAAGCCCACTGATCATCTTGAGGAAAAAACAATTTCTCCCCAAATTAAAGCTCTGAAGAAAAGTAATCATTATAATGCATTAAGAAGCTTTCAAAAAGCAAAGTCAAATATTTGTATTTACCCAGACTTTAATACATGGATCAAGCTAACTTTTGTCCGTGTAGGAAAGTGGAGATTTTTCCTCAGTGCAACTAAGTTAGAGAAATTCATCCAGTGGCTTCTTTGTAGGCCAGCCATCCCTCCTGAGGAACCACTAGTCATAACCCAGAGATATTGTCCACTCACTGGGCCTATTGTAAGCTTGATCACAATCTGTCTCTCTGTTTTCAACTATATTTACTGTCTTTTTGGTTCCTCAAAAGAGGAAGTAACTCGACTACAGAGTAATTTTCTGCTTTGCTTGGTACAAAATAAATGTAACCTGGCCATTCCAAGCATTCACACATCTTTGTGGTTGCTGTGAACTCCTTGGTAGTTAGCTCATTATGGGTTGGGGGTCTGCAAAGTTTCTTTACGTCTACAGTAAGTTGAGGCATATCATCCCATTGGACAATCATGATGCATTTTCTGTCAAGTTTCTTGTTTTCTCAAAGGCAATTCATGAGGACTCATCCAGCGCCCATTTCATAGATAATTGGAGGCAAAGAATAAAGGGGTCAAAGGAATGAGAAACACATTTAGTAGCCCCCGTGTCAGTTTTCTATGCATTCTTATCTTAGTGGACTTTGCAGATAAGATTCGTGATACTAGAGACAGACTCTACTAACAAAATTTTAAACAGCATAGAGTGAAAAAGATACCCACTGCCAAGGTTACTAAACTTAGAGCTACAAAAATGAAAGGCACTGAAAGGACAAGTTATTGCCAGGAAAGTATTTATTCCAAAAATGGGATTTTTCTTTCAACTTCAACTTCATCTCTATCAACCAATTGGAAAAGGGGGAAAAGGTGACTACGGTATTGCGGTTTTATTTTTACATTTTCATGAAATGAGACAAATACCATATCTTGTAGGTTTGAGACAGAGGAAAAGGGAAAATTTGAGGCGGGATTTGTGAACTAAGTTAAATCTCAATCTCAACACTATACCACCATAGATTCTTATATGACAGCCTTTGTTTGTTTGTTTGCATGAACCATATACTACATATCCAGGGTGTGTGCTTCATTTTTGGACATAATAGGTGGTTGCCACTGTAATGTAATTTTTCTAAATATCATGCAAATGAACTGCAAAAAAAATGTTTTCCTCACCACTAAGTTAGTAAATGAAATCTACCAATAGAAAGTCATATGCTGTTAAACTACAAATATCCTTGGAAAATGTACTATTTTAAAGTATTCTCAGCTAATCATTGAAAAGAGGGCTTTGGCAGTTAGCTAAGAACAACCCAGTTTCAAATGAGGAAAAAGGAACTAAGGTGAGTATAGAGGAAACAAAGGGAGAAGTAGGATAAGAAGACACAAAATCGTCTGGTGCCAGTCTGGTAATAATTATACATTACAACTTTTTCATTTACAAATGCATTTTTTTTGATCCTTATTTACAAATTTACAGATAAGATGTGCACATAACTTTAAAAATATGTCAATATATGATAGGGGCAGCATGGATGATCCTATCATATACCTACTTAAAGCAAGGCTATCTATTAAATGGGTTCGTTTTCAATGGCTTAACAGTGCCAACAAAGTAAAGTATTGTTCTGGTAAAGGCACCAGCAAACTCTTATGTCTATATTGACCATCAGCGATATCTGTAAAGAACAGCTGAGCTCTAGCTGGGCACATTGGTTGTGACCCTTGCATCAGAGTAACTAGGGAAGGTTGGCCATGACACAGGCAAACGACATTACAAGTGGCTACTGGGAGAGTAAAAAGTGACTCAACTGGTATTTGCCTGGGTCACCTGAGCCTCTATATTAATGCACATTTTCACTTTTTCTGCCCTATGTTTCCCCTTTGCACTTGCTTAATGTTTCTAGAGAGGCAAAGAGTTTAGGAAAAGAGCCTGGAATCAGAAGACCTTAGTTCTGAACAGTCTTAAATTCTACATTTGCAAGCTTTATTATTTCGTCTCAAGTACCTTTGTTTCGTCATCTATAAAAAGGGAATCATTATATTCATTTAATAAATATTTCTTCAGTGTTTGCTAATAGCAAGGGATAGTGGAGGGTAAAAGAAAAAGTAGAAGACATTCCCTGTACTGTAGACACATAACATCGAATGGGACAGACAAAACACGTACACACAGCTCTAAGGCACGATAGATGGGGATGGGCAGCAAGGAACAATATAAAAAGTGCTCCTGGTATCAGAGGAGAAAGAGGGTTCATGAGCCTTGTAGTAAGGAGGTAAGGTGAGGAGGAGATGGATAGGGCAGTGTACAGAAAAACAAGAGCACAGGAGTGGAGCCAGTAGGGAACGTGGGAAATAAAAGCCACCAAGCATTTTATAAATGTAAAGTACTGACAGGCTATCATTTTAACTCTTCTATGGATCTCATTTTTCTCTTCAGGGATCCCCACCATGTTCATTTTAACCTGTTTCTCACCTACATAAGAATGTTAGAGAAGGAGAAAGTGAGAGGTACACTACATGATTTTCTCAGGATCTCAGACTTTCCCAAAAGATGACTGTTTTACCCTGTTAATTCACATAAGTTTCCTGTGAGGAAAGAGAATTTTGCTCTTGAGTCAAATATTTATTATCATCACTTAGATGAGATCTCACATGACTCATTAAAATTGTAACTCAACTTGAAACTACATAAATAATTTTTCCCCAGTCCTTGCTTTCAAATCCACCTGCCTCTCAGCCTACTCACCTCCATCCCACCCGGCTCAGAGGAAGTGATGCCTCTCTTGTCCACCTTCCTCCTCCAGTGGCTCATAGGGTCTTCATCAGCTAGTCCTGTTCTTTCCTCCCTGTTAATCACCACCTCCCAGTTCCTTATGCTCAGCTTTCACAAGTATATGTTTGCCTTGTCCCTGTGTCCCCTCTTCTCTTGCTGATCTCTCGTCATCCTCTCTGAATGAGAGGCCCACCCTCCTGTCCCTACCTCCTCCTCTCCCACTCTTTCCACAGCTCTTAGAATCATGTCTTCCATGCTCTCTCTTCTGGTCCTCTTCCCATCACTCTGGCAGATCCTCCTCAGTCTCTTAGATGATTCCTCTGCCACTAGCCATTCCCTTAAAATACTGATGCTTCACTTTACTCACTCCCAAATCAAAGGACTCCTAACCCAGCCTCTCCTGGGACATCTTAAGGTTTAGTTCCAAGTCACTACTTATCTTCTCTACTTGGATGAGTGTCAAACTCTTTACTTTCTAAAATTAACAGTAGGGCTTCCCTGGTGGCGCAGTGGTTAAGAATCTGCCTGCCAATGCAGGGGACACGGGTTGGAGCCCTGGCCCGGGAAGATCCCACATGCCGCGGAGCAACTAAGCCCGTGTGCCACAACTACTGAGCCTGCACTCTAGAGCCTGCGAGCCACAACTACTGAGCCCATGTGCCACAACTACTGAAGCCTGTCTGCCTAGAGCCCGTGCTCCACAACAAGAGAAGCCACGACAATGAGAAGCCCACGCACCGCAACGAAGAGTAGCCCTCGCTCGCCGCAACTAGAGAAAGCCCACGCACAGCAACGAAGACCCAACACAGCCAAAAATAAATAAATACATAAATAAATAAAAAATAAGAATAATAAAATAAAATTAACATTAATAGCTCTTCCTTCTTCTGACTCAAACCCATTTCTCTTCCAGTATCCTTTTTGTTAATGGCATGACAGTGCAAGCTATTCACATCACCAGATTGGAAATTACTCTCATCTTCTCCCTTACTTGATGTATTAATTATCAAATCTCTCCCTGTTTTATCTTCCAACAATTCATGGAATCCATCCTCTATCTCTGTCCCCACTTCTGTTTTGGTTCAAGCCATAATATCTCTATATGAATGAAAAGTTTTCCTGCTTGGTATCCCAGCCTCCACAATGTCCACAGTCCAATCCTAATAAGGTAATTTTTTATGAAACAAAGATAATGTTTAAATTTATTTCTTATGGAGGTAACATTGGTTTATAACATTACGTAAGTTTCATGTGTAAAACATTATATTTCTACTTCTGTATACCCTACAGTGTGCTCACCACCAAAAATTTAGTTTCCATGCATCACCATACAGCTGAGGCCCTTTACCCGTTTTGCCCACTCCCCTACCCAGTCCCTTCTGGTAACTACTGCTCTGTTCTCTGTATCTGTGTGTTTGTTTGTTTTTGAATTTTGTTTTATTTATTTATTTTTTTATACAGCAGGTTCTTATTAGTTATCTATTTTATACACATCAGTGTATACACGTCAATCCCAATCTCCCAATTCATCACAACACCACCACCCGCCCCCTGCCGCTTTCCCCCCTTGGTGTCCATACGTTTGTTCTCTACATCTGTGTCTCTATTTCTGCCTTGCAAACTGGTTCATCTGTACCATCTGTGTGTTTGTTTTCGTTTGGTTTGGTTTGTTCATTTATTTTGTTTGTTTGTGATTCCACAGGCTGGAAAAAGCCATCTAGAAAGCTTTATTTTTTTCCTTCCAGTTTTATTGATATACAGCATTGTTTAAGGTGTATAACATAATGATTTGACACACATACATCATGAAATGATTACAATAAGTTTAGCGAATATCCATCATCTCATACAAATACAAAATTAAAGAAAAAACATTTTTTCGTTGTGATGAGAACAACTTTCATATATAACATACAGCAGTGTTAATTATATTAATCATGTTATACATCACATCCCTAGTACTTTTTTATCTTATATAACTGGAAGTTTATACCTTTTGGCCACCTTCATCCAATTCCACCTCCTCCCATCCCCTGCCTCTGGTAACCACAAATCTTTTTCTATAAGTTTGTTTGTTTTTTGAAGTATAATTGACCTACAACACTATGTTAGTTCCTGGTATAAAACATGGTGATTTGATATTTCTATACATTACAAAATGATCACCATGATAAGTCTAGTTGCCACCTGTTCACCATAAAAAGATATTATATTATTATTGACTATATATTGACTATACTCTCCACTCTGTACATTTCACTCCCATGACTCATTTATTTTGTAACTGAAAGTTTGTACCTCTTAATTTCCCTCATAGTTTGTACCTATTTCACTCATCCCCCATACCCCTCTCCTCTGGCAGCTACCTGTTTGTTCTCTGTATCTGTGGCTCTGTTTCTGTTTAGTTATGTTTGTCCATTTGTTGTGTTTTTTAGATTCCACATATAAGTGAAATTCTCTGACTTATTTGACTTAGCATAATGGACCTTCTAGGTCCATCTATGTTGTCGCAAATGGCAAGGTTTCATCTTTTTATGGCTGAGTAGTATTCCATTGTGTATATATATACCATATCTTCTTTATCCATTCATCCACTCATGGGCACTTTGGTCACTTCCACATATTGGCTATTGTAAATAATGCTTCAATGAACATAAGGTTTGCATATATCTTTTCAAATTAACGTTTTCATATTCTTTGGATAAATACACAGAAGTGGGATAGCTGGATCATATGGTAGGTCTATTCTTAATTTTTTGAGGAATCTCCACACTGTTTTCCATAGTGGGCACCAATTTACGTTCCCATCAACAGTGTATGAGGGTTCCCTTTTCTCCACATCTTTGCTAACACTTGTTATTTCTTGCCCTTATAATAGGCGTGAAGCAATATCTCATTATAGTTTTGATTTGTATTTCCCTATTAACTGGTAATGCTGAACATCTTTTCATATGACTGTTGGCCATCTGTGTCTCCTTTGGAAAAAATGTTTATTCAGGTTCTTTGCCCATTTTTGAATCAGGTTGTATGTGCGGGTTTTTTGTTGTTGTTGTTATTGAGTTGTATGACTTCTTTATATATTTTGGATATCAATCCCTTAACAGATATATGATTTACAAATATCTTTTCCCATTCAGCATGTTGTCTTTTCATTTTATTGATGGTTTCCTTTGCTGTGCAGAAGCTTTCTAGTTTGATGTAGTCCCATTTGTTTATATTTGCTTTTCCCTTGCCTAAGGACACACATCCTGAAATATATTGCCAAGACCACTGTCAAAGAGAGGGTGTTTTTTTTTTAAAACAGTTCTAAAATATTTTTATTGTTTCTCATAGTGAAGAGAATAAAATCCAAATTTCTTAGCAGAGCCTATGCTCTTTCCATCCCGAATTTGTACCTTTGGAAGGCAATGTTCCATAGTGGTAAAGCACAATGACTATGGTGTCAGACTCACCTGATTCAAGAGCTGGCTCTGTCACTCACTAGCTGTGTGACTTTGGAATTAAGTCAAAGTGTAAATTCCCAAAGCCTTAATATCCTTATTCCAAAATAAGAATAATAACCATAGATTGTTGCCAGGAATAATGATGATTATTATATGAAGCTCTTAGCAATCTAATTGACATACAGTAAGTATAAAATAAATGGTATTTATTAATAAATTACTTCTTCATCCTCATCCTTCCATGATAATTTTCCGTGCAAACCACCATCCAGCCACATGAAATGCCTTGCAGATTTTTTCAAATCTTGTATCTTTGTACTTGCTGCCCCTACTGCCTTGGATGCCTTTCTTTTATCTAGCTGATAAGCAATAATTCGTCATTTGAGTCTCAACTCAAATATTTTTTCTCTAAAAGACACCTTCCCTGACTCTTATTCTCTACCTCAGTCTCTCTGTAGCAGAAATTGGGGACTCCCAAAAAACCCCTGCCAGTGTTGCCATTGATTTTATATACATATAATATATATTGTAATTTTGTGCTCACATGTCTCCCTCATAAAAATTTGAGCTTTTTATTTTTTTTAATTAATTAATTTATTTATTTAATTTACTTTTGGCTGCATTGGGTCTTCGTTGCTGCACAGGCTTTCTCTAGTTGCGACAAGCGGGGGCTACTCTTCGTTGCAGTGCGCAGGCTTTTCATCACAGTGGCTTCTCTTGTTGTGGAGCACAGACTCTAAGTGCGCCGCGGGCTTCAGTAGTTGTGGCTCGTGGGCTCTAGAGCTCAGACTCAGTAGTTGCGGTGAATGGGCTTAGTCGCTCCGTGGCATGTGGGATCTTCCTGGACCAGGGCTCAAACCCATGTCCCCTGCATTGGCAGGCGGATTCTTAACCACTGTGCCACCCGGGAAGTCCCAACTTTGAGCTTTTTATGTTAGAGATAGAAACTTACCTGTTTATCTTAAACACCATAATCAGTTTTACTGATAGGTAAATATTTTTGAATTAAAAAAAAAGAAAAGAAAGTACCATTTTTCTCTACAAAAAGAGTGGGTATAACAAGATGAATGGTTATAATGTATATGTCAAACATGAAAACCATTGCACATTCACCAAAATGTCTCAAACCATTCTTGTGGCTATCATATTAAGCACAATTATCGGATAGGCAGCGCTTGACAGTGAAAAGAGCAAGAACATTCAAAGCAGAACAGTCTTTACTTACTGAACATTTATTATGTATCAGGCACTGTGCTAGGAGCTGAGTATACAATGGTGAACTTCATAACTATGTGATTTTGGCAAATTCCTTAAGCCTTGTATTCTTCAGTTTTCTCAACTCTAAATTTGTATCATAAGACTGTTGCGTTAATTAAATGAGACCATGTGTATAAACTGCCCAGAACAGTGCCTGACTTAGTAGATACTTAACAAATGGTAGTCATTTCCTTCCTTCTCTAAGCTGGATGTTAAAAAAGGGCATGAAGGTGAACAGGGATGGACCCTGTCTCAGTGAGCTCCCATTAGAACTCTGCCTCCTTTCATCAACAATAAAGGACTCCAGACAAATAATGAACCAAGTGACAAGCTGAATACAGAAGCTCCAAACCAACTCTTGACTCCCTCAACCAAAGACAGTGTGATAAGAATAAGATAGGGTGTAACGGCTCTCCTCCTGGTCTGGGCATTCAACAAATATGCCATCATTTGTAACAGCCATTTGCCAACCTTTAATTGCACACTATAAGAATAAACATCAGAGAAAAGTATTGGGGTGGGGGGTGGGAGTGGGGAAGAGGCTCAGTTTAAGATAAATAATTTGGTTCAGTTAGGAATACTTGCTAGCATAGACACAGACATTAGAGCAACCTATTTATTCAAAAACTGCATTCACCAACATTTACTGAAATGTGACTCTATGCCAGGAACTAGCTGAGCTAGATGTGAAGCAATAGAGATGAAAATGACATATACTTTCTTTTCCTTTCCTGAAAAAGGAACATACTTTTCAATAGTGCTCTCTCCAGTTGCCAGTTATTTTGGTCCATTGCTTCGATTTGGAGGAGAAAACCGCATACTTCATTTAAAACTTAATTTAGTTTTGTCACAGGACACAACTCAAGTCTCATTTAGAAAAAGACATTGCTATTCCTAAAAGTAACGTTTTAAGGTTAATTCTTCAAGTCACAAAAATGCAACCTTTTCTATACGCATCCAAAATGTAGACAGTCCCTAACATATCAATAGATTATGCTTCAAAACTTCATTGTAAATCCGATGAATACAATTCAAAATGCATATTACAAAGAAACAGTACTAGAGTTGGATTTGGGGCCAACCTGTAAAAGCCGACTGAACTACAATACACCTGAGATATTGGTACTCATTAAACTATAGAGCCAAGCTTGTGTGTGTTCTCATGCCAAAGTGTATTCAGGAAAGTAACACGAGCAGCTGGATCAGGGTCCCCACTTCTGATAGTAGAGTGAAGATTTCACAGATTGATGGTACTAGGAGGACACCTTGGGGAACTAGGCGACAAAGGGCAGGATCCAAATGGGGACCAATGCAGGAACTCTAAGGATGAAAAGCTGAGATGGGGAGTTCTTGGGCAGGGGAGACAAGTGCTCCATGTGGCTCCTGAAAATCTAGTCCAGGGAATAAGGGCTGAGGGGGGGCCAGGGTCATCTTTTACAGTGATGGATTGAAAGCTGAGATAGAAGGGAGAGGGTTTTTACATGTAAAGCACTTGGCATAATTCTTGGTACATGGTGGTGTTCAATAAATGGTGATGGAGATATTGGAGATGGTGAGGTAGAGGCAAAACCTGTAGGCTTTTCTCCCTCATTTGTCTTTTAGAATATAATCTATTTAGAAAACAACTGTATTGGTGAGAAACGTGGAACTCCAAGCCTTTCTGAACTATGAAATATTAGTGGCCAGTGGAGTTAGTGGAGCAGGGCAGTGGCTTGACCAATGCAGGTAGGAATGTTGCTCTTGTAAGGCTCTTGTGACAAAGATAGGATAAGTTTGCATAGCCCCTCATCCTTCCCCTTCCCCAGCCCACTCTTTTCACCTAAAGCTTGAGGTGGAAGAGTGTACGGCGTGGGGACATGCACCCCAGACAGAGGCAGAGTCAAGAAAGAGGGGAAGGACAAGGAAAAGAAAAAAGAAAACTCCCAATAGGAGTGAAAAACACTCCTGAGGTTCTGGTGCAGCCCTTTATACAATAAGGATATTCCCACCAGGCAGAAGTAAGGCACTACACCATATGTTCTGAAAATACTTCTTAAAAAACCCAAAAAAACAGGCAGTGCCTCTACAAGCAGTTAAATCAAATGTGATGGTCATCCTTTTTCTACTTTGGGTTACATTTTAGCTCTAAAGAATCTGCAAAGCTTCCAGGAACAGCTCTCCACAGGACTTTTCCAATCTTTTCCTTTAGTCAAGGATCCCACCTATTTTTAGCCATTTCTCCTCTCCCCAGCTCTTATCGAAGCTAGGAAATGAAATGCATGAAAATGTGCCCAGGTGATAGTGTGATTCTGATGATGTATTCTTTCTACCAGTCCTTTCAGAAGCGGTGCTCTCATGAGACAATACCCCGATGGAAGGTGTGACACATCTTTTGGATATCAGAAAACTGAAATGTGGGTGCCACTCTTATTTATAGTGACCCTCAGTCAACTTATCTTTGCCAACTATAAAGATACTAATTGCTTGATGTACAGGTTGTAATTGGATCAAGCCATCAGTGACATGGTTATTTGTTGTTATAGCAATATTAACAAAATTATGCCTAAGGCAGTCTAATTAGAAGAGCACCATCGGTGACCCAACTGGCATTTTCAATATGTTATCTAAGAGGTATGACCAGAAGACAAGTCAGAGCTAACTTAATGAAGTTTCTGATCAGAGGCTGCTCTGAAGACAGTGAGTTATTGAAGGAGACAAAGAGGAATTGATGAGTGGCAGATTCATGCAGGCTATTTGAGGACAACAAAAAGCAATGGAATTTACTAGATTCAATCTTGTTGCAAGGCATGACAAAAGTTTCCTTCCTTCTCAGCAGCAGGATCCCAAAGTCATAAAAGTTATCTATGAAAAGAAGCCTAAAGATTATCTAGTTCAGTGATATTCAAGTGGGCTTTTAAAAATCTCCTGGGAGACCAATATCATGACATATCCGTGAGTCAGGGGGCATAAACTTATTGCTACCCCATTTGAGAATCATGTCTATAAGGAGCAGTATAATGTAGGGACTAAGAACAAACACCTAGATAGTAGATGGGCCTGAATTAATAAGGGGTATGTTATTCACTAGTTGTGTAACCTTGCTGAGTTTTTAAAATTTTCTAAGCCAATTTCCTTGTCTCTAAATTGGGGATAATTATAAAATATAATGCAAAATCATGTGCTGAGAATGAAACGAGGAAAAGTGCTTAACTCGGCATCTGACACATAGTAAGTACTCAATAAATATAACTTGTGATGGTTAATTTTGTGTGTCCATTTGACTAGGTTAAGGGATGTCCAGATAGCTGGTCAAACATTTCTGCATGTGTCTGTGAAGATATTTCCAGAAGAGATTAGCATTTGAATCTGTAGACTAGGTAAAAAAGATTTCCCTCCCCAATGCAGTGGGCATCAACCAATCTGTTGACAGCCTGAATAAAACAAAAAGGTGCAGGAAGGGTGCATTTCCTCTCTGCTGGAGCTAGACCATTCATCTTTTCCTGATCTAAGACATCAGCACTCCTGGTTTTTGGGCCTTTGGCCTTGGACCAGGACTTACACCCTCAGTCCTCCAGTTCTTGGGCCTTAGGACTCAGACTGGGACTTATACCACTGGCTCCCCTGGGTTCTCAAGCCTTCAGGTTTGGACTGGAGCTATACCATCAGCTTTCCTGGGCCGCCAGCTTGAAGGTGGCAGATCATGGGACTTCTCAGCCACCATAATTGCATTAGCCAATCCCTCACAATAAATCTCTTCCTATGTATCTATCCTACTCATTGATTCTCTGCAGAACCCGAATACATACTCTACTACTATTACTATTGAATTTGCTGGGCAGCAACTATCCAGTATGTTGAGGCAGAAAAAGACTGAGGACCAAAATGTTAGTCCAACTCACTCAAGAGGAACCTGAGATCCAGGGGTAGAAGTGACTTGCCTAAAGTTTCCCAGATTAGAAGAGTCTGGACCAGACTCCAGATGGTGGGTCTGGTGCCCTTTAGGCCACAGTGAATTCTTGCATTCTGACAGATAAAAGAATACCAAGAGGGACTTCCCTGGTGATCCAGCAGTTAAGACTCCACGCTCCCAGTGCAGGGGGCCCAGGTTCAATCCCTGGTCAGGGAACTAGATCCCGCACGCCACAACTAAAGATCCCGCATGCCGCAACTAAGACCCAGCAAAGCCAAATAAATAAATATTAAAAAAAAAAAAAAAGAAGACGAATAGCAAGATGCAGGGGGAAATGCATTGGGTTAGTGGTCAAAGACACATTTAACTATGTCTTTCACCATCTCTGTGAGCTTCCTAATGTTCTCTAAGTAGGGTGGTGCATTGATCAAGGATAAGAAATCTACCATTACTGCCACCCAACCAAAGCCTCTTTCCCCAGCTCATTCATTCCTTTTTCCATTATCTTTGAAACTTTGACCCTTCTCGCACTAGAATTTGCCATGTGGGTCTTCTATTATCTGAGCATTTCATCAGGGATCATGCACAAATATTATATGGCAATGTGTTTGTGTATACATACATATATTTGGTATCAAATATATATGTACACATATATATCTATATCAAATATATATGTGTAGATAAAACTTTTGATTAATTTCTTTGCCTTTTGTCAGTGATATTGTTCTGGTTATTATAGTTATAGTTTGTTTAAAAGTAATAATAATAAACACACACAGACTTCTGGTAGAAGCCTCAGATCGTACTTCTAAATGTTAAAGTATTTTTAAAAAGTTGAAGAGCTGTGAATAGTGTTTAAGTAGCTTATATGAGTTTTAAAGGACATTGATAACCTCTCCTGACAAGGACAGCCTGTCATTCAAGGGAACAACAGAGTTTGACAGGAAATATGTATTCATACACGACGTAAAACCTAGTGAACCACACTCTTAGCCTGTCTTCCTTCTCATCGTCTTTAAAACATAGAATATTTCTCTTTCCCTCTTTTCCTGTGTTTTTGGTAATGTGTTACTATTTCCACCCATGGGCTTTTCCCTCCTCTTTACCTCTCTCTCTCTCCATGTCTCTGTGTCCCTCCCTCTATCTCAGTTTTTCTCAGACATACATTCACTTGCCAGCCAAAGTCATGTGCACTTACTTGTCTTTCCTCTTTTCCCCTGCTCACTTTCAGCCCATGAACCTTAGTGTTGACCTTTTCCTAGTCTTCCTGATTCTACTTCCAGGCATCCCTGGTATATTAGTCAGGATTCTCCAGAAACAGAACGAATGCATGAATGAGTGAATGAATGAATGAAAACACATACATACATACATAAATAAAATTTAAAATATATAAAGAGATTTATTATAAAGTGTTGGCTCATGTGATAATGGAGACTGAGAAGCCTCACGATCTGCCATCTGCAGGCAGAGGTCCAGGAGAGCCAATGGTGTAGTTCAAAAGCCTGAGAGCCAGAAAATCAATGGTGTAGATCCCAGTCCAAATCTGAAGTCTTGAGAACCAGGAGCACCAAGGGCAGGTGAAGATCGATGTCCCAGCTTATCAGTCAGGAAGACAGTGAATTCAACCTTCTCCCACCTTTTTGTTCTATTGAGGCCCTCAGATCAGATGATGCTTGTGCACATTGGAGGAGGCCAACTGCTTTACTCAGGTCACCCACTCAAATGTTAATCTCTTCCAGAAACACTATCACAAACACACCCAGAAATAATATTTAACCAGTTATCTGGGCATGTGGCCATGTATATCTATTCCACAGACTTTCTTCTCCAGGTCCTGATTTCTGTATCCAGTTCATGCCAGCAACGACACTTCACCCTCTGATTATCCCCTTTGGATGGCTGCTTCAATTTACATAACTGAATCTGGACTGTATCTCCACTCTGATTATAGTTTTAGGGTGACCTCCTAAGACAGTTTCCCAAAAACTTACTACTTCCTCCATTTTTGGTCAGTCTTCCTTTGCTGCTCTCCTCGTATGCCTTTCTTTTTTCACTCCAACTTTCATGTTTCCCCCCACAAAATTAATCATAATATAGAATAAAAGTTTACTATAGATTTTATTATATATAATGAAGACAATTGAATGCTCCTTATTCTGAATTTCAAACACAGGTGAGTGGAGTAAGTTATAATTTAACTAGGGAAATAACATTAATTGTAGTTGTTTTTACTTATTATTTTCTTATAGTCTCTCAGTTGAGAAAAGAACTCTCTATGCTGAGAAAATATATAAAGAAGGGTCTTAATCTAATTTTCTTCTCTTTATTTGCTCTATTATTCTGGTCCCTTTATAGCTTCCAACAAATTAATTTATTTTTAATTTCTAAGGAGGGGTAGGAGGTATTTTGGTTGGTTTTTTTTTCAGTTCACTGAAAATGGCTTTTGGAATAAGCATGTTTTGCAGAACTCTGATCATAACTGTCGTCTACAACAATGAAAAGAAAGTCAAGAAGAACACGGACAAAATAATTATATATAAATTTCAGATTTTGGGAAATTACTTGAATCTGAGACAAGATAGCTTGCATAGCTCCCCCGTTTTCTCTGTTTTTAAAAAAATTCACAGGTTTTCACCTTTCACAATTGTAAAATCAATTACAATGTATTTATAACTTTGGGAATACTATTGTATATGACTGAGCAGCCTAAAGAAGACTGAAAAAATTGGAAAGATTCAATTCACTATGACTCATTTAAATGGGCCAAAGAACTAGCAGCCTCAGATTCCTTTCTGTCACTTTATTAAAACAAGCTCAGCTCACAGACAAATGGAATTTTTAATCAGTAGTGAAATTTCCCCAGCCAACTCTTCTGGTCTCTTGTTAATTGAATGTGCAGAATATCCTTTAAGGACAAGAAAGGCATGCATGGACATGATGGGGCTCAGCTACACAGGGTCCCTCTTCCCCAGTGCATTCTCCTACTGTCCCTACAGTGGGTAAGAAGCTTATCTCAGTCCCAAACTCCTCAATTCTGTGTGATTTTTTTTAAACAGGCCCCTTTCCAGGACATACATTGGAAAGGAAAATGAAGAGGATATGTCCTCCTCCCAGTCTGTGAAAATTAACAATTTTAATCTGCCAAATCAGCCCCAACTCCATTGAAATAAGTCCCAAATTGAGTGAGGAAGCACCAGGTTCCTCCTACTATTGTCTTGGGTTTATCTCACCATGGTCATAGATGATTCATTCATGCATTAATTAATTTACCAATCACTGAGCACCTACTATCAGTATATACCAGACACCATGCTAAGTACTTGGTAATATGTTGGTGAGTAAAACAGATATGATACTATCCTGAAGCTCCCAGGGAATGGTTTAGAGACCCACAGTCTTCCTAAAGTTTCCTCTTCTCAGATGCCAATCTGTTTTCAATCTCTTCAGAGCCATTGCTATGTGGTGACTCACTTCTTTGCTTTGGCCCTGGCCATGACTTGCCACTTCTATCTCCCCCTGGGGTGCTTCCTTGGCCCCCTATCGTTAAGTGATAGACACTGTT
This sequence comes from Eubalaena glacialis, assembly GCF_028564815.1. NCBI lineage: Eukaryota > Metazoa > Chordata > Mammalia > Artiodactyla > Balaenidae > Eubalaena > Eubalaena glacialis. Next base: position 55,405,564 of record NC_083721.1, read on the forward strand.
GATTGGGCTACCCAAGAGCCTATTTCCCACCCTTTTCTACCACGATACCTCCACCAAAGAGGTTACATAGTCAAGAATAGGCTTTTACAGCTTCTTTTATCCTCTGGCCCCAGATGTAAGCAGAGATCTGCTGGAGGGAAATCTGAGGAATTTTTTCTTCCTTGATAAAGAGGGACACATGCAACTGGTAAGCATTTCCAGGTTTCTACTTCTTCCTGTTTTGAAAGCAGAAATAATGGCTGGAACGTCAGCACTTATATTGTGAACTTGAGGAAAGATCAAGAGAATACAAAGATGCCAGCCCTGACATTGCTGAGCCACTGAAACAACACCAGCAATCCATATTGAAGGACTGATTATTATATGAGAAATAAACCCATATTGTTTAAGTCAATATAGTTGGATTTTTTTGTCATTTGCAGTCCAGTGCAAGTCTTACTGACACAGTGCCACTATCACAGCCAAGGGTGCCTCAGCATCTTAAGAGTTTAGCAAATCTTTCTATTCTTGTGCTGTCCAGAACAAGAGTGAAAAACTAGCCCCAAAGTGTTATTCAATCCTGATGAAGTCTACAAGCACATCAGGATTCTCATGGTTGTTTGGTTTCCATCAACTTTTATTTTGGTTGTTTGCCTGGGGCTACTTATCAAATCATCTTGTGGGACTGAGTATGAGAAGTGAGACCTGCGGTGCGTGTATGTCCCCAATCTCCATGCCAGTGGAGTGACACAGATATCAACTCACTTTATTTTTTTACTTATTTATTTATTTGGCTGCTTTGGGTCTTGGTTGCTGCGTGCAGGCTTTCTCTAATTGCAGCGACTGGGGGCTACTCTTCATTGCGGTGTGCGGGCTTCTCATTTCGGTGGCTTCTCTTGTTGTGGAGCACGAGCTCTAGGTGCGCGGGCTTCAGTAGTTGTGGCACGCGGGCTCAGTAGTTGTGGCTCTCGGGCTCTAGAGTGCAGGCTCAGTAGTTTTGGCACACGGGCTTAGTTGCTCCATGACATGTGGGATCTTCCCGGACCAGGGCTTGAACCTGTGTCCACTGCGTTGGTAGGCAGATTCTTAACCACTGCGCCACCAGGGAAGCCCCTCAACTCACTTTAAATAAGATTATGGCACCTTACCTCTTAAATACTCCCCAGGTAGGAAGGCATCCACAAATGCACTCCTACATCTTAATCTCCCAATAATATGGTTACTAATTTCAAGCTCTGGAAGTATGTATGCAAATACCCTCAGCTCACAAGAGGATTTAAGTCATATTTCATTCTAAAGGAGAGTCATATTTAAATATTTTAAACTTCACATTCATTATCTCTCTCCTCCTGTTACTAAATAGAAAGTATTTTCTATCATAGGAAAATCTCTTGATCTGTGCGAAGAATCCCATCTCCTCGCACTTTCTCAGGAACTTCCCCCTCTGGATTATATCCATTGTCTCTTACATAACTTCAAACTCTTTCTTCACCAGAATTTCTTCATTATCATTTAAACATACTATTTCTCCTATTTTAAAAAACAAAATTTTACCAGACTACAAATTTCCAACTAAAATCTTATCTATTCTCCTAGTTACAAAATAAATAGCTATAGCTTCAATTTCTACTTTTTCTTACTATTGACTTCTCAGTCCATTCTAGTCTGGCTTCTGTTCTTCCCATCCAAGAACTAACCAGGCCTGACCCTGCTCAGCTTTCGAGATCAGACGAGATCGGGCGTGTTCAAGGTGGTATGGCCATATACCTGGCTTCTGTTCTTACCACCTAAATTCTAGCACTAAGCCACCCATGACCTACATGTTGCCAAGTCAATGAAAATGTTCACGTCTATCCTATTTAAACTCCCAGTTTCCTCTGTAGTACGCAGGTTTCCACTTCTCCCTCTACAACAGTCTCTTTCCTTGCCTTGCATCCTTCCATGTCCCCACACTTCCTTTGTTTTTCTTCTGATTTATTATCAGCCTGCTTTGTTGACGTCTCCTCCTCTACCCACGTTTTTGTGTAGAACTTCCTTAGGGCTCAGTCTTGGGCCCTCTTCAATTCTCTCCCAAAGTGATCTCATCTATTCCAGTATCTTCAAACACCATCTACAGGCAATGGTTTTAAAATCACATCTCCAGCCCAGATTGCTCTTCTGAGTTACAGACTCATTGCTCCAAATGTTTATATTATCTCCAGTTGAGACACTTGAACGTGTTATAAGAATCTCAAATACAACATGCCCCCAAATAAACTTATCATCTCTAACTACCTTATCCCCAAACTGCTTCTCCTCTAGCATTACCTATCATGGTAAATGGTACTAACATCCTCCCAGACTCTTCAGTAAAGAAGTCTATGAGCCATTCTTAACACTTCCCTCTCCTTCAATGATTCTCCCCCAACCTCTGCACACACCCCTCTGCCTCCAAAAAATCAATCACAGATTCAGTTGACTCTGCCTCCTAAATCCATCTGCTTTCCAATTTAAGTCACCATCATCTCTCACCTGGGCTACTTAAATGACCCTCTCTCTAGTTTCCTCTAACCCACTTTTCCTTGCCCCAAGCCCATTTTTCACATAGCAGTGAGAGCAATCATTTAAAATGTAAATCGGATTAAATCATTCCTCTACTAAAACTATTTCATGAGTTCTAAGTATTAAATCCAAAATCCTTCTTTGTGTTTCCTGAACAAACAAACTATTTTTTGCCTCAAGGCATTACATATGCCTCTTCCAGGAATGCTGTTTCTTCCAGACTGTGCATAGCTAACTCTTACTCATCTTTCAGGTATGAGCTTAATCAGTATTTTCTTAAGGAAATCTCTCTTGATTAAGTTAGAAATAGTGTCAGATTCCCTATTTACTTTCATACCACCTTGTGATTTTTAATTATAGGATTGTCACCATAGTAATTAAATCCTACTTGTGTGATTATCTAGTAGAGAGACCCTAACTAAATAACGTAAGCTCCATGAGGGTAGGACTGGATATAATATGCTCATTAATGTATTCTCAGTGGCAAGCAGTGGGGAATAGTAGGTGATCAATAAGAATTGGATGCATAAGCTGACTTTCATGTAGTTCTGACTTTAAGACCTATATTGACTTCCTGTTCTGATCATAGACATATATGACTTTAATTATGATGAAATACTTATGTTTTAATTATAAGTATTTAATTACATTAATTATCTAATTGTGGTATACTTACACTTCCAGAAGTATTTAATTATGAAAAGGGATAATTTCTATAAACTAAAAGAAGTACTGAATTTTTCTAGGAAGTTCATTTTAGGAGCAAAATTTCATTGTTCTTGAAGACTACTGGACAGATAATTATAAAAAGAGGAAAGAAAAAAAGTCAAAAATCAACTAATTCAGTAAATTGTTATATTGACTATCAAGGTTCAAAATACGTTAGAATAAAAGCTCCCATTTTTTCAAGATATTTTCTAAGTTGAATGAAATTTTAATTCCAAATCTAGAGCTATGAGATTAAGAAACAAAGTTGAAGAGTGACACTCCAAAAATTCCCTCTAGAAACAGTCTAATATAAGAGCTTAAAGGCCAGCCTGTGTCCCTGAGGTCCATTAGTAATACATGTGGGGACAGAATGATTAACACGGAATGAGAGACGACGGGGGAAACCCCTGCCAAAGAGGAAGAAGACAGATGAGGATTTGAATTCTGAGAAAGTCCAAATTCTCAAGGGCTCTGATCTATTGACATAAGAATATTGCGGCAGACAGAGTGAGAAAAAGTAATTAGAGCAGATTTCTCAACCTTGGCACTACTGACATTTTGTGCTGAATAATCCTTTGTTTCAGGGGTCTGTCCTACGCAATGTAGGATATTTAGTAGCAAGCCTGGTCTCTACCCAATGGATGCCAATAGCACTCCCCCCTGAAAGTAGTTATACTCAAAAATGTCTCTAGACATCTCCAATGTCCCCTGGGGAGGCAAAACTGCCCCTGATTGAGAACCACTGAATTAGAAAAAGTCAAAGGGATTAGCTGAATCAAAAAAGGACAAAGGGTTTGTTTTTTGTTTTTGTTTTTGTTTTTATCGTTCACCGGTTTATTGATTCATACATTCCTTCATTCATTTAACAAGTCACAGTACTAGACATTGTGTTCCAAAGATGAGTAGAGCACAGGCTCTGTTTAGAGCTGAAAGTCTACTTCTAAGACGAAGCGGTCATTGTCTTAGAATAGATCATGGATTTGCAGTTATGTGAGGTGTTGGTTTTAATGCACAAACAAAGTTACCCAAGAAAGGTCTCAACCTTGCTCAAGATGCACAGCATACCTAGTTAGAGTGGATGTAGCGAATTAGCATTCACATTCGATTCAGCTTCCTAGGACACCCTCCTGACCTGCACCAGTTGGAGAGATAAAACTACTTGGTCCAGGATCCCTTGCCACCAGGTTTCCTGGTGCAGACTGGCTCAGTCCTTCAATCCTCTGCATGAGATTGAATCTGAAAGTGAAGACCAGCCCATCTTCCTACTGCTGGCTGCTCACAGGCACAGTCCTGGAGTATTTGGGTTTTCCCCAGCCGTGTTCCAGCGTCCATATCAAGCTCTGTGGGGCTCCAAAGGTAGGTGCAGTGAGGATAGTGGTGGCTTCCTGACCTCCGAACAGCAGCTATAGCACTGGGTTCTTGAACTCAGCAAGTCAGTAGTGCCCTCCTAATTCCACATACCTGCTCTGAGAGAGGCAGCAGCACTCCTGGCAGGCCAGGTAGCAATATTATTCTGGAATTTTTTCTGAAAGATTCAACCATAGTCTCTAGCACTCTGATGAATATGTATGAGCCTGGTTCTTTTAATTCTAGTTTATCCTGCTTAAAATATGTAGAGTGAGTTCTGCTTTTTGCAAATTGAGCCCAGCAACTCTATACAACAAACTGCAATAACTCAGTAAACCCATCACACTGTGTGATCACACACCCCCAGTAAGAAAACAGATCAGATTCTTCAGTTAAGCACCAGATGAAGAATCTGGCTTCCGTTTAGGGGCCATGCTGCATGAAAAGTATGTCTGTTTTTGTTTGTGTGTTGTTGAATCGATACGAGTAAAAATATAAGATTTGTGCTGTAAGTGCAGTGCCAGAGATAAGCACAGTGTGCAATAAGGAGGCGGTACATAGTCAGGGAAAATTTTTTAGAGAAGGGACGCCGGAGCTGAGTCTTAAAGTATGAGCAGTAATGTGCCAGGAAAATTACATTCGAGGTTGGAAGCAGAGGATGTGCCACAGGTATAAAGAGTTGAGAAAGCATGGTATATTTACAGAGCTAGAAATTGTTCAGGGCAGCTGGATTGTATAATGAGAGGTAGGAAGTGTTCAGAGATCAGCTGGACGGCAGAAACAAGATCATGAAAGAGAGGAAGCAATAGAACTTCCCCATTTTCTTGAGTCTAAGAGGCCACCGATTATGACACACTGTCTGTAAGAGGTTTCAAGTTAAAAATGTGAACGTTACACTAAATGTACTCATTTATTTTAAAACTAACTAAAAATACCATTCACTTATCGATCTAAACTCTCTCTTTTCAATACCTAAACCAGAATTCGACCTAAACCTTCTTGACAATGTTTGCCTAGGAGAGTCTAGAGGATCTGGAGTTCCTTCTAAATCACTTTCAGTTATTTGGAGGTTGGTTAAAGTTAGCTTTTCACTGGTGCCTGTGATCTTGACATTTTTTAAGATTGTCAGTAAATTTCAAGCCATATCAAATCATATGAGGACTTTCTCCTCTGCATTTCCTATTTGGTTGAACTCAGCATTTTGTGTTTTCTATTATTACCTTATTACATATTACTGTAGGTCAAATAGCTTCTCTTAAAAGTTAGCCAAAAACTTTTCACAGACCGGTATTCCAATACTGACTAATAGTCCTATGTGAAAAAGTAATTAGCCACACAAACTTCTCCCTGTTTTGGAAAGCCTGTGATCTGTTGCAAGAGATCTGGCAAGTTCGACACCCTTTAATTCCATCTCCTGGAGTACATGACAGGCGATCTTCTATGTACAGAATTTATTTTCATTTCAGTGCTGCATCATAAAGATATCCTTTTGCAGACATTCTAAGCAAAGAATTAGGGATCCAAATTTAGGTTAAATTCAACCACTTGTTATCAGTGCAAAAAAGCTCAACTGGGAGAGATAATAAAATGAAGAAATACCACAATGCATCGCTTGGTTCACAGATGCTCAAGAAATGACTACTGACAAAACACTATAACTCTCTCCTCTGCCTGGCAACTTGTAAGACATTTTGACTGTAAGAGTCTTCCTGTCTTCAGAAATGGCAAAAGGTAAGGAAAAAAAAACATACCTCAGGCAAATTGGGGCCTGGAACAAAGTCCAGTGTGGGCCCCTGCACATTACAGAAAAACTTCTTCTTTCTCCTTCAGACCAGGAGATATGGGGTGTGGTCAAGGCCATGCAAAAAAGATAATTTTGGATAAGAAGTGAGAGTGGAACAAGAGGACAAGTAAATAGAAAGAAGACCTTTGTTTTGGGGTAAGAGATGATTTTATTAAAAAACAAAACAAGCAAACAACAACAAAAAAAAGAGGACAGATGACACTATCATACCTGAGGGACACTCACATATGCAAATAACACTTGGTTCCTTTAGTCTCTGAAACATGTCTAATCTTCCTTTTGAACAAACGTCCTTCTAAGTAGTGGCAGAAGTTTAAAATTATTGATTTATAATATTTTAATTTTTGTTTTACACTATCTCCATTCACTTTAAACATTCAATCTACCAGAATTACATTTCCCTATCCAACTGGTTTTTTAAAATCTCCTTTGGATAACTCATTCTTATGTCTTTCAGATGTCTGCCCTTCCCCCTTCTCATCCCTAAAGTGGTATCTAGAATACAGAATATGGGGAGATGTGTGGCTCAGGTAACCTCCAGATAGTAGGGGCAGAAAGGTCTTCTGACCCTTGCTTTTGTCTCCACAGCAGGATCCTTTATCCATCACTTGACCGAGTACCCTCCTGACATTTAAGGATGACTCTGGGACACTGATGTAACCTATGCGCTGGTCTGTATGGTAGGAAGGGTTCAGTATCCCTCCTTGGCTTATTCATTTCCATCTCTGCTCTCTCTAGTGCTACAGACCACACACACACACACACACACACACACACACACACACAGGTCTAGCTCTTTCTGTAGCCTTTTCTCAAGCCACTTCACCCCCTCTTCCATGTGACACCCTTCCGACACACTGGCCTGGTCTCCAGCCAGAGGAATTCTGGGTTCCTCTTCAAGGGGATGGGGAAATATCTGGATCCCAGTCACAATTTAGGAATTGAGAGTGACTTAGGAACGTTAAATTCTGGAATTTTGTCAGCCCACCCAACTTTGTTGAGCTTTTAAGTCCATTTTGATGCAGTTACTCCCAGCTTGCTGTGGGACCGTCTGTGAGGCATCTCTTTCCTGAGTTCCACATGTTTGTTAGGAAAAGCAAAAGCCCTTAGGTAGTTGGTGTCTCCTCAACTTCTCTAACATACCACACCTCTATGTCTAAGCCAAAGCCTGGAGAGAGATGATGGGAACTCACTGTCTGCAGGTCTCACTCTCTACATACTTCTTTGTCCTCCCTCCCTCCCTCCTTTTCACAATCTCTTAGACCCAGTAAGAGCTTTTCATGTCCTCTGAATCATATCTTTGTAGTAGTTAGGAGAGCATTAGCTACTATAACAAATATGTCTTGTAATATTTATGACTTAACGTAAAGTTTGTATCTCACTTATATTGTCACAGTTCAGTGCATGTTCTCCTGGTCAGATGCCTTTCTATGTGGTCAAACAGGGACAAAGTTTCTTCCATCATGTAGTTCTGATTTCCTCTTGGCCCTTAAGGAATCCTACTTATAAGATTGCTAGGAAACACATAAGGTTGGGGCAATAACACAGATCACTTCCATTCACATTCCATTGACCAGAACTCAGTAACACAGCTATGCCTAAATGCCAGGGAGGCTGAGAACGCTAATCTAGATTGTGTCTTGGAGAAAAAGGGAGCAAATTTGCTCTGAGGGAGCAAATTTCATGGTATAGGTCATAGGCAAAGGGAAATCTTTTTCACACTATGGAAGAAACACTAAATTCTGAGTTCTCTAGGCTCAGTTTTTTATATCCTGAGGTATTTTTATAATCCTTTTCTACAAGGCCTGATCTTCTAATATATTGTCTTGCTTAAAGTCTTATTTTGAATTTTAGAAGCCGATAGTAACCCTTTTTCTTTGCACTTTTGATGTAATGCATGTAATTCCACTCAATAAGCATCCCTTGAAGCAAATTAATATTCCAAGTACACCAAATTACAAAAGATTAAAGCATATTAATGCTTTGAAAATAGTCTCTTTTACATAAAATTATTGTAGCACTTAATGCTGTTTCTAATATTTCCAAAGATGCCCAAGGAAGCTGAAGAATTGAACTTACGAGTAAAGGAGGCCAGCAATCTGCTCTCATTTACTATACTGAGGTCCAAACAGAGATTGAAATCCTGAGCTCCTAGGCCAGCTCATTGCTAAACAAATCTATCCTCCTTGTCTCAGCAAGACCACCCTAACCTCTGACCTCAGAGTGGTCCTTGTAGGCCTTGTTAGATTTCAGATTTTATCCCAAAGGCTCCATGGAGAGGTAGCATAAATAGATTTGCATTTTTGAGAATCTAGGAGAAGAGAAGCAGGGAGTCCTCTACAGAGTTTATGGCAGTGATCCATATAAGAAAATGAGGGTCAGAATTCTATAAATTCAGAAGGATCTGAATTAGAAGCTCATTTGGATGTGAGGATGGGGGAGAAGACCACGAGGATGATTGCCAGATTTCTTACCTGTAAGAGAGGAGAATGGTGGTGATACTCTTTAAGATATAGGAGAAGAAAGTTGGGAGTGGGGAACTGTAATGAGTTCAATTGTAGATATTCTGAGTTTGAAATGTCTGTGGTACATCAAATAGGAGATGTTCATTGGGCACCTTGATATGTAAATCTGAAGTTTGGAAAGGGGTCTAAGCTGGTGGAACAGACTTGAGAATCTTTGCAATGTTAATGGTAGTTAATGTCTTGATAGTGGATGAGCTCAGCCTGTAAAAGTTGTGTAGGGACTTCCCTGGTGGTCCAGTGGTTAAGACTCTGCGCTTTCACTGCAGGGGGCACAGGTTCAATCCCTGGTCAGGGAACTAAGATCCTGCAGGTCGTGCGGCACAGCCAATAAATAAATAAATACATGAACAAAAGAGCCATTCTTTTTTTTTTTAAAGCATTAAAAAAAGTTGTGTAAAATGAAAAGAGAAAAGGAATGAAAGGGGACCTAAAATCACCAACACTTAAAAAATGTGCAGAGAAAAGGGAGGAGACAAAGATTGACAAGAAACATCCAGAGAAGTAAGGGGATAGAGGGGGAAAAGGATAATCAAATGTCATAGAATTATCAAGTAAGATACCTACCTCAATTAAAAAAGTGAATAAGAGTAGGGGCTTTACATTGTCCCTGCTTATGGGATGTTGGGGACCTTGAGCTAGTGCCAGTCAGGATTTCCATTCCCCAACCTGATTTAAGTCTTCACAGACCCACTCTTCTTCTGTGGATGAAAACTGAGGGAAAGAGAGAATTATTTACACTGCATAGTTGGACAGAGGTTGGCTTTGAACAAAGGCTTGCAAGAGGATGGGCAATAACACTCCTGCTGGACATCACCAGGCAAAATCCAGGCCTGGACCAAGAAAATTCCCATTAGTTTCCAATGGGAAAGGCAACTAGGAGAGTCCCTGGATGACAAGGACACAGACTCCACGCTCAGTGAGCCCTTGGACACTTGGAAATACCTCTCACTGGGGTCCTGCTCTGAGACAGCCCTCACTCCTGGCTGCAAGAGCCCTTTCGGGTCCAGACATCTTCTTTTCATCCCCACAACTTCTCTGCTCATTTCCTCAGTCTCTCTCCATATTCAATACAGGTTTGGGGTGGGGGATGTTTTTCCTTTGGGGAGTCATGGGAAGGAAGTCTTGTTTTCACTTGTGATGCTTCCCCAAGGTACCATAGGGTTTTTTAGACCAAAAAACAGAAAGACACATTGGGTTTCTCTTTCCCACCTTGTGACATCCTTCCAATGAGGCAATGAGTTCAAAGAAACTAGCTGCTTGAATTGGGGGTGGGAGGGGGTGTCAAAGGAGAAGGAAGAGAAAGAAAATATTCTATCAGTGAGAAAAACATCATTTACTAGTATATAAAATATTAGACACACACACACACACGCACAAAAAGCATGGTCTGAATGTTTGTGTCCCCCCAAAATTCATATGTTGAAATCCTGACACCCAATATAGTGGTTTTAGAAGGTGGGGTTTTGGAAGGAGCTTAGGTCATGCAGTGGAACTTCTTTTATAAATGGGATGAGTGCTTTTATAAAAGAGATCCCACAGAGCTCCCTAGCCCTTTCTACCATGAGAGGATACAAGGAAAATCTGCCACCTGGAAGAGGGTCTTCACCCAACCATGCTGGTACCCTGATCTAGAATGTCCAGCCTCCAGAACTCTGAGCAGTAAATTTCTGCTGTTTATAAGCCACCCATTCTGTGCTACTTTGTTATAGCCCAAACGGACTAAGACAGTTGGACAGTGTTAAAAAGATGACTTTTAGACATAGTGGACAAGAACACTATTCGTCTAAAAAGATAAGACTACAATGGCCAGTAGACAGAGGTGTAAAACAGTCCCTTCTCTTCCTTCTGAAGGAGCAATCAAGAAAAATAGACAGGGATGATAAGTATTACATTCTTACTGAGGTCAATTTTTCCAGGGCCTAAATCCCCCTTCTACTCCAAGAATAAATTTGTGAATAGATAAAGAAGATGCGGTACATATACACAATGGAATATTACTCAGCCATAGCAAAGAATGAAATAATGCCATTTGCAGCAACACAGATGGACCTAGAGATTATCACACCAAGTGAAGTAAGCCAGATAGAGAAAGATAAATATCATATGATATCAGTCATATGTGGAATCTAATTTTTAAAAATGATACAAATGAACTTATTTACAAAACAGAAACAGATTCACAGATTTCGAAAACAAACTTATGGTTACCAAAGGGGAAACATATGTGGGGGGAGGGATAAATTAGGAGTTTGGGATTAACATACACACACTACTATACATAAAATAGATAACCAACAAGGACCTACTGCATAGCACAGGGAACTCTACTCCATACCACTTTGCTGTTCACCTGAAACTAACACAACACTGTAAATCAACTATACTCAAATAAAATAAAAAATAAAGAATAAATTTGTTACTTTGGGCTGGACAATTGACTCTGAGCTTCATGATACCATTAAGAATGCAAAAGATTCATAAGATAATTGAGTTAGTTCATAGATGTAAATGTTTTATCAGCCAGTATTGACCAGTTTCATATTATTTAATAGTTCCAACAAATATGGCTGTAGGTTAGGCCATTGCACCTTTTCCCCAACCTCAGGTTCAGGTAGAACCATTAGCCAAGCCACAGGCCCAAAATTTTAAAAAGTGAAAGTTGCGTCTAACCCTGATATCTCTCTCTCTGACATCATCCCTCACCATATCGCAAAGTGTTAGACTTCTTATGAGGACAGACTGGGGGGTGATCCAATTCCTCCTCCTTACATATCACGAACTACACATCTTTAAAATCTTGCCTTTTTACTTTAATTATAGGTTTTTGGCTAATGTTCACTTTTTCCATTGCATTCCTTGATATTTCAAGAAAAAATATCACATTAAAAATACTCAAAAATGCAGAAATGGGGGGAGCAAATATAATCTTTCTAATATAATTCTCTTAATTAGAAGTAACTGTGGTGTAATGGTTAAGAACATTTACTCTGGAGCCAAGCTGTCTGGACTAAAATCACAAGCCATGTGACTTTGGGCATATCCTGTCTTTGCCCCAATTTCGTTTGAAAAATTCAGAAATAATCCCTGCCTCATACTACTGTTAAAATACTAAAGCTCTTAGGACATTGCCTGCCGCATATTAAGTACTCAATAAATGTTATCTATTGACTACTGTTTTACGCACTTCATTTGCAAGCTCAATTTCAGCTTCTTACCTTAACTTTATCTTATATTTTCTTTAATGCCCATCATTATGCCAAAGATAATAATTAGTCACTGATAATGATGATACTACAAATGGTAAGAATGAAGTCACAAGACGTCACAAGAGAGAACTCAGGCTTTTGGTCCATAGTGGCTTAGACATCTTGGGAAAATATTATTGGAGAATCTGACCCCTACCCTAACAAGTTACCAGAGAAAAAAACTCAGTGTTTGTGAAGAAAAACACCAGCTCTCCATAACCAATTTGACTCACATTACAATCAGTTCAAACACTACTGTACAATATAGTTTGCCCCAAAAACATCCATTTCAAGTGACTGAAGTAAGATATAATTTGTCATAATATAGGATGTATTATGCTAATGTATTTTCATACCAAGATAGGACATTTAACCAATTAATCCAATTAATTCATTACAATAACAAAAAAAGGAATTAGTATTAGTCTGGTATCATCAAAAAATCTTTTAAAAGTTTTTTGACAGTGTCAGCTGGGAGTAAAAATGGACTAAACAATTGAGTCCAAGGTTAGCAATTATGTTCAGGGTGCTACTATAATGGAATTTCTTTTTATAAATTAAAAAGAATATAGAATTTTTAACACAGAGGAATAACCACTCTGACACTTAGGCCCAAAAGGCTAAAGAGAAATATCCTTAATATTAACCTGACATGGTGACCTCATTATACCTTGGTCAGTGTAATCTTTAGCCATTAGCTGATATATAGATTTTTGTACATGAGGGTATTATTCTCTCTGAAAAAGAAATGCCTTTAGAAACATTTCAAATAATGTATTATAAAAGCTTTCTGGTGAAGCTCTGGGGCAGTGGTGAGAATGTGGAGGTAGGGAGAATGCTATTTTTAGACTCTAAAGTGACTTTTTGTTACGGAGTATAAGCTAACCTGATTTGAACTTGGAATTTCCAGAAGGATTTCATGTTGAAACAGGACTAACTTCTCTCTTGAGGAATTCTGTATTTAAATTAAAAGATCAAGGTAGTTGTTGGGTGAGGTCAAGGAACTATGATAAGCAGCACTAGAGCTATATGTGTATGTGTATGTGTGTATATACATATATGTATGTGTATGACTGTGTATACATGTATTGTATATGTGTATATTTTTATAATGTGTGTGTGTGTGTGTGTGTGTATGTACACGGTGTGGGAAACCCTCCAGATCCACCCTTCAGAAATCAGGCACACATTTTGTCAGTTGTGAGGGAGATTGGTTACAGCCTGCTCACAACTCAGGTCTCTCTAGCAACTGCCCTCAGGCGAAGAGATGACTCAGTCAAGTTCACCCCCCACGCCCCGGGGGCAGGGCACACACAGTGATTCATCAATGTGGGTGTACCAAGGCTAGGCCTCTTTGTCTCGATTCAGAGCAACTATAAAGGACTATCCCAGCTCCAGAGATTCCTGTGGTATTATATTAGCTGAAGCCTTTGTTCTATCTGCATTGCTTCCCTCACTCCCTCATAGGGGTTGTTCTAGAGCACATGCCCCAATAAACTTCCTGGACACAAACCTCCATCTCAGAGTGTGTTTCCCAGAGAACCCAAACTAAGACACTAAGCATTTATTATTTAGTATCACTTTTAGCAAAAGGTTAGTTTATTGATTTATAAATATTGAAGGAAGATGAAAGTAGGATGAATTCCTGAATTTAGCCAGACTATCTGTTGATACAGAACCAGTAAAGAACTAAGATGGTGGTTTATTATTTTGCTAGGCTGGGTACCCTTGTGTGTCTTCTCTCGTGCAGACTCTCAAAAAATTGTCTAAATCATTTTTAAAAATGGGGGCAGGGGGACTTTCAATCCAGCTCTGCCAGTACTCCCCCAACCACCTCTACTTCTACCACCACTGCCTTTCAAAGACCGTAGTGTTGGTGTTGGGTGGTCCTTTGACATTAGAAGAGTTTAAATCAAGACAAAGCAAATAACATTGCAAGCAAGGACAGTGGAGATAGCAAATTAGTGTATCTTTTCAGTATAGTAATAGCCAATACGTGGTACTTTAGATAAGCAGTGGGTAACAGAGAGGTTAGCAAGATGTAATCAGGGCATGTCAAACACTGAGAATCAGTTGAGAGAAGCTGCAACTTAGAGATCAAAGTAGGTAGGCAGTTGCATCAAAGAGATTTAGAAGCAACACAGTCACGGAACTGAGGTTCAGAGCTAAGTTCCAGTGGTACATGTGGGAAGGGCCTGGGCCTATATTTAGTGGGAGAATACACATCTAAAAAAGAGCCACCAGACTTCTCTGGAAGTCCAATGGTTAATACTCCGTGCTTCCAATGCAGGGGGTGCGGGTTCGATCCCTGGTCAGGGAACTAAAGTCCCACATGCCACACAGCCAAGAAAATAAAAAATTAAAAGGAGCCACCATGTGACTCTCTCCCATATTCCTCAGTAGTTTGGTTTCCCACTAGTTCCTCAACATGTTTTCATCATAGTAATAATCATCTTTTTCAAAAATTATTTGGCAGTTTTTAATTTTTGGAGAATATTCTTATGGGTTGAAACCTGCTTCCATTACTGCTGATCCAGCAACTCAGAGGCTAGAACTTGGGCAGAGGCTGGCAGCCAGGACTCCAACAAGACAGAGCCTGGTTGCCAAAACTCAGGCACAAATATAAATAGCAAGATTGAATAGATCCTTGGTCAAGTTCTTTTGTCTAAGAACAGGATTGATTGGTTGATTTCACAGCCTTGGGTGGGGCTAAACCTACAGGTAGGGATCAGGAAATCCCAGCTATAGACAGAGGAAGCATGTGAGGAGAGTGAGCCAGGAAAATTATTGCAATAGGACAGAGGCAAGACCTGGGATAGTCAAGCAGTTGTCAAATACTAAGGGGAAAGTGGCTATTTGGAGAACATCACTATTGCAGAAAAAACTTGAAAAACCTTTCGGGAAGAAAGAAACTGTAGGTACAGGAGGAAATAATGTATACATTCCACTTACTGTTTGTGAAAAATAACTTTGCCCACAGCATACAAAGTAGGCGCATCTCTCGTATGTGAACCTCTGAAGGCTTTCCCTAAAGGGCTAAGGTATGTTATAAACACTTATTCTCCAGCCTAAGCAGAATTAAGCTCATTAGTTTTTTCCCCCAGTGGTCTGATAAAACCAAAATTCTACTGAACCTAATAAACATTGGTCTAAAAATATCTAAAAGATTAACTCAGAAGATAATGATGATGGTGTCTCATATGTGTTTTATGGTTGATAAAACTTGATCACACATAATCTCACTTGAAGAATGTTATATTCTATTATATACTATAATCATTATTTTATAGATGGGAAAGTTGTGAGAGACATCTTGCCAGGAGGTATCAGAGCCAGGACAGAAACTGAGGTATCTGGACTCCTAGCTCAATTCTCATCACATCATTCCATAGGACCTCTCTAAACCTATAACACTTAGAATCGGATATGCTATGAATACTCAATAAATGTTAATTAAAGGAATATTCTGTGATTAGCATTGTTTACCTGTGACATGACATTTTCTGCCACCCAGTGGTTTTCTAGACCTAATAAGGATGTGACGATACCTTTTTGGGGCTCAGCTTCCAATTGTAAAATAAAGACTTTGGAATAGATACTTTAAAAGATTCCTTCCAAATATAAAATCTAACAGATTTCTTCTCCAGTAAATGATGCACAAGTCTTCACTATCTGGTAACTTGTAGAGGGGTGTGGGTTTGTGTGTGTGTGTGTGTGTGTGTGTATATACATGTGCGTATCTGTGTTGGCACAAAAGTTTTCCATATTGATTACACCCAAAGGGTTGCAACTGATGTTCATTAAGGGATATTCGATGGCTCAAAATTTGCCTGTATTTCTTATATTCATAGGGTTCTTTCCTTCCTTTGAATCTTCTCATGTATATTTAGTGGTATACCTACTTAACTGATAGCTTTCTAGTCCTAGTTAATTGAAGTTTAACTTACATGACTCTATTAGTAATCAATCATTCACTAATACTGATATAAACTGTGAGACAGAGCTTAAGGAAGCTTATTAAAGTATGCCTAGATTAGCATTTATAAGTCAGTTGTGTCATAAATGTAATTACTCTTCATAATTATAATTTATATACTTATAAATATATATAAATATTTAAAATATAAAACACTTGGTTCATGTGGCTTTACCATGTACAGCTTTCTTTCACATACACCCACAGAGCTTTCTGTGCAATAGTTATGTGACCTTTGAGTCATCCCCACTTATTTCTTTGCCTAGGCAATTGAGTGACTCTTGACTCTCCTGAATTCTTTCCTCTGGTATGTTACAAATACAGCCCACGAACTTTAGAAATATGCCTACTACCCAAAAGATCCAGCTTGATGTTTTACAAAAGCTATAAATGGAGACTAATAAGTGACCTCAGTAATGCGAAGTATCTAAAATTCCAAAATAATTCAGCTCTACACACAGACTGGAACATTTGTCTTCATGAAGAAGCAGACGTACACTGGGAATCTGACTGGATCTCCTTATCTGTGATAAAGTACCCCGTGCAGCAGTCATGAACCCTTAGTTGTAGAAGAGATTTCAGAATATTGCTGAAAACATGCATTAGGACATTCTATGTTGTATTGGTTTAATTGTTGCTCTCTGTTTCTTTTGATGAACTGTTTGTTCATTTTAACAACTTACTTCACACAGTCAAGGATGAAAATGTTTAACCAGAGGAGCCAGTCCTGTGAGACTGAGTTCCTGTTTACCCAGGAATTAGGACTGACTTTTTCAGTCTACTAATTATTGCATATGTGAGGCTGTACTACTCAAACTGATTTTTATGTCATTGTATTTGCATATGCTTTATTAGTCTTGATGTACATACATCTGTTTTCACCATCATTTTTTTTCTTTTTTTCTGTTTTTGACTTGCTCTTCTCCAGCTATCACCTAGCACTATTTTATCTTATTACTTTCACAGATTCTTATAGTATTTTTATTTCTAAACTCTTAGATATTTACAAAGAAAAATTTTACAAAGAATAATAAATTAATCCATGATAGAAATTTTTCTTTTATAAATTATACTTCTTTAATTATTTACTTTACCTGAGAGTTTGCTCACAAATTACTAAGTGCTAACTAGATTTTTACTTTAATTTACACTAATTGTTGTTTCATAAGCTAATTTTTGTTTCTGTATAGCTGTCTTTGTTTCTTCTGTTGACTTTTTCTTAGTTTCTTTAATTAATAAAGAATGTCTAAAATTTAGAATAGAATAAACTAAGTGAAAGCAAGATCAGAACCATATATACTCTGCTGTGAAAAGTTAATCACATAGCCTTCTGTAGAATAATTATAAAGTAATAGTCTGTCAATACAAAGGATAAAAATAGTCAATTTATAAGTCCAAGTGATAATTTTCCTAGGACTCATAAGGTCTTAAAATATAAAAATAAATCTTTTACTTTCTTTCCGAAAACTAAAATTAGTATATAATTTAATCACTCATTTATATAGGCATTTGAACAAATCTAAAAGCTCAAGAAATAATGAGACAGAAAGAGATGGCTTTTATAATGTCACAAAGATAGAATTATTTTACTGCTTTACTTAGTCACTACTGAAATGAATTTCTCTATTAAATAATAAACTGGGCCAAGACACCATTTTGGCACATATATGAATGAGTTGCCATCTTAAATTAATTCTCCTACAAAGAATGTCTCAGAAATTTGTGGGAAATCCTTGAAGAATCAAAACATTTTATAAATAAAAAACAATTGACTAAAGATTTAATCCCTCAAATAATATAGATGTTATAAAAATTGGCTGTAGGAGGGATTTTCTCTGAGTAAAACATTTTTGAGACTTTTTAATTGAAGAAATCATGGTATTAGAAGTTATTGCATTTATTTTAAAATAGATAATAGATACAACTGAGATATTTACCTAGAATAAAATATCCTTTCCATATAGTTTTGGGAAATGAACTGAGATGCTGACTCTAAAAGGCAAATAAATACTCCCAACTGTTCTGGAAATATGGTTCTGAAAATGTTGCACCATAATTTCTACTTACTGTCTATGTCACATTCCAGCAAACAGAACCAGAAGACATGATTGAAGCCAAGCTGAGCCTTTGATTAAGATCCCAGGGAAATCTGAACATACAAGGTTGTTGAAGAAAAGGAGTCAGGGGCTTCCCTGGTGGCACAGTGGTTGAGAATCTGCCTGCTAATGCAGGGGACACGGGTTCGAGCCCTGGTCTGGGAAGATCCCACATGCCACGGAGCAGCTGGGCCCGTGAGCCACAACTACTGAGCCTGCGCGTCTGGAGCCTGTGCTCCGCAACAAAAGAGGCCACAATAGTGAGGGGCCCGCGCACCGCGATGAAGAGTGGCCCCCACTTGCCGCAACTAGAGAAAGCCCTAACACAGAAACGAAGACCCAACATAGCAATCAATCAATAAATCTTAAAAAAAAAAAAAAAAAAGAAAAGAAAAGGAGTCAGTATGACATCCCAACTCCCCAGTTTGCTCCCTCTGGATTGTCACCTCATTTAATCTGGTTAGTTGGTAATGTAACCCCCTCATCCCACACCCTCTGGAAGATGATCCTCTTTTAGACCTCCAAGGCTTAATCCCTGATAATCACCATTCATGGACCTAAATTTTACTTCCTAAAGTTACTTTTGACAGAACCATGGATTTATAAACTGCTGTAGCCTAGGGCAGAGAATAAGGATATAATTTATCACCAAACCAGGTTATTTGTGAGGGAGTAAAAGGGCTCAATATAGTTACTGTATTAGTTTCCTATTGCTGCTGTAACAAATTATTACAAACTTGGTGACTTAAAACAACATAAATTAATTTTCTTACAGTTCCAGAGGTCAGAAGTTTAAAATTGGTCTCACTGGGTAAAATTCAAGATGTTGGCTTTTGGTAGATGCTCTGAGGGCAGGATCTGTTTCCTTGCCTTTTTCAGTTTCTAGAAGCTGCCTGCATTCCTTGGCGCATGACCCCTTCCAGCATCACTCCAACCTCATGCTTCATTATCACATCTCCTACTACCAACTCGGATGCTCCTGCCTCCCTTCCAAAAGTACTCTTGTGATTACATTGGGCCCATCCAGCTAATCCAAGATGATATCTCCATCTCAAAATCCCTAATGTAATCATATCTTTAAAGTCCCTTTTACCATGTAAGGTAAGAAACTCATGGGTCCTGAAAATTAGGACATAGACATCTATGGGAAATATTATTCAGTTTACCACAGTTACCATAGGTCAGAAGGTATAAAATGGGACTATCCCAACAAAACTGGGACATTGGGTCACCCTTTCCTAATAGAAAAGACAGGATTGAACATCTAGTGCCATCTTATCTCTGTGTTCTTGTGATTGCCATTGCCAAGTCCTGGAATGCTCTCCTTTTCTCACCCACAATGCCACCTCTGCTGTTTGAAATAATTCCTCTTGTTCAAGGAAAACCACCTCCACCATGAAAACTACACAGCTCAGAGTAATCTCCCCCTTCCCTTTTTAGCATAGATCTGTCATCTCCTATTGCACTTGCCACCATCTACCTCATTTAATATAAATATATTTGTAAATGTGTCTTTTCTCCCCTACTCAAAGTAAGTTCTTGATGGTAGGGACCATACTAGGCCAAAAGATAGCTGTAAACATTCAGCACATGAAACAAAAACAAGTCCTCAGCCACTTCCAGGCCTAGGTCTGTTAGTGCAGCCTCTTTAAGCCTAATTCCCATTAGCTTACCTAGGCAACCAACCAAGTGTACGAGTCACCTGACACTCAAGAGCTTTCTACACACAAAGGAGATGAACATTTCACCAGAAACTTCCTTCAGACTGGTTAAAGCCAGAATTTTGATGGAACTACCTCTACTAGTCAATGGGATTTTTATCAAGAGGAAGCTACCACCCATACCTGCTTATCCTGGTTATTCGCTGCAGAAACAAACAAAAAAACACTTTGATAGTGTTTAATTATAAACTAAATGCCTTCAGATCTTCACTGACAATCAAAACTCATTAGCGCTGGGTTTTGTTTTTCAGTTTTTTTTTAATTTTATTTTATTTATTGAGGGTTTGTTTTTTATTTTTTAACTGGTAGAAGATGATAACATTGAAATCTTTTTTATCAAGGGAAAAGACACAAGCTGCTAGAATTCCATTTAGTCATTATTTCTCTGGACACTACGTGCAATAGTAGAGGTATAAGTGGAAGCCACAAGAAGTTATGTTTATTTGGTGGACCCCAATCAAGGAAATTTAAATACTAAACCAAAAATAGCCTTTGGTATATTTGCTTCACCAGGTGCCCCTACAGCACAGACTCCCAATATTTTTAGCCAGATTTTAGTGTATCAGACACTGAGAGAGTAATAAACACTGCAGAATGATTTATTAGGAGAGGATGTTGCAAGTCATTCAGTCACTTTTTTCCTCTCCACTATTAGTCATTCCTAGGTTCATTCACAACCCAGGGAAAGGAAAGCCCAAAATAGCCACCACGCCAAGCTTATTGTGAAGCAGCTGTCTTTGGTGCACGAAGGCAAGCAGACAGTTGGAAGTCCAAGTGCATAGAGTAAACAGAGGCTGTATCGAAACAGCAATCATGCTAATCACCAATTTGTTAGCAAATGTGCTGCACTTTGTATTTTCAAAGCATTTGTATCATCATTAATTAATTAACGAGTGATAATTACTATTGCTGTGGCATACAAAATTGTGTACAAGATTTGGAAAGAAATTGTTTTATACGGTGTGCACTGAAAAAGTGAGAATTCTTTTCCTTTCTGTTCTTGTGGTTTTTTAGTTTGTTCATTTGTTTTCCACCAAACAGGCTGTGTCATGTTCTCTCTCACTATTTTGTTTTAGTTTATGCTGTTCCTGCTACCAGGAGCATTCCTCCCCAGATAACCCCGTGCATTTATTAGATAGATATCAGCTTAAACATCACTTTCTCCTGCAGTCCTCCTTCATAGAACCTTTCAACCTCTATTAAATTTCCTATTTAATTGTCCAAAACCCTTGCTAGACGGCTGGCTCTGTGAGGGCAGAGGCCTCGTGTGTCCTGCTCACCTAGCACAGTGACCCATACATGGCAATCACCCAATAAGTGTTTCTTAAATGAATAAAAGAATTCCGCATGAGGGAGAACCAAATAAGAGGCTCTTATTGCTAAATGAGCTCCTACTCTGTAAGGATGAATCTGCTCAGCATTCTAGATGCTTTACTTCATTGAATGCTCACCACGTTCCTCTGAGGTAGGTTCTAGGTAGGAAATTGCAGTGACAGAGAATAAGTCATTTGCCCTTGTTCACACTGCTGGTAAGTGGTGAAACAGGTTGAATCACAGGTTTCCTGATTCCAAACCTATATATTTCCAAAAGTGGTAGAGAAGAAAATAGTGGCTCCTGAAATCCAGGAACTGGTCTGACACTCCCAGCCAGGTCTCGGTGTTATCACAATCTGGAGACTGACCTCAAAGGCTGGACCGTGATTTCCTCCTGCTGCACAAAAACAATCTCGCAGAACATCAACATCAGACAAGGCCACTCTGAGACCACGACAAAGTGAGACAAAACACGCCACTTTATAACTTTGTCTAAGCACAGACCAAAATATGGTCACTGTGAAAAACTCACCAAACACCGAACATCTCCCTCTCCTAAGAGGAGTTTTTGCTGCTTCTTTACCAAGTACAGCTTTATCCTTGCCTCTCTATAGATGAGATGTATTGAGATACCCAGTCATAGAATTGCCCTCACTTCCTAACAGCACCCACCTAGAGTGAGTCTCTGTTTCCTTAGACCTTCCTCAAAATCACCCAAATCCCATAACAAGTCTTTTTAAACATCCTTTTACTGAAATGCACCACTGTTCTCATGGTGTGTGTTCTCCCTTGCTGCAACAAGGAATAAACCCAACTTGTTCAACCACAGGTATGTTCCCGGTGGTATTTGGCTGGAGGGCATTGATAGTGATTACACAAGACTATCTTTGGGGCTAGAGAAAGAAAATGTTAGAACATTCAATTATAATATGAAAATAACCCAACAAATATTGAACGTAGTATGGAAACATGGCTTTCTTCTTTCATCCCTCCCTTTGTGAGATGGCCACATGACAAATAAGGTACACGAGGGGGTAACAATAAGGTAACTAGAGGACTACAAAAGGGCAAATACTGTGTGATTCCACTTATATAAGATATCCAAAGTAGTCAAAATCATGGCAACAGAAAATAGAATGGTGGTTGCCAGAGGCTGGGGGAAGGGGGGAAACGTGGAGTCATTCGATGGGTATGAAGCCTCGGTTTTGCAAGACGGAAAAGTTCTAGAGACTTGTTATACAACAGTGTAAATCTAGTCAACATCACTGAACTGTATACTTAAAAATGATTTAGACAGTAAATTTTATATTATGTGCTTTAAATTTGTTAAGTGTTCAATTAAATTTTTTAATTTAAACAATTAAATTTTAAACTGTAATTTAAAACAACACAACAGGGCTTCCCTGGTGGCGCAGTGGTTGAGAATCTGCCTGCCAATGCAGGGGACACGGGTTCGAGCCCTGGTCTGGGAAGATCCCACATGCCGCGGAGCAACTAGGCCCGTGAGCCACAACTACTGAGCCTGCGCGTCTGGAGCCTGTGCTCCGCAACAAGAGAGGCCGCGATAGTGAGAGGCCCGCGCACCGCGATGAAGAGTGGCCCCACTCGCCGCAACTAGAGAAAGCCCTCACACAGAAACGAAGACCTAACACAGCCAAAAATAAATAAATAAATAAATAAATAATAAAAATAAAGGAATTCCTAAAAAAAATAAAAATTAAAATTAAAAAAAACAAACAAAAAAAACCACAACAACTAGAGGGAAGGGTGAGAGTTTTATCAAACAAAGGATTTGACATAGCAATCATAGTCTTTCTTCTCCTGGATACTGGAACATACTGCTCTTGACCTGCACCCAGTTAAGTGAATTTATGGGTTATATTAGCTTAAATAGAATATATACGGTACTTTCTAATATACTGTATATATTATATATATACCATATACTGTATTCTATACTGTACAGTATAGAGAGTATCCAAGGAAATCTTTGTCCTACACATACCAATGGTTCTTAATCTCGACTGCATGTGAGATTGACCTAGGATGTTTTTGAAAAATACCACCATCTGAGTCCCACTCCATAGCAATTAAATCAGAATCTCCAGGCGTGAAGCCTGAGAACTGTTTCTTGGTTTTTGTCTTTTGTTGTTTTTTGATGTTCCAAGTGATTCTAATAGATAGCCAACAGTTGAGAGCCACTAAAAATAGAGGTTCACTAGCTATCTCATGACAAAACACTTAAGAGTTCTTAAAGTTAAGGACATGTTACACACTGTTCTTTTACAACTGAAAAGTGTTCCTAATTTATTGACCTTTTCTATAATGAAAAATTGTTATGAATAGTGTGCTACCTAGCAGATTTTTAAAAAATACATAAACTTTATCTTTCCTTTGAGGAAAAAGTAACACTTTGATAATGGGTGAAATAATAACTGCTTTTCAAAAGAAAATTGTGCTATAGAGAAAGGATTTTGAAAATGTGTCTTTGGAGATGTTTCCATCATTTTATTGTTGAAAAAGTGATGTCATCATAACTGTACAATCAAAAACTTGAAAACAAGCTTTTCTATCTTATTTAAAAAGAGTTTTGGTGGGACTTCCCTGGCAGTCCAGTGGGTAAGGCTCCATGTTCCCAATGCAGGGGGCCCGGGTTCAATCCCTGGTCGGGGAACTAGATCCTGCATGCATGCTGCAACTAAAAAAAAAAAATCCCACATGCCGCAACTAAAGATCCCGTGTGCCGCAACTAAGACCCGGTGCAGCCAAAATAAATAAATAAATAAATATTTTTTTAAAAAAAGAGTTTTGGTGAATTTGGGTCCCAATATTAAAAATATTCTTGCTAATTTGTAAGAAGCATTGGTTGTCATGAAGATGATAATTTACTATACAAATTTCAACTGAAACTTTGCATAACTAGTGGATAGAGTTGAAAAATTATTGTCATGATTAAAATTTGTTTAGCCAATGACACATTTCTTTCATTTTAATCTACATGTCTTTGTGAGATTTCTTTTCCAGGAAGACAGGATTAAAATTAAATATAGAACAAGAATTTTGAATTGCTACATAAGAAAGTACTCATAAATTTTTTTCAGAAGTAATAAAGCATATTTAATAATAGTGCTCTTATTAAACATACTGATATACTATCAAAAGTAAAATAAAATAAAACAAATTATATTTAAATATTGTTTAATGTATGTTGAGTCTATTTTTGAATGTTCTTTATAATACACAATACACTTATTTAAGTAATTTATAAATATATGAATGAACGTATATTGAAACCGCACTCAAAAATGTTGGCATTGGGGGGACTTCCCTGGTGGTCCAGTAGCTAAGACTTCATCTTCCAACACAGAGGGTGCCAGTTTGATCCCTGGTTGGGGAGCTAAGATTCCACATGCCATGTGGCAAAAAAACCAAAACATGAAAAAACAGAAGTAATATTGTAACAAATTCAATAAAGACTTTAAAAACTAGTTCACGGGCTTCCCTGGTGGCGCAGTGGTTGAGAGTCTGCCTGCTAATGCAGGGGACACGGGTTCGCGTCCTGGTCTGGGAAGATCCCACATGCCGCGGAGCAACTTAAGCCCGTGAGCCACAACTACTGAGCCTGCGCGTCTGGAGCCTGTGCTCTGCAAAAAGAGAGGCCACAATAGTGAGAGGCCTGCGCACCGCGATGAACAGTGGCCCCCGCTTGCCGCAAATACAGAAAGCCCTAGCACAGAAACGAAGACCCAACATAGCAATCAATCAATCAATAAATAAAACTTTAAAAAAAAAAAAAAAAACTAGTTCACATCAAAAAAAAAAAAATCTTAAAAAAAATGTTGGGGCTTCCCTGGTGGCGCAGTGGTTGAGAATCTGCCGGCCAATGCAGGAGACACGGGTTCGTGCCCTGGTCTGGGAAGATCCCACATGCCGCGGAGCAACTGGGCCCGTGAGCCGCAATTACTGAGCCTGCGCGTCTGGAGCCTGTGCTCCGCAACAAGAGAGGCCACGATAGTGAAGAGGCCCGCGCACCGCGATGAAGAGTGGCCCCCGCTTGCCCCAACTAGAGAAAGCCCTCGCACAGAAACGAAGACCCAACACAGCCATAAATAAATAAAAAAATAAATTAAAAAAAAATGTTGGTATTGGGGAGTATATGGTCAAAAACAGTTTAGAAAACACAGCACTGTGCTACACTTCCTACTCCCCAAAAGTTTAGAGTCCCCAAACCATTACACTTGCACAACATTAGCTATTTATTCCTGGAAAATCTGGTTAAGTATTATTTATACTGATTAAGGCTCTAAGTGTATTGGAAGCAGAAGGGGGTATTTGTTTTGTTATATGATAAAATTCAAAGCTGGTGCTTGAGAAAAATCCCAATCTCTATTGGGTATCAATTGGTCTAAAACAGCATTGCTAGTAAGACAACAAAAAGACAACAGCAAAGGATTTAAAATTTAAAAGTCTAGGAGAATACTCAATGTGCTTAATAACACTTGAAGTGCATTTTGTTATTGTTGTTGTTGCTTTTAAAGTTTTAATTTTATTTATTTTTGGCTGAGTTGGGTCTTTGTTGCTGCATGCGGGCCTTCCCTAGTTGTGGCGAGCAGGGGTTACTCTTCATTGTGGTGCATGGGCTTCTCCTTGTGGTGGCTTCTCTTGTTGTGGAGCACGGGCTCTAAACGCATGGGCTTCAGTAGTTGCAGCATGCGGGCTCAGTAGTTGTGGCGCACCAGCTTAGTTGCTCCGAGGCATGTGGGATCTTCCTGGACCAGGGCTCAAGCCCGTGTCCCCTGCATTGGCGGATTCTTAACCACTGCCTCACCAGGGAAGTCCCTTCAGCTGACTCTTACATTCAGCTTCCATTTAAGAATTCTTTTGGAAAACACATTCTGCTAACTTTAAAAATATAAGTATGAACACAACTAGATAAATCAATATTATGATATTGTCTAATCCTGATATCAGTGGATGAGAAATTGGACTGTAAAAGGAGTCAAATGAAGGCAAAGGACCTATTTCTTGATGAAGTGTCCACACAAGGGACACACTGAGAAGGAAAATCAAGGAGCAACAAAGAGTGGGCCCCACAGACGAATTCCAATTTCTTTCCTGTTCTAAGAGATGGAAAGAGGCTCAGACATTCAGGAATGTCAAGCACAGACCATAAAGACAGCAGATTAGAGGAGGAAGGTGAAGCAACTACATGGGTTTTCACTTGACTACAACAGCAAATGCCATGTACACTGGTAAAGTTGTCTGTTTTCCAAAGTGAAGAATTAACTTTTACTTTGAATATTTTCCATCTTAGCTTCTTGTCTTTTCTATTTTATTAATTTTTTAACTATAAAAGTATTATATTTTCATAACCAAAGAGATGAGGGTAACTTTTTAAATTAAATAATTATTATGGGACTATTAGCATGTTTATGTTGCTGATGTTTTTTAAATTCAGTGTAATCTTAGTGAGCACACTATATATTCTGCTTTATTTATTTATTTTTAAAAATATCTTTATTGGAGTATAGTTGCTTTACAATGTTGTGTTAGTTTCTGCTGTATAACAAAGTGAATCAGCTATATGTATCAATATATCCCCATATCTCCTCCCTCTTGAGCTTCCCTCCCACCCTCCCTATCCCACCCCTCTAGGTCGGCACAAAGCATCAAGCTGATCTCCCTGTGCTATGCAGCAGCTTCCCACTAGCCATCCATCTTCCATTTGGCAGTGTATATATGTCAGTGCTACTCTCTCACTTCGTCCCAGCTTTCCCTTCCCCCCACCGCCCCGTGTCCTCAAGTCCTTTCTCTACGTCTGCGTCTTTATTCTTGCCCTGCCACTAGGTTCATCAGTACCGTTTTTTTAAATTCCATATATGTGCGCTAGCATACGGTATTTGTTTTTCTCTTTCTGACTTACTTCACTCTGTATGACAGACTCTAGGTCCATCCACATCATTACAAATAACTCAATTTTGTTCCTTTTATGGATGAGTAATATGCCATTGTATACATGTGCTACATCTTCTTTATCCATTCATCTGTCGATGGACATTTAGGTTGCTTCCATGTCCTGGCTATTGTAAATAGGGCTGCAATGGTACATGTATCTTTTTGAATTATGGTATTCTCAGGGTATATGCCCAGTAATGGGATTGCTGGGTCATATGGTAGTTCTATTTTTAGTTTTTTAAGGAACCTCCATACTGTTCTCCATAGTGGCTGTATCAATTTACATTCCCACCAACAGTGCAAGAGGGTTCCCTTTTCTCCACATCCTCTCCAGCATTTGTTGTTTGTAGATTTTCTGATGATGCCCATTCTAACTGGTGTGAGGTGATACCTCATTGTGGTTTATATTCTGCTTTATACTCTTGCCATTATATGTAGAATAATGCAAGCTATTTAACTTAATTTTGGTGACAAAATCAAAATTAGCATAAACACTGTTAAAAGTTAAAAGCCTAGTGAGAAATCTTCCTATTTTTATCAAAACATTAAAAACTCTTACTGTCAGTTATAAGCACATAGAGAAATGGAAAAAAAAAGTTAAACTAGTATTTACTTAATGCACAATAATTTGAAACACTATAATAATTTGAAAAGTAAAGTGCCTATTTGTAAAAAAATTTATCAAGGTTAATTTGAACAGTGCTTGTCTTCTCACCAAATTAACTTATGATAAGAAGCAAACACTGTTTTTACACTTTGGTGAACTACAGTGCTCCTAAGTTTGGATCAGCTTCCAACATTTTATCCTTCCCACTTTTAACATCATGAGATATTTCCAAAAGTTCCTTTAATGTGAAATTTTTTGCCAGCGTCACTTCCTCTGGGACATCTTCATTCTTTTCCTCACAACCAAGTGCCTTATAGATGTCCACAAGTTCACTTTCATTATTTTCCTCTGGCTGTACACCTAGACTCTCTTGAACAGCAGTAGTGTCAACATTCCCATAGTCAGCTCTTTCTGCAATGACTCTATTCACATTTGATTCAAAGTTCCCTTTCCAGTGTTATCACTTTTGCTGTTTTGCTTCACATTCATTTTTTGTTGGCCAATTTCCTCTTTCAATTATCCTTTTGTAAAATGTCATTTGGATTTATCATTGGGAGACAAAGAGGCAACACGACACATACTTTGCTGTTTGTGCATAAACTGAATAACAGATGTCCAGTGACAAATCACCAACTATCTCTGAAAGCAGTGATGTGACTGGTCACTAATCACGATGTGCCTCTATTAGGAAGTGATTTAGGAAGTGATTTATAGACTGAAGAGTGAGAAGCAACGTTTGTACTTTATGTAATTAGTCACTATTACCATACCTTTTTTTTTTTGGCTGCGTCGTGTCTTAGTTGTGAAATGTGGGATCTTAGTTGTGGCATGTGGCTCTTCGTTGTGGCGCGCGGGCTTCTCTCTAGTTGTGGCACACGAGCTTCTCTCTAGTTGTGGTGCGTGGGCTCCAGGGCGCATGGGCTCTGTAGTTGTGGCATGCAGGCTCCAGAGCACATGGGCCCTGTAGTTTGCAGCACGCGGGCTCTCTTGTTGAGGTGTGTGGGCTTAGTAGTTGTGGCATGTGGGCTTAGTTGCCCTGCAGCATGTGGGATCTTAGTTCCCTGACCAGGGATTGAACCTGCGTCCCCTGCATTGGAAGGCAGATTCTTTACCACTGGACCACCAGGGAAGTCCCTACCATAGCATATTAACTGAAATTTGAATCATGTTTTGGGGGGGCTGGTGTTATTTAACTAAATCATGGTAACTGAAATTCCTTTGAAGGACTTAGTCTTTTTTAATCTGTATTTTTCTTGAAAATCTAGTAACATATGCTACATTCAAGAAAAACACAAATGAGAAAGGCAAAATCCCTCACTTCAACAAGTTTACAGTTTAATGGACAGCAATAAGATAACTACATACTTTCTGTAATCTGATGAACACGATGTTCAAAATGATGTAAAAGTAGATGAGTGAAATTACCCTTGGTCAAGGGACTGAAAAAGAGATAACAAAGATAATGGCATGGATGACAGTATTTTCAAGGTTATGCCAATGGCTGCTTGGATTTCCACCAAAAGGATAAAAAAAAATTTTCTGGTTTTTCCTACTCCCCTAATGTTAGTTGTCTTGCTATGATAAATGATGTTACGATGAATAACTTTGTAATAATTGGAATCACTTTAAAGTGGAATAACTAGACAAAATGGCATGAACAGCTTTAAGGCTGTTGGTACACACTGCTGGCCTGAAACACTGAAAGTGTTTTTGTCTTTGATGCCATTAGCTTGTGATCTCTGTTTTGATCTCTTAACCAAAGATTAAGATCTTAACCAAAGATCTCTTTTTTTTTTTTAAATTTATTTATTTAATTTATTTATTTTTGGCTGCATTGGGTCTTTGTTGCTGCACGTGGGCTTTCTCTAGTTGCGGCGAGAGGGGGCTACTCTTCATTGCGCTGCGCAGACTTCTCATTGCAGTGGCTTCTCTTGTTGCAGAGCACAGGCTCTAGGCATGCGGGCTTCAGTAGTTGTGGTGCGTTGGCTCAGCAGTTGTGGTTTGTGGGCTCTAGAGTGCAGGTTCAGTAGTTGTGGCGCGCGGGCTTAGTTGCTCCGCGGCATGTGGGATCTTCCCGTACCAGGGTGCGAACCCATGTCCCCTGCATTGGCAGGCGGATTCTTAACCACTGTGCCACCAGGGAAGCCCCCAAAGATCTCTTAACTTAATTTCACTCACCTATGAATTTTTATATCATTTTTGAACCCTATGTTCATCAGGTTATATTATTCTACGCAGAAAAATATGAAAAATACATACAAAGTATTAGGGACCCATTTTTCTGGAGAGCCAAAGTTGGGAAAATAGCATGGATTGCTTATTGAATGCCTAGGATAACAGTTGTCACAGAGAACAAAATCTCCAAAAAACTTATTTTATGAGCTTTCTAGGATAATAATCCATGTGGAAAAATTAACCACACTGATGAAATATTTAATAGCTCAGGAACATTCTGTATTTTGAGAGGTTAAAAAAAATTATTTGTGACACTTCAAAGAAAGAATGTAGTCAACTTGTGTTTATCATGCCCCTTCTATGTGAGATCCACTGCTTATAGTGAGAATGTCAGGGAGGACTCAGGACACAGGTGGGGCAAGGGTGCATTTTCTTTACGTTTGAGGTTGTGTCTATGTTACCATCTCATAATGCCCAAATAGTGAGTGATTAAAAAAAGGAAATTTTGCATACCTCAGGTTTTACCTACCAACATGAATACAGAATGACTCTGTGCTTCTTTTGCTCTTACTCTGCTACCTCTCAGGAGAATATAAAGATTATACCACAGTAATGTTTTTCTCCAAAAGCTTTCCAAAGCATTAGGTACAAAAATTAAGTGAATATATGGATATTGCTTCAATTTTCCTGCATAGGGAACTCATATTTGTGATTATAAAGTAAAGAACTGGACACTTCCAGTCCATCAGGAAAGGAGTTCAGAAGTGGTCGCTCCATCCTAATGAGTTAAAAGCTGAACAAACTGAAAAATCAACACCTCTTCCTAGGTCAGATTGAGAAGAGAGGTCACAGAGCAAAATGCTGCCCCCTAAATTGGAAAGACCGATAGGCAATACAGAGAATCACAACTTGCAGAAAAGAAAGCCCACAGCAGAAACCTCCATGGGAATTGGTGTCAGGGTATAAAAACCGAAACTGCAGTTGATGAATTGCTGCTGGACAAGTCTGGGAGTTTAAAACTCCAGAAAGATCCAGTCTTGGCAGAGGTGGGTGGGGCAGGAGGGGGGCAACCTGCTGTGAGTCTCACCTCCAGGAGTTTTACCAGGTCCTCAGAGTGAAGATTGGAGAAATATCCCCTCATGCTTCTGGCAGGGGGAGGGGAAAATAACCATTTTGAAATATGGTGGAGATTTCTGTTCTTCTTAACAAGGCCTGCTCTCAGGAGAAACTATTTTACCAGAGCCTAACCTGCTGGGGTTTTACCAGGGCCTAACCTACCTGGGGAAGATAAATACTGAATGTCAGCTTCCTCTAGCCTTCCACATGGGGAAAGGGAAATACACAATTCCAGCCCCCTGTAGCTATCCTGTCCCGTATAAGAGAGGGAAAATTAAGGAGCACTGGTGAGGACTTTCCTGGCAGTCCAGCGGTTAAGACTCTGCACTTCCACTGCAGGGGGCCCAGATTCAACCCCTGGTCAGGGAACTGAGATCCCGCATGCCACCTGGTGAGGCCAAAAAAAAAAGAGTTTAAAAAGAAGCACTGGTGAAATTCACTATCAAGGAGCACAGGCTTATCAAAAGAGTGAGCCTTAACCATAGGACTACAGAAGGCTTCCCCTCCCTGATACCTTACCACCGTACCACTAAAGGCCTATTTACTGCAGTTCCTTTCAGTCAGTACATCGTATCCAGATTTCAGCAAACAACTACAAGGCAAAAATTACAGTTTGAAGAGATTGAGTAAATATTAGAACCAGAGTCAGATATGGCAGGTGTGCTGGAATTATCAGACTGAGAATTTAAAACTATGATTAATATGCTAAGAGATCTAATGGAAAAAGTAGACACCATGCAAGAAAAGATGGATAATGTAAGCAGAGATGGAAATTTTAAGAACCAAAAAGAAATACTAGAGATCAAAAACAGTGTCATAGGAATAATGAAGGTCTTTGATGAGCTCCTAAGTAGGCTGGATATGGTTGAGAAAAGAATCTCTGAGCTTGGGGACACACAATAGAAACTTTCAAAATTTAAAAGCAAAGAGAAAGAAGACAATAAAAAAAATAGAACTGATTATCCAAGGACTGTGGGACAACTATAAAAGGTCTAACATACATGTGATGGGAACACCAGAAGGAGAAGAAAGAAACAAAAGAACTGAAGCAATATTTGAAGCAATAATGACTGACAATTTCCTCCAAAATAATGTCAGACACAAGATCACAAATCCAGGAAGCTCAGAAAACATCAAACAAGATAAATGCCCTGCAAAACCACACCTAGGCATATCATTTTCAAACTACAGAAGATCAAGAATAAAGAAAAACCTTGAAAGAATACAGAGAAAAACAACACCTTACCTATAGAAAAGCAAAGAATTACATCCTACTTCTCCTCAGAAACCATGCAATCAAGAAGAGAGTACAGTGAAGTATTTAAAGTGCTGAGAGAAAACAAATCACCAATCTAGAATTCTGTAGCCTATAAAATTATTCTTCAATAGTAAGGAGAAATAAAGACTTTCTCAGACAAACAAAAATTGAGGGAATTTGTTGCCATACACCTGCTTGCAAGAAATGTTAAAAGAAGTTTTTCACAGAGAAGGAAAATAATAGAGGTCATAAACTTGGATCTACACAAAGAAAGGAGAATGAATCAGAGAATCGGAGAATGAATCAGAGAATCAGAGAATGAATAAAGGCAAAAAATAATTTATCTTTCTTATTCTTAATCTAACAGATAATAATTGGTTCAAAATGATAATAGCAACAATGTATGTGATTGTGTATGCCTATGTATATGTGTATATATGTATATACATGCATAAACATATACATATATATGCTTATGTGTAAGTGAAATGAATGAAAGCAGTGACACAAGGAACAGGAGGGGGGGAATTACACATTCCTCCAAACCCACAGAATGTACAACACCAAGAGTGAGTCCTAGTGTAAATAATGAACTTGCAGTGATAATAATGTGTTAATGTAGGTTCATTGACCGTAACAAATGTACCCCTCTGGTGCAGTTGATAGTGGGGGAGGCTGTAGGTGTATATGGGAACCCTGTACTTTCTACTCAATTTTGCTATGAACCTAAACTGCTCTTAAAAAAAAAAAAGCAAATAATTGAATAAGGTAGTTTCTGATTTTAAAAGTGTTCATCGTTCTAGTAGACATTGATTGTATAGAGTAGAAAAGAAGAGAGAAAAAATAAAGAGGCCAGTAAATATCTATGAGTCAAGAAAAGAGAATATTAATTCACTAGAGATTGGGATGTTTGAGAATATATGCCTAAGGTGTCTATAAATGTAGAAATGAGATCTTCAAAAACTAGCAAAAACTTTGTGGGACTATACTCATAAATGGGATGTCAACATAAATTGTTACAGTTTATATGGTTAGGACTGAAAGAAGAGAAAAGTTAAAATTGGTTTAATTATACATACACACATTTACAGTTCTACTGAAATATATTTTGACACCAAATTGATCAAAAATATAAAGGAGAAATATTTTATCTTCAAAAGATTTTTTTAAAATATCATAAACTGGAGATTGCTTCAAGATGGCAGAGTAGAAGGACATGGGCTCACTCCCTCTTGCAAGAGCACCGGAATCACAACTAACTGCTGAACAGTCATCGACAGGAAGACACTGGAACTCACCAAGGAAGATACCCCACATCCAAAGACAAAGGAGAAGCTGCAAGGAGATGGTAGGAGGGGCGCAATCACAACAAAATCAAATCTCATAACCACTGGGTGGGTGACTCACAAAGTGGAGAACAATTATACCACAGAAGTCCACCCACCGGAGTGAAGGTTCTGAGCCTCACGTCAGGCTTCCCAAACTGGGGGTCTGGCAACGGGAGGAGGAATTCCCAGAGAATCAGACTTTGAAGGCTAGTGGGATTTGACTGCAGGACTTTGACGGGACTTGGGTAAATAGAGACTCCACTCTTGGAGGGCACACACAAAGTACTGTGTGCATCAGGACCCAGGGGAAAGGAGCAGTGACCCCACAGGAGACGGAACCAGACTTATCTGCTAGTGTTGGAGGGTCTCCTGCAGAGGTGGAGGAGGGGGCTGTGGCTCACCCCGGGGACAAGGACACAGGCAGCAGCAGTTCTGGAAAATACTCCTTGGTGTGAGTCCTCCTGGAATCCACCATTCACCCCAGCAAGGAGCCTGTGGGTTCTGGTGCTGGGTCGCCTCAGGCCAAACAACCAACAGAGAGGGAACTCAGCCCCACCCATCAGCAGACAAGCAGATTAAATTTTACTGAGCTCTGCCCACCAGAGCAACACTCAGCTCTACCCACCACTAGTCCCTCCCATCAGGAAGCTTGCACGAGCCTCTTAGACAGCCTCACACACCTGAGGGCAGACAGCAGAAGTAAGAAGAACTACAATCCTGCAGCCTGTGGAACGAAAACCACATTCACAGAAAGATACACAAAATGAAAAGGCAGAGGACTATGTACCAGATGAAGGAACAAGATAAAACCCCAGAAAAATTAAATGAAGTGGAGATAGGCAACCTTCCAGAAAAAGAATTCAGAATAATGATAGTGAAGATGATCCAGGACCAGAGAAAAAGAATGGAGGCAAAGATCGAGAAGACGCAAGAAATATTTTTTTTTTTTTACTAAATTTATTTATTTATATTTATTTTTGGCTGTGTTGCGTCTTCGTTTCTGTGCGAGGGCTTTCTCCAGTTGCGGCGAGCGGGGGCCACTCTTCATCGCGGTGCACGGGCCTCTCCCATTGTGGAGCACAGGCTCCAGACGCGCAGGCTCAGTATTTATGGCTCACGGGTTTAGTCGCTCCGTGGCATGTGGGATCTTCCCAGACCAGGGCTCGAACCTGTGTCCCCTGCATTGGCAGACAGATTCTTAACCACTGCGCCACCAGGGAAGCCCACAAGAAATGTTTAACAAGGACCTAGAAGAATTAAAGAACAAACACCTACCAGAATTAAAGAAAAAACAAACAGAGATGAACAATACAATAACTGAAATGAAAAATACACTAGAAAGAATCGATAGCAGAATAACTGAGGCAGAAGAACGGATTAATGACCTGAAAGACAGAATGGTGGAATTCACTGCCGTGGAACAGAATAAAGAAAAAAAAATGAAAAGAAATGAGGACAGCCTTAGAAACCTCTGGGACAACATTGAACGCACCAGCATTCACATTATAGGGGTTCCAGAAGGAGAAGAGAGAGTGAAAGTACCTGAGAAAATATTTGAAGTGATTATAGTCTAAAATTCCCTAACATGGGAAAGGAAATAGCCACCCAAGTCCAGGAAGTGCAGAGAGTCTCAAGCAAGATAAACCCAAGGAGAAACACACCGAGACATGTAGTAAGCAAACTGACAAAAATTAAAGACAAAGAAAAATTATTAAAAACAACAAGGGAAAAATGACAAATAACATACAAGGAAACTCCCATAAGGTTAACAGCTGATATCTCAGCAGAAACCGTACAAGCCAGAAGAGAGTGGCACGATGTATTTAAAGTGATGAAAGGGAAGAACCTACAACCAAGATTACTCTACCTGGCAAGGATCTCATTCAGATTTGATGGAGAAATCAAAAGCTTTACAGACAAGCAAAAGCTAAGAGAATTCAGCACCACCAAACCAGCTCTACAACAAATGCTAAAGGAACTTCTCTAAGTGGGAAACACAAGAGAAGAAAAGGAACTACAAAAACAAACCCAAAACAATTAATAAAATGGTAATAGGAACATACATATTGATAATTACCTTAAATGTGAATGGATTAAATGCTCCAACCAAAAGACACAGGCTTGCTGAATGGATACAAAAACAAGACCCATATATATGCTGTCTACAAGAGACCCACTTCAGACCTAGGGACACATACAGACTGAAAGTGAGGGGATGGAAAAAGATATTCCATGCAAGTGGAAATCAAAAGAAAGCTGGGGTAGCAATGCTCATATCAGATAAAACAGACTTTAAAATAATGTTACAAGAGACAAGGAAGGACACTACATAATGATCAAGGGATCAATCAAAGAAGAAGATATAACAATCATAAACATATATTCAGGGACTTCCCTGGTGGCGCAGTGGTTAGGAGTCCACCTGCCAAAGCGGGGGAAGGGGTTCGAGGCCTGGTCTGGGAAGATCCCACATGCCGCCGAGCAACTAAGCCCGTGAGCCACAACTGCTGAAGCTGCGTGCCTAGAGCGCATGCTCTGCAATGAGAGAAGTCACCGCAATGAGAAGCCCACACACCACAACAAAGAGTAGCCCCTGCTTGCCGCAACTAGAGAAAGCCCGCACACAGCAACAAAGACTCAATGCAGCCAAAAGTAAGTACATAAAATAAATAAATTTATTTTAAAAATAAATAAATAAATAAATAAATAAATAAATAAATATATATATATATATATATATATATATATATATATATATATACATGCACCCAACATAGAAGGAACTCAATACATAAGGCAAATACTAACAGCTATAAAAGAAGAAATTGACAGTAACACAATAATAGTGGGGGACTTTTAACACCTCACTTACACCAATGGACAGATCATCCAGACAGAAAATTAATAAGGGAACACAAGCTTTAAATGACACAATAGACCAGATAGATTTAATTGATATTTATAGGGCATTCCATCCAAAACCAGCACTTTCTTCTCAAGTGCACAAAAACATTCTCCAGAATAGATCACATCTTGGGTCACAAATTAAGCCTCGGTAAATTTAAGAAAATTGAAATCATATCAAGCATCTTTTCTGACCACAATACTATGAGATTAGAAATCAATTATAGGGAAAAAAATGTAAAAAACACAAACACATGAAGGCTAAACAATACATTATTAAATAGCCATGAGAGCACTGAAGAAAATAAAGAGGAACTCAAAAAATACCTAGGGACAAATGACAATGAAACACGATGATCCAAAACCTATGGGATGCAGCAAAAGCAGTTCTAAGAGGGAAGTTTATAGCAATACAATCCTACCTCAAGAAACAAGAAAAATCTCAAATAAACAATCTAACCTTACACTTAAAGGAACTAGAGAAAGGAGAACAAATAAAACCGAAAGTTAGTAGAAGGAAAGAAATCATAAAGATCAGAGCAGAAGTAAATAGAAACAAATAAAACAAAGAAAGCAAAGATCAATAAAACTAAAAGCTGGTTCTGGGCTTCCCTGGTGGTGCAGTGGTTGAGAATCTGCCTGCCAATGCAGGGGACATGGGTTCGAGCCCTGGTCTGGGAAGATCCCACATGCCACGGAGCAACTAGGCCCGTGAGCCACAACTACTGAGCCTGCGCATCTGGAGCCTGTGCTCCGCAACAAGAGAGGCCGCAATAGTGAGAGGCCCGCGCACTGCGATGAAGAGTGGCCCCCGCTCTCCGCAACTACAGAAAGCCCTCGCACAGAAACGAAGACCCAACACAGCTAAAAATAAATAAATAAATAAATAAATTTATTTAAAAAAAGAAAACTAACTAAAAGCTGGTTCTTTGAGAAGATAAACAAAATTGATAAACTTTTAGCCAGACTCATCAAGAAAAAGAGGGAGAGGACTCAAATCAATAAACTTAGAAATGAAAAAGGAGAAGTTAAAATGGACACTGCAGAAATACAAAGCATCATAACAGACTACTACAAGCAACTCTGTGCCAATAAAATGGACAACCTGGAAGAAATGGACAAATTCTTAGAAAGGTATAAACTTGCAAGACTGAACCAGGAGGAAATAGGAAATATGAACAGACCAATCACAAGTAATGAAATTGAAACTGTGATTAAAAATCTTCCAACCAACAAAAGTCCAGGACCAGATAGCTTCACAGGTTAATTCTAGCAAACATTTAGAGAAGAGCTAACACCCATCCTACTCAAACTAGTCCAAAAAACTGCAGAGGAAGGAACATTCCCAAACTCGTTCTACGAGGCCACCATCACCCTGATACCAAAACCAGACAAAGATACTACAAAAAAAAGATAATTACAGACCAATATCACTGACAAATATAGATGCAAAAATCCTCAACAAAATACTAGCAAACAGAATCCAACAACACATTAAAAGGATCATACACAATGATCAAGTGGGACTTAATCCCAGGGATGCAAGGATTCTTCAATATATGCAAATCAAGCAATGTGATACACCATATTAACAAATTGAAGAAGAAAAACCATATGATCATCTCAATAGATGCAGAAAAAGCTTTTGACAAAATTCAACACCCATTCATGATAAAAACTCTCCAGAAAGTGGGCATAGAGGGAACCTACCTCAACATAATAAAGGCAATATATGACAAACCCACAGCAAACATCATTCTCAATGGTGAAAAACTGAAAGCATTTCCTCTAAGATCAGGAAAAAGGCAAGGTTGTCCACTCTCACCACTATTACTCAACATAGTTTTGGAAGTCCTAGCCACGGCAATCAGAGAAGAAAAAGAAAAAAAAGGAACCCAAATTGGAAAAGAAGAAGTAAAACTGTCACTGTTTGCAGATGACATGATACTACACATAGATAATCCTAAAGATGCCACCAGAAAACTACTAGAGCTAATCAATGAATTTGGTGAAGTCACAGGATACAAAATTAATGCACAGAAATCTCTTGCATTCCTATGTACTAACAACAAAAGATCAGAAAGAGAAATTAAGGAAACTATCCCATTCACCATTGCAACAAAAAGAATAAAATACCTAGGAATAAACCTACCTAGGGAGACAAAAGACCTGTACTCAGAAAACTATATGACACTGATGAAAAAAATCAAAGATGACACAAACAGATGGAGAGGTATACCATGTTCTTGGATTGGAAGAATCAATATTGTAAAAATGACTATACTACCCAAAGCCATCTACAGATTCAGTGCAATCCCTATCAAATTACCAGTGGCATATTTTACAGAACTAGGACAAAAAAATCTTAAAATTTGTATGGAGACACAAAAGATTCCAAATAGCCAAAGCAATATTGAGGGAAAAAAACGGGCCTGGAGGAACCAGACTCCCTGACCTTAGACTATAGTACAAAGCTATGGTAATCAAGACAATATGGTACTGGCACAAAAACAGAAATATAGATCAATGGAACAGGATAGAAAGCCCAGAGATAAACCCACACACCTATGGTCAACTAATCTATGACAAAGGAGGCAAGGATATACAATGGAGAAAAGACAGTCTCTTCAATAAGTGGTACTGGGAAAACTGGACAGTTACATGTAAAAGAATGAAACTAGAACACTCCCTAACACCATACACAAAAATAAACTCAAAATGGATTAAACACCTAAATGTAAGACCAGACACTATAAAACTCTTGGAGGAAAACATAGGAAAAACACTCTTTGACATAAATCACAGCAAGATCTTTTTTGACCCACCTTCTAGAGTAATGGAAATAAAAACAAAAATAAACAAAATGGGACCATATTAAACTTAAAGGCTTTTGCATAGCAAAGGAAACTATAAACAAGACGAAAAGACAACCCTCAGAATGGGAGAAAATATTTGCAAACGAATCAACGGACAAAGGATTAATCTCCAAAATATATAAACAGCTCATGCAGCTCAATATTAAGAAAACAAACAATCCAATCCAAAAATGGGCAGAAGACCTAAATAGACATTTCTCCAAAGAAGACATACAGATGGCCAAGAGGCGCATGAAAAGCTGCTCAACATCACTAATTATTAGAGAAATGCAAATCAAAACTGCACTGAGGTATCACCTCACACCAGTTAGAATGGGCATCATCAGAAAATCTACGAACCACAAATGCTGGAGAGGGTGTGGAGCAAAGGGAACCCTCTTGCACTGTTGGTGGGAATGTAAATTGATGCAGGCACTATGGAGAACAGTATGGAGGTTCCTTAAAAAACTAAAAATAGAATTATCATATGACTCAACAATCCCACT
The DNA here is from genome assembly GCF_028564815.1 of Eubalaena glacialis. NCBI lineage: Eukaryota > Metazoa > Chordata > Mammalia > Artiodactyla > Balaenidae > Eubalaena > Eubalaena glacialis. The sequence goes on from NC_083721.1 coordinate 55,445,524, forward strand.
ACTGGGCATAAACCCAGAGAAAACCAAAATTCAAAAAGACACATGCACCCCAATGTTCATTGCAGCACTATTTACAATACCCAGGTCAAGGAAGCAACCTAAATGCGCATCGACACACGAATGGATAAAGAAGATGTGGTAATATATACCATGGAATATTACCCAGCCATAAAAAGGAACTAAATTGGGTCATTTGTAGAGACGTGGATGGACCTAGAGACTGTCATACGGAGTGAAGTAAGTCAGAAAGAGAAAAACAAATATCGTATATTAATGCATATATGTGGAATCTAGAAAAATGGTACAGATGAACCGGTTTGCAAGACAGAAATAGAGACACAGATGTAGAGAAAAAACGTATGGACACCAAAGGGGGAAAGCGGGGGTGGGGGGGTGGGGGGCTGGTGGTGTGATGAATTGGGAGATTGGAATTGACATGTATACACTAATATGTATAAAATAGCTAATAAGAACCTGCTGTATATATATAAAAAAGAATTGAGATGAAACTAGTATGTGCATGCAAAATAGTATGTTAAGGAACAAAAGCAATTCCATAAATATTTTGTGGAAAGGCAGTATCCATGGAGTAAGTCTAAAGTTTTCAAAGTGCTTCTGAGAAAGAGTCAAATAAAAATAAAGATTTTTAAATGTTGAAAAAAGATAAATAACATAAAATAAAATATCATAAACTGAATAAAATATCATTCTGATGCTAGTCCAGAATCAGTTTCCATTCCTGATAACAACTTTCAGAGGACTACAATTCCCAGCATCCTTTGGGGCTTTGTCATTTCAAATTCCTTTGTAAGAACTATAATCCAGATATTTTAAGTATCAGACAATACTACAAATCAGCCATTCCATTTTAAGTTTAATGTGGCCTTCAGTTTTAGATCCAAGGTTTAAGAGCAAATTAAAGTAGTAAGTTCATGCATAATATTAAAAATTTAAAAAAAAAAGTGAGAGCAAAATAATTCCTTTGCTTCTGAAAATGTTCAGAAAGCGTCTTCTTCAAGCAAGGCACAGAGATTCTGTTTGTGAGGTGGCGTCAATGAAATTGCATAATTACTATTGCCCAAAGCTTTAAGTCCAGAAGGTGCAGAGAAGACATGACTTGAATCCAGTTCCTACTGGAGTGGAAGGGCAACATTACTACCAGCGGTAGCCTATTCTGACTAAAGTTGGCAAAAAATATCTTCCCCTTTTGCTAACCTATTTGATATTGTCAGTGTGTGGTACACTGACCACACATAGGAGCAATCTGGCAGTCAACAGAGCTAGGAAATGATTATTTCTGCACTATAATGCCAACGTCAAACATTTGAGAAGTAATATTTTAAGCAATAAGATCAAAGTGATGATTCAATTTATTTTGTGGAAAAATTTTCAGATGTATCCTTGTCTCAAGAATTTCATTCTGTGATGGTGACCCCAGCTTTGGTTTTGACTTCATCTGAATATTGATTTCAAACTTGGCCCTTTGGTATTGAGCCAATGTGTTATTTGTTACATTTCTATTGTGAATAGATACGAAAGAATAATCAGAATACAAGGACTATCTAGCATCTACCACCTGATTTAAGAAAAAGAACAATACACTATTATTGTTCAGTGCTTTTCCTCATCCCGTCCTTCTTCCCCAGAGGTATCCACTCTTCTGATTTTTGCATTTATCAGTTCCTTACTTTTCTATAGTTCTATATTTTTACATCTTTGAACAATATATTTTTAGTTTTGCACATTTTTATTTTGTATAAGTAGAATCATATTTTTCTTTTTCTGTAACCAAATTTTTTAATATTATGTTTGAGATTAATCCATGCTGTAACATTCATTTTCATGGCACTATAGTATTTCAGTGGATAAACATTCCACACTTTCTCTCTTCATTCTACTCTTTATGGACTTGTGTTGTTTTGATTTTAAAATATTTTACTCTCACACACAGTATTTCTATGAACATTCTTATGTCATGTGTCCAAATGTACAAATGCAAGAAATTTTCTAATGTGTGTGTGGCACACAGGTAATGATGGCATTACCTGTGGCACACAGGTAATGATGGAGTATGAGGTTGGAAGTCAAGTTTCATTTTCCTCATACGGATATCAAACTGTGTCAACCATCCTTTCCCCACTCCTATGAGTGCCACATCTATAATATACCAAATGTCATTTATGAATGAAAAAAAAAAGTTAATGTGGTCTTGACCAATCAAAATAAATGATGAATTAAATCCCAAACATCAATCAATACTGTTAATGTTTATCAGTTATTTAAAATGTCATCATAAAATAGCATAATAAAATTAAATAGTACTACCAGTTTGATACACTTTTTAGATCAGTTTTGCTCATCTGTATCTACTTTTGTTGCTTATGTGTATTCACCTCTCCATGTTAGTTAATTAATACATATAACATATACATGTACATGTTCTCCTCAGAACTTGCTGCTCAAAACATATAAAATTCATTTTCTTTTGACTGTTAGTATATTTATTCCAAAATTTGTTAATGCTCTTAATACTTCTGGCAATGTGTTAATTACTGACAAAAATAAAGTTGTGTTTATATAGTCATTATATCTACCAAACACTTGGAAAATTTTGTCCTTTAAGAATAATAACAGTATGAATTAAACAGCCACTTACCCATTAAAGATGGTAGCTGACAATTGTAAAACCATCATTCTGCTTCTTGTCTCTCCACATTTTCTACTTGGCACTAAATTCTAAATTTAATAACATATTTCTATTCTCTCTCTCTCTCTCTCTCTTTCTCCCTTTCTCTCTCTCAAATGCCAACAAAAAATTTTCCCCAATATCTGGGCAACTAAAATTCTACCCTACCCTCCAGAGTCCTCATCCTAAGGAGTCACTGGTTAGCAGACAAGCAGCATGTGTCCCTACGGGCATATGATTCAAACCAAGAAATAGAAAAATCTTGCTGAAGGGACTTTCTAGTCACAAAATGACACCTTCATAGATCTCTGAGAGCTCCTGGTAGTTATTCGGTTTGTCGTCAGTTTTTAGTCACTGAAATACTGCCACCTTCAGGAAGAAATGTGGGAATCTGCAATTGCATTCTCATCGGGTTCCCTTTAAATCCAAACTTTACACTTCCTTTTCTTTAAACACAGCTGTAAATTATCCTGTTATTTTCCCCATATATATCTAAATATTAGTAATCTATTTCTGTATACCTTTTTAACTTATTAGTTTTTTTCCCAAACAACTATTACAGTAAAAAGCTACCCATAAATAATAAATGGAAGAGAATTCACAATTATCCATCAAACAAAAATTACTTTAATAAAACCAAGGCTTTGCAGATATTAAATTATGAAGCATGAAGAACAGGCTCTAAAATATTTTCTGCACTCAAATAATAAAATATATATAAAAACATCTAGGTACATGGTTTTAAAAAATAATTCCAGAACAATTTGTACATATTACAAAAAATATTTCCTTAAATGTATATATTGAGGCTTCTAAACTAGAAGGTTTTTTTTCCCCCTTTACATTTTAGTTCCTCCTTCATTTATGGGTTAACATAAAAATTATAAGCAGTTCTGTACCAACTTTTCTCTCTCTCTCTCCCCCTATTTCTCTCTCTCTTCTCTTTTTTCTTTTATAAATTCAGCTCTCTTTTTCATAATCTATTCTTGATCTAATTTTTATTACTATTATTATTAAAATTACTTTTCTTTGTGCTTATACTTTTCCCTTTCTTTTTCCCCATCTTCCTCCTCTCTTCATTGGTTTACTTTTGCTTCACTTAGAAAGTCCATTGTAAGTTGCCAATTACTTTTATGTACTATTAGCAATACCTACAGTGCCCTCTTTCAGTTTTCTCTTTATTCAAAATCCATTCCCTATTATCAGACAATGCCACCAAGTACTTTTCCAAAACAAAGTTTTTTTTTAAGTATAATTACCGTGAAATGTCACAAAACATGAATTACATAGACCAATTGGAAAGGACACATACACAAAACCTCCTGTTATTTTTATCTTCTAAAGTAATTTGACAATTACAAAGATGTCATTTCCCCAGATTAATTTAAAATTGTATAAATTAAAATCTCAGTGAAAAGAAGAATAGATGAATGGAGCAGAAACAGATAGTAGGATAGATGAGAATTTAGCATGTGTTATTATTTTATGTGGGGAAAATTGCTTATTTAATAAATGATTATAGAACAATTGGTTAACTATTTGAAAAAACATTAAAATTATATCTCTTACCTCATAATACACAAAAATAAAGCCCAAATAGAGTGAACTATTTTTTTAAATAAAGGTCTATTTAAAAAAATAAGTGAATATTTATTGAATTGTAATGTAGATAAAGAAGACACAATAAAGAAAAAAGATTGATGTGTGGGTTAACAAAAATGTAAAGTATCTCTGTTAAAAGCATCATAAATATAATTAAAAGGCAAATAGCAAACTTGGAAAAATAATTTTCAACATTAATGGCAGGTAAAGGTTTAATATCTTTATATCTAAAGATACCTTCCAAATAAGATAAATATCTATATAGCAAAAAATGAGCAAAGGTCATGAATAGACAAGTCAAAAGAAATATTCATGTTCAATATACAATATGAAATGTTTAATCTCATTAGGAATCAAAAACAGATTAAAAGAGCAAGTTTTTGCCTCTAAAATCAATGAATATTTTAAAAATTGTAATACCTGGTTTCATAAAGGGTGTTGCAAAAAGGGTACTATCATATGTAACCTTTTTTGAATAACAGTTTGCCAATATATATCCAAAGTCTTAATGTGCTTATTCTTTGACCCAGCAATTCCTTAGGCCATGGTCCTGTATGTCCAAAAAGAATAATCAAGATACAAAAGAAATTTATATATAAGAATAATCATGGTGGGGACTGGTAAAATAAATAATTAATACTATACAGTTATTTACTCAGTTTCAAAAATAATTACATTGGAAAATGCTCAAGTATTTATAAAAAGATTAAAGAGAGTTATTAAGCTATATTACAGAATAATCAGAATGTATACTTATATACAGAGAGAGAAGAGACTGACAACATACTGTTAATTGATTTTTTTTTTGAGTGGTAATACTATGGTTAATTTCTTTTCTCTTTTAAAATACCTGATTGTAGGACTTCCCTGGTGGTGCAGTGGCTAAGAATCTGCCTGCCAATGCAGGGGACACAGGTTTGAGCCCTGGTCTGGGAAGATCCTACATGCCGCAGAGCAACTAAGCCCGTGCATCACAACTACTGAGCCTACGCTCTAGAGCCCGCGAGCCACAACTACTGAAGCCCGTGCACTTAGAGCCCGTGCTCTGCAACAAGAGAAGCCACCACAATGAAAAGCCCGCCTGCCTCAACGAAGAGTAGCCCCCCGCTCACCACAACTAGAGAAAGCCCATGTGCAGCAATGAAGACCCAACACAGCCAAAAATAAAAATAAATAAAATAAATAAGTTTTTAAAAAATAAGAAATAAATAAAATACCTGATTGTATTTTCAAATTTTCTATAACAATATGACATTTTAAAAAGAGTTGTTTTTAAACCATTAAAAACCCTTATTTCAATTCCATGTTTAAATCACGTATACTAATGGGAAAGCAGAAACATCGTATGCAACATACATTTCAAAAAAATGATTCCTTAATCGAAGACGATTCAAAGGAATGGAAAGATATCCCATGCCCTTGGATTGGAAGAATTAATATTGTTAAAATGGCCATACCACCCAAAGCAATCTACAGATTTAATGTGATCCCTATCAAATTACCCATGACATTTTTCACAGAACTAGAAAAACTAATCCTAAAATTTATATGGGACCATAAAAGACCCAGAATTGCCAAAGCAATCCTGAGGAAAAAGAACAAAGCTGGAGGCATAACCCTCCCAGGCTTCAGACAATACTACAAAGCTACAGTCATCAAAACAGCATGGTACTGGCACAAAAACAGACATATGGATCAATGGAACAGAATAGAGAGCCCAGAAATAAACCCACACACCTATGGTCAATTAATCTTCAACAAAGGAGGCAAGAATATACAATAGGGAAAAGACAGTCTGTTCAGCAAGTGATACTGGGAAAGTTGGACAGCCACATGTAAATCAATGAAGTTAGGACACTTCCTCACACCATACACAAAAATAAACTCAAAATGGCTTAAAGATTTAAATATAAGACATGACACCATAAAACTCCTAGAAGATAACACAGGCAAACTTTCTCTGATATAAATCATACCAATGTTTTCTTAGGTTAGTCTCCCAAGGCAAAAGAGATAAAAGCAAAAATAAACAAATGGGACCTAATCAAACTTTTAAGCTTTTGCACAGCAAAGGAAACCATCAACAAAATGAAAAGACAACCTATGGACTGGGAGAAAATATTCGCAAATGATGGGACCAACAAGGGCTTAGTTTCCAAAATATACAAACAGCTCATACAACTCAATAACAAAAAAGCAAACAACTCAATAGAAAAATGGGCAGAAGACCTAAATGGACATTTCTCCAAAGAAGACATACAGATGGCCAACAGGCACATGAAAAGATGCTCATCAGCGCTAATTATTAGTGAAATGCAAATGCAAAACATTTGCAGCATATCTCAATTTAGTTGATAAATTTTCATTGGAAATACTTGACTGGTGTTTAGATTTCATAAATTTACTGTTGAAAGAGTTGGTTAACATTCATAAATTTTTCCAAACATAATTAAATTTTCCTATAACTGAATTGAGAATCTGTTTTCAAATTTGAATTTAAGTGAATTAGAATTAAATAAAATTAACAATCAAGTTCCTCAGTTGCACTAGCCACATTTCATGTGTGGCTAGAGGCTGCTTTTTTGGACATCTCTCCCGGAAGGGATTAACAGTGAGCGTTGACAATGGATATGCTACTTTATGGGGAACTTTGTGTGAATATGCCTACTACTCAGCAAGTTCAAATCTAAATCTTAATCATGTTAAAAGAAATGTAAACTGTGGATCCTTACCTATTTTCTTGGCCTCTTTTTAATACCACTGAATCACACACTTGATGAGTTATTCTCAGCAAATTTAACTACAAAAAGAGAAGTAATATGAAAATGAGGTATTGATTCCAGCAATAAATCCCCTGCACAATTTCACTTCCCTTTGCTGGATTAGGGATGATTCTGCCACTGTACAATTTCTAATAGTAAAGACTGAGGGTGTGAAGAGTTTGAAATACAGGAATTGTGCTATTTACAGTAGATGGATTTGTGATTGCCCAGGCAACAGAACTTCCTTACATATTTAAGAAGTCTTGCAATGACCCAAAGGAATAGAACTAATGAACTGTCCAAAGCTCAGCTGTGCTTTTCAGCTTGTTCATACAAATTGCACAAGCCCTTTACTGTTGGAAAAAATCCTTGCAATATTTTGAATGCATCACAAACTGGACTTGAATTCTTACACACTGGTTATGATAAGTCATGTCCTAAGTACTAGCAATGGAATAGCTAAAATACAACACATACATGAACATGGCTGCCAATTGATGCTAACTGTTTGGAAAAATGATAACATATCATGACAAATGCTTCTTTCCTTTCTCTGAATAAATGTATTCCCCCAAACCATCATCCTCACTGAGTAACATAAGTAAAAAGCAAAACCAACTAGAATGTGGTATGTGATAACATAAGAGTGTACATGAACCACTAATTCCAATGTGTCAATCAAACATCAACAAACTTTAATTGTACTGAGTGCCAGGCACTTCAACAGACATCAAGATACAACTACATAAATGATACAGTTCCTAATCAGGGAGATTAGGTTTACAGACAACAGAAGATCACTAATAACATAAGGCAGCATACAGTAAAACTGCAAATGAGTGATCCAAATAAAAACTGATCTAGGACTAGAGCAGTGGTTCTCAAAGTGGGGTCCACAGAACCCTGGAGGTCCCCAAGACTCTTTCAGGGGTTCTGTGAGGTTACAGCTAGTTTCATGATAATATTAAGACGTTATTTACCTTTTTCACAGGGTAAAAGCAAGGCAGTGGCATCAAGCTGTAGTGATAGTCACTATATTCTTCACCACCACACACGTGTATTAAAATTTTTAAAAAAAAGGGGAAGAGGAGAAGAAGGAGGAGAAGAAAGTCATTTTCACTTACAAATGTCTCTGAGAAAGCAGTGAAATTATTAATTTTATTAAATCCTGACCCTTCAGGGCATGTCTTTTTAATCTGCGGGACAAAATGGGTGGGATACATAAAGTGCTTCTGCTACAGATAGAAGTACAATGGTTATCTTGAGGAAAAGCACTGGTGCAATTGAGTTTCAAGCTGAACTAGCCACTTTTCTCACGGAGTAGCATTTTTATTTGAAAGAACAACTGACAAAGTAGGGTTTTTCAGACTTGAGTATTTGACAGATATTTTCTCAGAAATAAACAAAGTGAGTGTTCTTCAAGGAAAACAACCAACAGTATTTCTTGCCAATGTTAAAATTTGAACTTTCAAACAAAAATTAGAATTTTGGAAAACTTGTATCCTAATATGTAAAATGTTTCCTGATGCAAACAGTGATAAAATTAAGTAAGATGATATTTTTGATATTGTATGATGAAATGAGTCAACATTTGGAAGATCTGCATAACTCAGTGAACCAAAGTGTCCAAATGATCAGTTTATAATATTACAAATCATGCATGAGTAAAAAGTCCACCCAGGGTCTTCCCTGATGGCGCAGTTGTTGAGAATCTGCCCGCCAATGCAGGGGACACGGGTTCGAGCCCTGGTCTGGGAAGATCCCACATGCCGCGGAGCGACTAGGCCCGTGAGCCACAATTGCTGAGCCTGCGCATCTGGAGCCTGTGCTCCGCAGCAAGAAAGGCCGCGACAGCGAGAGGCCTGCGCACCGCGATGAAGAGTGGCCCCCGCTTGCCGCAACTAGAGAAAGCCCTCGCACAGAAACGAAGACCGAACACAGCCATAAATAAATAAATAAATTAATTTAAAAAAAAAAAGGTACAAACGACTATGTATAAAATAAATAAGTCACAAGGATATAGTATACAGCACAGGGAATATAGCCAATATTTAAAAAAAAAAAAAAGTCCATCCAATAGACCAATAGGTTTTAATGGCACAGAGTATGAAAAGTTTATTGATATGGATTTTGATTCCACATTGTACCTAACTTTTAAAAAATTACCACTTGAAGAATTTTAGAGTAGTATTAAAGACTATCCATAATTATCTGAAAAGCTATTTAAATACATTTCCCATTTCCAACTACATATCTCTTGGAAGCCAGATTTTCTTCATATACTTCAATCTATACACTGTATCACAATAGATGGACTGCAGAAGCAAATGTGAGAATCCAGCTGCTTGGATTCAGCTAACTATGAAATCCAGGTAGATATTAAAGAGCTTTATAAAATGTAATACAAGGACTTCCCTGGTGGCGCAGTGGTTAAGAATCTGCCTGCCAATGCAAGGCACATGGGTTCGAGCCCTAGTCCGGGAAGATCCTACGTGCCGCGGAGCAACTAAGCCTGTGCATCACAACTACTGAGCCTGCTCTCTAGAGCCCGCAAGCTACAACTAGTGAGCCTGTGTGCCACAACTACTGAAGCCCGTGAACCTAGAGCCTGTGCTCCGCAACAAGAGAAGTCACCGCAGTGAGAAGCCCACGCACCCCAATGAAGAGTAGCCCCCACTCGCCGCAACTAGTGAAAGCCTGCGCAGCAACAAAGACCCAGCACAGCCAAAAATAAATAAATAAATTTATTTTTAAAAAAATGTAAAACAACATTTTTCTCAATTTGTTTTTTGTTTCGGGAAATTTTGCTATTTTTCATTAAAATATGTCATTTATGTTAACATGTAATGGGCTGATTATTATTATAACTTAGGTAACAAATAAATATTTTAAACGTTTTTCCAATTTTAATTTCTAATACGAGTCTCAACAGATGCAACCCACATAAGCAAAAGTTGTTTTTTTTTTTTAAGCAAAAGTTTTGAGGGGTCCTGAGACTAAAATATTTGAGAATTGTTGGACTAGAGAAAAAGGAGCAATCAGGAGGAGCTAGGGAAACTGCTCTGCCTGACCAGTTATCACATCATATCCAAACACACTCCTTCCTGGAAATCTTTCAAGGCCCCAAATGAATGGTATTAATTATTTAAATATAACCAATTTACACTAGTGTTCTTTACATACCAATGCATGGTACTTGTGGAAATGCAATATAAAATCCCAAATGCAGCAAAACTCCTTCATAATCAGAGACCTATCGTTAAGTGGCAGAACTAATAACTAACACAGAATAACTAACTGTATTATATGAGATTTTACCATGTACCAGTGGTTCCTTTTCACGTCCAAATTCTCCTTTTTAATATTTATTATCATTTACTACCCTCCATGAACCTAATGTAATTAAAGATATTATCTAGCAAACAAACTACATTTGAGTAACAGTTAATTCATTTTCCTCTTTTAGATTGAAAAAAAATAGAAAATTTATTTGGATACAGCCATGGAAATTTACATGGATACAGCTCTGTATCCATGTAATAATGTCAGGTAAAGCAAAAACAATGGAATTTTAGTTATTCTATCTAGAGTAATCATGAAATTTCTGTTTAGATTTTTGAAATTTTAAAATAGGTGTGGATTCCTCCCTATACATTATTACCTCCATAAATGATTTGGAGGCTGAGATTTTCTGCGGCATGTTGGGTGTTTTTGTTTTTAATTTAGTTTTGGGTTTTTGGTCACTCAAATTGTGATAGTAATGAGTTTGCCCATTTTTGCTCAATCACCAGATATCTGAGAGTCCAAGAGTTTGTCCCTTATAGGGATACACTGCAGTCTTAGGGTTTGCAGCAAGACAGTGTTAAAAAGCCTGGGCTCTAGAATCAGAAAGTAGCCTTCTAGTTAATAGCTTTGTGAATTTAGGCAAATAGCTTAGGCTCTTTGAACCTCAATTTCCTTATATGCGAAATGGAACTAATGACATCTGCCTTGTAAAGCTGCTGTGTGGCACACAAAATGACAGCATCATTATAAAGTAAATAAGCCAAGTTGTGTTACACATCAATACACTGTTTTAAAAGTTGATATTATCGATATTTTGTAGTATTGATAATTTGTGACCAAAAAAATTTTTTTAAAGAAACCTTTCGTGGTTGGCCCTTGGTGCAATTTTTGCCACCTGTAAAACATGGAATAAAACGTGTTTCCATGCTTCCTGTGCAATTGTTTAATACATACATTTGAAGGTAAATAGTGCTGGTCCTTGGCAAATTTTAAATTGTTCAGGTTTGTCTTCAGACACAAAGAACTATCTGCATTCTCAGATTCCAAGGTGAGCCAGATCTCCTGGTTCAACAGCTATAGGACTGACTATCCACAGGAACAGCAGGGCCTCTGGTTTGTCTTAGGATTTTGAACCCAATTTGGAAATTCCCTACCCAGACTTATTAGCTTTCTTTTCCTCACCTGGACAAGTCAGTCCTTTCCTTCTCTTCTTAATTCTTCCTCATTCTTCTCAAATACAAATTTAACATTTTCCTACAAATTTTATAGTACCTTAATTAATATTCATCATTATTTTGGGAAGATTCCATATTCTTACAACATGTTATGGACTTCCCACGTTAATGAAATTTCTGACAATTAAGTGTGCTGTTGAAATTCTTCCCTTCTTTAGTAGTTATGGCTGCACTTCTAGAATCTATTACAGGATTGGAAAAACATTTAAAGTATATAACACCAATATGTTTTGTCCATAATTAAAATTAACATCTTAGCCTCGTGTTGTGATAATGTCTACAAATAAAAACTGTAATTCTTCCCTACCTTCCAAAGGTGTTTTAGGTATTAATCAGAGTTTTTAATTGTGCATGAGATTTATAGAGTAAGGACACAACCTTGCTACTATTACATACTTTTTCATTTGGAAAACCTAGAAGCTATCGCTTGTCAAAAGCTATTTAGAGATGACTGTAATAGCTAGTCTTCCAATTTCTTAAACTTTTTTTGGATTTTTCTTTTCTTCGAAAACAAATTACTGCTCCACATATGTACTTTTTACCTTGCGGGGGCGGGGGGGAAGTTCTCATTTCTGAGGGAATATGGCTTTGAGGAAGACACATAGTGCCTCTTTGACAATTGTGAAAACTCAAGCACTGGGGTTACCCAGCGAGGTAGGTTTTCAGGAAAATCCGGCCGGTAGCGAATCCCTCTGGGTCTGGACCAATCCGCGCCGGCACAGCTCCGCGCTCTCGGAACAGGGCTCAGCTGCAGACGCCTCGCCGCGCTCGCAGACACACACCCTGGCCGAGCCCGCCGAGTCCACCCTGTTTCCCTTCCTAGATGCCTCGGAACCTTTACCACACTAATCTGACGACTTTATGGCTGAACAGTAGTTCCCAACTTCTGAGAGAAACCCTTTTAAAATTCAAAGCAATTGAGCAGACCCTACCGCCACCAGAATCCAGACTGTGGTAGCCGTACTTTCCAATTGTCTTGTTTAGTGAGAGAACTGAGAAAAAAAGAAAAAAAATCAAGAGCGTCAATCGATTTTGTAACACTTTCAAACGTCTATATATCGTATTAATCATAACATTCGCATACATCTGAATGTATTTATTTATGCTGTACGCTGAGTTTACAGGCAATGCTTGGGGCTTCAAAGGGCTTCGCTCACTCCTTGCACAGGGAAGCCCCGAGGGCCCCCAGGAGGCGCCCGGAGTCCGAGACCCCAGACCCCGGAGCTGCTGCGATAGACGTAGAGGTGGTAGGTCCTACCTTCCAACCCACACGTTCCATTAAGCTGGATTCCCAGAGACAACAGGACGCTCTTCCTGCAAGTCGCCGGGGCATCGCAGGGCATCTGCCGCCCCCTATCGGTGGTGAGGGGCAAAGTAGCCCGAGCCCCGTTAGAATCAACTAGAAGAGCCTCTTGAATAAAAGAATATTCCATGACTACGCAGTAGCGAGAGAACTCTCAGGGAGCCTGCCTTTCGCAGACACTCCCCTCCGACTGCGGCGTTTTAATGCAGGTGTTAGCAAGTGAGGGAGACGATGTTGGGCTGTGAAGAGGAATGTGTCGCTGCTTCGGTGAAGGCTGGGGGGGAGAGGAGGAGGGGGCGCGTCCAAGATACACCCCAGGTTCAGTTTATGTTTTCCACCCTGCACCAATCCACCTCATCCTTATAAAGCATTTGCCCTCAGTCGGGATGGGATCGTTCATTAGAGCACTGTGTGGTGTCTTCCCAAGCACCTGCCCCCTCATGTAACACCTTGAGCAGAGTCCAGTGACCTCTGCTGTAGAGGTGACAAAGGCCACGGAAGCCGCCTCAATTGTGTCCAGGAATGACCTCCCCACAGCGTGCTACTTCTCTGGTTGGGGATGCTTCTTATTTGGTAGGAATATGTATATGCTTCAGAAAAATAAAATAAATATCGAGAAGAAAGCTCCCGGATGCCCCGGGCTAATTTTCTCCTAGGACTGAAAGTGTAAAATTTGCCTCCACTTGGACGCCGAGACTGCTAGCAGGCTGGGGACGTGTGTGTTATTGTTACATACCCAGATATTTCTAATATTATTTTATTTTCTCCCACCCCATTACCACTTTCCTACACACACACACACACACACACACTTTGTAGTATCCTAACTTGTTCACCCGTGTCCATATTTGTCTTGGCCCTTTTGGGAAGAAGGCGAGAGACAGATGAACGAAGGTGAGTGGGGGCAGGGAGGGAAGAGAAGAGGGAGGAGAATCGTCTTCCACGCCAGACTTAATGTTTAAGCGGGAAGACGCTCCCGGCGGAGGGTCTAGAGGACGACAACGGAAAAGTCCCACTACACGCTCACAGCGCTAGTACTGGCGCCCCCAATCTGCCAGTGGCAGCAGGAGATCCGGAATCCAGTTGGTCCCCTACGAGGTCCCCGCTCGTCCGCGCTGGGGGTCGGGCCCTCCAGTGTCGCTGCGAGTCTGGGAGAGGAAGGAAGCTCCGCTAGCTCCGTTCTCCCTCCCGTCTCGCTCTGGCGGCAGCCGCCGGTCATAGCCCCGCCGAGTCCCCGCTCCCGAGCGGCCGCAGGTGCCGAGTGGCCCATCCCCGGCGGGAGCGAAACGCGGGGCTAGCCGAGACCTCCCAGCGTCCAGTTCCGCGAGGGTCTCCGGCGTGTGGCGGAGGACCCCGGGCCCGGACGCTCTCCCTTCCCGCGGCCTGTGGGCGCGGCGCCCAGGGGCGCGGACGGGCGGCGGCAGCTCCCAGGCGCAGGCGGAAGGCGCGGCACGTCCACGGTCACGGCCGCTGCCGGGTCTCGGGCGGAAGCGCTGGGTTCGGAGGGGAGGGGCTGCCGCGCCCTGCAAGGCCCAGGGCTCTCGACCCCCGGCGGCGCCCGTCGGTGCAGGAGTAGATCTTAGGCGGCCGTTGCGCCCGCCAGGGAAGGATGGCCCCTGGTCAGTTTCAGCCCCGTACCCGCGCGTGATGGGGGTGAGGCCGGAGCCCACGCGTGTCCGTCCGGCTGTGCGCCTTTCACTTGCACACACCGAGCCCCCACCAGCCGCGCAGGCCACAGCTCCAAGGTTGGCCGCTACCCGCGTCTGCCACCTCCAGGACTCAAAGCCGCCAACCCCAGCCTCCCGGCAAGCCTTGACTTCCCGGATGGGGCCATGCTTTTCTTCCAGGACAATCAGGACTCCTCCCCTCCCGGCGATCTTTCTAGGAGGCCACCTCCAGAGATTCCGAGGCGATTTCCTCTCTGTTGGTACTAAACTGGTAACTCCTCTCACTAAAAACACCAGGGAGAATCACAAGCTGAGTATTCAGCGAGGGGCCACCACCATCGAAAAAAACACATAGTTCAATGTACGTGGAATGTTTTGATCAGTAGGTTAATGGGGGATAGAAGTTCGCTCTCTGTTTTTGATAGCCCTGATTTTCAAGCTTTTTTAAAGTTACATTGCCCAGTTTTCTGCTCAGTCAACAACGGGAAATGGAATATTGCCTTTTTTTTATGATTCAAAATCAACTGTAATAACAGTGACTTTGAGAATTCACCGCATCTTGTGAGGTAAAATGGAGATGCACACCTAGGTGAGAGTCATTGTGTTATGTAGTGGCAGGCTGGATCCAGCCAACAAGGTCCGTGAGACTCATTCCCTGCCTTTCTCAGCTCACCCACTTGTTGGGACTTTTATCATTTAATTATTTTTTAAATTATCATGAGGCTCTCATGAGTCTGAGAGTAAGACTAGGACAAAGATTGAGCACAACACAACACTCAAACTGTCTTTACCTTTCTTGGGGAAATAATTCCTGGGGCTAATAAAGAATTTCAGATCTGAGGTCAAAAAACGTTGCTTTAAAAAAAACAAAAAAACAAGAAACCTAACCCTTCAGTTATACTTCCCTTATTTATTCAACAGATGTTTATGGAGCACCTACCCAGCACCAAACACACACACACACACACACACATACCCCATACATACATACTGTGGGCTATACAAATGATAACATAACATCTGTTGAATGCTTAGTTAGAGACAGGCAATATAGTTGATGTTTTAAAAGTATTATACCTTTTTATCCTTCCAGGGACAATATGGAGTAGATACCGTTATTATTATTCCTGCTTTACAGATGAGAAAAATGAGATATTACAGGCTTGAAATAACTTGCTCAAAGTCACCTAGTCGGTAAGTGGCATAGCAGGGGGTTAAGCCCAGTCCCATACAGAGTCCACAGGCTCAACCACTACACTATATCCTCCAGTCAGATCCAGGAATCTGTATATTTTGGAACCATCTCAGGTGAATCTGATGCAAAGTACTTGAGAACTTGAACTTGAGAAGCATTGATATAATCGCACTCCCTCTTTTTCCTCATCAGAAAACAGACTCAAAGAAGTGATTTATCTGAAGACACACAGTTAATTAATTGCAGAATGAGATCCAGAGAAGCACCTCCTGGTTCCTTGCCCAATGTCCTTTCTACCCTCCAAACCACATCAGTTCAGTCCAAGAGGAGTCAAAGAATGTAAATAATTCAACAACTACAATAAACCTACAGTCAAATCTTGATTATCCCTAGCTTCCTCTTCTAATTGCTTCCCTTCTGGATATTTTACTGTTGTAGTTTCTCTCCCAGAGGGAGTGAGAAACCGGGTGAAACTCAATTATTTCCTTTCTGCTAATGTTAACTGGTAAGAACTCTTAATATGAAAAAGAAAAGCCGGAGAGGTTTGATAGCAGAAAAGGCTAGAACAAGTTCCTAAAATAAGACTTGCAGATGATCCCTGGATTTTGGTTTTCCATGCTACTAATAACTCCCATTGCTGTAATGAAGGTGTGAAGTGGGGAAAGAAGCAATATGGATGACCCAGCTAATGCAGCCATTCCTCCACTCTTCCTCTTCCTGTGATCCCATGCCTACCCAATGTTGATAACTGAGAAGTAGGAAAAAGGAAAGAAAATAATAAAGGGAGTGTGATGAAGTATTCTGGAAAATTTTTTACTCTTGTTTTGGAGAATGGAAGAGCTATAGTACGAACTAGGCCACTGTTCCTCCATCTTCAGTCCCAAGCACTGAGCATAGACAGTCATACATTGTCATTAAAACAAATAGATTTAGCCAGCTTATAACATCCTGACTTCTATTTATTTTGCTTTTAATCTCCTTCTTTTTAACCTACTCTCGGGTCATAGGGATGTTGAGAGGCTGTGCAAGAACAACGGGGACTGCTGCCTTTTCTCAACAACTCTGACCAAATTATTTCCTTACTTAAAATCATTTGCTGATTCCCCATGAACTCTATGGGATAAAATTTGACCCATTAACATGGCAAACAATATGTAACTTGACTAGCCCCTGACTACTTCTCACCACCCTCACCTCTGCCTCTCATTGAAACTTTGAGCAATACTAAACTAGCTGTAGTTCTATAAAAACACAACGCTGTCTCCTGCCTTTGTGTTCTTGCATTATGCCCGTCCTCTCCCTGGAATTCCTTCCCCACGTTGTCCTCTTGGTAAATGCCTACTTATTGCCCCAAACTCCGCCCAGACAGTGCTACACATGTGAATTCTTTCCTGACTCTGCTACATCTCCCCAAAGCAATAATCTCTTGCTCATGGGGGAAGCCACTTCTGTTCTTTTTATATTCTCTGTGATGGCTCTCAGTCTGTGAAAATGATTTTTTTCCCATGTCCTTCTCTTCTATTAGACTGGAGCTTCTTGAAAATCTGTCTATATAACCTATGTTTAGTGTATTAGAAAAATTAGGAAACATAGGATTAATTTATTTTTAAGTAGGATATTATTTACGTTTTTAATATGCTCAGTATGTGTAAAACAATAGGTCCATTTGTTATCTACAGGATGTCAAAAAAAAGTCTGTAAATAGAGGAAAACATAGTGTACGTTTTATACTTTTTTCAGATTACCCCATCACTTTAAATTTAGAGATACTTAACCTAAAAAGATTTCTGGAGGTTGAAGAAAAAATACTCAGCATATTATTTGAAACTGTAACTAAAATACTGCTTAAATATAAGTATATCCTGTTTCCTGAATTTCAGACCCCTGGTAGTCCCAGCACCTAAGACTATGTCAAGTGCCTGATATGTAATATGTTAACTGCTGTATTGTTCTAAACTGAACAGAGCAACCAGCTGAAATATCCATTGGTCCAGGGGCTTCCAGTTTTAATTCATCACAGCTCCAGCTTCTGTCTCTCCTTTTGGTGAGCTCTTATCAGCTTTAGTCACTTTGTCAGTCACACGCCTCCATTTGTTCTCTCTTTCAGCTAGAATCAGTGCTTTGGGCTAAATTGTAATTATTTACATGCTTTGGACATTTCTTATGGAAAGGAGTCCCCAAACTCTTCCCCACTGATGACAGTACAAGTTATTGAGGGATAGAGACAGTTGATGGAGCAGTAGAGCAGATAAAGCCTCCAAATCAGCTAATGGACCATTCATTCATTTATTCAACAAATATTTTTCCAGCATGTGCTGTCTGCTAGGCTATGGGCCAGGCAATGGCCTCCCAGACCTGCGGAGGAGCCCTGTTCTACCCAACCTTTTTTTTTTTTTTTTGGCTGCGCTGGGTCTTCGTTGCTGCACGCGGGCTTTCTCTAGTTGCAGCTAGCAGGGGCTACTCTTTGTTGCGGTGCGCCAGCTTCTCATTGCAGTGACTTCTCTTGTTGCGGAGCACCGGCTCTAGGGGCGCGGGTTTCAGTAGTTGCAGCATGCGGGCTCAGTAGTTGTGGCGCACGGGCTTAGTTCCTCTGCAGCATGTGGGATCTTCCCGGACCAGGGCTCGAACCTGCGTCCCCTCCATTGGCAGGCGGATTCCTAACCACTGCACCACCAGGGAAGTCCCATCACCAGTCTTACTTGTTGCAGGATTTCCTATGGCCGGAAGCTTACGAGTGTGCAAGAACTTTCTATATCTTCCAAGACCATGAGGGCATGCCAAAACCAGGCACTTAGAGTAAGGGCTTTGCATGGATAAATTTTCCATGTCAGGTTAACTCTTTAGTGACTAAAGAATTTTGTGTATATTGATGCAAAATTTAAGAAATAATTGATTGATATTTAATAGCACCTCTGGAGCACAAATAAACATGTACCTATAGTCCACAACCCTGAAAAACGGTCTCACATTAACAAACTGATCTCATACGATAAGATATCTGAACCTCTAGAAAGTTCACATAGCATTTAATAATACCATGACTATTTCATATGTTTGTCTATTTAGGTATATTAGTAATGTTCACATTTTCACCTCAGGGAACTAATGAAGAAGAAAACCTGTGACATAGTAGGTACAGTTGAACGTATTTTTTTAATATCACTAAAATATACCTTGTACATCACTAAGGAGGAGAATCTAGAACTTTAGATTCTTTAGTCCTGAGGAAAATAATGTGAAATGTAGCAAGATATGAAGAATTAATGAAGTCTCTATATCCGAGGAGTGATTATATACTCTAACAAAAATCATTTTGGGAACTCTTGGCTCAAGAAACATTTCTTAGATTACAGATTTGAGAAATAGGGGCGAGTGTCGGTACCCCGAACAAGGGGCATTTTTAGAAATGTAATTTTTTATTTTTTTTCCTCAGTAACACTCAGGTCATGTCTCAATTTGCAAAGCAACCAAAAGCATCCAGTCAGTTATCTGAGTAATTTAGGGCCCCAGATAAACTATCTTTGTTTCAATTACCTCATCAGTATCACCATTGTAATCATATTAGTTTAAAGTAGGAGAGGCAACACAATGTATTGGACATATTTGGAGCCGAATGATTTGTATTCAAATCCTGATTCCCCCATTTATCAGCTCTGTGACCTCAGCCTTGCTTAGCTTCTTTCCTCTTTTTGTTAACCCTTTTGTGAAACAGGTATATCTCACTTGCCCTGTCTACCATTAGGGAGGTATTGTGAGAATCAAATAAGGTACTGGATATGAAAACTGCACTTTGAACTGCAGAACAATTCAAATATATGTTTCTGATGTAGGTCTTACAATTTTTAATTAAGAGAAATATTCCTTGAAATGAATTAAGGAAATATCCAGGTTGATTCTTGAAATTACTCATAGACTAGAATTCTCTGAATTAGGTACCAAGAAACTACCTTCTCAAATATTTGTCCATTTTTTTGGTTTCGTTTTGTATTTGATCAGTTAAACAAGTCCTGATACTACTGAATCTACCAACCAATTTCTACTCTAAACCAATGAAGAAAGCATCAATGCAGTGACAAAAAGTATCATTCTTAAAGTTGCCATTACCTGAATTGGGGAAGACCGCATGAGCAGGTTTGGAGGAAAAAATCGGGATATTTTAAGTTCAAAATACCGCTTATGTATTCAAGTTGAGATATTGACTAGATGACTGGATATACAAGTCTTGGGGTTCAAGGGAAATGTTTCAGTCTGAGCTGGAGGTATAAATTTAGGAGTTCATTTAAAGCCCTGTAAATGAGGGCAAGGATGATATTCAGAATATTTAACAACTAGATGGTAATCATGCTAACCAATCAGAAGGTGCTGGAGCACAGTTTTAAAGGGTCAGGTGTTAGCATTTTAGAGACTAGATTATGGAAAGGAGTGAGGCTCCCAGAGTGAGGCCAGAGTGGTGGGGTAGGAAAGTTTGAGAGCAGCTCTTTACTAATTTGAATGGAAATATTTCAACATTTTATCAAGCAGTATAGCATACCAGTGTGCAGCAGTTGGAAAATAGCCCCGAAGGAGTATAGAGAAGGAAGAGAAGGAAAAGAACAAGAGAAGAAGAACAAGAAGAGGTCCAAAGATGCCCTGGGCTGTCCAATATTTAGAGGTTGGAGAGAAGAGGAGGACAGCAAAGGAGACTGAGGAGGAAGAACCAGGCAGGTGTGGTGTCCTAGAAGAAAAGTGACTCTGTGGTCCAGTTTGTCTGAGATGGTCCCAGTTGGCATCTCTATCAATGTAATCAATAGTATGCCCAACTTTCACACTCAAAAATGTCTTTATTCTGACAGGAAACTATGTGGTCTCCCTACAAAGAAGCCGAGTGGAGAAAATAGTTTAAGTGGAAGGAATGATCAACTATTTAAAATGCTGCTGCCAAGTGAAGTAAGAGGATGGCTGAGAACTGGCTACTGGATTTAGTCTCATGAAGGCCACTGGGACCTTGTCAGGAAAGCAGTTTCAGAGGTACAGTGGGCGTGAAAACCAGAAGTCAAAGGAGAGTGGGAGGAGAGCGACAGATGACAGTAAATTCAGGCAAATCTCTTAAGAAGTTTTGCTGTTAAAAAAAGAGTCAGAGAGTTGATGGAGAGGGAGTGGTTGGAAGGGAAGGTGAGTCAAGACAGGGTTTAGATAATGCTATGGACTGAATATTTGTGTCCCTCCAGATTCATATGTGAAAGCCTAATCCCCAGGGTGATGGTAGTAGGAGGTGGGGTCTTTCTGAGTGATTAGGTCATGAGGGTGGAGCCCTCATGAACGGGATTAGTGCCCTTATAAAGAGACCCCAGAGATCAAGAGCTGCATTGTATGAGAATGAATATATTAACACTATACATTAAAACATTTTTGACCTAAAAGTTCATACTTTTCTTCTGATTTTAAAGGGAATTAAACATTTTCATGGGTGCCTAAAAGCAAGGTGGGCCCTACACACTGTGCCTACTGTACCTGTAGATCCTTGGCCCTGGATGTTGTTAAGCAGGTGAGAAAGGGATGGGGTTAGTGCACAATAGAGGGCTGGCCTGAGATGAAAGCCCTGGTTTTTCATCCACAGGAACAGGAAAGAAGGCAGACAACAGGGGCTAGGTACAGTGCTGGGAGTCTGTGCAGGGTAGGTATTTGGCATTTTTTTCCCTGATTGTTTCTTTTTCTCAATGAAATAGTAAGCATGGTCATGTTAAGAGTGAGGATGGTGGAGGAGGTATGAAGGTTTGAAGAAAGAGGAAACAAGGAGTGTGGGAGTGTGAATGGATCAGGGAAAATGTAGTAGGATTCCAGGGCAGCACTAAAAGCTCCCTTGAGGTTAGGTGAGGAATGGAAAATGAGACCAGGCAGCATGAGTTGTGTGCTTTTTCTCCATCCACTTTCAGCTGCCAGGCTATAGGGGCAGGGTAGGCGAGCTGGATTCAAGCACGGATGGAGTTTACCAAGTAAGTATAACAAAGTGAGAGGTAGCAGGGCAGTAAAGGTGTATGCAAACAAATGATTATAATAATGGACCACGAAATTTAAGCTGGGTAAGGATGGTAGTGGGGATATGAAGGAACTGAGGACACTGAATGATAGGAGGCTTGATTATAGATGCTGGTGGGTCAAAGATAGATAGAGACTCTAGACGAAGTGAATTGGAAAAGTAGCCAATGATGGTGTGAGAATGGGATGCTTGAATAGAGATTATGGAGGGATGTGCAGTTATTATTAATAAGGAGGCCTACATGTAACACATGAATATCTGTTACACAAAATTTGAATAATACCCCACAACCCCATACACTCTCCCAAAGTAACCAGTGTTATGGATCTGATATGTAGCAAATGTATAGCACATATACATATATACATGCAACACACACATTGCTTCAGTGGTTTATTTGTTGTCTTTTTTGTTTTTTGTTTTTTTACATGAATGGAATCATGCTATATTATCCCATTCCTTATTTTTTCATTTAACCATATAGTCTGGAATCTTCATGATTGCTTACATAGATCTTTCTCATTTTTTTCAATGGCTTCATTTTTTTCTTTTCAGTTAAGTGAACTTCCAGAAGAACTCTCTATTGGACCAGACTAGATATATTTCATGTTTATAATGGTTGATAATATATGAAACTAATAAAACCCAGGCTTCTGGGTTCCTCACTCTCACAGACACTTTCTAGGACCTGGGCAGGGGTTAGCAACATGTTCACATGGCCATAGGTTTTTTTGTTTGTTTGTTTTAATTTTTTTTTGGCTGCGTTGGGTCTTCATTGCTGTGTGTGGGCTTTCTCTAGTTGCGAGACTACTCTTCATTGTGCGGGCTTCTCATCGAGGTGGCTTCTCTTCCAGAGCACGGGCTGTAGGCACGCGGGCTTCAGTAGTTGTGGCATACAGACTCAGTAGTTGGGGCTCTCAGGCTCTAGAGCGCAGGCTTACTGTTGTGGCGCACGGGCTTAGTTGCTCCGCGGCATGTGGGATCTTCCCGGACCAGGGCTGGAACCCGTGTTCCCTGCATTGGCAGGCGGATTCTTAACCACTGCGCCATCAGGGAAGCCCCGGCCATAGGTTTTTATAAAATTTGCAAGAGTAAGATATTTCAAACATGATTGGTTAAGACTTCAGTCTCTCTCCATATTTCCTGCATGGCACTTTCCCTGTTTTGGATGGTATTGAAGAGGCTATGAGCATTCAAATAAATATTCACTTCCAAATGAATTCACTTCTGAATAAACATGCATTTTCCTACTTAATTCTGAATTCTTTCTCGTAAGGGGGGCCTTTAAGATTGAAGAAGCTGTAGGCTCTACAAAGCCTGGATCTGCTCCTACAGGTTTAGCAATTTTCCCTTAACGGCCTATTTCCTCAGTGATGTCTAGATTCCTGGCGACCTCCTGCTGCCCCAAACATGTGTTGCTGAACTGCGAAGCAAAAGTTCTCTCCCCCTCCCTCTCCTTCTCCTTTTCCCTCTCCCTCTTCCATCTCCCTCTCAGAAAGTCAATACTGAGGTGGCCAGAGGTCTTTCGCTTTCCTGGATCAAGTTATTAACCCTCAAACTGATTTTAGGAAATCATGAAAATATGCAAATAACTCAGATTGTCTCAAATGCTCTAATTTGGGGTATTTCTTTCTGTCGCCTTAATCTCTGCATCAAAGCAGATAATCATTAACTGTGAATTTTAGATATACAAGATAATTTAGAGATCATCTAATCCTATCCTCTCATTTTATAGCTTTGAGAGCTGAGGCACAGAATAGAAGGAACTATGACTGTTTATAATTCTACAATTATAAAAGACTAATCATTTCTTAAGTCAGGCCCTGGTCCTGTGTTAAGTGTGAGGTGAGAAGATCAAGTGAGTCAGGTCCCAGCTCAGAGGCAGAAAACTGCTAACCACATACCCTTGTAAAATTCAAGCACAGTCTCCCTTGCTAACAGACACTAATGACTATAATAAAGTAAGGAGGGTTTAGTTAGGCAATAAACAATTACTGTTGACAACAGGGTGTAAACTTGATGTCTTAATTAATGTATTGACCAATAGCTCTTTCTAGGTTAAGAGCCCTGGTCCTAATTAAACCATAACGCCTATGTCTGTTCTTCTTTTTATGTACTAGAACTAAATCATATTCAAAATTCAAATAATAGTTGCACAGAGCAAAGTATTAGAAAAATACAGGGACTCAAAATAAACCCAAGTTTGGTCACACTTGCCTCTAAGAGGGATGATACTTTGACTTACCTCCCAGTGTTATGAAGATTAAGGAGATTATGCCTGTAAGTGTTCTAAGCTCTCTGGATTTAAAAACTGCAGTTGGCTGGCAGCAACATTTTCTTTATGTCTAGTCTGTGTGGTTCATTTGGTAATGGGATACGATTTTAAAGTAGAGAGACTAATCTTGGACAAGCATATCCCATCAAGACTCATGCATCCAACCCTGCTCTATCTTGCTATGTGGTCACCATAGGAAACTCGGTACTTATTTTGTTGAGGCTGCCATTGCTTAAAACATTTTCTGAAATGCTCTTTAGGAACTGCTTTGGAGCCAGCTTAGGAGACATAGGAGAAAAGCAGCCTCCTTATGGTTTAGGGAAATTGTGGGAATACAGAAAGATCTTTAAAAACAACAGCAACAATTCATTTAGCAGACAACTAGCACCTTGCAGAGACAAAGTTCTGTATGTCTAGCAAAGAAGCAATTGCATAAGAAGACAAATGTCAGGTTAAAATTCCCATGGAGTTGTTATAAGGCTCATTAAAAGCATTTTTAAGTACATCTATGCATGTGACATTCTCCTGGAAGATAGGAAGAGGAGCTTTTTAATATGAAAAGTAAGACATCTAGCATTTGGTGATTTGACAGGCCATATGCTGGCCAGTGATTTTAGTAAGAGTGAACATCTGAGTAGTACATTATAATTATTTAAGCATTTTTATGTACACTGGTTCGTTTTATCTTCACAACAAACCTAAGATACTCAAAGATTAATAGTATTATCATCTTCATTTTACTTATGTAAAAATTCAAGCTCAAAAAGTTCAGAGATAAGCCCAAGTTATCTCAATAACCAAGTTACTAGTTAATAAGACACAATTAACCAATGAGGTGGAGCTCAGACCCACCTCTTGTAACTTCTCACCCTGAATTCTTTCAACATTATAACTAATGTTTTCTAGAGTGTGTTATAAAGAATTCTGAACCCCCAAAATAGTCCTTATAGTGATTTAAAAATATGCCCACACATTCTTTGACATTGCTCCCTTCAAAAATTGAAGCTAAAAAAAGGGTGGAACTCAATTCACCTTCTCTTGAATGTGGGGTGAATTTAGTGACTCATTGGTAGATGTGATGGTGTGTGACTTCTGAGAGTAGGTCATAAAAGACATTATAGCTTTATCCTTGCTCTCTTTTAAATTGTTCACTCTGGGGGAAGCCAGCTGCAGGGCATGAGGGTGTTCATGCTGCCCTATGAAGAGGTCTACATGGTGAGGAACTCAAGCCTCCTGCCAACAGCCATGTGGATGAGCCACCTTAAAGCAGACCATTCAGGCCCAGTCAAGCCTTACCATGACTGCAGCCCCAGCCAACATCTTTACTACAACCTGAGCAGAGACTCTGACCCAGAACCACATAGCAAAGCCACTTCCTGATTCCTGATTCTCAGAAACTGTTTATGATAATAAATGCGTGTTGCTTTAAGTCTATAAGTTTGGGGTAATCTGTTACTCAGCAATGGATTACTAATACAGTCCTCAAACAAAGTGGTCTATGATCAATTAAGTTTGGGAAACTCTCTTAAAGATTCATAATGTCTATCAGTATATAAAGGTTCTAGAAACATCCAGCAAAGAAACTGTTTTTACTTTTTTTTTTTTTAATAATGCAGTTCCAAGTCCCCCTTAACAAAATGTCTTTTCACACCCCACAGAACTGGTTTGGGATACTTTGAACTGCAATAGCATAGGTTGCTAGCCATTTCAGTTAGTTTTAATTTCCAAATGAGCATTTAGAGCAAATATCAAAAACTGCTACAAATCTAGTATATGTTTGGGTCTATTGGACATTCTACAAAGCAATGGCTTGGATTTGTTAAAAATGGCAAGGCATAAAAGACAAAATAGTTTGGTGAACTATTCTAGATTAAAGGATACTAAAAAGACATGTCAACTAAATGTAATCTTTGATTCTTCATTAGATTTTGGATCAGAAAAAAAGAAAATAGTCATAAAAGACATTACTGAGACAATCTGAAGAATTTAAATTATGGATTGTATATTAGATAATAGTATTGAACTAATGTTAAATTGTCCAATTATAGGAATTATACTAAGAAATATATCCTTTTTCTTAGTTGATGCATGCTGAAATTTGTAGGGCTAAAGTGTCAAAATATCTGTAACTCTCAAATGATTCAGGAAAAAAAAAGTGCTGTGGCAGTTCTCTGAAAAGAAACTGTCTACTTCATGAAGTGTTAAGTAAAGTTCTTATCACTTAAAAAGAGAGAGAGAATAAAGAAAAGTGGTGTTTGTAGTTTGTATTTGTGTGTGTGTGTGTGTGTGTGTGTGTGTGTGTAGGGGCAGAGTGAGGAGGGGTACAGGGAAATGTGAGGAGAAAAATATCAAGATCTCTATCTGGAAGTACAACTAAATATGAAGCTGTGGGTTAGGATATGAAGGCCCTCATCTTGATGGCCGAGTTTCAGGGTCTCTGCTCAGAGGCAGCCCTAAAAAACTGATGAAGGAAGTGAAACACTCTTGAATCCTCCTCAACTTTCCAGTTACAGCATAAATGTTTGTCCCTGACCTTACTATCTGAAAAGCTTCTTCTTGGTTATTTTCTATCACAAAGCACTTAGTAAATCTCATAATACTGCTTAGTTTTTAAATTTAAAATGTACTTATTCTATATGTCTCTATTGCTCATCTTGTCCTCCTAGACTGTATGTTCCCTGATGACATGACTAATGTCCTTCCATTTACCACTCTCCTTCCAGGGACTTACCCAAAGCTTGGCCCATAATATGTACTCACAATATTTTTTAGAGTAACTTAACGTCCTTTTCTTTCTTTTCTACTGCATGGTAATCTCAGGTGACCTCTTACATTCAATAGGTACCAAGTGCCTTTTTACTTGGAAACAATGGACACACACACACACACACACACACACACACAGTGTCAGTGCCCCATATCATATAATTACTTGTCTCCACAACCAGATTTGCTCTAGAGGTTAGATGAGTGTCTAGACTTAATAGATAGTGTGCTGGTTGAATAGTGTCCCCCAGAAATTCATATCTACCCAGACCTCAAAATGCAACCTTATTTGAAAATAGGGTATTTGCAGATATAATTAGTTTAGTTAAAATGAGGTCCTACTTGGGTTTCCCGGGTGGTGCAGTGGTTAAGAATCTGCCTGCCAATGCAGGGGACATGGGTTCGAGCCCTGGTCTGGGAAGATCCCACATGCCACGGAGCAACTAAGCCCATGCGCCACAACTACTGTGCTGGTATGCCACAACTACTGAGCCCGCATGCCACAACTACTGAAGCCTGCATGCCTAGAGCCCGTGTTCCACAACAAGAGAAGCCACCACAATGAGAAGCCTGCACACCGCAATGAAGAGTAGCTCCCGCTCGCCACAACTAGAGAAAGCCCACGCGCAGCAACAAAGACCCAATGCAGCCAAAATTTAAAAAAAATTTTTTAAAATGAGGTCATACTGGATTAGGGTGTGCCCTAATCCAATGACCAGTGTCCTTGTAAGAAGAGAAAACAGAGGCACATAGACACATAGACACAGAGGGAAGAACGCCATGTGAAGATGAGGGTAGAGATTGGAGTGCTACATCTGCAAGACAAGGAACACCAAGGATTCCTGACAACCACCAGTGGCTAAGAAAGAGGCAAGGAAGGATTCTCCCCTAGAGTTTTCAGTGGCTGCATAGCCCTGCTGACACCTTGATTTCAGACTTCCAACCTCCAGAACTGTGAGACAGTAAATTTTTGTTATTCTAAGCCACCTGGTTTGTAGTATATAATTTGCTATGGCAGCCTAGGAAACGAAAACAGATGGTTTGTATAGATGGTTGTAAAACTGAACTAATGTGCTCAGATATTCCCTTCCCAGGTAAGCCTCCACTCTAGGCCTGTAAACCAACCACAATAACTGGCCCTGTGAGTCAACTGCACAGAGACTGACCATAGTGGGAAGAGTTTTGATAACAAATCTCCAGCCCACCAACTTGTTAAATAGGGGTTGACAATTTATTTGTCATCCCTCTCAGGGTATTTGCATTTTGCTAGGATACCTAGTCATTCACTATTACATATTGAACAAATGGATCCATTTACTCAAGAGGGTTTATGGAGTGCACACGATGTCAGGCACTGCTACGGGTCAGCCAGAGAACTATTTTAGGACACAGGAGCAGCTTTCCCTGAATGTTCCATATCACATCCTAGAGATCTCCACCTACTCATTCAGTGAGCTCAAAGAACTTACTTGATATCCCACCTGGAGAAAACAACAACATGTGTGTCTTCTACTGAAGAAGAATCTATCTGGAAAAGTTATTCTCTCTGAGCACAGCTTGGGGAGATATAAACAAAGAGTGAAGAGGAGGAAAAGTCAGCAGTCATATAACCAGTCAAGCAGGGTCAGACTAATCAATGCTGGAGAATCTCACAACACGTTCTCTCCTGGCTTTGCTCCTAGCTCCCTGGCCTCTTGTTTTCCACCTTCTTCAAATGCCCATCTTCCTCTGCCTATTTATGTACTTGACCATTTTGTCCTGGGCCCTCTTCTCTTCTCATTCTGCATACCCTCCCTGGATTTTTGCCTCCAGTTCCACTGGTCTCAATTACCATGCAATATATGCTGATGTCTCCCCAGTCTTGAACTCTAAACCAGAACTTCCTCCCAAGCCACACACCATTCAGTTCAACAGCTTACTAGATAGCTTCCCTTGGATATTCTGCAAATATCTCAGATTAAACATTAAAACCCAACCAACTGGGGCTTCCTTGGTGGCGCAGTGGTTGGGAATCCGCCTGCCAATTCAGAGGACGTGGGTTTGAGCCCTGGTCCGGGAGGATCCCACATGCTGTGGAGTGGCTGGGCCCGTGCGCCACAACTACTGAGCCTTAGTGACACAGCTACTGAAGCCAGTGCGCCTAGAGCCCGTGCTCCGCAGCAGGAGAGGCCACCGCAATGAGAGGCCCGCGCACCGCAACAGAGAGTGGCCCCTGCTCGCCGCAACTAGAGAAAGCCCGCGTGCAGCGATGAAGACCAATGCAGCCAAAAATAAATAAATTAAAAAAAAAAAAAACCCAACCAATTGCTTTCACCACCAAATCTGCTCTTCTATCACTATCCACCATGTTGCTTAAGTAGAGAAACCTCAGTGCGATGAGCTCAATAATGTTTAGCATTGTACTTCCTTTATTTGTCCTAAGTTTAGTTCTTTCGACCTTAAAGGGCAACCCAAATTCTAGTCCTCTATGATTCTGTGAATATATTTTTATTTACCCTTTCATTGATCCATCATTTCTCCATTCAGACAATAATCTTATTTTCCAAAGCCCCCCTCCATTTTTATTTTTGGAGGGCTTTAATGAGCACCTTGGTCTTCTCCAACTCTTCTGTAAAAGACTAATAAGAACCTAAATTTCTAACAATAGAGTCTGGGTGCCTAAATTATGACACATCTATATGATGTATTAAAACTTATGTTCTAGATGAATATTTAATAATCTAAGAAGGGTTTGTGATTTAATATTATAAAAAGCAGGTTTTAAAACCACGCAGAGCACGGTGATAATTTTTGTTCCCCAAAAAAGTATGACTACAATAGCCAGGTAAATATTGCAGACTGAACAACATTTACCTTTACTAAAATGACAGTTCCATGTAGGAAATAAAGAGAATAATAAGAGAATAACTGCAGGTGGCAACCTAAGAGATGAGGTCAGGGAAGACCTCTCCAAGATAGCAACATGAGATCTGCTATCAAAAGGATGAGAATGAGCTGTATGTGTGAAGAACTGGAGAGAAGCATGTCAGGACTAGGAAACAAGTACAAAGGCCCAGAGTTGGGAAAGGGCTTTTTGCTTTTGAAAAATAAAAAGTAGGGGAAGCCTTTGATGGATTTTCAGTTAGGGAGTGACATGATCTGATTTCTGTTTTTATATCTCGCTGTGGCAAGGAAATCTATTGGGGTATGGCAAGAATGGCAACAGGTGAATGTAAGGAAGTCATTCATGTTGTCCAAGATGATATAGTTTGAACTAAGGGGTGACTACTGAGATGGAGAAATTTGTGATATATTTGGATGGTATATTTTGATGATATATTAGAATATTTGATGCTGTCTTTAGATATATTTTGGTGGTGGGGAGTTCCCTGGCAGTTCAGTGGTTAGGACTCAGTGCTTTCACTGCCGCGGACCCAGGTTCAACCCCTGCTCGGGGAACTAAGATCCCACAAGCCATGTGGTGTGCCCAGAAAAAAAAAAAAACAAGCTATATTTTGGTGATATATCCTATTTGGTCAACAGGAATTGGATTTGGATGTTGAAGTAAGAAAATCAAGCATGTCTTTAGCTTAAACCAGCTGGTAAAAGCTGTACCATTTACTGGGATGATATTTGTATATTCATGATATCTATCATGATTGAGCATAAATAGGGTGCCCCTTGGTGGGGACAAAGAAGTACTTAAAAATTACATCACTCACTCTTATGTTTAGATGTATAGACTACAAATTACCTGCAAAAAATCTCAGAGAAGACTTATTCGAAAGGAAATTCTTAGTTATTTAAATAACTAAGTATCCATGGTTTCAAAAGGAGGGTGTAATAATATCTTTTTAAAATATATATAATTTTATTTATTTATTTTTGGCTGCGTTGGGTCTCCGTTGCTGTGCGCTGGTTTTTCTCTAGTTGTGGCGAGAGGGGGCTACTCTCTGTTGCAGTGCGTGGGCTTCTCATTGCGGTGGCTTCTCTTGTTGTGGAGCACGGGCTCTAGACACGCGGGCTTCGGTAGTTGTGGCACACGGGCTCAGTAGTTGTGGCTCTCGGACTCTAGAGCACAGGCTCAGTAGTTGTGGCACATGGGCTTAGTTGCTTCGTGGCATGTGGGATCTTCCCAGACCAGGGATCGAACCCATGTACCCTGCATTGGCAGGCGGATTCTTAACCATTGTGCCACCAGGGAAGTCCCTGTAATAATATCTTTTAAAAAGTGTTTTTTTAACACAATCTACCTCATAAGGTAGATTGGAGGTGATGGATCATTTTGCAAAAGGAGCCCAGGCCTTCTGTGGCAAAGGGCCCAAATCACTGACCTCGTCTCCTTGAGACTCAAAGTAAAATAGACTTGGAAGGGTAGACAGGGTGGTCCTGCCCAAGGCTTAGGAGCTGGAACTGTTAAGGATGCTCCTGAAATAACCTTGAGGGAAGGGCAAGTCTAGGGTGGTATCCCCAGTCTACACTTGTGGAGTGGTCTCCATGGTGTGTGACTAAGGCTACCCATGATGACATAGTGACACACGGAAGGTTTTGCTATGATGAATAATGGCAGGATATCTGAGTACGCACTAAGAGAGCTATAAGTTCAAAGCCCAAGTTCATAGGTCCACTGTGAGGCTAGCAGGAATCCAAGCCAGCAAGGGCATCACACAGAGTAGATAGGCATCTGTTGGATTTTGGGCACAGACCTCACAGTGACAGTAGGAACCAGCCAGAAGCAATGACAATCCTGAGCTGATCAGTCATTCCAGAACTCTTTATACCCAGCCCTGGGAGCAGGAATGGCCTTGCCCACCAAACCATCTTCTGCACTGACTAGCTTTATCCCTGGATTTCTTGGGAAATTGGCCGGAAGAAAGGAGAAGGATGTTGGTCAGGTAGGTGGAGAAGGCTTCAAAAGGCTCAAATTCACTCTCAATGACAATAGGCTGTCTAGATATACTCATGTCAAACTGGTTCCAACCCTACATAGACCATAGACCAGACTCTTTTCACTTGGGTAAGAGTCAGCATTTCTAGAAGAATCATTGGAAATCATCATAATACCAGTGCTCATGTTCCACCAAAATAGAGGTCTTTGGTTTCTAGGATCTTAGTTGTATCTTAGTGACAAGCTTACTTTTAAAATGTTAATAACCATTTATTATTATTAGCAAAAATCTTTCTTAAAAGTTTCCAAATGTTTAACATATTTCATGAGAAAAACACGCCTTTTTTTTTTTCCAGGAGAGAGGGAAAAATTTACTTTGCCATAATACATGGCATGAGTCATGAAAAGGGCTTGAATAATTTGTAGACACACATTGCTATTGAGTCATCGTGAATGATACAAGACCACTTGAATACTGATGAAGTTAAACTCTTTACAACCTGTAAGAAATAAAAACACTATTACCTTTTTTTTTTTTTTCACAAAAAAAGCTTTTTTCACAAAGCTCAATTTCAGTTTTACCCTCGAAGATACACTGGGGCTAGACAGTAACAATTCCCATTCACAGATGAGGCTACGTGTTCCCTAAGAAGCCAAGCAAGATTTTCAGCAAAGTGAAAGAATCAAAGGTATAACATCGGGTTTAATACAAGTGTTAACTCTCCTTGTCCAAGAGATTCCTTTCCTTTACAACAATAGGCAAAATAATGTATTAAAAAGCAAACTGGTCCATTTGTGACTAGAATATTCAAGGATCTTGTGATTCTAAAGGTTTTAAGCAACGTGACTGACGAGGCTTGATGGGTAACATTGGAATGCTGGTGATTTATTATATAATTTAAGGGCCCATCTGTGCAGCTGGGCAAAGACATAGCTGATGAAAATATCAGCTGTCCAGCTGTTTTCTCGGCTCAAGACAGGTCATGCAGATTGCTTCTCTGGCTGCCATCACCACTCCAACAACCTCGTCTCTGTCAGAAGGACTCTTCTTTTCCATACTCTCCTGAAAAAGCAAGGGCTGCAACAGTGGTCCTTAATCCTGAAGAAGATCCCAAGCTATTTTCTAGGCTAGTTGTAACTTAATGAGGCTTGACATTGATTAAAGAAGTCATTCTCTCAAGCTTTGTGTCATTTTGCCTCTCCTCCCAGCTAACTAGCCTGGGACGTGGAGGGGCTATGATCTGGCCTAGTCTCCTGGGTTGAATTTCTGGCTCTTTACATTTACCTTTCAACCCCTAAAAGAAGATTAATTATGTAAAAACAGGCTATACAGCATTACCTCCCACCTTTCAGTGCTGCTTGGCAACTTTATCCATTCTCCATGGCTCTGGGACCATTGACAAGTTTGGTAACTGTAAGGAGTAGAGCAGCAAACTTAGAGATGGGCCCTAAGCAGACCTCCAATGTGTCCTGCTTTGTTTTAACATGATTTACTTGAACCATATGGGTTTCAGCAATCCTACTTACTCTCTTTTCCACTGAGATTGTTACTCACTAAGTGACAGGAATATTGTAGTAGGTACTCAGTATATAGGTATGAATAAGAGAGAAAGGTGAAGAAGATGGTGAGTTGTTGTTGACTAGTAGGTAGGACCAGAAGAAAGGATCAAATCTATTTACAATGTTATAGACCCAGCGTGTATGCAAACTTCTCATTTGATGCAAGAAAAAAGGCATTTACTGCCTTTAACAATGAGGCATGTAAAAGGCATGTAAAGGGCATACACACCCAGTGTGTATGCAAACTTCTCATTTGATGCAAGAAAGAACCCTCATGCTCAGAAGAACTGTTTCAAATAAACCATCATTGTAAATAGAAAAAAAAAAAAAAAAGGGCTTCCCTGGTGGCGCAGTGGTTGAGAATCTGCCTGCCAATGCAGGGGACACGGGTTCGAGCCCTGGTCTGGGAAGATCCCACATGCTGCGGAGCAACTGGGCCCGTGAGCCACAACTACTGAGCCTGCGCGTCTGAAGCCTGTGCTCCGCAACAAGAGAGGTCTGTACTGAGGCATGTAAAAGGCATTTACTGCCTTTAACAATGAGGAGCTATGATCAGGCAGGCATTGATTTCAAAGCTGTTGACCCTTTTACATGCCTTTAAGAGCCATAAGTAGCAATTTTGACCCACGTGCAAAGAGTACCACAGTACCCTTAAATCAGTAGTGTGGGGAAGAAAAGAGATAAGGGGGAGGGACCCTGAAGGCACTAATAGGCTCCCCAGTCGTGATCTTTGGCTTCCTACTCCATCATCTTAGCTGGTGCCAAGGGAGCTGGCCCAGGGCCCAAAGCTAATTTGCCACCTTGACTAGAGATTCAGGGGAGGCCAGGTAGGGAGTAGCTTAAAAATCTATACAACCTTTAAAAAGCATTATTTAAAAATATAGGAGCCCTTTCAATGTCAGGGACTTGGGGAAAGGCCTTGTTATCCCACTCTAGTTTTGGGTTCTGATTTTTTTTGTAGTAACAACAGATAACATGAGATCTACCTTCTTACCTAATTTGTTAAGTGTACAATAAAGTATTGCTAACTATAATCGCAGTGTTGTACTGCAGATCTCTAGAACTGGTGCATCATACATGACTGAAATTTTATACTCATTGACCAGCGACTCCACATTTCCCCCTCCCTTCAGCCCCTGGCAACCCTCATTCTACTCTCTGTTTCTATGAGTTTGACTAAAGATACCTCATCTAAGTGGAATCACAAAGTATTTGTCCTTCTCTAACTGGCTTATTTCACTTAGCACAATGTCTGGGCTTTATGCATGTTGTCATACACGGTTGGTGGATCCTACAGGGGAGATTTTAGTAAAGAAAAGCAACAGAAGACAGTTAGCTTTTATCTGGAGCAGTTTACTCCCAGTTTCTCTGAGCCGCTGTTAACTACTTATTTGGTGGGGAATGATACCATTTTAGGGGCTTCTCTCTAAATTTCTTCCTGGCCCATCACAATATATTGAGTAATATTTGAATGGTGTTTCACAACTTGCAAAGGATTTTAATGTTCAGAAATAAAGCAGAGATAAAGCAGCTAACATCCCATTTCATAGATGAGACAAAGGCTCAGAAAAGTAGTGATTTACCCAAGGTCAACCTACAAATCCCAGCCTCTTTCAACAATACCTTAAAGCCGTCTATGTTCTTTAATTTTAACTTCAGTTATGCCTATTGCTTGAAAAGTAAACTCTCATGTGGGCAATTATGAATCAGGACTTTATAATATCAATAAAATTAAAATTAAGTTCACAATTGCTTATATTTTCTTACCTTCAGAGTCTTATGCATAGAACTGTCATTCAATACAAAATTATTAGCATGATCATAAAACACAGATGTAGCTGTAACTAGGTATCTCTCTGCTTGTTTGTTTTCAGTATGCTAAGATCTATATACGTCCTGATATATAATGTGTGCCTTTAATGTAGCAAGATAGCTGTTGTGGGCTGAATTATGTCCCACCAAATTTCACATGTCGAAGTCCTAACTCCCTAGCACCTCGGAATGTGACTATTTGGACATAGGGTCTTTAAAGAGGTAATTAAGATAAACAAGGTCATTAGGGTGAGTCATAATACAATATGACTGGTGTCCTTATAAGAGGAGGAAATGTGGACACTGACACCTTCAGAAGGAAGACCATGTGAAGACAGAGAGAAGAGAGCCATCTACCAGCCAAAGAGAGAGGCCTCAGAAGAAAGCAAACCTAAGGACACCTTGATCTCAGACTTCCAGCCTCCAGAACTGTGAGAAAATAAATTCCTGTTGATAAGCCACCTAGTCTATGGTATTGTGTTATGGCAGCCCTAACAAACTAATACAATAGCTAAGACTTAGTTGCTTGCACAGGTTAGTAACATAACTGACTATTAATACAATATATAGGTATTGAAATGTGATTGCCCTGAATTTTTAAAAAATTCAAGTACGTATGTTAATCATGTATACATGTTATTATGTTTGAACAGAAACATTACTCATCAGGCAATCATAATCACATGCAAGTTAAAGTGACACCACAGTGATAATGTTATAGACTGGATGGGCATTCAGATTTTCACGAGATCAATTCTAGCTGAGATGTAAGAGAAATTTTCACTAAAGTGGTATGATTTATGCTGAGTATTAAGAATAGATAGGGTCTTTTTAAAAATTATTTTAGAGAATGTGTTTTTTTTAAATAAATTTATCTATTTTATTTATTTATTTTTGGGTCTTTGTTGCTGCACGGGGCTTTCTTTAGTTGTGGCGAATGGGTGCTACTCTTCATTGCAGTGCGTGGGCTTCTCATTGCAGTGGCTTCTCTTGTTGCAGAGCACTGGGCTCTAGGCGCGAGGGCTTCAGTAGTTGTGGCATGCGGGTTCAGTAGTTGTGGCTTGCGGGCTCTAGAGCGCAGGCTCAGTAGTTGTGGCGCACCGGCTTAGTTGCTCCACGGCATGTGGGATCTTCCTGGACCAGGGCTCGAACCCGTGTCCCCTGCATTGGCAGGCGGATTCTTAACCACTGCACCACCAGGGAAGTCCCTGGATAAGGTTTTGATGTAAGTAGCTAAGGGATGGGGTAACAAAGAAGCTGTGAATGTGAAAAATCATAAAGAACACCAGATAGGCCAATTTGGCTAGAGCAGAAGTGAGGAAACTAAGTCAATTTAGTTTCTGGAAAGAGAGAACTGAAAAAGAGTGAGGGATAGTCTCGTGGTGAGGGAGGGTGTGAGGATGAGCTGAGCATATCCACAGCAGGACTCAGAAACCGTTCTATTACCCTGTCTACAGAGCAACCTGTTGTTGACCTAATGCTCCATCCTGTGGCTGCCTTATGCATTTATTGAATCCTTTTCCAGAAATACCCAGGGAAACAGATGTTTCTATCTATGCCAATGACTCCCAAAATCACGTGGGGGGCTTTATTCATTGTCCCCATCCTATGTACATATAGCCAAACAGAACCTCTAGGGTGGAACCTCAACCTTGGCTGCATATTATAATCACCCAGAGAGCTTTAAAAAAAATTCTGATGCCAAGGCTGTAGTCCAGACCATTAAATCAGACATACTGATGGTGGGAGCCAGTCATCAGTAATTCTTTAAGCTCCCTCGGTGATTCCAATGTGTACTTAAGTTGGAGACCCACTGCTGTAGGCAGTAGGGCCTGAGTATCTGTGCTTTCAGTAGGTGAGCCAAGTGATTCTTCCCAGCCAACCCAAGAAAAACATTTGATCCTCAGCACTAAGGCATCTATTTTCTATTCGTCAGTCAGTTCTCTAATCTCCTAAGAAAAAACAAACACATCACCTCTTTCCTTTCCTCTCTTTTTTTACCAAGAATCTCATCCCCATTTAGCTAACTTTACGTCCCAATTTGCAAAATAAAAAGGAGGTATTACACATAGAACATACAACACAGGGATGGGGTTCCACATTTGACTTGACATTAAGGCCCTTTAGTAGCTATATTGTGAGGCAGTGAGTTTAAGAAATAGAGTTTTGAAAAATAAGATAGATATGGACCAGATTGAAGAGGGACCATTTTTTCAGCTACTAAGCCAATGGCCTTGAAAAAAATAATTCATCAGGAGATTGACAAGATCAATACTAGATTTTAAGGAAACTATAAAGAAGAGAGCAATGAAACAGAAAAATATGAAAAATGGTGTAAAGGAGGAACAATTGATCTTGACTGATAGATTAGGTATGTGAGAAGTTGGGAATTGAAGATGTAATTCTGAGGTTGTAAGCCTGTAACAGAAAGAAATTACAGTGATGGGGAAATGAAGAGAAGAGGCTAAATTTTCTTGGGGGAAAAGTAGAGAAGGGAAGAGGATTGAATTGGGTTTTAGACTTCTCTGAGATAATGTGATATTTAGAAAGTAAGGCCAGTCTAGAGACAGATTTGGAATCTTCTGCCAAGAAATCTCAGTTGCAGCCAGAAGAGAATATTGGGAAAGATGAGATGAGAACCAAAGACAGAAACTTGGAAAACACCATTGTGGAGATAATAAAACCGTAAGGGTAGCATCTATTAGACAGGCAGGAGGAGAACCTGAATAGGGCCATGAAAGAAGAAGAAAGAGGAATTAAGAAGTCATCACTGGTATTAAATGGCCAAAGAGGAGGCCTGAGATAAACAGATATGATACCTGCTCATTTCATGGTGGTGCCTAAAAGCCATCATTGGCTTTCCATTGCCTACAGAATAATATTAGCCTGACCAAAAAAACCCCTTTATAAATTGGCTTTAATATATGACCCATCCCAAACTGACCTACATACTATTCTCCATGAAAATATGCTCTTTTAAGCTTCTTTATGTTTATACATGCTACTTTCTTTGCCTAACAAAATTCTACTCAAAATTCCAGCTCATTATGTCAGTTCTTCTGTGAATCCTTGTATATCCCTATTTCCTAGGCAAATACTGCACAGTCAATGCTTCCTCAATGCACCACTCGTTTTTACACCTCAATGACAGTATTTACCACATGCAACGCAATTTTTTCTTTTTTTACCCATCTGTTTCAGTTATCTATTGCTATGTAATCATCTACTCTAAAACATAGTGGTTTAAACAAAAACTAATTTATTATCTCTATAAATTCTATGGATTGCTTAGGGTCAGCTGTGTGATTCTTTCGCTCCATGTGATATCAGCTGGGGGTTACAGTCAACTGCAGGGCTCAACTAAGCTGAAATTTCCAAGATGGTTCACTTATCTATCTGGTGCCTTGGATGAGATAGCTGGAAGACTGGGCTCAAGCTGGGATGCTGGGAAAACTGGGCTTCTTTCTCTCCATGAGTTCTTTCCACATGGTCTTTCCACCAAGGTAGCCCAACTTCTTACACAGCAGTTCAGAGCTCCCAAAGAAGAGCATTCCAAAAGGAAGAATCAAAAGCTGCAGGTCGGGCTTCCCTGGTGGCGCAGTGGTTGAGAATCTGCCTGCTAATGCAGGGGACACGGGTTCGAGCCCTGGTCTGGGAAGATCCGACACGCCGCGGAGCAACTGGGCCCGTGAGCCACAACTACTGAGCCTGCGCGTCTGGAGCCCGTGCTCCGCAACAAGAGAGGCCGCGATAGTGAGAGGCCCGCGCACCGCGATGAAGAGTGGCCCCCGCTTGCCGCAACTAGAGAAAGCCCTCGCACAGAAACGAAGACCCAACACAGCCATAAATAAATAAATAAATAAAATTAAAAAAAAAAAAAGCTGCAGGTCCTATTAAATGCTACTCCCACACTGTATCACTCCCCCTGCTATTAACACAAGTCATGGGGCTCAGGGCTTGAGACTACTCAAAGGCATGAATACCAGAAGGCATGGTTCCCTGGGGACTATCTTTGGGGCTATCTTCCTCACTAGTCTGCCATTTACCTGAGGGGCAAAGATTATCTTTTTCATCTTTGTGATCCCAGTAGCTAGCATGGAACTTAACACTTAGTGGACATTCATTAAGTGATGGTTGAATGAGAGAGTAGAAGTGGAACTGAAGGATTAAGAAACAGGCCAGGTTAAGAAAAGTGAGAGCCAGTGGAAAATTGGGGGTGGGAGTGAAGTGCCTCAGAGTTAACTCCTGATGTGATGTCAAAAGGAGGCCACAGACGCTGCCATCAATTTTGCATCTGAGTTAAAAGTGTTAACCTCTTAAGTGTAAACCTTTAAAATATATCATAATTTGTGCAATCCTGTTTAGTATTTCTGTATTTTTTTAATATGGAAGTGGCCTTAGCCTTTCTTGACATTTGAGAGTTCCCAAGAATAACCATTGTTAAGTGTAGGTGTTAGGAAGTAGCTTTTAAATTGTTTTGCTAAGAGATGCCCTAAGAGTTCAGCCTCCCTCTCTTAGGGCATCTCCCTAGATGCCCTAAGGCTCCCTCAGGGACCACTTTAGAAGGGATGGGAGAGAAGGGCCGAGCTGAGCCTATGGGCCTGTGGGCCCATAACCCCATTCCTGCTCCAACCAGAGACGCTTTGATTGGTTTCATTTACTGGCACAAGTAAGGCTTTATTTGGAAAAATAAATAAAGGCAGAGTTTTTTTTCTTTTCCCCACTAAATAAATTGTGAAACTTACATACTAAGAAAAAAAGAGAAAATGAATAACAAGATTAACCATGAAGACTTAGCTGAAGCCAGACAACCTGAATTGGCAGCAGGCCAGATAAGCATGGTCCTATTGGCAGAGCAAGTATAAGAGGAGATTAAGGGGAGCAGGGAGTCTGGAGAGACTGTATGGAGGAGGGAGAGTGACATGCTTTGAGTGTGGAGTCCAGATTTTTCTATCTTTGTCACTAACTGGCCCTATAGCTTGGGTAGGACACAACCTCTTTGGGCCTCAGTTCCCTTATTTGCAAAATAAGGTCACTGGTCTAAATGACTTTGGAAGTCTGGGGTTCCTGCTCTAGGACTCCATGATTCCAGGGAGCTCATGAAGCACCATGGGTGACTGACAATGATTTCCAGACTACACATTCTATTCATAATGACCAGAGAAAGCTCATTATTTGCAGGGTATGGAGACCAGAAGGGGGAGGCGAAAGGTTTAGGAGTTTGATAGTGGAGGATAGAGTACTTAGCTCGAATAATACCTGTTAAATTAAATAAAGAGGCTATTAGACTGAGGTAGCTGTAATGCAGTGGCGCCCACATAAGCAAACCAAACTCTAGGCCTGTAAATGCCTCAGGGTCACAAAATTAAAACCTAAGGACAACCAATCATAGCCAACTAGGCTTTAAACTACAGCCAATCAATAATTTCCTTACTTTGTTTGTGCCTTTTCTTTATAAAAGTCTCTCCCTGAGCTCTTGTTAGAGGAGTGCTCCTAAACACTTCTGGTTTAGTGCTGCTGATTGGAATCAATTTTTGCTCAAATTCTTAAAATGTTTAACATGTCTCAGTTTCTCTTTTAACAAAAGCTAATATTGTCAGTGCATTAAGTACTGATATTATACTAAGGACTTTTTACCCATAATACAGCATTTCATTCTCACATCTCTATCAGGTAGGTACAATTGTTACCCCCATTTTAAAGATGAAGAAATTGAAGTTTAAGAGATTGTCCTTTGCCTAAAGTCACACAACTGGTAAGGGATATATCAGGGATTCAAATGAAGGCATTTAAGTGCATATCTTTATTTTTCCCTATTCATATAAAGTCTGTCTGTATTACATTATAAAGCCCTAAAGAACTGGAATTTTTACCAGATTAACTCACTTTGTATAACCACAGCACATGCCTTCAGGCAGACGGGCACCTAGTGAGTGTCCTTTTATAATGTTGATGCTAGTGGTACTGACAATGTTAGTGCTGTTTAAAGAGCATTTATCTTTGAAATGCAAGTTAACAAACCAAACCTAGTATTTCAATATCAGTTCTACCACACTGTTCTTATATAACTCTATTGGAAGCTCTACAGTTAAAAAGAAACTATGGAAGGATTGTAGCATTTTCAGAGAAGCTCAAAAACTTCCAATTCTGCTCTATCAATTAAGTTGATATGTAGGTGGCAGAAATGTCCAAAATATTTCACATTTTCTCTTGATGGCAACTTGTAAAATAGGTAAGTATCAAAAGTATAATAATAATACTATCTTTATAAAACATTTAACAGACTACAGAGTGCCTTCCTTCATAGATATTATATCATTTAATTCTCACTACCCCATTTTAGAGATCTCAATACTGAGGTTTATAAAAGTTAAACTTTTTGCCCAGGGTGATATAACCAGCAAGTGGAACCAAATTTTAATCTTCAGACTCCAAGTCCAGTGCACTTGCCATTATACTACAATCTACTTTATTAAAATACACATTTTATATCATATAAAATATAATAGGTATTACCTGTTAAATAGAGTAGGGTTGGCTAGTTCTGCCCCCTAGAGGAATAAATTATATCCTTTCCAAAGATCTGTTTGCTAGAGGCAACGACTTGCAATTACAATATTAATATTGTGATAGATATTGATTAAAATATGTAGCTATCACTTTAAAAGAGGCAAATAAAAATAAACCCAAATGTAAGATTTTTTTAAACTTAGGACTGTGAGTACAGTTAGATGCATTTCCTAGTGTACATAGGATTGGGTCATCTATTGATATTCTAATGTCTTGGGGATCATAAACTTACTCACTATAAATCAGCCCAAGAGAATCAATAGTTATATTTAAGCTGCTGGTAGTTACGATATTTAAAGAGCTTAATTTTCTCGGCGCTTGGGATTAGCAGATATAAACTAGTATATATAAAATAGATAAACAACAAGGTCCTCCTGTATAGCACAGGGAACAATATTCAATATCCTGTAATAAAACATAATGGAAAAGAATATGAAAAAGAATATGTATGTATATATATAACTGAATCACTTTGCTGTACACCAGAAACTAACACAACATTGTAAATCAACTATACTTCAATTAAAAAAATAAAATAAAATAAAATAAAATGGGAGCTTAATTTTCTTGATCTCAGGGAGAAAGCCCACACACAGCACGTCCTTTAAACCCATACAAATGTGGGATTTCCTCTAGTTCTGCTAACTGCCTGTGTGACCTTGAGGAAATGCATTAACCTGTAAGTTTCTTCAATTATAAATGGGGTAATTATCCCTATATCGTCGAATTGGCTTGAAAATTAAATATGAAAATGTAAACAAAGCATACAGCAAAGGATCTGGTACTCGAAAAATATTAGTTCTCTTCCTCAAGAGACTTGCAATCGTTGGTGTATTGGGCTTCACATGTTAAAAAACCCCGAAAACCTCTTTATCTCCACTTATATCTGACCTTAAAGGGAGCACTGTTTAGTCATCTCTCCTATACCTTCTCCACAATTAGGAACTTGGTAGGTGCCCAATAAATGTTAGGAGAATTCAATTGAAATCAAATGACCACTCTTCCTGGCTCTCAAGAGTTTAATTAGAAGCCCACCATAGCCTGAATCTCAAGGGCCAGTATCTGGCTGATATATAAAAGGACGTTGTCCTTAAAGCACCCCTCCCCCATCTCCAGGCCCTGCTTTTTGTCATGGTTCATTCCAGCTGAACTAAAATTTCCCCAAACATGACTGGAGCGATGGGCCGAATCTAACAAGATTAAGTTTAATAGGGATAAATGTAAAGACTTATACTTCAGTCCAAAAAGAATCCTGTACAAGTACTAGATGGAGAATATGGGGATTAGCAGCAACATGTGTGAAAAAGACTTAGGGGTTTTACTTGATATTAAGCTCAATTAGTCAACAGTTTGCTTTTGCTAACAAGAAAGTCGGTGTGAACTGAGCCTGCATTAACTCCTGCCCAAGCCTGGTGATTACCCTACTGCTCTAGTTCTTCAGCTTTAGCAGAATCACTGGGAAGTCTTGTTAAAACACCCACCCCCAAAGTTTCTGATTCAGTCAGTCTAGGATGGGGCTTGAGAATTTACACTTCTAACGAGTTTCCAGGTTGGTGCTAAAGTTGCTCTCCCTACATCATACTTTGGGAACCACTGCCTTCCTCTATTCTACCTGGTCAGGTAACACTGAGATTACTAGTAACTAGGATAGTGAAGAGACTGAAAACATAAGAGGGGTGAGGAAAGAATGGGAATGAATAGTTGTTTGGTAATGCAGTAATTTTAATAAAATTACTAATAATAGCTAACATCTGTTGAGGGTTTAGGGCAGGCTAGAAGTTCCACCAAACATGTCATATAGAATTAATAATAGTAATAATAACAATAGAAATAATAATAACCACCACCCAAATAGCACTTAATGTATGTCAAGTTTTGTTCTATGTGCTTTACATATATAACCCTTACGACAATCCTACATATTACTATGCTTGTTTTTCAGACGAGGTAACTACAATCCTGAAAAGAAACCAATGCAGGTCACGTTCACCCAGCTCACTAGAGACATGGCTGGGATTTGGATCTAGATGTGCTGACAACAAAACTCCTGTAGTACTATGAGGCCTCCGCAGAGGCATGACTGAAGCAAAGTCTAGCCTAAAGAAGAGATTAAAGAAAGGAAGATAAAACATTTAATGGTAAATGAATAAATAGAATATGGTATATCTGTACAATAGAATACTTCTCAGTAATAAAAGTGAACTGAACTATTGAAAACAACAGGCAACAACATGAATAACTTCAAGATAATTATGGTGACTAAAACAAGTCAAAGAAATAATAATAATAAAAAAAGATTAGAAAATGCTAACTAATCTATAGTAACAGCAGATCAGTGGTTGCCTAGGGATGCTGGGAAGGGGACCTTGAGAAGACTTGGGAGGGAAGGATTACAAATGGGCACAAGGGAACTTTTGGAGGTGACTGACATATTCACTATCTTGATAGTGGTGGTGCTTTCAAGGG
This sequence comes from Eubalaena glacialis, assembly GCF_028564815.1. NCBI lineage: Eukaryota > Metazoa > Chordata > Mammalia > Artiodactyla > Balaenidae > Eubalaena > Eubalaena glacialis. The sequence continues at coordinate 55,489,591 of NC_083721.1, forward strand.
TATATAAATATGTTAAAATTTATCAAACTGTACACTTTAAATATGCTCAGTTTCTTGTATGTTGATTATAGTGCAATAAAGCTCTTAAAAACCCATTTGTGGGAATTCCCTGGCAGTCCAGTGGTTAGGACTCTGTGCTTCCACTGCAGGGGACACTGGTACAATCCCTTGTCAGGGAACTAAGATCCCACATGCCTCGTGGCAAGGCCACAAAGAAAAAAAACCAACAACTAAACAAAAAAAAACCACATTTGTGTTTAAATATATTAAGTAAAATCCACAAATCCTGTGAAGTAGCCAGTATCATTAGCTTACTAGTAACTGATTGAAAATTGTGTTTAGTATAGATTCAGACCTATAGAACAGGTAATTTTGATAAGCCAGCCCTTTCAGCATGTCTAATCTATACTCAATATGTCTTACCAATTTCCAAGTAGAAATATTAATTAAACAATAACTTAGGTTCTCTGAAAATCTAACTCAACAGAAAATTCTAGTTCATTAAAAAACAATGAGGTAGGGACTTCCCTGGTGGTCCAGCGGTTAAGACTCAGTGCTCTCAGTGCAGGGGCCCTGGGTTTGATCCCTGGTCAGGGAACTAGATCCCGCATGCCGCAACTAAAGATCCCTCACGCGGCAACAAAGATCCTGTGTGCTGCAACTAAGACCCGGCGCAGACAAATAAATAAAGAAACAAACAAATACATAAATAAATATTTTTAAAATAATAATAAAAAACAATGAGGTATATGTGGAATCTAAAAAAATGATACAAATGAACTTATTTATAAAACAGAAATAGACCCACAGACACAGAAAAAAAACTTATGGTTACCAAAAAGGAAAGGTGGGGGGGGATAAATTAGGAGCTTGGGATTAAAATATATGCCCTACCATTTAAAAAAAATAACCAACAAGGACCTACTGTATAGCACAGGGAACTATATTTAATATCTTGTAATAACCTAAAATGGAAAAGAATCTGAAAAAGAATATATATACATATATATAAAACTGAATCACTTTGCTGTACACCTGAAACTAACACAACATTGTAAATCAACTGTATTTCAATAAAAATTTAAAAATAAGCAAAAACAATGGGGCCTTAAGAGGTCATGAATTCTAAAAACTAAAATAATATTTAAATAGAATTACAATACTTATAATAATATTAGTTGAAGTAATATCATTTTCTTTTTAAATTCCCCATTTTAAAAAAACTTAAAAATTCTCATTTTCCTTTTAAAATAAATAAGAGGATAGATAGGATTATTCCCATTTAACAGATAATAAAATTTAAGTTGACCCCAAAATGCCATTTTCATAACTTCTTCCTTAAGTGCTTTTGATAACAAGGATCACAATATGTTTGGAAGTTTGCTTTGCTCAGAGTCAAAAACTGGTTTAAAATTCAGTTGAATGTTCTGGTTTGTCATAGGAGTTCACCGATAAGCATAATAGCCAATGCTTCTTAAAGACATTAATTAGAACAATTACAATAAAGTTAATTCACACAGCACATGTGTTTTTAGGACTTGGAAGGAATATGATGTCAGTGAGCAAAGAATTCTAATCAAATTTGGAGACACTCCTGTAGAACTATTATTGGAATTTTTCAGGATTACTAATACATGTTGTTCTCAAATTATTTGTGGCTTAGTAGATACATGAAACCCACTGGTTTAGGAATGCAAAACTGAATATACTAGAGTTGGGTCACGCACACACTACATCTTTATTCTAATTTCAAAAGAAAACATAAGTTCTATTCTATTACTCTGTTCCCAGGGAGAACAAAGGAATACAAGTCAAGGATAAACTCAAGGATACAAGTGGCCTCCAAGATAAGGAGAGGAGTGGAGTTTGGGGCAGGAGGAGTGAAGAATATCAAGTTCCCCAACTCACTGCCTAGAGAATGAGATGGGAAAGGGAGGGAAGGCCTAGAGGAGACTGCTCAGACCTGCCTGGTGGGTGGTCCTGAAATAAAGGGGTGCAAGGACTCAGTTACAGCAAGGGAGATCCGGGAGGGATTTTTTGCAAAGGCCTTAGTGAAATAATAACAGGGGTGCATTTGCCATTTCTCCCTTATTCCCAAACACTGTGGAGGTAGATGGTTGCCTAAAATCTCAGGATTCCAAGATTGAGGTCTTGGCTTTTAACAACTGACAATCCAATGAGAAGGAATGAGAGAATATCCTTCCAGGATTAATTATTAAAGTTCTATTAAGAGCCAGCCCTACCCAACAAATCTCTGATGTTTCCCACTGTGGTGTGCATAGGTATTCTAGTATATTAAGAAATTACAGAACCATGTTTACGTAGGCCTTATCTAGGCTCAATCATGCTTTAGATTTCTAAGTGTGCCCAGGGACACTTCATTTGGTCAAGAACATTTAAGAACGAGGCCTTGTAGAATCTCAGTAAATGGAGGGGGACCAGGAACAGTTTCATGGGCATGGCACCTGTGCAGTCACACAGGCCCTCCTCCCCCAACTTGGTTTAAAGTTCTGCAGTCGCTGTCTTGAAAATTTTTAATAAATTTTGAACAAAGTGTTCTGCATTTTCAGTTTGCATCAGGCTTCAGATTTTGTAGGCCATCTTGAGTGTAACAATGTAATATGTGGATTACAGTTCCCTCCCTGGTGGCACATCTCTTCCTCCTGGGCACCCTACTCCTGCTTGCGATATTTTTCAAAAGAGATGGTCATTCAAAGCAACTGGTACACCCTGACAAACTATGTGTTCTATTGTTCCTTAACAAGAATTTTTAAATCTTGCACAGTGCAAATTTATTTAATCCAAAATTTATTTTACATTAAAAAAAGAATGCCAGAACGGTAATCTTATGAGTACAGTTTCATGCAGAATGTTTTCCCTTTGTATACATCTGCATTGTATCTGCATTCCTTTTCACAGAGTAACTGCTTCTGAACCACAACTACGTCCACAAGCCTTCGACCCACATCCATAAGAACGATCTATTCAAAAGTGTTTGACTTTTATCTCCATATGTAAAATCATGCAGATTTGTAGATCGTCCAAGGAAGTGAAGTGCGTACTGACTGATGCCTAATTTGTCCCTTCTTCACTACAAATGCCACTGGCAGAGAAATGTCTAACACTATTTCCTAAGGGATGATGCCCAAGTGAAATTATGACCTACTCAGACTTGCTGATGATTAAAATAAAGCTGAAATGCCAAACACAGAGTCACTTTATAAGAAAGATACAACTGGGTCCAGGCCATACAACACTGAATACCCCCCTATAGTTTTGTGTTATTTTATTTTCTTTAACTAAGCTAACTTTTAAAGGGCTATGTCTATGGCAGCCTAGGGAGCACACACAGTTGTGTCTGTTATGGTGAATTAGATTTTCTGGCTGCAGGAAAAGTTACAAGATCTGTATACTGCCTTTTTGGAGTGAAGAGAGAGAGCTAAATGTGAATAAATGCTGCATTAGAGGTGAGGGCAAAAAGAGAAACAGATGGGTGAAGCCCACAGAATTAGCATATTCAGACTATTCATTTATATCACACATTCTATCTGCAAGATTCTGATTTCAGTAATTGTTCAAGTAATTTCATGTACAGTAAAACCCCATTAATTTGGACGCTTTCAACTTAAAATTTGTTTAAGTAATATGATAGAACTCTGCTGGTTTCCTTTTTTATATAGCAGGCATAAAAATAACTAGTATAAATGAAACTGCACAACTCAGATGGGACTTGAACCCATGAGCTGGGACTCGAACCCAGCCAGAACCCAGGTGGGGACTTGAACCCACTGTCTTTTAATTGAGATCACAAACCTGGTCTCAGGACTTAATGAAGCTCAGGTTCTTGATGTCGCATCGCAGAAAGAATTCAGTGAGAGACAAAGTGATAGGTAAGAAGTGGATTTATTTAGAGAGAAACACATTCCATAGACAGAATGTCTCAAAAGGCAAGAGCAGCCCCAGAGCATGGGATTGTCTAGGAAAGTGAGAGCAGCCATGGGAGAAACACACTCCACAGACAGAGTGTGGACCATCTCAGAAGGTGAGAGGCCCGGAAATATGGGGTGGTTAGTTTTTACCGGCTGAGTAATTTCCTAGGCTAATGAGTGGGAGGATAATTCCAACTATTTCGGGGTAGGGGTGGATATTTCCAGAAATTTGGCCATGGCCCACTTTTTGGTCTTTTATGGCTGGCCTCGGAACTGTCATGGTGCCTGTGGGTGTGTCATTTAGCATATACTAATGTATTACAATGATTGTATCATGAGGCTCAAGGTCTACTGGAAGTCGAATCTTCTGCCATCTTGGACCTAGTTGGTTCTAACCCAGTTTATGTCATATCCTCAAGGGCTATGTCATTCTTTTACAGGTTGTGCCCTGCCCCCTTCCTTCCTGTTTCATAAAGATGATTATTAAAAAGTAAACTATGTTAAACAATAAACCATTTTAAAGCACCCTTAGGTGCTTTATAGCCTTATTTTAAAATATTTTTGGAGTTGAGTACATACTGAAGACGTCAAGAGGGTACAGCTGGTACTGTAAAGAAGCATAAATCAAAGGCCTGTCTCAGCATAAATCTGGCCTGAGCTTAGAGGCCAGAGGGTGAAACAGGACAGATAAAAGGAAATATAATTCTCAATACCAGGTAAATTGAACAGTATGGAATGAGGGCTACAAATAATTTGTTCTGTATGTTAGGGCAAATCTCCTAAAGCATGAAGTGGTCATTGCTCTGGTATAAAGTTACTGTTAAGTACTTGAAATTTTAATTTTTTCTTTCTTTTAAGTTCTGTAATGCAGATTTCATGCTTTCACTCAACCTTTAGTTGTTTAGTGCCTACTTCATGTAAGAGATGGTGCCAGGTGTTAAAAGGAACACAGGAAGAAAATGCTGTTCCTGACCTCAAGAATTGGGATAATTTCCGAATGAATATTTCCCAGGGTAAGTGAAGTTATAATAGGAGCAGCCTAAGCAGCCTGCTAGGAGATCATAGACACAGAGTATTACATTGGGTTCCACCAAAAGCCAGCCCTGAGACTAGAATGTGCATGCAAATGGTTTATCTGGGAGGTCACAGAAAGTCCCAGCAGGGCAGCAGGGAAGTCAGGCGAGGAAGCAAGGTAGCCAGTAATAAAAGGTGCATTACTGAGCAGATTCCTGCTGTGATCAACTGGGATACAATCCTGATGGGGAACTCTGGTAAACAATACAGAAGTTGCTTCAGTTATCCTAACTGAGGGGCAAAGATACCTGGGTTTTTATCCTCTAGCTTGCTTCTATTCATTGGTTGAGAGCTACTCTTGGGAAATGAAAACTCCTGGCTCTTGCAGCCTGCCCTGGTTTCAGGTGCAAAAAGAAGGTCCTCAGGCAGCTGCTCACAGCTGGAAGCCCATTTGGTTGGAGTGTATGGGAGTGATGTTCCTGGGGGGAAAGGGCAGGGTACTCATAGTAGCTGCTCCACAAGGGGAAAATATGATTCCAGATATGGTTATGGAAGAAGGCTGTTGGAAGTAATGGTATTTTAGTAAAGCTGCACAAGAGGAAAGTGGTGATGGAGGAAAAGCCTCACCAGAGGCACGTAGTAGTCACTGAAGACAAGCAGCCCTGGGTAAACAGAGTTTAGGACTCACAAGGAAGTAGGGATGGAGGGAAATATGGCTAAAAGGAAAATAGTAATCAGAATGAGAAGGCCTCTTTATTTTATTTATTTTTTCGGCCACGCCATGCAGCTTGTGAGATCTTTTTTTGTTCTTTTTTTATTTTATTTTATTTTATTTATTTTATTTTTGGCTGCGTTGGGTCTTCATTGTTGCACGTGGGCTCTTCTCTGGTTGTGGCAAGCAGGGGCTACTCTTCGTTGTGGGGTGCAGGCTTCTCATTGTGGTGGCTTCTCTTGTTGGGAGCACAGGCTCTAGGCACGTGGGCTTCAGTAGTTGTGGCACACGGGCTCAGTAGTTGTGGCTCATGGGCTCTAGAGCACAGGCTCAGTAGTTGTGGCACACGGGCTTAGCTGCTCCACGGCATGTGGGATCTTCCCAGACCAGGGCTCAAACCCGTGTCTCCTGCATTGGCAGGCGGATTCTTAACCACTGCACCACCAGGGAAGCCCCAGCTTGTGGGATCTTAGTTCCCCGACCAGGGGTCAAACCCTGGCCCAGGCAGTGAAAGCGCTGAGTCCTAACCACTGGACCACCAGGGAATTCCCGAGAAGGCCTCTTTAAATGTCCCATCTAGCAACTTTAAACTCTCTCCTATAGGTCTTGAGGACACTGAATATGTTTGATTACTGGAGTGACATGATTAAATTTTTTATTTTAGCAAGACTACTCCGAAAACTTTGTCATAATGTTCAGGATGGTGTGGAGGAGGTGGACAGGAGGCCATCACTATAGCCAGGGTGAGGCATAAGCAGTGGTGGTAGCAGGAGATTGACAGTAAGAACAGAGAAGGAGTATAGGCAGAAGGCACTTTGAGAGAAGCTCCCAGGGCTGGGTACCAGAGAGGAAGATGGCGGAGCAGAGGAACCTCCCACAGAATGAAGCCTGGTAACTCATGGGACTGATGTTTTTAACCGAGGTAACAAATCATAGCAGGAAGAGGAGGTTTTGTGGTTGGAATTTGGATCTGTTAAATTCAAGGTAGGCTGTTAATCTAGAGAGGTCCAGCAAGCAGTTAGAAGGATGTGTGTCCAGAGCCTCAAGAGAGAGTTGGAGGCTTCCCTGGTGGCACAGTGGTTAAGAATCTGCCTGCGAATGCAGGGGGCACGGGTTCGAGTCCTGGTCCGGGAAGATCCCACATGCCACGGTGCAACTAAGCCCGTGCGCCACAACTACTGAGCCCGTGTGCCACAACTACTGAGCCCACAAGCCTAGAGCCCGTGCTCCGCAACAAGAGAAGCCACCGCAATGAGAAGCCCGCACATCGCAACGAAGAGTAGCCCCTGCTTGCCGCAACTAGAGAAAGCCCACACGCAACAACAAAGACCCAACTCAGCCAAAAATAAATAAATAAATAAATAAATTATTTTTTTTAAAAAAAAGAGAGAGTTGGAGCCAGAGGTATACATTTAAGACTCCTCCAAAAGAAGTTACCAAGGAAGAGGATAAAGTGAAACAATTCCTGGTTGGTCTCCATCCAAATACTCAGAATTAGTGATATTTTCCTGTATATATAATTTGGAACAATCATTTCAGTCTACTCACTAATTAGAATATAGAATTTCCCTTTCTAATTTGTCTTTTAACTATGAGAGTAAAAGGCTTATGAGCTATAAAATATAAAACATTTCCTTCTCTTACTGAATATGATTTATTCCTATGAATTAGAATACAGGAATTATAAGTGTAAATCGAGGATAAACTACAAATGCATTATTCAGATCTTTGGGTAATGGCTAAAAGTACCTGAACCACTATATCCTGACAGCAGTGATTGACTGATTCCAGAAATACTCCAACTGTGTTCCAGGAGGGGAGCTACTAGTTTTAAAGTATAAAATAAAGCAGTCACTCAATTCACATTTGCTAAGCTCCTCTGGTATTCTAAACTGGCCACTTGATTTCCTTTTCCAAAGCCTGTGTACCTGGTAATCTGCACCTCCAAAGGCTCTGAAAAATATTTCTTGAGCAACTTTAGGCCACCTCTCTGCTCTTTTCCTTACTAAAGCTCATCAGACAATTAGTGATGAAGACATGGGTTGAAGTTTGTGAAGGTCCAATAAATAACATATTGTTTTCCTCATTTGAGTTTTGAACCAAAAGACATCAGGTCAATGAAGAACAACATATCACCTTTATTATTATCACGATCATCATCATCACAACCACCACCATCATAATCATGATCACTGTGAAGACTAGGTTAGGAGTTGTGGCCTATATGAGGAACAGCAATGGACATCCTAATGCTGAGCCCCTGAATTAGACAGATTTATCCACCAAGTCATAGGCAAAAGTGGAGAACCACAGGCCTCCCTATGTGGGAACCTACCTTGTAAAACAAACTTCAGGCATGGAAAAGCCAACAAAAAATGATGCTCCCAGCATCAAAAGTAAAAGAGAAGAAAAGGGGAGAGTCATGCATGCCCAGTTCCTTATCCCATATCACCAACAAGTGAAGTCATTTATTTTTCAGTCAGTTCTTTACTTGGATGGCCCATATCCTGAAAACATGAAGCCATCTGAAAAAGACTCTTCTCTTCTTTGTTCCTTGTCTTCCTTCTTCACCACTCATAAACTCATAGTCTAAGGACTTAATAAGAGTTGGAAAACAGAATCTAGAGTTAGAAAAATCCTCTGAGATCAGTTAGCCTGACCTGTCAGTGCAGGGAAGTGAAGTGACTTGCCCAGAGTCACACAGTTCATTAGTGGAAAATCTTAGGCTAGTATCCCTTAAGTTTAAAGAAGATATCTGAAAAAACACACTGTTACTTTATTGCACAATTTTGTATACCACTCAAAGGTGCCTTTGAGCAGAAACATCAGCCAGATGGTGATAACTTTTTCAAAGAATCTCTAACCCAGAGAGGGAACTTAATGAAGCAGCAGACTTTCGCATGGCCCTTATTTATCTTGATCTGAGCAATATTTTCTGAGGCTATAGGCTGTGTTCCTTCTTCTACTCTGGAAAGACTCGGTCTTTTCTACCTAGGAAATGACAAAAGACTTATTCTGTCCAATTGTTTCTGTGGAATCACTTCTCAACTAGCAAAGAGCACAGCAGATAGTAAGCACTTGATAAATGGGAAATGATGAAAGGATGAATAAATGAACAAATGAATAAAGTTTCCCTCTCATTCAAAAAGAGTACAAGATGAAAAAAAAATTGATGCTGTTCCAGTTAAGGCAATAAAAAACTCAATTTTTATTGAGAAATGCATCAATTTACTTTCCAGAGTTTTATGTGAAACATTAACAATTATTAACAAATATTAACAACTATCATTCAAATTGACTTAAGTGGAGAGAATGGAAAGGAAAACCAAGAGTAAAGAAACAGCAGGAGAAATATCCAACTGAGAAAAAGAGTAGTTAGGAGAGCCTCAATATTTATGAGGCACAGCCCTGACAACCCCAGAGATTCCCCAGATTGACAAGAAAAGAGTAAGTACTAAGCCAACTTTATTCCTGAGCAAAATGCTTCCCTTCTGAATACCAGCCCTAGAGCATTTGAAGTTTATGTGTATGCCAGGAACTTTACATATGCTATTCTATTTCAGCCTTTACTACCACTCTGTGAGGTAGACATTATAAACTCTGTCATAAACCACACATATCATGGAACTTCACAAATGTTAAATTGAAATATTAAGCTTATGCTGTATAAATCTATCTTTAACCTTACATCTTTCTCTCTCCTTTGGCTAAAAATTTTCCTCTTGCTCATTCACATGTCAATCCATTAATTTAAAAAGTATTTATTAAGCAATAGGTGCGATAATACATTTGTACATATGGGAAATTAACAACTTAGTAATGAAATTAAGAATGCAAGTCTATTCAAAATAGCATCATAAGGAAAAAATACTTAGGAATAAATTCAACAAAAGAAATGTAAGACTTTTACACCAAAAATTTTAAAACTTTGCTAAAGAAAATCGAAATAAATGGAGAGATAGTCCATGTTCATGGAAAGAAAGACTCAATACTGCTAAGATGATTATTCTCCCCAAATTGATCTATAGATTCAATGCAATTCTTATGAAAGTTCCAGCAGGCTTTTTTTTTTTTTTTTTTTTTGCAGAAATTGACAAGCAGATCCAGAAATTTATATGGAAAATACAAAACATCTAGAATAACCAAAACAATTTTGAAAAAGAATAATCTGTAGGATTTTCACTTCCCAATTAAAAAACTTACCATAGGCTACAGTTATCAAGACAGTGTGGTACTGGCATAAAGATAGACATAGATCAGTGGAACAGAATTGAGAGTCCAGAAATAAACCCTTATATTTACAGTCAATTGAGTTTTGGCAAAAGCACCAAGGCAATTCATTGGGGAAAGGATTCTGTTCAACAAGTGGTGCTGGGACAACTGAATATCTACATGCAAAAAATTAACTTAGATCCTCACAACACACCACATACAAAAAGTAACTCAAAATGGGTCATAGATTTAAATGTGAGAGTGAAAACAATAATGCTTTTACAAGAAAGTACAGGAGAAAATCTTCAAGATTTGGGGTTAGGCAAAGATTTTTTGGGTATGACACCAAAAGCATAGTGCATACAAGAAAAAAAAAAATAAATTTGACCTCATCAAAATTCAAAACTTTTGTACTTCAAAGTACATCATTAAGAAAATGAAAAGACAAGCAACAGAGTAGGAGAAAATATTTGCAAACTGCATATCAGATTAAGGACTTGAGATATATAGAGAGCTCTTACATCTCAATAAGAAGACAAAAAACTCAATCAATAAATGAGCAAAGATGTGAACAGACAGTTCACCAAAGAAGATATTGGGTTGGCCAAAAAGTTCCTTCGGTTTTTAAGTAAAAATAAAAGACACATTTTTCATTTTCACCAAGAACTTTATTGAACAACATATTCACCCTTTTGTTCCACTACCTTCTGCCATTTTTCAGGCAACTTCATAATTCCATCTTCCCAAAACTTTTTATCTTTTTGAGCAAAGAACTGTTACAGGCGCCTTTTACAGTCTTCCAGGGAATTGAAATGTTTTCCATTAAGAGAATTCTGTAAAGACAAAAATAAATGGAAATCCAAAGGTGCAATGTCTGATGAATACTGTGGATGAATCAGAACTTCCCAGCCAAGCTGTAACAGTTTTTGCCTGGTCATCAAAGAAACATGCGGTCTTGCGTTATCCTGATGGAAGATTATGCATTTTCTGTTGACTAATTCCGGACGCTTTTCATTGAATGCTGCTTTCAGTTGGTCTAATCGGGCACAGTACTTGTTGTAATTAATCGTTTGGTTTTCCGGAAGGAGCTCATAATAGAGGACTCCCTTCCAGTCCCACCATATACACAACATCACCTTCTTTGGATGAAGGCCAGCCTTTGGTGTGGTTGGTGGTGGTTCATTTTGCTTGCCCCACTATCTCTTCTGTTCCACATTATTGTGCGGTATCCACTTTTCATCGCCTGTTACAATTTGTTTTAAAAACGGAACGTTTTCATTACGTTTAAGTAGGAAATCGCACGCGGAAATACAGTCAAGAAGGTTTTTTTCTGCTTAACCTATGTGGAACCCAAACCTCAAAGCGATTAACATAACCAAGCTGGTGCAAATGATTTTCAGTGCTTGATTTGGATATTTTGAGTATGTCCGCTCTCTCCCGCGTGGTATAACGTTGATTGTTCTCAATTAATGTCTCGATTTGATCGCTAACAACTTCAACTGGTCTACCTGACTGTGGAGCATCGTCCAGCGAGAAATCTCCAGCACGAAACTTCGCAGACCACTTTTGACACGTTTGATCAGTCACAGCATTTTCTCCATACACTGCACAAATCTTTTTCAGTTTCAGCTGCGTTTTTACTTTTCTTGAATTATATGCCAAAAATGTTGCTTTTTTCTTCCATCTTCAGTATTAAAATGGCAACACAAAAATTCACCAATTTTGATAAGTTTTTTTTTTAATGCATGCTGATATGACAGCTGTCACAATACAATCTAACAAAATTGTTTTGAATGAAGTTAAACACAACTAAATGCTATTAGAGCCATCTTACAGAAAAAACCAAACGAACTTTTCGGCCAACCCAATATACGAACAGCTAATAGGTACATGAAAAGATGCTCAACATCTTTATTCACCAGGGAAATGCAAATTAAAACCACAATGAGTACCATTTTACACTCACTGGAATGGCTAGAAGACAGACAATGAAAAATGTTGGCCAGAAGTGGAGAAATGGGAACCCTCATCCAGTGCTGATAAGAATGTAAATGGTACAGCCACTTTAGAAAACAATTTGTTAGTTTCTTAAAAAGTTAAACATAAAATTCCCACACAACCCAACAATTCTACTCCTAAGTATCTACTCAAGAGAAATGAACACATGTCCACATAAAGACTTGCACCAGAATGTTCATATCAACACACTGGAAACAACCCAAATGTCCATCAACTGGTGAATGGATACACAAAACGTGGTCTATCCATACAATGGAATGTTATCCAGCAATAAAAAGGAAACATGATGGATGAACTTCAAAAACATTATGTGAAGTGAAATAAGCCAGACACAGAGACCACATATTTTGAAATTCCATTTTTATAAAATTTCCAAAAAAGGGCAAATTTATAGAGAACGAAAGTAGAATAGGGGTTGCCTGTTGCTAGAGGTACTAGCTAGGATTAACTGTAAATGAGTATGAGGGATCTTATTAGCGGGGTAGAAATGTTCTAAAATTGATTTATGGTGATGGTTGCACCACTTGGTGAAGTTACTAAAAATCGTTGAACTGTATATTTGAAATATAGGTAAATTTTATACGTAAAATATACCTCAATGAAGTTGTTAAGTAAAAAAAAATTAAAAAATAAATTAGTAAAAGCCAATGTCTCATTTGATTCTTGATGGAATATACATCATTTACTCAAACTCAAATCTTAAAAGTCATTTTTGAAACATTCCTCTTCTTCGTGGTTATACAGATCAGGTATCAAGGCCTTGCTTGTTCTTCTTGTGAACTTTGCTGCATGAACCATTTCTTTATTTTTCTTTCTGAAGCCATTTTACTAATCCAGATCTTTCTTACTTCCTTACTTAATGTTGTTATATTTGTAAGTGTTTTCCCTAACTCTATTTACTCCCTGTAGGTTAAACTGCACTAATTACTAGATTAATTCTGCAGTAACATTGGTTTTATCAGGTTGCGCTTTCTATCCCGGACTGTAATTATTCTCATTGCAGGCAGTATACTGTGCAAACAATGGCTTTCCTGTTTGGACCCACCTTATATTTCCAATTTTATTTTCCACTCTTACCACAATTCCTTTACTCTATCAGATTGGTTTCCTCATTGTCCCCTGTATTAGTTTCTTAGGGCTGCCGTGACAAATTGCTACAAACTAGGCGGCTGAAAACAACAGAAATTTGTTCTCTCGCAATTCTGGAGGCCAGAAGTCTCAAATCGAGGTTTCAGCAGGGCTGTGTTTCCTACTAAGAGTTTACTGGAGAATCCTTCATTGCTTCTTCCAGCTTTCGGTGTTGCCAGCAATCCCTCATGTTCCTTGCCTTATATACACATCCGTTTCCAACTTCTGCCTCTGTCTTTACATGGCCTTCTCAGGGTGCTCTTCTCTTCTAAGGACACTTATCACTAGGCCCACCCTAATCCAGGATGATCTCATCTCGAGATCCTAAACTCAGTTACATCTGCAAAGATCCTTTATGCAAATAAGGTCACGTTCAAAGATTCCAGGTGAATATATCTTTCGGGACACCACCATTAAATCCATTACATCACCCGAACACCCTATGTCCTGTTTATACCTTTGGCCATGTTATTTCTACATTCGAAATTTCTCTTCCATTCCTTTTTCCAGATCCTGCTCAGATTCTAAGTCTAGCGCACAAAGCTTCTCCTAATCAGAACAGCCTGTATTAGTTTCTCCTTTTCCTGAACTCCTATAGCACTCATTGGTCCCTTCATTTCTGCATTGTTTATGTTCATGTTAGTAGCTCCTGTTTGCCAACCAGATTTTAATCTCCTGTAAGGAGATTTCAAACTAAAGCAGTGGGTCTCAGCTTTGGCTGCATATTGGAATTACCTGGGGATTTTTAAAGACACTCTTATTTGTGTCCCACCCCAAGAGGTTCTAATTTAACTGGTCTGGGGGTGTGTCCTAGGCATAGGTATTTTTTAAAAGCTTCCTTACTTTATTCTAATGTGCAGCCAAGATTGAGAAACCACAATTTTATAGCTCGTGTTCTCAACAGGGAGGGCTAAAATTGGTGCTTGGGGTGGGAATGGGGTAGAAAAATCTTAGATATTACAATGGCCTGTCATCCTTCAAAAGGCCCAAGTATATAAGCAGATATATAGTACACATATCTATAGTACTAAAATTTCATGGGGAGGGAGCAATTAGGGAAAAAATGTCTAAAATGGTTACTTAGAGGGGCAATAATGAAAAATATGCTGAGAAACTCTGCTCTAAAGTATATCAAAATCACCTGCGAAACTTGGTAAACTACATGTGGCCAAGCCCCCAGAGATTCTGATTCAGAAGTTTGGGCCGTGGCCCAAAATTCTGTACATTGTATAAACTAACATTTGCATGGTTACTATATATGAAGTATTCTCCTGAGTGCACCCATTCATCATCTTCACTTGACAGATGAAGAAACAGAGGCACACAGAACAATTTGCCCAAAGTCACTCAGCTAGTAAAAGACGGAAAAGATTTGAACCCAGGCATTCGTACTCACATACTTAACCCCTAATTATATAGCCTCAAGTGCCAGAGTTTGTGCTGGAGGGTAAGAAACATGCCTCCATAGTTCTATTCCTTCCACAAGGAGCAGAATGCTTTGTACAGTACGGGCCAAAAAGTACTTGTTGAATTAATGACCATGGACAAAGAAAGAACCAAAGAACAGCCCGCCAGACAACAGTAGGACTATGGGCACCTTGTATCAAGATGGTCAGTCAGGAGCACAAGGGGTTAGATTCCATTGTCTGACTGGGTCAGTTATGAAGCGGGTTAAATGGTCAAGGATAAGACTTCGTGCTTAGTCTGAGAGACGTAGGAGTACTTCGGAAATCTCCAGTGTATTACAACTATTAACACAAGGTTAAGCCAACAAAAATCTCAAAATGTTCGTTTTCATTGTTCCAAAGCCGTTTGATGGTTTGGGGTTCCTTGAGATCAGGGGTTCTTAAGTTCCATGGGCTCCTTTGGCAACCATATGTGAAGTCACATAGCATGTATTTAGAAAATTACTCTGAGAAAGGTTGAAGCCTATAGGCCACTTCTCAGAATAATGTTTCTAGTGTGTAAAACAAAGGTATGAAATGACAAAGGCAGGCAACTATATTGAATTACATTTATCAAAATATTTTTTTAATGTGTGATAGGGTAATATCTGTGTTTCTTTATTAACATCTTTAAAAAGATCTAGTGACAAGTCTAAAAACAACTGTAATTTGATGTTTTGATGAGTGTAAATAATATTTCAAGCTATCCGTAACAACTAAAATGTGATACAGGAATATCTGTGATTTCTAACAGCGACAAGGAGTCACAGGTACTGCTAACACTAATGTGGTTTGTTGCCAAATTCATAGTAGAAAGAAATGCTCATTTTCAGTTAAAGGTTAGTGAAAATCAAGATGTGAATGTTTTCCCATCCATGGACCCCTTGGAGGGACCTGTGGATCTGGGGTTAAAACCCCTTCTATTTAACTGTCTTGATTTAGAGACACTCCACAGACAAGTTCCATCACTGTCAAAAGTTTTGGCCAGGAAAGTTTCTCTAGAAGGACAGGATACAGCCTCTTAACACAGCAGCAGCTTTGGACACAGTGACCCTTATAATGACAAGAATTGAGAAGTGCTGTGGGGAAGGATTAGTTAGAAAAGCATTTCTGGGGAGTTCCCTGGCGGGCCAGTGTGGTTAAGAAGACTCTGTGTTTTCACTCCCGAGGGCCGGGGATTCAATCCCTGGTCGGGGAACTAAGATCCCACAAGCCATGCCGCCGCCGCTGCCGCATGGCCAAAAAAAAAAAAAAAGGAAAAAAGAAAAGCATTTCTGAAGCCTTTATCTTCACTTAGCTTAACAATCAACTGGGGAATCTAGAAAAAATGCAGACTCTTGGACACTCCCACAAGCCCCCCAACCCCAAACACACCTTTCTCTCTACATAAACACACACCTCAGAGTTTCTAATTCAGTGAGTCTGGGGTGGGGCCCAGGAATCTGCATTTAAAAGTACCCTACCAGGTAATTAAGCGGCTGCTGACCAGATGCATTAGCCTAGAGTCTAACTTAGCAGAGACCTCTTTTGAGAGCAATTTGTGTTTCCAAATGGAAGAGAAAGAAGCAAGCATCAAAGCCTTTCAGAGCATTTCCCAACAGCTGCCTGGCCAGCCCCTCAGGTGACTGGTTTCGGGCAGACAGCAGTCTAACTCTAAAGGTTCACCATCAGGGCAGAGCGGTTTACAGTTCCCATCAGAAATGACATCTGTGACTAAATTTTCCTCTTTTGCGAAATGGAAATATTCTCCCTCTTTTTCTCTCTCATCTCCCCGGTTTTCCCCTCAGGATTCTGCAGAGACTAAAAGGAATACATGATTCACTGAGAGGCTTGAACTCTTAACAAAGGTGCCAAATAAATACACTGATGTTTTAAGAACCCCATAATTTCGGAGCACAAAGGGTAAGGATTTCTTAGATTCTGGAGGCTTGTTGTTCCACAGTGCCTGGGATAACTCCTTTATCTTATCTGCAATAACTTTATCTGTAATCTGGAAGATAACTTCAGTCTGTGTTAAGAGAACAATGATATAAGCCTCTCTCTGTCATTCGACCCTTGACCTTTATCTGCAAGAAACACGGGAGGGAGGCTTGTGGGCTTCCTGATCCTTTTATATCTTTAGTCTCACCAGTCAGGACTTTATTAGAAACTTAACTAAAGCCACCTAGACTCTGTCTAGCACAAAAGTGGTAAGATTCTTTATTCTGGACAGAATGAATCTAAATTGACAGGTTGGAATTGTAGTTTTTTATTTTAACAAAGAAGCAAAAAACATATTTTACTAACATATTGAACACATCTTTTATATATAATATGATGCTAAATTGTATTTATTAGCAATTAGAGTGTGATTTATTTTTTTCTCTCCTTGTTATAGGGCTATTTACAGCTCCTGGCAGTTAATTTAACTTATCAGTGTTTTAAATTTTTAAAAGCTTCCTATTCAATAGGTGATTGGTCAGTGAAATGTATAGAGTTTATGAACTTCTCTCCAGTGTTCCATCCACCTCCCATAAATAATGATACCACTTATTACTACTTTCCCCCCCTTAAATCCTTCCCTCCAGTGGTGAAGAAGCCGTGGCAATCTTGAGTCTATCATTGTATAATTTCGTAAAAGAAAAAAAAAAGATTGTCTGTGATGCTGCTAAGGAAATGCAGCTTTTTTTTTTTTTCATGTGGGATCTTCCCGGACCAGGGATTGAATCCGGGTCCCCTGCACTGGCAGGGGGATTCTTTTTTTTTTTTTTTTTTAATTAATTAATTTATTTATTTATTTATCTTTGGCTGTGTTGGGTCTTCGTTTCTGTGTGAGGGCTTTCTCTAGTTGCGGCAAGCGGGGGCCACTCTTCATCGCGGTGCGCAGGCCTCTCGCTGTCGCGGCCTCTCTTGCTGCGGAGCACAGGCTCCAGATGCGCAGGCTCAGTAGTTGTGGTTCACGGGCTTAGTTGCTCCGCAGCATGTGGGATCTTCCCAGACCAGGGCTCGAACCCGTGTCCCCTGCATTGGCGGGCAGATTCTCAACCACTGCGCCACCAGGGAAGCCCGGAAATGCAGCTTTGAGTCAGCACTGAGGGAGGTGTGTGTGTGCCCTACACTGTCCAGGGTTTGGGAAGCCTTTCATTCTGGTACAAGAGTTGGGGGTATAACTTTTATACTTGAATCTACCTACCAAGTTTACATTTCTCGGTTCCTTTTTGTAAGGTGCTATTTCTGTATTTAAATAACTTCTTTCCCAGTGTAAAGCTGCTTTCTGCTTTATCTTATTGCACTGCTAGTTTTGTGTAGGTATTAATTTTATTGCTGCTTACTGCTTTTTTTGTATTACTTAGCTCTGCTCTTTCTTCTAATGGCTATATTAAAGTCTGACACAGACAATATTTGTTGAATAAATCCTGAGCCAGGCACTGTATTTACTACTTTATTATAGTTAATCTCATTTGATCTGATTAATTAAATATTCTTCATTAAATTCTATGAGGCCAATTAGAATTATTATCACAACCTCATTTTATAAACTAAAAAACATGAGTCTGAAAAACACTGAATGAATTTATAAGACTTTAGAGAATCACTGGAAAAACTAACACTAAATCTTGAAATTGGTTAGGCCCAGGGGTTTATAATTGTTTAGTCCAGGGGTCAGCAAATTATGGCCAGAGGTCAAATCTGGCCCACTGCCTGTTTTATTAAAGCACAACTCACTGATTTATGACTCTGAAAGATGATCTGACATAAGGAATATTACAAACTCCAAATCCTTATTTCCTAAACCTCAATAAAGAATAAACATGCTGAAAATATTTCCCAATCTTGTTATGTTGACAGTATTTTGATAGATAAATTGTGTGTATATTTGTCAGATTAATCAGATTTTAAAACATTGAAGCATATGGACATTTACTAATCTAATTTTTAACTCTATGTCCTGATGTTCAAGGACCATTTGATTACAAGAAACAGGCACAATGGAGAAAGTTTAAGTGAAGACCGAATCCAAGGAAACTGCAGAATCCAAGGACAGGAGAAATCACTGAGTTTCATAGCTGGAATGGACTAAGAACTCGGAAGCTCTCAGAGCCCATGGCTGCTTATTTCTCCAGCTCTCCCTCTTTCCAAAACCACATGATCTCTCTCTCAGTGCTCCCTGCCTGTTTATCAAACACACATAGCCTACAATGAATGCCCCTAAGTGGTGGCATCAGTGGCTATATGACCTTATACATCTAGCTCCTGTGGCCATTAACAGTCTCTGAGTCAATTTCCTTGTCCAAGCATCGAATGCACAATTGCTGGGGGAATATGTGATATAAAGGTCTGTCCCTTCCCATGTTATGGAGGGTCAAATCTCCAAGAAGCCTGTATGGAGGAGAATAAATGACTGTCATCACTAACATGCCCTATGAAAATGATTCTCAGTGTGATGGGGGTGGTGTCTATTCCTCAGATTGCATTATAACACTGTTATGAACCACTATTTCTCATAGGAGTATATCATGGCCTTTAATTTTGCTTGTCTGGATAAAAGGTAAACCATGCTCTAGTGTGATTTATAATAATGTACTATGTTAAGGAGAAAAGGCTTTGTTATTTGCAGAAATATTATAGCTGAAACTAATGCAAACACACGATAAATGCAGTTCTTTAAAATATTTAACTAGGTATATGTTCTTAAACAACTGATAATTAAATGGAGTCATTGAGATGATGATTTCATTTCTTCGATGTGCTGTAAATGTCACTTTTCTTTTGGCTTCTTAATCTAACCTACATATTTGCTTCCCTACTGTGTATTTCTTATAATATTTATGCTTAGCAAAATGGGAATACCAATAAGCACTACAATTTTATAGGCCTGTCAAACAGCAGATTGTCTAGTCTATTGGTAGACTTTAATGATATTACCATGTCTCTGTCCCAGTACACCTTGTAGCAATTTTCCAACACATTCGTAGGATTACATTTATAATGTTGTATTAATCCATTTGCAAACTCACATCTGAGGTCATAACGTTGACCTGCAAAATTAACAGTATACTCGTGCTGTTCATTCAGCAGCTAAGTATAACCTCCAATTATTTTATAATTGTTTTGATGAGTGTAGTTTCTTTTCTACATGAAAATGATAATACTTTCCCAGATGAACTTACACTTGGATTTTTCTGCCTTGTGAAAAAAAGACTCACATTTGTAAATTAGTTGATCCAGACTGGTAGTGTTTTCCCAGACCAAAATACTGTGTCTTCCTCTGTAAAATTCTAGTTTGGTCTATGAGTGAGACTGTGATTTTGGACTATGGAATTATATGTGTCTGTGCATCATGTAACATTTGCTGAGTGCCTACAATACTCAAAGCATTGCTAGAAATTTGTAGAACAAAAATGAATACAATAATCACTGTCCTCAAAGAGCTTCTATTTGTTAGGGAAAAGCCACTAAACCATCTAAACCTGATTAATTGTGACACATGTTATAATAGACTAGAGGGATGGACAAATGCCATGGGAGAACAGAAAAGGACTCTGTAAATTATTCTGGGAGTGAGACAAGAAAAAATGCATATGACATGACCTTTGACTTTGGCCTTGAAGGAAGAAAGAAAAATTCAGGTAAAAGAGAACAACATGAGTATGGTGACCTGAGGCAAAATAATTAAATTAGTAAAAGGAATGTATCTAGGATGGATGCAACATATTGGAGAAAGAGGTAAGAAGTAGGCTGAATAAATAAGATGTGACCGTGGTATAAAAAGGCTTGCATGCCACTGTATGGCATTCAAATGGATCATAAAGAAAATGGAAAACCACTGAAGTTTTTAATTTAGGAATTTACAAAAGCATATTTGTGTTTTAGAAAAATAATACATGTGGCAATGTGGAGGACTGATCACATTGCAGTGAATTCCATGAATATTCATCTAGTATCAATCTAGTTTTCCTCATTCTATAATAAAGATATTTATCCATTTACTAATTTAACAACTACCATGGGCCAAGAATCCTATATTGAGTTATCATGACCAAGTATATATTACCACCATTGATTAACTAATGTTTAATTCCTTTCAACTTCAAGAAACCCCAATATTCTTAGATTTCCTTGGTACTAAAACTACGAGTGACTTTCAATAGTAGTTAAGCCTCATTACATCAAGTTTGCTTCTTGGTATTTATAATTATGCAATATGGAGGTGTATATCATTATTCAAATTATTTTAAAAGTCTCAAAAAGAGAAAAAACACAAATTACCAATATCAAAAATGAAAGAGGAGGACTTTCCTGGTGGCACAGTGGTTAAGAATCTGCATACCAATGCAGGGGACATGGGTTTGGGCCTTGGTCCAGGAATATCCCACATGCCACAGAGCAACTAAGCCCGTGCGCCACAACTTCTGAGCCCACGTGCCACAACTACTGAAGCCTACGAGCCTAGAGCCCATGCTCTGCAACAAGAGAAGCCACTGCAATGAGAAGCCCATGCACCGCAATGAAGAGTAGCCCCCACTCGCTGCAACGAAGACCCAACACAGCCAAAAATAAATAAATAAATAAATAAATAAATTGATTTTTTTTAAAAAAAATGAAAGAGGAAATATCACTACAGATCAATTAAGATATAAGGAAAAATTATCAACAACATTATGCTAACAATTCCAACAACTTATATAAAATGAACAAATTCCTTGAGAGGTACAAATGACCAAAACTAACAAAAGAAGAAACAGAAAATCTGAATCATACCATGTCCATACAACTATTGTAGAATTCCATAATTTAAAAGTATCCTCACAGGGACTTCCCTGGCAGTCCAGTGGTTAAGTAAGACTCTATGCTTCCATTGCAGGGGGCACGGGTTTGATCCCTGGTGGGAGAACTAAGATTCCCACATGCCATGCACAGCGCAGCCAAAAAAAAAAAAACAAAAGTATTCTCACAAAGAAAACTCCAGGTCCAGATGGCTTCACTGATGAAATCTACTGAATATTTTAAAAAATAATGGCAGGGGCTTCCCTGGGTGGCGCAGTGGTTAAGAATCCGCCTGCCAATGCGGGGGACACGGGTTCGAGCCCTGGTCCCGGAGGATCCCACATGCCGCGGAGCAACTGAGCCCGTGCGCCGCAACTACTGAGCCTGCGCTCTAGAGCCTGCAAGCCACAACTACTGAAGCCCACGTGCCTAAAGCCCGTGCTCCGCAAAAAGAGAAGCCACCGCAATGAGAAGCACATGCACCGCAACGAAGAGTAGCCCCCGTTCGCCGCAACTAGAGAAAACCTGCACGCAGCAACGGAGACCCAATGCAGCCAAAAATAAATAAATAAAATAAATTTATAAAAAAAATAAAATAAAATAAAAAATAATAATAATGGCAAATTTACACAAACTCTTTAAGAAAATAAAGGAAGAGGAGGGGATACCAACTCATTTTACGAGAATAGCATTTACTATGATACCAAAACCAGGCAGAAGCATTACAAGAAAACTACAAATCAATTTCCCTACAGATTTAAAACTTCTCAGCAAAATATTAGCAAGTTGAATCCAGCCATGAACAAAAAGGATATTACATCATGACAAAGTGGGACTTACCCAGAAACGTGAGTCTGGTTTAATATTAAAATTATTTTAAAAGTTTAAAACCTGAGATTTAGAACTAACATAAAGCTTCAGTAAGCATACATGGGGTAAATAATTGATAGAGGAATGCTAATCCTCAAAACTGTTGTCTTATTTTTTAGCTTAATGGACTGGGACACAGTCAGATGCATAGAGAGCACTGTGCAACTCAAGCCTAAGAGAGTCTGCGCATGACATCCCCCCGACACTGCCCCCGCCCCGTCACAATGATTGCTTTATGTGTGGGTCCTGTCACCGTAAAGTTGAGCAAAGAGAATTTTTCTCTTAATCTGGAGTCTGACTCATACATACGTTATCTCTAGAACTGTTGCAACTGTTTTGTCATAAGAGTGAAGCTGACATACTAAAAAGGCCAGTGAGAGAATCATAAAAAGAAAATATAGAGATGAAGCCCACATCAAACCTTCACAAAGCCCTTTATACATCTGAACTTTTTCATAGAAGTCAATTAATTCTGATCTTGGATAGATTATTTTTTATTAACTAAGTAATAAATAACCATGGAACAAAAATCTGAAAATACAGATAAGCCCACTCTATTTCCATTGCTTTTGCATTTACCATAGAAATTTGCCCATAATATTTAACTTAAAAAACATAAAATTAATCAATATTTGTGTCATCCTCCTGAACAACATAAGGTCTCTAGAACACTTTAACTCTGATTATCCCTTATAATTTATAGCTGTATATTTTAGGTATATCTTTTTTTAAGCTCCTCAAAATTATTTTTTTACAATGTTTACTTAGATTTACCTATATTTTACGTTTTGTTTTATCGCCTATTCTTGAATCACAGACCACTGATTTAGGGTCACTTTCTTCTATATGAAGCACATATTTTAGAGTTTCCTTAGGTTAGGGATTGTTAATTGCAAACTCTCAGTTTTTGTTTGTCTGAAATGTCTTCATTTTGCCCTGGTTTTGAAATATGTTTTTGACAGTCATACAATTCCAGGGTGAGAGTTATATTCTTTTAGCACATTAAGATTATGCTACTTTCTTTTGCCTTCCATGGTAGCTCTCAGTCGAATTATCTTTTCATGGTAATCTACTTTTTTCTTTTAAGTTTCCTTGTCACTGGTGTTCTACATTTATCTACAACTTGGCTGGGGGTATTTTTTTCTCTTACTTTATGCTGTTTGAGAATTGATGTGCGTTTTGAATATTTGGATATAGGTTTTTCATTTGTTCTGGAAAGTTCTCTATCACTAACTCTTCTAATGTTCTGCCTGCCCCATTCTATCTCTCATCTCTTTCTAGAATTCCAATTTGATATATGTGAAATCTTCTCACTCTATCATTTGTGTCTCAATGTCTCTTCATATTTTCTGCCTCTTTATATATCTCTGTACTACAGTCTGTCTAATTTTCAGTACTATCTTCCAGTTCACTAATTCTGACTTCAGCAGTGTCTAATCTGCTTCTAAAGCAATGTATTGAATTTTTTCAAGCACTACATTTTTCATCTCCAGAGGTTATATGTGATTCATTTTCAAATTAGCTCGATCATCTTTTAGTCTACTATTTCTTTAAACATATTAAACGTACCAATTGTGTTAATAATTCAAATAGTTAAGCTTTTGTGGGTTATTGATTCTGCTGGTTCTTTCTCATTTTGGCTATGCTTCCTTGGTTATTTTGTGATTTTTGATGGTGACCTAGTCATTCTTGGAATTTATCTGTAGGACTTTTTTGATGCCTGGATTGAAGGCACTATCCTTCTGAGAGGATTTGTGTTTACTTTTTCCAAACCCTAGGACACTACTAATTTGGCATCACTTTAAACTTATATTTACCTTGAAGTTTTTCAGACCATGTGGGTAGTGTAAATCCAGGCTGTAATCCCTAGGGGTTGACTTGTGTTTATGAATTATGAGGAAAGAATTGTCCTCCTTCAGTGCCAAAGTTTAAATACTACAATTTTCCTTGAAGTTCCCTTACAAAATGGGGAGTAGGGTGGGTTTATTTCACCATCACACTGATTAAGTGTACAGATTCACCATCAGTTTTTTGTTTACTTTCACATTGAGTATTCTGCATCCTAGTGAAATGTAAGAGTCTCAAAATTAGACTCCCCAATTTGAGAGGAACTTGGAAATAATCTTTGTCCCTTGTACTCCTCAAGACCTGAAAAGTAAAGTTCAAATTCAAAAGATTTGGCAATTGCCCCCAAAGTGAAAGACATTTTCAGTGTGTTCAAGTTCATGCCTTCTCTTAGTTTTGACATCTATGTATTCCATACTTTCTTGCCATCTCACCAATGTATTTAAACACAAATATCTTATTTTTAAAATCCAGGATATTAGGGGATTTTTTGGTTTGTTTTATAGTGAGAGCATCAGTCTGGGTATCTAGTCTATCATGCTGTCAGATATGGAAGTCCTCTTTACATGTCTTCTCTCATGTTATTCCATTAGCTGGAAAACTCTCCACACCATGCCAGTTACAAATTTATCACCTCAGTTCCAAACTCACTCTTCATTGCCTGCTGTGCAAAAATGTAACTGTGCCTTTAAAATAGTTTTTATTTGCCAGCTGACATAATGCTAAACTTTGTCAATAGAGGGTGGTGGAGAGACATTGCAGGATGAAGGGATTTTCCTTCCAGTTCCCAGTCTGCTCCTTTGGCAGGCATGTGAAGCTTCTCCAGTACCAGGTTCCAGCAGCGCTCACAATTTCCCGAGTGTCTGGCTCCTATAGTGCCCATGGTTTCCCAGGCACCCACCTCCTGCAGCATTGGTGACTTCAGCTTTGCCAATACCAGGGTCCTGCAGCTCAGGCAGCCTCTTCAGTGCAGGGCAGTCAGCAGCAGGGAGCAGCCAGCAGCTTTCCCCAGCATCCTCTTGGGCTGTTTCCTAGCAGAGTGCCTTCAGTGAAATACCTCCTTGGGAACAACTTCCCCCTACACCCCAGAGACTTCTGTCGCAGCAACTTCTCTGCCATTTCTGGCTCTCAGACCTGGAGTAGAAAGGAGGAGCTCCTCCTTGGGTATATTGCTAGGGTTGAGTAGTGGTTGGTCCTTTAGAGTTCTCTTTACTTCTATCTAGCCAACCCAGCCTTAATCATATCCCCTGCTTCTTTTTTTAAATTAATTAATTAATTAATTAATTAATTAATTAATTAATTTAATTTGGGTGCACTGGTTCTTTGTTGCGGCACACGGGCTCTTCGTTGCGGCAGGCTTCTCTAGTTGCAGCACGCAGGCCTAGAGCATGTGGGCTCAGTAGTTGCAGCACAAGGGCTTAGTTGCGGTATGTGGGATCTCTGCCAGCACTTATCCCACTAATTGAAAATATCATTTTTTTAATATAATGTCACCTACTACGAGAACACACACTCTTGGGAACAATTTTTAATCTTTCATTCTTAATGCCTAAATGCCTAATCCAATTCACAGTAATTACTATATGCTCAAAAAAAAAAAAAAATTGCTGTTGAATTAACTGAATACTTGCAAATCATTTAGTCTCTCTAATCTTCAATTTCTTCCTCTCCTAACTGGTATCATTAACACCTGTTCCTAAGATGGACTAAATGAATATTTGTTTCTAGTTCCTTAACACAACTAAAGGCAGATCATGCTACTAAATGTGTTATTTCATGTGGGAAAAAAACGAAGAATTACCCTTTTAGTAAGATTTTATTTTTCAAATAGTATGATTAATTATAGAAAGAATACAAAAATTATAAAGAAAATAAAAATTACTCAAAATATTACTAACCAGAGATAAAACTGTTAACATTTTCATGCAGTCATTTCTAGTACTTTTTCCATGAATATTTTAAAAACCAAAATTAAGAAAAAACTATATGTATAGCTTTTTTACCCTGCTTTTTCCATTCAATGTGAGAATATTGCTATGTCATTAAACACTCTTTTAAAAACACGTTTTTTTTGGCTATTATTCCGTCCTATGAATTAACCATCAAACATTTATCAAGTTATTTGGACACATGATGTTTTAATTTTTTTGCAATTAAAATAGTATTAAGATAAACATTCTTAAAATACCTACACACATCTCTCATTGTTTCCTTAAAAGAAATTAGTGGTTGGATGGATATACTGGATCAAAGCATACAAATATTTCTACGGTTTTTTGAAACTATTGCCAAATTTGCTTCTAAAAACTATGCATTAATTTGCACTCCAGCATGAGAATAGCATTTCAGCGCATATTCAGCAAACAAAACGGTTGGAAAAAAATTGCCAATTTAGTTGTCGAAAATACTATTTACTTTCACTTGTATTTCTTTTATTTTTAGTAATGTGCATGTTTTCAAGTTTATTCCTTTTGATGTTAAGTATCTATTTATATGCACCCTGTTTTTAAAAATTGTGATCAGCATATTTTTACTTTTAATTTTTAAAAGTTCTTTATATATTATGGCTATTAACCAATTTTTCATATATTTTGAAAATTTTTTCATATCATTTTCATTTTAGTTATGATAGGTCTGTGAAATTAAAAAAATTTATAGTCATTATCTTGATTATGTATTGAATATGTACTCAATCTCTTTCCTAGTGTTTCCTGCATTGATTCATGCTAAAAGCATTCTTCCCCATCCTGACATCAGAGAGTCACCTCTATTCTACCCTTTCCTATCCAGTACTAGCTATTTTATTATTTCAGTTTTTAGTATCACATGAGGTAGAGTATGACACTTTTTTCTAAAAATATAATAATATACTCATTACTTGATAATCTGAAAGTTAACCCTAATATATTTGCAAAATTTGTAGACAATACCAGGCATTTGGGGTGAGGGTGGCTGGGATTCAGAGGACCTGAGCTGCTATGTGCTTTAAAAAAGCCTAATAATAAATATGGATTTGCTTTATTTGTTTTAGGATTGCCTGATAAAGTGTACAGTGTCCATAATGGCCTAGCCTTTTATCATTTACAGGTCTTTTATTACTTATTATTTTCATTAAAGAGATCATTGTTCTCAACATGTGAGTGAATCCTATCTGCTAACATGACTATTCCTAGCTTATAGATGGTAGGCATGTTAATAGTAAGTTGTCTTTTGAATTTGAAATACATTTGACCCTTGAACAAAGCAAGGTTTAGGGGCACAGACACACCTCACAGTCAAAAATATGCATATAACTTATAGCTGGCCCTCTATATCTGCAGTTCCTCTGTATCTGTGGTTCCTCTGTATCTGTGGTTCTGCATCTGCAGATTAAACCAACAGGGGATTATGCAGTACTGTAGTATTTACTATTGAAAAAACCGGCACACAAGTGGACTCACGCAGTTCAAACCCATATTGTTCAAGGGTCAGCTGTACTGTCTTTGCTCAAGGGGTGTGTGTGTGTGTGTGTGTGTGTGTGTGTTTTATGTTTGTGAAATATCTGGCAGCAATTCCAGTGGAGCTGACGGAAATAAAGGATGGCTTTACGGGGTGTTCTCCCTACCCCATTCTTCTGGCTTCCAATACATTCTACTTTTCTTGCTTGCCACAAGTTGGGGTGGGCTGTATGAGGACTAAGGATGTTTCTGGGGTGTTCTATAGGTATGATATATATTTTTGTGGAATGTATTAAAATTCCCCAGGAGATTTTGGAAACACCCGCTACATTGGAGTTTGCTATTCGTTTCCCACCAGCAACCCCAAATATCCTCAAGGTTTCTTAGAAACATAGAATGGATCAAAGGTTTTATTGAAAACAACAAACTGCCATGCTGGGTAATTTACTCAGAAAAAGAGAACTTAACTTAAAAAATATTCAATAGCTCAGGGAATCTCTAAGAGGCCTGGAGAACTAGGATTAGAGGCTATCCTGACAGGTAAAGTGCTCCAAAACATGCTGAAGATCTGGCTTCACGGTGTGGCTGCCACTGCAACTGCCACTATCCCATTACCAGGATGGATTCTGAGTAGTCTCTTCTTCTTCACATCCTGACTTTGACTCAGAGTCTAGAGCGCATGAATCTGATTGGTGGAATTTATGACGTAGCTGCAAGGGAGGTTTGGAAAGTGATTTGCTAGTATTTTCGGTGCCTAAGATGAGAGTGGCCCATCTTCTGAGGAAGCAATACAGATGCTTGGTAGACATAAAGAATGTCAAATGTCCATTCCCTAGACTGATGCAGATGAACACCCAGTGTTTTTACAAGAATTGACATTGGATGACCAGAAGTTCTCAGAGGAATTGATAATATCTCCATATACCATCTTGAACTTCTTATTTAACAAATATTTACTAATAGAAACCTACCATGTACAAGGCATGATACAATGTGTAAGAAATTCTTGCTGTCCTCAGGAGACTACAATCTAGTTGTGGAAGCAAGACTTATATCAACAAGATCTTTAAAGGTTGATGTAATTAAAACACAAGAGCAATGCAAAGTAGTGCATAACTGTTGTTCAAAGCAGAACCTGAAGGGAGGACTTGGGTCAGGCAGTCTATTTCGGAGGTGATCCCAGGAAGCAGAAGTGAGGGGGTAGAAAAAGAGTGAGGGGGTAGGAAAAGTCAATATAATAGTACAATTTAGAGGTCATTGTTGTAGACAATGGGGCTCATTTCTGCCACGATCTCTAAGAAGCATACAGAATAGAAATTTCCACAGCAGGTGAAAGTATTTATCCACTGGTTCCCACATCCTATTTTTTTAAATTAGTTAATTAATTAATTAATTAGGTTGCAGTGGGTCTTAGTTGTGGCTCACCAGCTCCTTAGCTGTGGCACGTGGGCTCCCCAGTTGTGGCATTTGAACTCTTAGTTGCAGCATGCATGTGGGATCTAGTTCCCTGACCAGGGATCAAAGCTCCGAGCCCCCTGCATTGGGAGCACAGAGTCTTAAACCACTGTTCCACCAGGGAAGTCTCCTCACATCCTATTGATGAAAGCTTTTTCCCAAGAACGATAACTCTCCCACACTTCCAGGATGGGCTTGTCCACAGCACCAGGTCCCTTGTATTGGAGAAAGCTTCGTGAGCAAGGGAACTTAAAGCGGATGAGTTGGGATGAGGTGAGTCTGAGCTTGCAAGGGCCCTTCTACCACAGCTGTAGCTGAAGTCAGAGGTGAGTCAGAGGGAGGTGATAAGGGCACTAGAGATGCCTGTCAACCTACAGAAATACTTGATAGAGGTGAGGCATTCAAATGAGCACAAGGTCACTGCAGGCCTGAGTGTTTAGGGAGGCTTCCTTAAGGAGGTTGGACTCCAGCTGAGCCTGGAGAGAACTGATGGAATTTCTCATGCCAGAAATTTTGCAACACATCAAGATTGGAGTTTTCCAAAGTCTGGCTGTGCTAAAGGCAGCAGTTATATATTCCAGTGCATTGCACCGCCATGATTCAGCCTATGTACTATTCCGTGCAATAACATTACACTGAGGTGACGGCGTTTAGGCGTCTTTCAAATACCTGCCTGGGCTTTGACACCAAAAAATATTCCCTCAATTCAAGTGATTTTAGAGTACGAGAAATTCCAATAAGGTTAACAGCGGTTATTTAAAAAGTCCTCGTGAACAAAAAACACAACCCATGATAATTTAACTTAATGATAATTCTGATAAAATAAGCTAGTGCCACTGAGTAAAATAGGTGACACATGTTTCCCTCTGAATTTTCATAACCTTGCTTATGAATCCGTAAAATAAAAACAAAGAAATTTCTTATACTTAGCCATTATGTCAAAGTATGTATATCAAAAACAGTGTTTATAATCTTAATGTAAAATAATGTAATGTAAGTCTTTTGAGAAATATTTTTTCATTCACCTCATCTTCGTTATTTCTGTCAATATAGTCTACTCATATTAGAATAAATAAAACTCCATTTCTCTTAAAATGTATATGATATAGACTTTATCTAAACCCGTCTTGCATACTCCCCAATGTGTTTTCAGACTTAACAAATAATGGATTTACAAATGCCACTGGCGTATTTGGTTATCTCCTTCCTTCTCTTACACTTACTGACTGGCACTGAAGTGGGATTCCTTACTCCTCTCTCCTCTTTTGCCCCCTGTGAACAACCTCTTTATGAACAACTGCTAACCTGACCTAAGTTGATGGTACTATAGAAAGGCATAGAAATATGTATAAGAATCCCATGCCCCCAAATCCCATTTCTTCCCCTTTTCCCTCGGGTCAGTGATAGCCCCGTGTAATTGCTCTGTGTTCTTCCCACCTCCACCCCACCCCCCTTCCTCTTCCAACATCTCAGATGATGGTACTTCACCACCAGAGACATCTGCTTACACTTAGAAGTCCTTTAAAAATGTTCTTCTTTCCTTGGCTTTCCCAACTTTTGACAGTTTCCTCAGGAAAATGCCTGTCTCTTTGCTCAATGAAATGAGATAATATTCTTGAATGCAATTTGTAAATTATAAAGCAATAAACAAAGGCAGTTTATTGTTATCATTTATAATCTCCCCAGATAACCCAAGTCAGGCCTGATGAGTAGTGTCCACGATATGTGTTTCAGAAAAAAAAAAAGATAATTCCAAAGTTTCATAAATAAAGTTTCCTTTCTCATTCCAAAAGTATACATACTAATTGAGGACTGTAATAATCTATAAAAATGGAAAATAAAATATGTGCCCTAAATCTGACCACCCAAAATTAGCCCATTGTTTTGCTCCTGTCTTTTTATCTATGCATATTTTCCTATAGGTATGGTCATATCTATAATTTTGTAGCCTGCCCTTTCAGTTAACATCATAGTATAAAAACTTTTAATGTTATTGCATACCCCATTACATCCTATAGAAGTAATATTTTATTGAAATTTTACACAATAAAAATGCCAGCACAATTAACCTCTTAAATATTTTAAGGTATTCAGAAGTTCCCTTTAAAAACACCCATAAATTTTTCCAGCTAGCCCCTCTAATTAAACATGCCTTCATTCAAACTCACTATTAAAAATAAAGACATGCACATTAAATAGGTTCACTGTATGGTATATAATTATATCTCAGTAAAGCAGTTACTAAAAAAGTTACAATAAAAACAAATATGAATCCATTTCCCCCTAAATGTGATTACATTTTATCTACTTGATAGTGTGATAGGATCACTTATTGAAATATTAATTTGTGTTTTGGCCTGTGCAATTTTCTTTGCCCTCAATCCCAGGTGTTAGTCCCAAGATTTTGAATTTCCTTTCTTCAGAGGTATTTGCATGACCAAGTAGAAGCTGCATGAACCATATCCTCCTTCCAACTTGAATACAATTCTAAACTCACTGAAGAGCTTATGCAAGGTTTCCTAGAGATGGATAGGAGGGAGGGAGGGTCCTTCTAAAGTAACAAGAGGGAAAAAGGAGGGCTGCTCTCAACCCTGGGAGAAGTCAAGGGTAGAGGGGGAACAGCACTCTGGGGCAAGTGGCCCTTGGATTGGGGTACCTGGCAGGGCTGGGTCCAAGGCCCAGACATAACTTGTCTCACCCAAACTTGCCTCGCCTCGGCAGCGTCATCGAATTATCCATCCGAACCCCTGAGACAAAAGGTCCTCATGGGCTGGCACAGGTTCCAGTGGAAACCAGGGTTGATTGTAGGGTCAACAGAATAGCTTCCCAGGAACTTTGTGATATCAAGAGAACCCGGCAATTTTGCATGAACCCTCACAGGCATGGGGAGTCCCAGCAAGCACATACTACAGCTATCACCAGCCTGGAGGCCAATGATGCAGGCGCAGGTTTAAACTGGTTTATCGGACAAAAAGAAATGCAATCTTTTTTATTAAGAATATTCATGTTCACTACACTAGTACTGCAACCATATAGATTGCAATTATTTTCTAAGTATCACCTCATATACAATATTACTAATCAATTTTTTAAGGAAGTCTGTTATCTCCCACAATGGAGTAGTATTGCTCTATTTTAAACCTGGAAGGGACCTTGTAGATCTAGCCTATCCCCGTCATTTTACAGATTAAAAACTTGAACCTGCAGAAGGTTAGGTGAATCCCTTAGAGTCACAGGTTTGAATCTGAGCTAGAATCAAGTATCCTTACTCTTAGGCAGTGCTCCTGTACTTTCTCAGAGTAGGATTTGCAGTCACTACATTAAAGTGCTCGTAGATTGATGAGTTATCAAGTCCTGCCAGGCAGCCTTGTAGTTGTCTACTCTATCCACAGAGATGTTGAGCTGGATAATCATCACAGGTTTACTTGTGATAAAGCTAGGCTTTAGTGCAACTCACTTGAGAACAGTGGGTTTTCAAGTTTGTACAGATCACCAAAAAAGTCAATGCAACCCAAGTCACACACTTACCATGGCCCTTCTCCCAAGAACAGCCGTGAGCAACTGTCATCATTATTGGATATTGTATAAGAAAAGCACATTCTTCCCTCATTTGTTTCTTTTAGTGTTCCTACAGTGATTTTTGAAAGACACACTTTGACCTACATTTCTACTACTTCTATAACATAACGATGATGTAATTCAGAAGTGAAGGACCAGCAGAAATAACAACAAAAGATGCAAAATCAGAAATATTGTGAAATAAAAGAAATGATATATCGTGCAAGGGTTAGTGGTACATAAGGATATGTAATAATGTGAAAGATTATAATGAAGTAGATGCTTTTGCTAGTTGTACATGGGTTAGAAAAATCAGTATGGAGTGATGTAAGTGTGCATGGTTTATCTTGACACGTGCAGAACTGTGCTGCTTTTCATTGTCATCCTTTGCATGCTGGTTAAACATTTGTTACACATTTTATCACCGTTGAAGCACTTTTCGTACTCACTAACTTAGAAGCAATTTAAGCAATTTTAAATTCCCACCCTGGGAAAATAAAACTGCCATTAGAGGAAAACACATTTACGTTGATTTATTCCTATCAATACATTTTAATTCAAAATATATTTTTCTGATTACACCTTTGTTCAATAATTGCAACTACACAGTATGGTTTTGTTGAAGGAATCAAATGTAATGTTTATCTTGTAACCTCAGTAGATTTTGTATCTGTTTGTGAGAGTGTTTTTTCTCATTATAAAAATGTAAATATGTTAACAGTTCCCTCTGACAAACAGATTATTTTGTGATATTACCAGGTCACAAATGTTGAAGTTAAAGTTCAGAAAATAGGGATGTCAGGGACAAATTAGGGGTATGGTATTAACAGATTTAAAAATACTGAGGGAGATGCAAGAGGAAGGGGATACAGGGGTATATGCATACATATAGCTGATTCACTTTGTTATTACAGCAGAAACTAACACACCATTGTAAAGCAATTATCCTCCAACAAAGATGTTAAAAAAAATACTATATGTAAAATAGGTAAGCAACAAGGATTTACTGTATAGCACAAGGAACTACACCCATTATCTTATAATAGCTTATATGGAATATAATCTGCAAAAATACTGAATCACTATGCTGTATACCTGAAACTAACACAATATTGTAAATCAACTATACTTCAATTAAAATAATAAAATAAATGACTTTTTACCTTAAAAAAAGGAATAGAGGCCAGTGGCCAACCAGCAACCCTGGCAAGACCTCATAGGGTCGAAGACCTCTGAGAAGTTTTCTCAGCTCAGTATCAGGTCCTGAGTGTTGCGGGACCAGAAACTTGATATTGTCAATGTACCCAGACTTGACCAATTCAAGTAATGCATATTTCATAAATTCTCAAGGGACTGATCTATAGACCCAGATGCAGATTTACTCCTTTATAATGGTAGGAAGCACTTGGGATATGAAGTCAGCAGAACTGCGTTCTGATCCAGGCTCACCACTACTACCTGTGAGGGCAAGTTACTGAATGTCTCTGAGACTCAGTGCATGCATCTGTAAAATGCAACTGTCATGAGGAGTAGAAGAAATGTATAATGTACCTAACACAATGCCCAGTACTCAGTGAATGGTGGTTATTATGAGGAACGTGATAGTGGTGATGACAAAAAGGAGGAAGAGGAGGAAGAGGGAGAGGGAGAGGAGGAGAGGAGGCTGCAGGAACCACAAGGATTAGAAGACTTGTGCTGGTTGATCAAAGACAGTCAAGAGAGAATTAGAAGGCACTTGCTTAGTAGAGAATCAGAGCAAAGTGTATTGAGTTGAACATTATAAAAGCTTGGGCCTTCAAGCCATGAGGATCTGGTAGACCCACCTCGACTCTAGGGATACGCCTGTCTGGCAGGCAGGATAAGTTGTTTCTATTCCAGAACCTAGAACAATGTCTAGCAAATGGTACTTAATAAATAGTTAATGGATAAACAGGTGGAGTACCCCAACCCGGGAGATAGTGATAATTTCTTTATCTTTGGTTCACCTATTTCTGGACTCAGTAGAGGTATTACTCCCTCCCATTTCTTCCCAATCACCACACTATATGACCACAGAATTTCTTCAGTAATATAATCAAGTGATTCACAGATTTCTCTGTTATATCATTACATTTAGACATTGATTAAACTCAAATCACTTTGTCATTCACTGCAATCATATTTCAAAATTCTGTGAGTTTTTCTTTATAACCTAACGAGTGCTTATGGTAGAGACTGGCTAAATGCTCCTGAAACTCATGTCTTCTTTTTCCTGGGCACACAGCTAGATTACATTCTCATGACCACGACTGAGCTCTAACCATTGGAACATGTGACAAGTAATGTACATTTCTTCCTTGTCTGGACCATAGAATCTTCCTGTTTGCAATTCAGCTCTCTATCTTCCTTTGTCCAGATGCTGTAGAGAACCCAGTAGCCCTAGGAGATGGCAGAATCAATGAAAGGAAAAGCCTGGGTCTCTAAATAATCACATGGGCCAGAGTCTGCCTCTCTTTCATTGGATTGCAATCTAAATGAGAAACATATCTTTACTGTGTCAAGTCACTGAGATTTGGGGGTTATTATTTTTTTTTTTTTAATTTATTTATGGCTGTGTTGGGTCTTCGTTTCTGTGCGAGGGCTTTCTCTAGCTGTGGCAAGCGGGGGCCACTCTTCATCGCGGTGCGCGGGCCTCTCACTATCGCGGCCTCTCTTGTTGCGGAGCACAGGCTCCAGACGCGCAGGCTCAGTAATTGTGGCTCACGGGCCCAGTTGCTCCGCGGCATGTGGGATCTTCCCAGACCAGGGCTCGAACCCGTGTCCCCTGCATTGGCAGGCAGATTCTCAACCACTGCGCCACCAGGGAAGCCCTGGGGGTTATTTTTATAGCAGTTAGCTTGTCCTGACTAATTTAGAACAGTAGTCATGTCACTTAACTGATTTTTATTTTAAATATATATATATTTCTTGAGAATATTAAAAAAGATATATATTGGTCTTATGGACAAACCCGAACTAACTTTTTGGCCAACCCAATACATATCTTGAGAACTTGGAACGATTCATTTTTTTCCTGTATTTCATATTTACATGGTTACCCAAGCATGGTCTCTCCCTTCCTCTTAGTCCTTCCTTTCATGTCCTCTTAGTCACCTATTTCACACCAAATCAATCAATCAGCAATCAATTCTGCCACTAAATATCCATTTCTCTTCATCCCCACTATCTATACCTTGCTTATTAGATCCCTGATTTTCCCACCTGGATCACTGAAATAGCCTCCTATATGTTCTACTTGCCCTCAGTCGCTCATTCCTTTGATTTATCAGCCAGCCTTTGCCAGAGTGGTCTTTCTGACATGAAAATCTGATTTTGTCATTTCTTTGCTCAAAATTCAGTAACTCTGCATCACCTCTCGACTAATATCAAAAGAAATTAGCCATCTTTTAGAGCCTCTTTGCTTATGTCTTCCTTATCACACACCTTAAACTATTAAAGCTCAATGGTTCCCAAGTGTGAGTCTAAAATACCTGGTTTCCTAGGCATTACTGAAAAGAGTTCTGGAATTCAGAAGAGGTCCAGGCATTATTTGCTGACTAAACAAATGATATAACTTAAATATATATGCGTTACTACTGAGTTAACATATATAATGCATGCAACTTATGTGAGTTACTTTTATCACCATCATTTTCCAAATGTATTTATTTGCTATTGTGATTAATAAAATAAAATTCCTTTTGAATGAAACTATTTGTCACATATTTCTAAGTTGTAGGATATTAAATAAAACTACTGTCACATGCATCGGGGGCTCAATGTTTTGATGTTAAAAAGGGATCCACGCTTGACTATTTGGGAACTACTGCTGTAGCCAGTCCAAACTATTTGCATTTCCTTGAATGGACAGTGACATTGATTCTGTACATGTGGTGGATTCTGTGGTTTGGCTTGATCACCCTCCATCCCATCGTACTTCTATGGTGCCTTCCTGTGCTGCAGAGACTAGAAAGCTAATGGCCTTCTTTCTCAAATTCTTTTGCAGCGAAAGTTCTGAATGCACAAAATAGATGCACTCTTGTGAGATTTAGAAATTTAAAAAACAGAGCTGAGGCCATCTTCCTGCTCTCCTGGCTGTTTTTCTACTGGCGAGCAATTTTGCAGAGATCCTTTTCTCTAGCAGACTCCAGTGGCACCAGCATCAGGGATGCCTTCCTGATTCCTCATTAGAGGATGGTAACATGTTCTTGGTCTGAATAATTCCAGTGATGGCCTCAGTGGGACAGTACTATAGTCTTTCGGGAATCATTCCTGGTAGGCCAGCCTACAGCCCATTCTTCTGGCCCTTCCATGATTTTATCCTAATCACTCATGGATTTTCACCTTCTTAAAATGACTATATTGGTTTCTGTTTCCTGCACTGAACTCTGACTAACACAAGTCTTGGAAAATATTGCTCTGTCTAACATGGAATGCATGTCCCCTCTCAACCCCTCATCCTCTTGTTCTCAGTTCAAGTGTCTTCTTTTCTAGGAAGCATTCACCAACCCCTGCAGCTGAGTCAAATACCTTCTTTTCTGTCCCAGTCATAACCCTAGAATGGCACTTCTCACTATTGTATAATAATGGTCTATATTTGTTCATTACTTGTCTATAAAAATTGACCAACAGGACTTCCCTGGTGGTGCGGTGGTTAAGAATCCGCCTGCCAATGAAGGGGACACGGGTTCGATCCCTGGTCCGAGAAGATCCCACATGCCACGGAGCAACTAAGCCCGTGCACCACAACTCCTGAGCCTGTGCTCTAGAGCCCGTGTGCCACAACTACTGAAGCCCACTCACCTAGAGCCTGTGCTCCGCAACAAGAGAAGCCACCACAATGAGAAGCCCATGCACCGCAACGAGGAGTAGCCCCCGCTTGCCTCAACTAGAGAAAGCCTGCATGCAGCAATGAAGACCCAATGCAGCCAAAAATAAATAAATAAATATTAAAAAAAAAAATTGACCAGTAAGGCTACCTTTTGTTAGTCGCTTATTCCCAGGTAGGTGTACTGTAAGGGCTCATGAAGTGAATGAATGAAGAAATAGGAATTTCCATGAATAACAATTAACAACCCATAAAGAAGGAAATGCAGTAGCATGGGAGAAGACGTGTAGTTTTTCTTGCAAAATGGTACCATGTGCAAGTATATATAAAATCAGGCAGGCCTGAAATGCCATAAGTCTATATATGTTCTCCTTAGACCCCTAACAAAGACAGCCATATGGGCTAGACCAGGGATTGGCCATTTTTCTCTGTAAAGGGTCAGACAATAAATATTTTAGGCTTTGTGGGCTATATGATCTTTGTCACAACTACTCAACTCAACAGCCATGTTGCTGGTTCGAAAACTGACCCCAGACACTGAGGGCACAGAGAGACTGAAGAAAGAAGTAAGCCACTCCAGACTGGTAGGTGGCAGGTTTAATAAGCAATGGAACTTACACACGTCTCCACACCCGCCCGCCAGAATCTTAAAAGTTTATACAGAGGCCTTACCTGGGTTCAGTCACGTGTTCAGTGGCGATGGTCTCAACAACACCTTGCTCTCTCAAGGCTGCGTCCCTGGAACAGCTCCCACTGAGGGAATGGTCGGAACCTTCCGAGACAGGGGAGCATGTGAGGTGTCTCTGAGTGCGCAGTTACGCCCTCTTGATGACCTCGTCCAACACACACACACACACACACACACACACACGTATATATAAAACAGATAATATATAAATAATGGGAATGGTTCTGGTCCAGTAAATCTTTATTTACGAACACTGAAATGTGAATTTCATATAATTTTCATGTCACAAAATATTATTCTTTTGATTTTTTTCAACCATTAAAAAAATATACAAACCGTACAAAAATAGGTCGGGAGGTGGCGGGTAATAAGGGGAAGCATATTTGGCCTGTGGGGAGTAGTTTGCCAGTCCCTGGTCTAGGAGATTAAGGAAAGGTCTGGCTTTACAGTTTGGAGTGACTTTGGTTTTTTTAGTGGACTTTTGTATGCATTTCAATTTATTCCCATGTAAAACGAAGATTATATCACTTACGTAATAACATATTACTAATATAATTAACTCTGATATTAAAATAATAATTGCTAAAATCTTTTGAGACCTTGAGGATAGGACTTTGTAGGTCTTTTTAAGTTCCTAAGTACTGGATTAATTTAAGTGTTTGATAGATAACATCGAATAGTAAGGCCTTGATGTTCTATGTATTTGGCAAAACTGCTGGTGAGCAGTATGTGGTAAGAATAGTCTCCCCTTCATTTATCGCATGAAAGGTAAAGAGGCACAAATAATATGTGGAAGATTACCACCCCGCTTTCGTTCCCATCCAGAAATGGACAAATCACCTTAATTGCAGTTTTCAATAAAGCAGATGTCGAGAGTTTTTAAGCCCACACATTATACCTGCTTTAGTTTCTAGGAGAAAATTTTTCTTGGAGTTTTTCAAAGACTCGTGTAACTAGAGAGGTGGAAGGGACACCTCCCTCTACCCACAACTCACAGGTGAGACTGTCTTGGACGTAGACTGTTAAATGGTAGTTGGTGGCAGGACTGGGGCAGACACTGGTCTCTGATTCCCACTGCAGTGCTCTTTCTACTTTATCAGGCTTTAGAAAAAAATTATCTGCTTTGTTTTAATAAAAGTTGTCTAAGGTTAAGTCCAATCATGGGTTTATAACTAAATCAGGTGTTTCCCTGAGTTGCAAAGGATTTCTTTTATATCAAACACAGAGATATAGTATAAGAAGCCCTAATTTCTTATTTCTTATTGATCTCACTAACCATTCCCCAAGGTCCTGAGATGTGAAACCAAGGAGGGGGAGGGATGAAGATTCAATGGCCTTAGTAGAGACTAGAGGTGAGTGAGGTCAGAAAGAGATAAGCAGAAAAACAGTTCTTGCCACCTAATGGACAACATCACTAAGCTGTCTTCTGCTGCTTTCCTGTTGCATTTGAGAAATTAAGGAAGAACATCCTACTTCTTTTAGGCATTCCAGCCTCTCATTTTTGCCTAAAATTGCCCAAGTATAGTGAGCTCTGCACAACTTCACAAAAAAAAAAAACACCCCAAAACAACAACAAAAACCACACAGTTCCCACACCCTCTGTGTTTAAACAACTCAGGGAGACCTATCTTGATCATCTTATTTAAGACTGGAACACCTCTACCTCTACACCCAGTCTCCATTCCCCAGATCTCTCTTTTTCCATAACACTCATCCCACTTAGTATACAACATAATTAACTCATTTATTATGTTTATTGGCTATTATATTTCTCCCCGCAACTAGAATGTAAGCTCCCTGATGGCAAGGATTTCTGTTTAGTTCTCTGATTGTTTACCTCGAATAGTACCTTGCACATAGTAGGCGCTCAGGAAATATTTGTTGAATTAAAAAACGAAAATGAGAAAATGAAGAATAGGGAATTAAGGTATGTCTTGATATATTACACGGTTATATTTGAAAAAGACTTGGACAAGATGCAAAGAAAAGATGGGGACAATAGAATCATATGAAGACAAAGGAAAAGAACACTTATTGAGCACTACGACATGCCAGGGACAACACAAAGAGCTTTATGTCCATTACCTTATTATCATAGCTATTATTCTGTTCCTTCAGTTGATGAAACTGAGGCTAGATCACTTGTTCAGGTTCATATGACTGGTGAGGGGTGGAGCCAGGGCTCAATACCCACACCTGACTGCAAAGCCCATGTGTGTCCCCATTGCTTTGTAGCAGACTATGTAATGCCACCCCTGTGAACCAGAGTGCTGGTGGAGCCAGCTCAGCATACAGGCCTGATTTTATTAAACTGGCTAAATGGACAGGTTTCTTTTGTGGGACACTAGCAGATTCATGCTGAACAGGTTTTGCTTTCCA
The DNA here is from genome assembly GCF_028564815.1 of Eubalaena glacialis. Classification (NCBI taxonomy): domain Eukaryota; kingdom Metazoa; phylum Chordata; class Mammalia; order Artiodactyla; family Balaenidae; genus Eubalaena; species Eubalaena glacialis. Next base: position 55,529,875 of record NC_083721.1, read on the forward strand.
AATTTACCACATAACAAATCTAAAAACATTCTTAATCAAAAGTAAATTGGGATTGTTCATTCATGAATCAATCCCCCAAACCATGGAACTCAAATATCGGAACTTGTCATGTTGCCTGGGCAGTAGAAAATGGCTTAGTGAGTTAAGTACTCACAGGTTCAACATATTGGGGCAGCCAGCATCAGACCCACTTCCATGGCTTACCTGCTTCTTTGCCTGCAATCACTTAGGCTATATAAAGGTAGAGATTTCTTCCCTGACTTCATAGTCATCTTTCCTTTTCTACTCTTCACCCCACAACTCGAGTTGATACTTTCACACATATATATTTTTTCTGTTTACGAATTGGGACACGGAAATATAAGTTTCACTGCCTTCATGGCTAACGAATTTCTAGAAGCAGAAGCAGACAGTAATCACAGGTGTCTGGCTGATGTGATCAACATGGATCTGGAGTAGTGATCAAGATGTAAGGGTCAGGGATATACAGGTTGGGGATGTCATGGGGATATATGCCAGAGATATCTGAGACTTTAAGGACAGAGGAAAGTGGGGAGAGAAAGGCCAGCTTTAACCAGTTCAACCATGGAGAGGTTTGCATAAACCAGGGGGGGGGGGCGTCTTTCTGGATCCTAACCACACATTTATTCACATTTGCTCCATCTCCAGCCCTTCTCTCCAGTAACAGGGATAAGGTAACAGTTTAGCTGTAACCACAACAAGCAGGGAAAGACAATTGTTTCTGAAGACTAGAAGAGAAAATAAATAATCAAGTGATTTTGAATGGTTGTTAAGGCATAAAGAACAAATAGTTTTATGTCCTGTGAGGGTTTTAGGGTGTGCCCCATAAATGTTTCATACAATCTATCATTTAAATAATAGGTACAACCTGATGGAGTTTGGGGAGTAGAGCTGATTTGTGAAGCATCATTATTTATGTGGTCTAGTCATTCTTAGGTGTTGATAAAAATAAGGTGTTGATAAAAATAAGCTGGGTTGGGATATTTATTTAAAATTCAGAGACTTCTTCACACGTCAGGGCCAGGAATCTGAATTTGTAACAAGTCACCTGGGTGATTCTGATGAACCACATTTTGAAAGATGCTATCATAAGACTGCAGAGTACTATGGATGCAATGGTGATTTGGAGCTAAAAATGAGTTCATGTTTGACTACAGGACTACAGACATATTAAGAAAACTAAATGAGGGAATTCCCTGGTGGTCCAGTGGTTAGGACTTGGCGCTTTCACGGCCAGGGCCCCGGTTCGATTCCTGGTCGGGGAACTAAGATCCCTCAAGCTGCAAGGAAAGCTAAACAAGTCAAATCAGAAGAGCATAAATACTCTTAAATTCTCCAATGTTACCAAATAACTGTGAATATCACTATATTTTATAAAGAAAGCAGAAGGAAATATTTAGTTCATTCCATCCATTGTAATCTCTGTGCCACCATATTAAATTTTAGCAATCTTCCAAGAATGTCCTTCCCAAATCTCTCAAGCATTTTAACTATCAACCTCAGAAGATAAAATTTCTATTTATCTTCCAGGGCTCCATATCACTGGACACAAAACATTACTCTACATGACAAGCCACACTTAAAATGAGCTACTATTTATTGAGTGTCAGAGACTGTTTTTATATGCAGCATCTTGTTTAATTCTCACAATAAGCCTGACAGGTAGGGACCATTATAATCTTCATCTTAGAGTTTATGAAACTGAGGACTAAGGCTTAGCAGGTTTAAGGTGTTTGTCCAATGGATGGAAACCAAATTTTGGTGGTGAGCATGCTGTAGTGTATACAGAAGTATAAATATAATGTTGTACACATGAAATTTATGTAACGTTATGAACAATGTCACCTTAAAAAAAAGAAAAAAAAAAAGAAGCTTATCCAAAGTCACATGACTAGTAAATAGCAGAGCCAATGTTTGAATTCAGATCTTTCTGACTCCAGAAGCACCAGCTCCTAAAGCTCTAAGCAATTCTGTCTCCACTGGAGTCTTCATTCACACACACCCTATGAACATGCACAGATAAAGCAAATGTCAATACAAATTGCATAGCTTACCAAAGATACACAACCCCAGCAGAGTAACAGGTCTATTTCATAAAAAATGACATAAGGTCAAAATGTAATTATGCCTCTCCAAAATATAAATAAAAACTAAAATCTACATCACTATCCAGTGCTTGCCATTCTTGCTAGACATGCTTTAACTATGGAAATGGTGATTCTTGTTGCTAGCACGTAAACTTCTTTTGTTCAGTGTAGCTGCCACCTGAAACCTCCAATGCATCATATTTTCTGACATATCTTCTTATAACCACCAATACTTAAACTTTTTTGTTGCTGTTGAATACTCCTAATACATTTACCCTCCTACTGAAATTTCTGAGGCGAACAAAATAATCTCTCCCAGCCACTCACTAGTACACACAAACCCTAGAATTTTAAAAGAAGAATACTGACCACAAAAATCATAAAAAGGACATGTCCCAAAATAGTATTTTCTTTTATGTAGAATACAAAGCCAATCTAAGAATCTAAAGATCCCATAATCCAGCCTTTTTCCTTAGCGAAGGAAAACCTCTTTACCCTTGAAAACAGCTAAAGCTTTAGCACCCTCAGATCCTGCATTTGCTCCTCTACTTTTAGATTCCTTCAGCATTGTAAACTGGCTTGCTCTGCCTCCATCCGTGATTCCAAGGAGCATTTTTTTTTTCTTTTTTTAGAAACTCTTATTTATTTATTTATTTATTTATTTTTTTGCTGTGTTGGGTCTTCGTTTCTGTGCGAGGGCTTTCTCTAGTTGTGGCAAGCGGGGGGCCACTCTTCATCGCGGTGCGCGGGCCTCTCACTATCGCGGCCTCTCTTGTTGCGGAGCGCAGGCTCAGTAGTTGTGGCTCACGGGCCCAGTTGCTCCGCGGCATGTGGGATCTTCCCAGACCAGGGCTCGAACCTGTGTCCCCTGCATTGGCAGGCAGATTCTCAACCACTGCGCCACCAGGGAAGCCCCCAAGGAGCATTTTGTATCATGTTGTGTATTATATCCATCTCTGCTGCTAGACCATGGGCTCCATTAGCACGGGACCACATCTACTTGGTATCTCTTACAATAACCACAGTTCCTGACGCAGAGAAGGCACTTCACAAATGCTGTTGAATGAATTAATGGATGCGTGACCCATGAAACTTAGTGGCTCCTAGAGCTTGGTTCTTTCTTCCAACCTCACCAGGAGAATAGTTTGAACTTTAGTGGATGCCTCTTTCTACCTTACTTCACTTAGGACTGAAAAGCCACTGGTTTTGCAGACAATCACCAAGAATGCGGACCAGCTCCTCTCTACTCATCACTTTGCAATACCTGTCAGATCACTGGCCCTTCCTCTTTTGGAGTGCTAGAGACAACTCCAGTAGGTGAAGGCAGATACAGCCTCTAAACTGGGAAGGGAAGACTGGATACAGTGGTGGGGGATGAAAAAGTGAGAGCTTTCTGCTGCCTGCTTTTCTCTTGTGAACAGAGCAAGTAAGACTGGAGAGAAGCAATGGGACTCCACTGAGCAGTTAAGGTATAGCGGGAAGATACCAATCATCTAAGGCAGGGTGGCCAAAGGACGCCTCGTCTGGTTGCAGCCATTGACTTTGTTATGTCTGGAGCAGTTGGGGACTTAGAGGGCAGAGAGACCCTTATCCCCCTGTCTGATGCTGGGGACCCAGATGTTGCTGAAAAGCCTTTCTTCTTCTAATTCAGAATTATCTACTTAGGGAAAGGTTTCTTTTATATTTATTTCTTCCCCCTCTTTAGCTCCTACTCAGGTCACATCTAAATGTAAAGTCAGAGCCAAGGGTGGGTGAATTCTGAAGTCATCCCAGCATAACTTCTCTTAGAATATACCTTTCTTCCTTCCCTTCCTATTTCTTTCCTTCTTTCCTTTCTTCCCTTCCTCTCTCCTTCTATATTGTGACAAGCAAAGTTACTCATTTCATTTTTCCTTCTCTCAAATAGCACTGGCCAAAGGTCAGCACTTTAACAGACTTGTAACAGTCGATCTGATATTTGGAAAGAGGACTTTAGCAATCCAACAGACTAGAAATCTTGGTTTTTGAATGAAGAAGATGGTATTGTAAGAAAAAGTGTCAAATGATGGAAAAGGAAAACATCCCTTTGCAAATAGCTAAATCCTCCTAAGACCTGGAGTCGATTCTTCCACTGTAAAGAGACTTCAGTCTGATTTCAGGTAACATTTAATGCTTCCTTTTTAAGCACTGTCACACTATTCTTTTAAAGCTGTCCTTTCTGGTCAGCCATCCTCAATAGATTTGTTTTTGTCAATAACTCCATATGGTGAGGGTGAGCCTAGAAGTGAATTCATATAAAAACCATTATTTAACACAACCTTTCCCCCTTAGTTTTAGCTCCATTACCTCAAAACATCACTGTTTTAGTTAACTTCTCAATTGTATGCCTCTCCTGTCTGTCCCATCCCACTTCAGGTAAAAGGAACCTTTCTCATGAGTTGTACTTCCCACATTGCAAGTGCAGCTTCAGAAAATGTCCCTGGCCTATTGCGTATCTCCGAGCCTTGATAATCTCACTTCGTTTGGGGTTTAAATTATAGCTTTCTGTTGGTTGTTCCTTGCCGTAACTTTACCTGTGTGGTGATTCTAATAAATCCCCCTTTTATTTAGCTAGTTTGAGGAGATCGCTGTAGAATGTAATAGGAAGTAAAAATAAGTTTAAAAAAATTTAAGAGACCACCTAGGCACTCTAAATGTGTTCAGATTTCCGAGCTCTATTGAATAATACCCGAGAGTCTTGAGAAAATATGCAGTTAAGTTTGCACTGTTGAACACCAATGGAAATCCTTTCTGGAACGAGTCAAGGGATATAACAAATAAATAAACAAACATACAAGGAAATAATTTATTTCTAAATATATGTGAGTATAAAAATCAGGCCATAAACACTCTAGTTAAATTTCTTGGGATTAGGGGAAGAAAGGTGGATTCTGCAAATTATACAGTCGTAAATGAGATACCGAGCCTAGATAATATTCTAGAAAGTGCTATGTAGTGGAACGCCCATTATATCCTCCCATCCCTGTCCTCACTTTAGAGGACAATTTCTGCTTACAAACACCAAGAGAGCAGCCCTCCATTATAGGGGAATCCTTGCCCCTCACCTGGTGGCATTGACAGCAAAGGAGGCCATGTGTTTTTGTTTCCACACCTGATTGTCCTTACTGCACTTGAGTTCTGTGAAAGACCCCAATATTTGCACAATTAAGTTCCCTTTTCTCTTAAGCTTATCTGAGTGGCTTTATGGTCCTTGGAACAAAATGAAATCTGACTAAGATAAGCAAGTGAAGGAAAGATCTGCGTGTACTCAAAAAAAGGACCAAGTAATCGCTAGAAGCCAGCATGGAGTTCCTAAGACTAGCCTAAATCTATTTTTCTTTTGTAACAAGGTTAATAAACTGATAGCTCAGTTGCACTGTGGCTGTTGGATGTGTTACAGATCTCTTGTTTTTACCTGCCTAGTATCTATTTGCCTTCTTCTCTTAGTAGTACTCCAGTTTCACTTTGGAAAGCTAATAGCCTTTGTACGCAATCTTTTTTTCTATTGTTTTCTTAAAGTATTTTCAAAATATATTTGATACATACAAAAGAGTAATGTAGCATCTATGTCAGTTATAAAATGAGCACCTGTGAATCCACCAAGAAGCAGAATGTTACCAACACATTGCATCCATCTAAATAATTCTGTACTAACTCAGCTCCCTGCCGCCTCCAACAATGCCCCCTCCTCCCCACAGCATGTAACCATGCAATCTCGGTGGGAGAGTCAAGCAAAGTGTCCTCTTCTACTTCGGCCAAAGAGTAAGCATAAAACTTGGATAAGGGCAAGTGGACTCTTCCATTCCACTCTTTTTAGTGGCACAAAGAAAGGAAGGAAAAGAGTTTGAGCAAATTCATCATAATGAAGATATTCTCACCAAAAGTGATCTCAATCCCTGGAGTTGACAATGCCCCTGGGCTTTCTGAGATCTGGTTCTGCAGCTTTTCTTTTATTTCTAAGAGCCTTCTCATCAGTCCATAATTTCCTCTTTTTGTTTTAATTAACCAGAATTAGTATAACCCACCCATCAAAGAACTCCTCTCTGGTAACATTAGTGAATGAAAATTTCATAAAGCCTTTTGACAAAACCACATCAGACGTCTTCATGAGTGGGCTGCAAAAAATATGGATAGGATGAGAGTGAAATTACAAAATAATGGTCACCTCTGGGGAGAACTGGAGAGGAACTGGACCAGCGAATGGGGCTTCAATTGTATATTCAATGTTTTATTTCTTATAAAGAAATCTGAGGCAATATAATAATATGTTAAGTTATAATAAAGCTCCTACATGATTGCTATTTTATATTATTCTTTATAAATTTCTTTAGGTTTAAATTTTTTTTTTTTTCTTTTTGGGCCTCAAGGGATCTCAGTTCCCCAGCCAGGGATTGAACCCCGGGCCATGGCAGTGAAAGCGCCAAATCCTAACCACTAGACCACCAGGGAATTTCCAGCTTTAAATTTTTAAAATTTAGGTGAAATTAGGTGGCTCTATCACAGATTCAACAACTGTGGTCATGGGAGTGCTGATTAATGATCAATGTCTACCTGTTGGGGGTAGGTGCTCTAGGTTCCGCCTTAGACAATGCTTTTAAAAATGACTTGGAAAAATGTAAAGAAGGCATCAAATTTGTGAATGAACCAAGGATAGTGAGATCAATAGCAAATATGTTGAATGAAATAATCAGCATACAAAAAGATGCTGGCAAAATGGAATTCTGGGCTGAATTTCATCAGCTAAAGAAAAAAGAAAACTCTACCATTTATTGAATACTTTTTATATGAAAGCACTGTTTTAAGTATTTTATATACATTATTTTTATCAAATCCTTTCAATAACCTTATGAGTTACATATTACCCTCCCCTTTACACATGAAGAACTGAAGCAAAGACAGGTTTTAAAATTTGTCCACACAAATTGGTAACTGCTGCATCCAAGCTCTGAACTCATGTTGTTTTAACTCCAAAGCCTTGAATCTTAACCACTATACAACCACAGGGTTATAAAAGCTTATGCCTCAGTTTCCCCAAAATAAATCGTATAATAGAATGGAGGAGACATGGCTTAACAGCCCACATTTCAAACAAAAGGTTTTTTTGGAGAATAAGCACAATAATGGTCAGCAGAGTGATGTGCTGCCAAAAAAGCAAGTTCCATCTTAGGTTGCAGTAATAGAAATTTTGTATCAGAGAGAAGGGAGCCATGGTCATGCTGTACTGCACACTGCCTCCGCCCCCACCTGCTCTAGATATCCCACGTGAAGGACAATAGGCAGGGTTTGAGAGAAGACCAAGAATCAGGAATAGGAAGAATGATTTAAGGAACCGGGACTGTTCACCTGGAAAAGGTACAGCTCAAAGCAGGAGGCGGTCATGAGAGCTGTCTTCACATAATTCAAGTGGCACATGGAAAAGGGATTAGATTGTTCTATGTGGTAACCAGGGAATAGAAAAAGGAACACTGGATAACACTTAGGAGGAGAGAAGGTATGTTTTAGGAGGAGAGAAGGTATGTCAAAGATTTGGAAGAACTCTGTAGTGGTCAAAACCATCAGAAGATGAAATAGATTGTCTTGGGAAGAAAGGAGTTCCCAAGAGCTGGATGTGTCACAGTATACCTTCCCTGTTCGGGATGTTGTTGAAGCTTCTAATGAGACGGTGGCTAGAAGGGCTGTCTAATGCTAATGCTAGTGCTTACTGACTTTATTATCAAAACCATTAGTGTAAAATCATCATCCACTTAGAGAACTATTTTTATGGTATGATCCTTAAGTGACGCCTTGGCAACTCCCCCTTCCCCTGCCTGCTACCTAAGGCAGAAAGCTTGCAGAACTAGGTGTCTAGAACCTTACTACTACCCCAGCGCTGCTACTGGCTGTATAATATTGAGAGAATCATTTAACCTTTCCCTGCTTCAATTTTTTAAAATAAATTTATTTATTTAATTTATTTATTATTTTTGGCTGTGTTGGGTTTTCGTTGCTGCCTGCGGGCTTTCTCTAGTTGCGGCGAGCTGGGGCTACTCTTCCGTGTGGTGCACGGGCTTCTCATTGTGGTGGCTTCTCTTGTTGAGGAGCACGGGCTCTAGGCGCATGGGCTTCAGTAGTTGCAGCACGCGGGCTCAGTAGTTGTGGCTCGAGGGCTCTAGAGCACAGGCTCAGTAGTTGTGGTGAACGGGCTTAGTTGCTCCACGGCATGTGGGATCTTCCCGGACCAGGGATCGAACCCTTGTCCCCTGCATTGGCAGGTGAATTCTTAACCACTGCGCCACCAGGGAAATCCCCCTGCTTCAATTTTTTTCATCTTTAAAAAGAAGTTCCCTCTATCTGTCTCACCTACCTCACGTGGATTTTAGTGAGTATGACAAGCTATCTCAAAGGTAAAGGTGCTTTAGAAAATTTAAACAATATGTGGGTATAACCTATGATGACTATAATGTAAGTTCTGTTCACCATGTACCTGGGACGCCCAACGTTCTCTGGCACCTGTCTCATCCCTCGATTCTCTCTGATTCTTTTTAAAATTTATAGTTTTTTATTTGTTTGTTTTTGCATGTTTTGTTCATTTGTTTTACAAATCTTTGTTGAGTTACTGTTACGTGTTAGGCAATGTACAGGCTATTGTGCTAGCAACTGCTGGAAAACAAATTGACGGATGAAACATCATTTTCTTCAAGGTGTTTGCCATCAAATAGAGATCTCTATCAACATACAAATAATGTAATACAAGGTAAGGCATTTGAATGCCTTAAGAGTAATATAGATAAAATGCTACAGAAGATCACAGGAGAGAGGGAATTCCAAGATGATTTGGCTAGCACTGCTCTAGGAAAGCAGGGTGTTTTCCTCTTTCTTTCTACCCCCAACTCTGCTGGGATCCAGTAGAAGCTGGTTCTCTTCAAGATTATGAATTTTTGCATTGGTGCTGAGAAGTGGTCCAGCTGTCCAAGTTCTAATTTTTAGTCCCTTTGCATTGGCCTTGGGGAAAGAGGTGTGATTTTCTCTATTTTTCTCTTATATGAGAAAAGAAAGTGAAGCTCAGCAAGGTCAAGTACAAGTCAAAAATTGTTATGTAAGGCAGACCCTCCTCTCTGCAACTATCTAGAGTTTCAATGCACAAAGCAAGGCTTGTTTCAAGGAATGATTTATTACAAGTTTGCCTTTTCAGGTGCTTAATAATGGCCACCCAATAGGATGTTTGCTTTATCCTGGGATCAGGCTGACATCCCTTTTATGTGCAGAGATGCTGGAGTTAGTAGAATGCACGCTAAAAGGAAATTGCAAACACTGGGCAAGTAAGTTGCAACAAGTTCTATAAGCTCCATTTGATGTGAAGGTTAAGTCTTAGAAAACATTCTGTAAAGCAGCTGTATAGGCTTGTATGTGTGAAAGATAAAAATAATATGTATTGAATGTTCAGTATGTTCCAGGTTTAAGCATTTTATATGGATTGTTTCATTTATGGTTTCTCTTGTTATCCTACAAACTAGGAAACTCAGTCTTGGCCCAATCAAGGAATTTGTCCAAGGTTACACAGTTAGGAAGTGGTGAAATCAGGATTTGAAATAGGACTGAATAAAGAAATAACGTAAAATAAGGAAGTAAAAAGTTGTTTATAGATATATACACATGTACACATAAACACTTGTATGTGCACATTTACACATATATTTAAATTTACTCTTCCCAAATTATTTTGAAATTATTTTATTTCAAAATGAAATTAAGAAAATGGACAATCAAGGCCATGAAAAAGAGGAATATGCTAACCATGAGTTCAACCTGTGATTGACCATCAAATGTGAAAACAAGAAAGGAAAAACCCTTTCTTGGAGACCCTTTTGAATGCCATTTTACTCAGGAAACCAACGGTTATTTTTCTTTTCATAACCCTACATTATAAAAATTAAATAAACTCCCTGAAAGCTATGATTTTTCATATTTTTAATTTTGGGGCACTACTGGCATTTAAAATTTCTTGATATTTATTTTTAAATAAGATAATTAAAATTCTAAAAAGTATTTCCTAAATGATAAATGGTAAAGTGCTACATTACATTTAGTTCTAAGCCTCTTCTCCTTACTTCGTGGCAAGGCTTTACCTATCACACAAGAGACTGGAGTTGTATTCCATCACTTCTAGGAACAGGCAATTTTCCTTTTCCAAAATTCTGGTATGCACAGTGCCTACCTAGCACATAGATCCTTCTCAATAAATGATCTGCAACAGAGTACTGAATGACGGCTTATACTGCCACATAATGCCCAATACACCACCAATATATAATTTGTGTTAAAAAAATGTGCCGTTATCCGAATCTAAAGGCTCTGTGGACCCACCAGTTTTCCAGTAGCAGTAATGACTTGCAACTAATCATTTCTATGCACTTCTTCATGCTCCCTTGCATCAGTCCTGGTCAGTTAGTACCTTGTACTGTCAGAGGTCTCCAAACTTGAATACAAAAACCCTGGGGCACGTGATAAGACTATATCATAGGAGTGTGGGGAGAAAATATTAAAACTCTTATTTAACTTCTATTTTATTTTATTTTTGGCTGCACCATGTGGCTTGCTGATCTTAGTTCCCCGACCAGGGATCGAACCTGGCCTGGTGAGCCCTCACCACTGGACCGCCAGGGAATTCCCTTAACTTTTATTTTTATCTCACGCTTTTTCATTTAGTTTCTGTGATTGCACGCTTTGTAATAATAAATAATATATCCATGTAGTGGTACATTTTAAAAAACATATACAGAAATATACATATATTGAGGATACTCACTCAAACATTTTACTGATAGCAATGGGTGATCTAAAAGTTTGAAAATGTAACTCTAAATAATCCTGCTAAGCTAAGTATACTTCAACCAAAAAGAAAAAAAAAAATCTTTGAGACCATAAAGAAATAAAGAATGTTTTCCTATGGCTGGGGTTGGGGGTAGGGGTGGGGAGTGGGCAAGTCTTTCACAGTTTTCATAACATGAATATACTAGCAAATAATTCACAGCACTTCACTCAGCAATTAAATATAGCAACTTGTGCTGATTTTTTTTTTTTTTTTTTTTCCTCTTCAAAAAAGAGAACAGTGAAATCCTGAGAAAGTTTTTCTGGCTTTTCCTCTATCTGTCTCTTGTCCCTGAAGTTTGTCATTTGGAAGGAAGGACTGTCAAGTTATTTAAAACCTGTGTTGGGTATTAAAGAGTCCTGGGGTTAAGTTCCTTCTTCACTGGTATTCTGTGTAATCTTGAGCAGAATGTGTAATATTCTCTGATGGATAAAATAGAGATAACAATACTTAGCACCAATCTCAAAGCAGTGTGTAATGTGGATAAAGAACACTTTGTTCCTTCTGTCAACTAAATGCAGAGCATCATTAATATAATCTTTAATATTATCAGTTTAAAATGCTGTGGTTTTATATACTTTTCCCTTTTAAAAATTATTTTCCTTTAAAAAATAAACAAAACATCACATTTCTAAATACCACTGTTTGTTGTCTAAACTTCATAAACTTAAATTTTCTCTGTATCTGTTTCTGGTTCCCAGTCTTTCGCACACACGCACATACACACTCATTCGATAACTTTATGGATGTGAGAGAAAAATCTCAACATAACATCATGCAAATAAAGCGGGATTTGAAATAAGTTCTCTTATCCAGCTTTCCTTTAAGTTTTAAAGCTACGCATCTAGGCCATAAAATCGTGATGTTTATTTAATCTTCAAAATGTTTGTGTTTAAGAATAATTCACAGACTCTTAAATCAGAAAGAACCGTAAGAAAACATCTAGGGCCTATGATAATGCCTGGTACACAGTAGATGCTGAATAAACATTTAGTGAAGGAAAACTGGGAGAAGCTTCTTATTTTAACCTTAAAAGAAAAAATGAAAACAAAACCCCAAACCAAATCTGGGCATTAAAGAGGCTAAAGTAGTTGCTCAAGATTGTTTAGCGAGTTTAAGAGTTGGGTCTAGAATTTATTCCTCTTAGTTTCCAGCTGTTTTTTTCCCAGCAACCTGTTGACTTGTTTATATAGGACTGTCAAATATAATCTGTCAAAGATGCATCACAGAAAAAAAATCAGAAAGAAGAGCCCTTGGGTTCTCCATCTCCCAAAGTCAACCAACATGTGATGTTCACATATGATGTGAAATATGGAAAGTAAATATATATATAATATGCAAAATATAAATCTTGCATATATTGATTCAGAAGGGCTATTTTTAAGGAAAAGGGGCAATAGCCGATCTTCCATGACTTATTCTACTTTACAGCACTGTTTGTATGCCCACGCAGGTGATCTGCAGTCCTCTGACCAGCTAAAAGTAGAGTGGCTATTTCAGCAAAATGTTTATCTTTGTTTCTGTGTATTGTTGTGTTGATTTTTCTCAATTTACCTACGAATGAGGCACTAACAACCTCAGTGCTTACGGTCCTAATAAACTTATCTCGCACTGTTTTGGCCTATGTGATAGTTAACCCATTGACAAAAGAAATCCAAGCTGATAAAAGCCTTTCCTGGCCACTTGTTAGCCAGGTCAGGCTGTAAAATCATAACACAATGCACGCCTCTTCCATGGGGCACCACAAGGCAACGATTAAAAAAAAAAAAAAGAAAAAAAAACCCCCTCACTTCCATATCCAGTGGAGTTGTAGTTTATTACTATAACCCTCCCAAGTCAAAAGGACACCAGTTTCAAGCCTTGCAACTTGGTGCAGACAGGGATTTTCGCTCGCAACCCACTCTGCTGGGCCTCTCTACCTGTCCTCTCCTACTGTCTACAGGTCCCGAACATTAGAAAATAGAAAATGTGATGATCTTTGTGTGTCTCTGTAAAATGTGTGTATGTGTGCGTGTGTTTGGGTGTAACGGGCCTTCTGTTTGGCCGCGCGGCCTGTCCATCACGGAGCGGGCCAATGGCAGGCTGCCTTATATAAAATGAGTGTTTTCAGTCTCTCCTGGCTGCATGTACTGTATGTGGAGCAGTGTACAGTGAAGCGGAGGCAGAGCGGCTCCGCGAGCTCCTCTCTCTCCACTTTCCCATAGAGAACCCCTGACTGGCCGCTGAGGGCGAGCCACACACACGCCCTCGCGCCCGGCGAGCCCGCGAGGTAAGCGCCCCCCCATCCCCAGCCCTTCCCGGGCGCTCTCCCCGCACTTTCTGTTTTCCTACTCACTTGCGAGCCGCCGGGCTGCAGCCCCAAGGACTCCGCGGCAGGAGCAGCGGCGGCGGCGGCTGTGGCGGCAGCCGGTAGGCTGGACTTGAGGAAGACGGAGGGAACCCCGCGCGTCCGGAGCCGCCGCCAGCCGGCCCGCTCCCCGGGCACTTTACCCCTCCGCCAAAACTTTGGGTCGGGAGAGGTCGGGGGCGAGGGTCGCCGCGGCCGCGCCGGCGGCGAGCGGGGGGCGCGAAGGCAGTGCCCTGCGGGCGGGAGGCTGGGGGCCGGGCTGGGGAGTAGTAGGCCAGCCGGTGCCAGGCTGCGTTTGCAACCAGCACCTCTCGGCACACAGGCAGCGCCGCCCGAGAGGGGCACGGGAGCCGCGGCGCGGGCAGGAGCAGCCCGAGGAAAACAACAACAGAGCCCTCACGCCGGCGGGCGGCCGGGCGGCTCTTGGCCGCCTGGGGAGCCCCAAACTTCATCTCGGCGAAAGTACGTGGAGCCCAGCCTGGGCTCGGCTGCCGGGGAGGTGGGGCCTGGGGAGTCGGGGCAGGGGAGGAAGGTACAAGGAGCCAGCCCTCAGTGGATTTATCGAACGTTTCGTCTGCGTCGGTGACCGGGAACAGCAGCCCAGTTGCTCGTTCATCTGGAGAGTTGGGATTTGGGTGTTCCGGCCCCGGAGATCGGTGCCCTCTCACCCCCCCACCCCTAACCAAATGCGCGGCGAGTAGAGAAAGTGCTGTTTTAGTGCCAGAGTGGCTAGGAGGAAGAATAGGGGAGAGGGGGAAGAGGGCGAGGGAGAAGGGGAGAGAGAAGAGGGAGGGAAAGCCGGCGGGGGCGGGGGGTGAGGGCAAGAGAGAGAGCGAGAGAAAACCGGAGAGGACGAGAGGGAGAGCGAACGAGAGAACGGGAGGGAAGAGAGGAGGGGGAAGAGGAGGAGGGAGGCTGTGTCAGGATTTTGCTTGAATGTGGGATTATGTTGTGTCAATAAGTTTAAGGTGGAGAGAGCGAAGCTGGCGGGGGGGGGGGTGGTGGAGGGGAGGAGGAAGGCCTTGGCTGTTTAAAGTCTTATTTCTGAAGGTAAGTGATGGCATTGCATGGTCGCGATGACAGAAAACTTGCAGATCCTTTATCCGGGGATGGGGTCGATGCCTCTAGAAAGAGCTCCCCAGCCCTCTTAAGCCACACTCGTGTTCCACTGTTATTTGCTGCGATCCGGGTCGCTAGTAAATTACAGAAATCAGACTCGAGGTTTCTTTTCCTCCTCCACCTCGTCTCGCTCGCTCACCCTCAGCAATTTATTATTATTTTATTTTTTGGTATTGTATGAAACTTAATGTAACTGAGACCAAACCCGAGTCCTGTAATTTACAAGGACCCTGAATCCAGGAATCTGGAACACGTTTATGTGTGAAATAATCCGCGATCATTTCAGCTAAATGAGGAAGGTAAAACGAAACGATGCAAAAAGCGAAGACACAACATGTACGACAGGGAGGGGGGGGAGAGGGAGAGACGGAGAGAGAAGCTATTTTTTGCTTTCCTTTCGGTAGAAAGGATAATAAAGCGTGCATTCCCCTTCCCTCTCGGTGTGTAGGGTCCAGTCAATATTTTAACTGTCTGAGGACAAATTAGTCCAGGTGGATCTCGCCGAAAAGTTTCGCGAGGTGGGGTGGAGGTGGGGGGGTACGAAGGGGAAGGTGGGTGGAGGTGATGGGGGATGGGGACGGAGCGAGCTCTGCCTCTGCTGATGGTCATTGGCCTGGGGCTTTGAAACCATTGCCTGTCCTGCTAATGACACGTCCAGTTCTCGTCTCCCGGCCGCGGACGCCGGGCTGCCGGGGACCGGGGTACTTTCCCCGCGCGGGGAGGGGCGTTCTTCGCCATCCCCTGGGGTTGCCCACTCGCGACGTGGGGCCCCCACGCGCGCCTCTTCTGCGCGCCGCCGCCACCTCGGCTCGCGCGACTTTTGTAGCCAGCCCGCGGCGAGGGGGCGCAGGGGGTCCCCGGCGCGGACGTCTCCGCGCGGCCACCCCTCTCCCGGCCCCACGCGCGCCGCGCGGTCCAAGCCCGGAATGGCAGCGCCGGGCGGAGCGGCGGTGCCTCCCCGGGGGGCAGCGGAGGCAGCGGCGGTGGCGGCGGGATCTTCGCCGGGGCCCGCGGGAGGAGGAGGAGAGGGAGGGAGGGAGGAGGAGGAGGGGAAGGAGGAGGAAGAGGAGGAGAGGGAGGAGGTGTTTTCTGTCCAGACCGCCGCCAGTTCGAGCGGGCACGGGGACGGGGACACCCCACTCGTTGCTCCTCCGTTATGGAAAGGTGTTTAGCAGACTTTTACGCCCGGAGTGTGGGCTTTGCACTTCATTTTTTTTTCTCCCCCCTCTTCCCCAAAGCAAGATGGACTCTATTCCCTTTCTCTTTCTTCCTCTGCCTCTGTCTTGTCAGCCTTAAAGATCGACATTTTGTACTAAGATGCAAACTTGATGGTGACCAGCAACAAAGCCGGGGTGGGATCCCTCGCTCCCTTCCTCCCTCTCCGTTTTCCAGCTCCCCCCACCCCGATCTCAAAGACCTGGTGGCCCTGCACTTGACGCCGGGGGCTCTGGTGAATGTGTTTCCCCACTCGGTTCCGATCTCCAATCTCGGGATTGTGACCGGGGCCGGGCGTTGGGGCGACATTTGTGGCCGCCCAGGTCTGCAGGGCTGAGGGCTGCGCTACCTGGATCTGCTGGATCTGCTGCTGTCGCCCTGCTACCTCCGGCCGGCTCCTGGGCACGGGGAGGCTCGGACTGCCTATCGATTGCCATGATTTGGTTCCTGGTGCATTTGTCCTGGGGGCGGCGATCACTTGTGCAAGTTGATGAATGATCACGATGTGGGTTTTGGGTTTGCAGGATGGATCAACTGCCTTGTACATACCGGGAGTAGGGGGCAAGTGTGCTGGAGACACCCTAGAATGCCAGCTGGGCTACCCTCCCCTCAGCCTCTGCCCTTTGAATACAGGGAGCTTCTTTGCCTTTATTGCCCCACAGTTCGAGTGTAGAGGTGGAGATGGTGAGAAGGAGGGGTTGGTGGGGAGCTGGACTCCTGGGTTTCGGGGTCCTTCCTTCATAAATGTTGCAGGAGTTGGGACTCAATTGTAAAGCTCTACCATACTGATGATGTACCTTTATTTGATACTTTATAGGTCACTATCATATGACAAAGGCTTTGCTGCAGTTCATCTTCCTCCCTGTGTACTTTCCATTTGCCTTCCTGGGTAAGTATGCAAACTCTTCATACAGGGAAGCTGGATGGTATTAGTAATGACATAAGGGTCCTTACTGTACACGTAAGAAGATACCTTATTGGGTTTGCAGCACCCCAGAAACTTGTCTTGCTGAGTTTCCCATAGCAGAAGTCAATTTATGATTTCTAGTATTTACAATTCAGCTATGGTTATTATTATTTTAAGATAGTTTAAATGTGCATTTCACATTTTCCTGCAAGTAAGTGTCATTTGAAAACTTATCTTTTTTAATTGATAATAAAATTTCACGTAGAGTTGAAGGCCTAGGAAATTTAATGCTAGATAATATTGTAGGAAGATTGTAGCTTGTGAGTAGAGAGAATTATTAAAAACCCAAGGAATCATTGCTCAGAAGACCTCTCTAAATTACAGTGACTGACATTTACTTACTCTTTCCTGGGCTCTCTTTTCTTAGGGAACTTGTGCTGTTTGTGACAGTTACCTTTGTAGTGGGGAGAGGGCGGACTGGGCAATATAGTAAATCTAGCATTTAGTGTACCAGCTTGATTCAAAAGGCAAATAACTGTCCTAATTGATAGTAATTTTTGTCAAAATTTATATATTTGGAGAAATTGAGTGCATTTTAACAGCCTGTATATATAATAAATAGCAACTTTGAAATCTGACACTAAGTGCCTTTTTCAGATAATGCCTCCCAAATGGAAAAGTTGGTGAAATAACGTGTGGGACAATAAGTGCCTAAAAAGTCTGGTTGTGAGAAGTAACCCTCTGGGTGAAAACTGAGGGTTTAACATTTGAAAGCCGCATGGTGAGCCCAAACTGCAGAAAACCAATGTGTAATTTTGCCCCTCCATTGTCAGAAACACCTCAGGTACTCTAAGTTGCTGATACGTTAAGAAAACTGGTTGTACGAAATTGTGTAAATCAGCTTTGGTGCTTTGTAATATTACCATAATGAAGACAGACTGTATTTTGTGAATGAAAATGGACTTGAATTCAGTTTTCCATAAAAGAAAAAGAAAAGGGACCTCATTTTGTTTCCTGGCTTGCTGGCATATTGTGTATGTTACTAAAAGATTGTGTTAGTATTGAGAGGAATTGAGTTTTGAAGACCAGGCCTTTCTGGTAGTTTCTATATGGTAGCAAAATGTACTTTGACATTGCTGAGAACCTTAGATGATATATAATAGAAGCTCTGTGTCCAGCATTTTTTAATGGAATGTAAAATATCGTGTTATTTCAGATAGAAGAGCCTCCTAATATGTCACATGCATAGCAGGCCAATTGGAGTGGTCAGAATGAGATGGGTCTGTAAGATGAATTTAGTGCACACCAAAATATGTGGATTTCAGCGTCTTTGATTTTTTTTTTTTTTAAAGCTTCTTTGCAAGAGAAGTTTTTCATTTTTGAACATATGGCAAGAGTATTCAAAATGCATTCTTGATTACTAAAGAACACCACATTTATATATGTGAGGCACGTTATTTTGTTCACTGGAGCAAACTTTTAATGCTAGTTCTTTCCCCATGGAAATATATTTGACCAATTCAAAATTTAAAATGGGAATAGGTAATTTCCAGAATAAAAGCGATCTGATGAGCTCTTGCATTTCTTTGAGATATCAAATAACTGCTTCATTAAAACAATGTTTTCAAGAAAAGTCTTGGTCTTTGAAGTCAGAGTAGTTTTTATAGTATAAAATTTGAAGTAGTGATTTTAAAAGTCGCGCCGACAATGAATTACAAGTTATTTGCATCTAAAATGTATTTATTAGATTTGAGGCTTAATTTTCAAAGTAAGATTTTAGATAAAGGTTTTGCTTCTCCATTGCCAAGAGTTTTCAAACTCTTCATTTTATTATTCTGCATATCTCTATTAAGTTCTGAAGCTGAAGTCTTAATTTGCATTTCACATTTAAAGCTAGCTATTGAAAAGGGGGTTCATCTATGTTATTTCTTAGTGGTACGTATTTGGAGGTACTGTGGCGGTTTTAGGTAGAATCTTCCCCTAGGGACTAAGATACTAACAAATTTTGAAATTTTGACACCTTTCTTTTTTTTATATCCACCTTGATCTTTATATCCAAATTTTTAAAAAAAGTTCCAGGTTTAGGAGTTTGTGAGGTAGCTCTGCTTTTAATGTATATATAGCTCTGCTATACAACTTGAAAAGTGTATACCGTC
The DNA here is from genome assembly GCF_028564815.1 of Eubalaena glacialis. NCBI lineage: Eukaryota > Metazoa > Chordata > Mammalia > Artiodactyla > Balaenidae > Eubalaena > Eubalaena glacialis. Next base: position 55,548,593 of record NC_083721.1, read on the forward strand.
TTTGACCTTATAGACCTGATCTTTATACTTTATCCATTGGAACAGATTTGTTTAGACATTGAATTTATAACATAGCTTTGAGTGAAAGCTAGGATGAACATATAATTATGGTTTGCTTGTGCTGTAAGTAACTATGTAATTGATAATGTTTCTTGTATATAGTTACAGAAGGAACAACAGCCTTAAAATGTGGCACAACTCATGAAAATCTAATTCAGCAGCTAAAGTATTTATACAGCCATATTTTCAGTGAAATTACAAACATAATTTCTAATTATTAATCATCAGCCAATATACTTAATGTTTACGTTTTCCTACATTTCATAAAGAGCATGGGTAAAGCAAGGGCCATAGTTTTAATGGGATCTTACCATGAATATCAATTACTTTAATATTAGAAATCTTTAATAGAAGTAATAAAGACTTCACAGTTCAACCCTATTAAAAGAACTTTTTGAAAATAGCCTCATTATAGATGTGCCTGTTTTTGCTGTACTAACAGAAATCCCTGAAATTATTAGTCTCTTGAAAGAGTGCAGAAATGTTTAAGATTGTGTTTTTAAATGTTCTGAATTACTAAATATAGGCAGTTAATTTTGGCATATTGCATGACCACCAGTGTGGCATACCTATATTTTAAAATTTAAACTTAAGCAAGTATTTATCTTAAGAAGAAGACACTTTTCTTGAACTCGTAGTTTGAAATCCACCTTGTTTTTCAACATTTCACCACCAAGGGCACCTTTTAAAATAGGTCTGAGTGGTATCTCTCCTGTATTTTTAGTCAGCTTCCTTCCTCTCACTATGAAATGAAAACAAACCCAAATTATAAAAACATTGTAATTTCACTGCCTCACTTTTTTAAAAAATTAATTAATTAATTTATTTTTGGCTGCGGTGGGTCCTCGTTGCTGCGCGCGGGCTTTCTCTAGTTGCGGCGAGCGGGGGCTGCTCTTTGTTGCGGTGCACGGGCTTCTCATTGCGGTGTCTTCTCTTGTTGCGGAGCAGGGGCTCTAGGCGCATGGGCTTCAGTAGTTGTGGCTCTCGAGCTCTAGAGCACAGGCTCAGTAGTTGTGGCTCTCGAGCTCTAGAGCACAGGCTCAGTAGTTGTGGCTCTCGAGCTCTAGAGCACAGGCTCAAGTAGTTGTGGCGTGCGGGCTTAGTTGCTCTGCAGCATGTGGGATCTTCCCGGACCAGGGCTCGAACCCATGTCCCCTGCATTGGCAGGCGGATTCGTAATCACTGCACCACCAGGGAAGTCCCACTGCTTCATTTTTATCATGTGCCCCAAGTAAATTGGATGCAGGAGGTCCTCAGGCTACCCTTTGAGAAACACTGCTCCAGAGGTGGTAAGGACTAAGGCTAATGACTGAATGGACATTCTTCCAGCTTGAAGATTCTGTGTAATTCCGTCAGTGGGTTTATACTACCTCAGGGGCAGTCATCACATACTGTGTCGAATTGTAGAGATTTCTGTATTTTAAGTCACACCTGAGGAAAGCACTTTTTGAGTTCAGCTTCACTCAACATTCATATGTGTTCATATTGTCCCTTAGAAGGCAATTATAGTTTCTTAAAATGCCAGGACATCATAACTGTAAAGATATACCCAGAAAATCCTCATGTCTTAATGGGGATTGTTTTCTTTCCTTTTTTTTTTTTTTTTCTTTCAAAGAAAAAGATAAAGTGAAAATTGAAATAAGTACCAGTTACACAACGGAAATTCAAAAGAAGACAAGCCAGTAAAGAATTCTGTCTAATAGTATATATAAATAGAAAAGGAAAGACTAAGGGAATGAAAGACTTAAAGGATTAAATATAGACCATGAAGCATTGACACACCTTCCAAAATATAAACTTAATAAGTTAAAATATGTGAGTCAGCTCCAGGATCTAGATAGTAAAATAACTTCAGATAGTGAGGAGGTTGTGTAAAATACAAAGTAAAAATTAAAAAGAATGAATTGGATTTTATGAAATCTTAGAAAAATGAAAAATATTGTAAAATATTGATTAAATAATTAAACCAATAGTTAAATATAGCCCTTGGGTGAAAAGATCAGGGAATAAAACAGAAACTCCTGGATTGGAATAACTGAGATCCTGAAAAGGACATAGAAGTTTGGATATTTTGTAAAGGGAATAATTAAAAAAAAGGTTGATAACTTATTTCAAAGGACAAATAAGAATGAGGATAAAAGTTGTTTAAAGCAGCTGTATTTCTCAAATGTTTTTGAAGTCTATGGTAAGAAATACCTTTTATATTCCAATCCACATAAAAAAACCTGGAACGAAAGTTTCCTGAAACAGTACTAAGAGCAGTGCTCTAATGTTTTCTATTCGTATCTAATCTGTATAAATCTAATCTGTTCCAAACAATTTTATTAAAAAAAAATACAGGGTGTCATTCACTAAATTTATTTTATGACTTACAATTTAAAAAACACCAGTTTTGCTTGCAAAATATGGAATCTCCCAGGCCCCATCCTCATATTCTGATTCAGTGTGTCTGGGATAGGGCCCAGGAATGTGCATTTTAACGGTACTGCAGTGATTCTGAAGCAGGTGTGAAGTCCTCTGACATATTTTGAGGAACTCTGGTTTTAGGGACTGATGGCTAAAGATTGAATGGAGTCACATACTTGAATGTGGGCTTAGAGTTCATTTACTGCTGAGGTCTCTTCCAGAGCCTCAAGATTCTATGGCTGTATTTCAGTCAGCATGTTTGCAATACTCAGAGGGCCCTCATTGCACTCTGTAGATGTCCCATAGTAGCAGGTATAGTACAGAGAGCAGAGGCTTTGCAGCCAAAGAGCCCTGGGTTTCACTCTTGCTGCCTCTCTAGCTTATAAGCTGAGGGACTTTGGGCATGTCACTTCAGAATGAACTTCCATTATCATATGTGCAGAAGGGCCTCTTAATATTTACCATGCAGCAGAATGCGAATTACATAAGACAATAATGTCTGTAATGACCCTTATCCACAGTCAGCGCTCAATAGTATATGATTTATAGTTATTCAGTATATCTCATCTCACCCCAACTCCCACTAAGTTTGAAATTTCACAAGGCTGTGCCTTTTAATTTTTGTTTCCTCCAAAGTAATTTTCAACTCTGATATCATGAAACACTGGTGCATTTTTAACTGGATGTGAGGTGCTGGACAAACAAGTTGTTACTGAAGGAAATAATAAGAATAACCAGGAGGAAAAAAAGAAAAAAACAACTGAGGCATGCCACATTTAAGTACGGTGCTCCTTCAGGTTGGGGCAATGATTCTCCCACCTCTTTAAAAAGACATAGCACAGGACAGTACACAATTCGGAGTGGTTAGTTGACAGCACTGGACATTCCCTCTGGTGACTTTGATACATCTTGGAATGTCTTAGAGCGTCAATTCTCTTTTCTACCATGACACATGCGACTAATGTTTATGCATGGGACACTATGATTTCCCTGGTTATAGACATAGATAAATTATGCAGTTTTTTTTTTTTTTTAAAGATTTATTATTTATTTATTTTATTTTATTTTTGGCTGCCTTGGGTTGTGGTAGTTGGGATCTTCACTGAGGCATGAGGGATCTTTCGTTGAGGCGCACGGGCTTCTCTCTAGTTGTGGCTTGCAGGTTTTCTCTTCTCTAGTTGTGGCTCGCAGGGTCCAGGGTGTGTGGGCTCTGTAATTTGCTGATGCAGGCTCTCTAGTTGAGGTGTGCAAGTTCAGTAGTTGCGGCACTTGGGTTTAATTGCTCCGCGGCATGTGGGATCTTAGTTACCTGACCAGGGACTGAACCCGCATCCCCTGTCTTGGAAGGCGGATTCTTTACCACTGGACCACCAGTGAAGTCCCATGCAGTCGGTTTTATAGGTAGTTCACTGTGTGATAAAGCCACTTCTTTCCGTATCAAGAAAGTATATCAGAATACAAGCAAGAGTGATGTTATTATGATGAAAACCTTAAATACACCCATATATACACATGTAAAATCCTTTATAAACTGTGGTACCTTAACTTTTCATAACTAATTACTTGGGGGCACTCCTCACAACCAGTTAAAACTTACCTTTGTGTCAAGGCATGAAGATTGAGAAGCATTATATCCGAAGTGCATAACAAATTACATCGCGCAAAATGGCACTTAAATAAAAAAGAGGGACAAACTAAGGAGAAGATGAATGGGAAATACTCCAAATCCCTGAAATCTTGAACAATGTGAAAATCAAAAGCCAGGGGAAATGCAACCTGTGGTTAAGTGCAAAGGAAGTGCAAAAGACTGCAAGTACCAGGGTTCTCAAACTTGAATACTCACTGCTTCTATCATAGACATTTTTAAGTAGTCTCAATGTTCATTTACTTTATTTGAATAAATTAAAATTAAATAACTTTGTTTTTTATAACTTTTAAAAAAAAATTAATTAAGTAGTTAATTAATTTTTTTGGCCACACTGTGCGGTTTGCAGGATCTTAGTTCCTCAGCCAGGGATTGAACCCAGGCCCTTGGCAATGAGAGCGTGGAGTCCTAACCACTGGACCACCAAGGAATTCCCTGTATTTCCTAACTTGTAAGGATAGATTTGCCAGGAACATCTTCCTACTTGGCTAAATTTTAATTTGCCATACTTTTTCATCTCTAATAAATAAATAAACTGTTTTTGTATCTTGATCTGTAGTGGTATTGGATATACATTCACAATCCTCTATCTAAAAAAATCTCTGAAAAACTAAAAAGTTTTTGTTCCTCCAAAAGTTTGACATCAGAACTCACTTGGTGGCAAAACCTGACCCAGAGTGTCATGGACCTGTTTAAAATAGTTTTTAAAGCCCACTTAGAATATTCACATATTTTGCTGTAGAAGTAGTAAGTAGTATGGTTGATTATGAGGCCCTATCCTAGATTGGACTAGGAATGTTACATAAAATATACTATATGCTCCATCTGACCTTTTTAAAGCCCACAAAAATCTGAAGCATTGGACCTAAGGGTTTCGTATAAGGGATTGTGATCCTATTGTATTAACTTCCTTAGTCCACAGTGTGAAATTATCTGGTATTCCTACCCATTTAACTCAATGAAAATCCTCTTGCTAATTTTGATAAGGAAAGCTTAAACACACATACACACACTAGTTGAACCTCATCTATCCATTTTGACATTGTGATTCTTTTTTGGTTGTTGTAATTTTTAGTTTTGTTAAACAAACACAAACACCCTGATAGCTGTAACGTTTGAAGTTTCTACCATGTTGAACATTTCTCATAATGGTGAACAAAATTTAGGTTACTTTCATTATGTTTTACTCTTAGGAGAAGTTTCATGAAGGGGTTATATTTCCTTTATTACTTTGCTACTTGCATCTTTCTTTCCTTCTATCAGAAAAGTAAAAGTAGAAAATGTTTTCTGCAAATTTGGTCTCCTCTCAGGTGAGAATGTTTCTGGGTTGTATTGTTTTATAGAGGTTCTAGGTATCTTTATTTTCAATAATTAGATAACTGTGAAATGCTGAGTTAAGATCTTTCATCTGTACTTCTAATTTCCTATGAAAACCACTAAAAAAATTGAAAAGTATGATGTGAGGAAGAGTCTATATGACACCGTAGGAATAAAGTAATAGCTGTATCTGAACTATTGTTATGGTAAGACTTAAATCAGTCTTCATTTAGTAGATTAAAACTGTTAATGGCTAAAGAAAGTTTTTTGTCTTTTATTATTTGTTGATTTGACTACATCCTTTGGTGTAGGAAAGCTACAGATTGAGTAATTCAGAGGGAGTCTTATTAGCAGTGCTGATTCTTTTAATAATAAAAAATGCTGACTTGTTTTCCAGCTTTTGGTGCACCTCTCAAAACTCACCCAAGGGTAGAGTTCTCATTGACTGCAAAGGGAATGTGGTGGAGCATGTAACAAAATGAGAAAATAATTCTCTACACCCAGCTGTCAAACTTTGATTATATTTTGAGTTACTGAAGTTACCATTTTTTTCATTCTCTCCCATTCTTCCTTCCCTCTCCTCCCTCCCCTCCCCTTTTATCTCTCTGTCCTGTTTCTCTCAGCTGATTATTATATTCACTAATGTGCATCTGGGATACTGCCTAGAAATGTCTGAGAATGGGAATGTGGGGTTGAACTTTTTGTTTTATTTACCATTATTTGATTTTAAAGATTTGTTTGTAGTTTTTGAGTCCTTTTAGTATTCATCCCTACGCATATAATGAAGTTGTTGATATATGAATTGGCGACTTACACAGTCCCTACATATGTGTCAGTTAGGAAGGGATCATGTGGAGCCTTTAGCAGGGCTACGTGAAGTAAAGGCACCTGTTGTTTTTATGAAGTAAATTCCTTATCCAATCATTTTTGTTTTTTAAGGTGATAGTGTGATTACATGGTTTCATTTATATTTAAGGGAAAATTGAAAGCAGTTTTTAGAAGAGTTGCCCAAATAGTATTTCTCTTTGGGAGGAAGGGAGAAAGATAATTTGCAGTCAGATGCTCTGCCACTGAGCTGTACCCCTTGGGAGAAAGATATTTGGACTGAGGGCTGCCTTGTGAAGTATCAATACAAGTTTTATTTTTACTACTTTGTTTGTTTTTCACAACAACTTTCTGATGAGAGGTGACCCTGTTTTAATGAGGAGGAAACTAAGTCTTAGGTTAAGTAGTTTGTCTGAGGTCACACAGCTAGCAAGTGACTGTGCCAGGCTTAGAATGCCTGTCTGCAGTGCCAGCGTCTCCTGGGCTTGTTTTGTATTTACCTGCCTTGAGGACCACATTCCAAAAGGTTAGAAATGAAAGTTTTGAGGCAACTTTTAGAATTCCCTCCAATTTTTCTTTCTCCCAAAAGAGAAATCGTCTTCATTTTGAAGTGATAGGGCTTGGAACACCGTTCTCTATCAATCTTAAGAGAGGTAGATGAGAAAGTCTCTGAACTGGGGTCAGCTGTCAGTTTTCATCTGTGAGGTCACAGTCAAAGACAAAACCGGCTTCAAACTTAGTTTATAAATTGATATTTAGTGAACTTTCTTTCTGTTTGGTATATCTAGTACAGAAATGTCTAATAACAGTTACTGGTTTCACTACTTATTAATTCCTCTGGTATGTCAGTAGCAATCATCATTCATCATGAGGAGTTTTTCTCACTGAATATTCTATATGTTTTTACTCTGGTACTTTGAATATATTTTACAAAAGGAATTTAACAATTTAACATGGATAGTGTTATAAAATAGTTTTCTGGCATTTGCTTTGAAAAGAAATTCAGTATTTGTGGAAAAAATTAATAAGCAGATTCATAGACTTCATTACAGAGTGTCTAAGGAGCAAACATGGATTAGAGAGTTAATCAAAAGTTACCAGTTTTCAAAGTGGTCTGTGGGTACTTTTGATTTATTTTACCTAAGAAACTTATTTCTGCTATAAGTAGAAAAGATTTTATAAATTACACATTTCTATACAAGTAGCAAATCATTTAAAAAATATAAAGTAACACATTGCTTTTTTTGTACTAAGAGCCCTATTCATCTGAAATTAAGTTCTCTTTTCTTTGCAAATTCAGCAAAGTCAGAGCCTAATTCAGATATAGAAGATAAAAAGTTTGTTCTTTTTAAGTGGCTTTTCTTTTTCCCTGATCCATGAAACATAGAAATAGGGTATTTTTCTATTTTGGCAAAGTAGCTTTTGTGGATGATAATCTTACGAAGAGTGCTCTTGCATGGTGCTAGCTGCATGATGCTTTGCCCGGGGTGTGTCAGGCTTCCATTTCTTGTCTTTCATCCCCCCACAATAAACCACTTCCATACTGTTCTCATTCAGGTAGGCTGGTAAACTGAGTACGTTTTATGGCATCTGACACTTTTCTTTTGACTTGCTTTCTTGGGTCATGTTCAAAGACCATTTTGCGTGTTAAATAATTTGGTCAAGTGTAGGTGAGATTCAGGTAGCAAAAACTACTACTGATTTAATTCACTGGTCATGGATTAGGTACTTACAGTGTATTGATGCTGATTTAAACTTTGAGGATATAAAAGATGAGTATAGAACATCCCTTATCCTCAAAGTAAGTGTCTTCTACTGGCTGGAAAAGTCCAGTAGATGTAAATATACATAATATAAATTCTTCTGTGCTAATTGTTCTAACAGATATGGCCTAAAATAGTACTGAGTAAAAACCACTAGAAAACTGGCTAATTCCAACGTAGGAGCTGACATTGAAATACAGCAGGGGTTTCTTCCTGTGGCACTGTATTTGTCCTAATTGTCATTAGGGTTGTAAACTAATTTGGCCCAAGCACTGGAGTGGATTTTAAAAATTAGACTTTTAACCCTGATTTGGTTTTATTTACTTACTAGTACATTCTTTTTGCTTTTAGTCTATTTCAAAAGCCAGTGAATTTTTTTTTTTTGATGAAGTTTTCAATTTATATTGTTATGTTTCATTCAAGAGTTTTGGACTTTCTTTTTATTTATTTTTACTTTTTTATTTATTGCTATTAATGTCACAATCTATAATGACAACACTTTTGAAGTAAAGGGAAGGGTTTGAGGATTCCACATACTGTATTCCAAATCATGTTAAAAGTATAGTGAACAGAAGAATAAGTTTGAACTGTGTTCACATTCCAATAAAAATATTATAAACTACTATAGCGAACACTTATTCTTACTTAAATTATACCAGTTAGAAATATATATTCCAATAAGATCTCAAGCCCAGTTATTAAACACACGTGAGATTCTAAAGAGGTAAAAATGTACTTTTCTATCCATGAGAGATTATAGATTAAAAATTATGCCCAATGCTTCCATCAAGCAATTTTCAGGTTTTCCAGGATGTTTTCAATCTGTATTTACAGCTGTGGTTTCTCTCATGGCTTAGAAAGCCATGACCTGGAGGGCACACATGAGTTTGGTCCTCTTTCTCTTTTATGTTTAGTAATCTGGGTTCTGGTCTTTGGATTTCCCTTTGACTTGATCAGACCTTCAGTATTGCTTTTTAAAATCATGACTTTTATGTTTATTACACCTCAGAATGTATGCATTTTCACCCAGTTTTATTTATGGCTCCCTTTTGACTGGTCATTTCTGGACATCAACACAGTTTAGATTAAAACTTTGTTTCTAAAATGCTCAGTGTTCCAGATGCCAACCCTGGGTGCTTTAATAACAAGCAAATACATTCGTAAGTGAAATCATAAGGAAGAAACTGATCTGGGAAAATATTTCTTCGTATGCTCACAACATTGATAATGACCCTAATGTTTACATTAAAGAAGCAAAGAGGAACGGAGACACACAGAAGAGTGGTTTGTTAGTCTTTCTTCCGTTCTCTGTCACGGGGCTGTTTGGCATCATGGAAGTAGAGTTATTCGGATCTTATTTACCAGTCCTCATGGTAATAATGAATTTCTTTATAAATTTTGTATATGGATATGCATTCTTGTCTCATTTGGTGCTATACGTTCTTAGTTGTCCCAGACAACATGTTCAGATTTGTTGTAAGGCCCAGGGTATTAAAAAGTTTTAATGATTTTCTACATACAGCCTCTGCATAAATTTAAATCCATACAAAAGCCTTCTGTAGCTTGAAAGGTCTTGGGAGTGGGTCTTGAGGAATGGGCGTAGAGTGATACATCTGAGGATCTGGTCTCACACACACAGTGGTGAGTTTACTACATAAGGAACTGTGATCATGAATCAGTGGTGGATTTTATTTCTTTAATATTTTTTAAGGTAACAATATATATCATTCCTGACATATATTTCAAATACAGCTAGATGATCATGAAGTCTAATATATAGGTCTTAAGTATTAGGATGATTGGTACTTTTCATTGTTAAAGATGTTTTCCTGAAAAGTTTTGACTTATTTAGTTTTTCAAAATTAACTATGTATTCTTATTGACAAACTATAATTTCAGAACATTTCATATGTATTTCTAATTGCTCTTCAATTAGCAGTGGTTACTTGAAGCTTTACCATTGCCAGGTCCTAATAGTAATCAGTGATCTGTAAAGTTACACAGAGGGGAGCTGCTTAAAGGGATACGGTACTGATCATTATAAAGGAGAGCAATCTATGGTAAAGCAAATGACTGGCCTCTATCATATCTGTTTGGTAATTCTGGGTTCCATATATTCAGTTGTCTTTATTTTATACAGCATGTGTTTATTGACTACCCATTATGTGTAAAGCTGGATTAGGAATTCTGGGGCTTGCAGAATAAAATGGTAATAGCTTTGGCTTCAGGTTGTTTCTAGTATCGTAATGACACACACATACCAAATGTGGAATAGAAAATAAAGATGCTATAATATCCATGGGACACAGGGATGATGAGTATATTGTTGTTAGGAGATAATTAGGGAGGGAAATTGGGATGGACGTGAACTTTGGTTGTTTAGCTTAATGTTTAGGCATCCTTGCCAAAATGCTTACTTGAGCCTATCAGAGAAAAATGAACCAGGCTATTGGAAAGCCCAGGCTAACCCCATCTTGGCCAAACAGTTCCCTGCAGTTATGTCATCATCCAAGCCAATGGTCTCCGGACTTTTTAAGTGCTATTCCCTTCAGTAAAAGAATTGGAGCATATATCTTCAATATCTGTACATTTATTTATAACTTACGTATACTGGGCTATTAATATATTATTTAATGTAATAAAATATAAATGCTTAGAAATAAAAAATAAATTGAACGTAGAGAAAAATTATATTATTTCCTTCTTACCTACTCCAGTGGGCTAAGTCTTATTCATGTTTTGGGGCTCAAGAACCCCATTTTGGAGACCATAGGTCAAAGTTGGGCAGTGTCACACCAAATTTCCATAAATTCCATGAGCTCAAGGACTTTGTTTTGCTTACTGCCGTATCCTCAGCACCTAGATCATGGTAGGAGTGCAGTGGATACTGTTGAATGAATAGGCAGAATTAGGCTAGTTTGTAGGGATGAGGACAGAGTCTAGCTCAGCATGAGGGATCTGATAAGAAGCCGTAGATGGGCATGAAAAGGTAAATTCCAGGAGGTCCCCTAGAGCAGGACAGTATATGGAGATAGACTGGCTATCAGTAGGCAGAAATATACAGCCAATGGGGGGAGGGGGTCACAGTGTTAGTAAGAACATCTCAGAGGAATGGCTTTGGTAGCCTCAGATCTTAAAAACTGTGTCCCTCTTAAGCAGTAAGATCTGGATTTTACTTATCTTTGTACCCACAGTTTGTAGAAGAGTATAGTAAGTGTCTGATTCATTTATGTTGAATTGCTCTGTTTTATACTGTGTACTAGATATAGGAGATTCTGCAAGGTACAGGAATGGATTAGTGTAAAGATCAGAGGCCTGTAAATGAATCCTGCCCTGATTGAAGCAAAGCCAACGATTCTGGGATTACCTCATATGCAGACATGGTTTTAAGCCTTGGCGGTATTGCCTGCACAGAGGTGCTCTGGTGACCACAACTGCCAAATCATATTTAGCTGTTTATTTAAATGTCATTATTAACATACTTCTATCGATACATTATCAATGAAGAAAATGGGGTTTGTGATAGAATTATTTTTTATAAGCTATCATCCTATACCTTCTTCCCTCATCACCAATGCTGGCATATGTCATGGATCACCCTCATGTATACTATTTCAATTAGGACTGAATTTATTTACAAATCAATAAAACAAGGTAGTTTGTATTTTTCCTCCTATTTTTGGAATTTTCTTACTCAGACTTCCTCTTTAAAAGGTGGTAAAAATTCTAGTTTTGTGGTCATAAAATAAACCTGTCATGCATTTTATTGAGTGTTGTCAGAGTTGGGGAGAACAAACATTTCCCCTGAGAAGCAGCTATGGCATTAGCTCTCTCCTTTAGAAGCTGGCCAGACGAAGGCATCCTTCTTTGGCTCTGACACACCAGTCAAGACAGGTACCCCCTTACCCCCTCTACAGTTCAGTCTCATTTAGGGCATGTTTATTTAAAGCAGTTTCACATCTGCACAATTAATAAATTACTATGCTCTAATTTGCATTTCTGATGTCTTGTAGTAAGCACAGCGAGTTCCCCTTTGCCCTTACAAAAACAGTTTAGTCTGCCCAAGCTTCCTAGAGCTGAATAAAAATTTCCTCTGAGAGCCCTCCTGCATCTTTAGCATAGTCTCCAAATAAAGACTTAAACTGTTAACACTTCTTTGCTCTCATCCTTTTGGTCATTAAGTCGTCAAATCTTTCTTTATTGTAAGTTTGTCACCCTTAAAGGCACAAGAGTAATATATGTGTTACACTTGTTATTGCAATCTAGAGTTTACACTGTGATTTCACTGACATCTTGTTTGCTCTTTATGCTGTGAAGTAGATAGGAGGGTATCATTATTCCCATTTTTGCAGATGAGGAAAGAGGTTGAACGTTGTCAAGTGGCTGGACCCGAGTTACTGAGTTTGCAGTAGCTCCCCTGAGACAAAAAAACCCTGTATTCTGGCCATTCCTCAAGAGAACTGCCCACGGTGAAGGCAGAATTTATCTTATTTAAACTAAGATTTTTTTTTTCTTTTCTTACTTTCAACCTGATAACTTATTGTAAATACCTGGAATGGCAGTGGCATAGACAATATGGTTGTTCAATTGTCAATGTCCTGTGGGCTATAAAATATCAGTGGAATGGGCCCTAAATTTCTGGTGTATTTAAATCTATTTGTGTATTTAAATAAGTGTTCTCAGATCATGTGGAACGATTGTCCATTTGACTTAACGTTTTTACAGCTTGTGGTGGAAAATTAAATGCATAGCGACCACACACGGACAAAGAATGTGCTTTGAAGTGTATATTAGGATTCTTAAGTGAGATTTGGATTATGTGTTGGGGCCATTTTTTTCCCTGTGAGACATATTTCTGAAACTATAATGAAAATTAATTGGAAAATATGAATTGATATCTGAATATCTAAGCTACACCCATTTCTAGGACATATATTATAATGTGATATCAACTGGTGTTTTCAAAGAAGTGATGGGAAGTGCTAAAGTTTTTTTCTTTTTAAATTTAAAAGGCATTTTAACTTGGCACTCTGTAGAAAAGGAACTTTTCACAGGCCAGTTAGAGAATTCAATATGGCACTGCTGCCAACTTTACAAGAGAAGATATTTCTATCCAAAAATAACGACAGGATCAATTATTCAACTCATATTTTACATAGTAGAAAAGTTTTATTTGTTAGGATCTTAATTCAAAGTTCCCTAAGAGTAAAGAGGCCTACTTAATTATTGTACTGTGGGAGAATAATAAAAGATTGATTGCATTAGATCTCCCAAACCTTGTTTTTATTTAATAGATTTAAGGTCTGACACAAAAGAAATTTATTTAAAATATTTATTTCTACAGATTCCTTTTGTTTCAGTTTAATTTTCATAATTTGATTTTGAATATTTATACCAACTCTGGGACACGGTGTAGTATTAATGGATAAAGAAGTTTGTTGAAGAATCACAATTTGAAGAAAAGCCAGAGCATGTGTTTATTGAAGAAAGCGTATAAAGATGGAAGGGGTTAGAAACTGTGAACGTTACTTTGGCTTTTCATTTAAAATGAGGTATGAAAATAAAAATCATGAGGATAATTAGGTAGAGTTCCTCCCCACCCTCAGTTTTTAAGCAGTTGAATCCAGTGGTCCCTCTCTTTCCACCTTGAAACAGCCTGTGAGGGAGGAATTATCATCTCCATTTTAGATGAGGGAATTGAGTCTCAGAGGCTCGGCAACTTGCCCAAGGTCATTCTTCCGGTAAGTGGTGGAGCTGGCATTCCATTCCAGCTCATTCTAAGGAGGCGCTCCTACTCACTCTCTCCCTTACACTGCCTCTTGTGCTGCCAGCACGGCCTTTGTACCACTGCGTAGTGCCCTGTACCCGTCTTGACTCCTGTTGAATTGTAACGTTGAGGTTCCGGCCCAGGATAAAAGTACCTCTTCTTTGTCGAACACATTGCCATATTCACATTTGCTTGTTAATTATTTCTTAAATCATCCCAAGCATATGGTAAACTTCTAAAGTTAAAAAAGGTAGTATTATATAGTATTCTAAGAGGTGAAATATCTTTTTTTTTTTTTTTAATAAGATTGTGCTGCAAATATAAAAAAGAAAACAGTTTTGGAATTCAGGTAATTTTTTTTTTTTTTTAATGTTATAATCTTTTTTTTCTTGGCCTCACTGCACGGCATGTGGGATCTTAGTTCCTCGACCAGGGATTGAACCGTGCCCCCTGCAGTGGAAGCGTGGATTCTTATACCACTGGGCTGCCAGAGAAGTCCCAGAATTCAGATAATTTACATTCAAAGAGAATAGTAGAATTTGAGCTCTAGAAGGGACATTGCAGATGATCTTGGAGGCCTGTAATCCATCATTTTAAATTTGAAGAAAGCAAGGCCCAGATTAAGGAACTGGGACCCAGGCCATGTGAGTGGCAGAGCTGGAAGCAAGACGTAAGACTTCTGATTTGGTGTTTTGCTAGAGAAATCTGCTTAGCTCCAAAATGGTGCTAAAAAATATTTTTAGTCCATTGATGGCGCCATTTTCACAGCAGGAATATGTGACTTTTTTTGGTGTGTTGTTCATAAATGGTTAAAAACATTAAAGAACGAAAATAATGTATTGTTAGAGTAGAGCTGTATGTAATACAACATACATATTAACTTTGAAAGTATTTTATTATCGTGCAACTTGACTTCTAAGTTATTTAGTAGTATAACATAATTTTGGTATCTAACAGATACATGGCTTTGGTGTTGTTCCCTGTGTCCTGTGAAAACAGGAAGAATGTGCAAAACAATAACACATTGTTAAATGGCATGCCAGTTTATCAAATGCGTAAGTTTATTACAGTCTGGTCTTAGGAGAAACCATCTCAGCCTTATAGCAGCTCATCCTAATCTTAAGCGAAAGAGCCATTGAAGTTATTCTAGGGCTGTTAGATTTTGTTCTCTCCAAGAAAGTATAAAGCTGTTGATCAGGAGAAAGAAGTTTTTAAACCCTAACAGATTTAGTTGTGAAAGATTTGTGTACTGCGACGCCTCATGGTGGCCTTATTAAGAAACTACTGTAGTGAAACAGAGTGACCACATACCTTGTATCTCTGACTGAATCCCCTCAAATGCATGTGCACAAACATTGGTGAATTAAGACCCTCGATAATATTTTCAAGGTTTGTATTTCTGTGTTTCATTTGGGAGAAATTAACCTCTTTTCTGCAGTCCAGGGAGGAAGCCTGTAATGCCTTATCAGAGCATTGCTTCTTGGAGTTCACCTGCCATCCTCCAGCCCGGAATTTCCAGAGAATAAGAGCTATGTAGTCCCGGCAGTTGCTGGCATCCTCTGCTGCTTTGTGTGGATCAGAAAAAAAACACCCTTTTCTTGAGATATTCTAGTTTCAAATGTTGGAAAATTGTCATAATAGATTAATTTTGTTAGAACAGGACACTTTACTGCCTTTTGGCAGGAAATTGTCATAATAAATATATAGATCTATGCCCTCTGATGTGAATGGCGCCCCCTAGGGTTGTGCACAGCACAGCTTGCACAGCTGTACATGGAGACCCTGCAGACAGTTGTATCTGAGGAGATTATGTCTTTAGACATCAGATATTAAAACATCACATCTAGAAAATTATAAGTATAGTTCTTGAATATAAAATGCTAGTTATTTATGAAATCATTTTTTTCTTAGTTATAAACATAATAGAAATTGTTTCTGTTGGAATGGAGTGGAGACATTTCTTTACCTCTGCAGTGTACTGACAAAAAGCTCTATATTCTATTACACAGCTCTTGGCCCAACCAATTTAATATATTTTCAAAGTTAGTCTGTCTTTTAGAGTTCTGATTAAAGAAGAAAATTTTTGACCTTTATGAAGGAGCTTTCCTTTATCAGATGGGTACAGTAATAGAATGCAGAATGACTTTAAGCATCCATCTCTTTTATCCATCATTAAAAGTTAATTGTCACATCATATAAGTGCAACTTGATGGGATTTTTAATGTTCCAAAAATTGGCAACCTGTGATGAGGAAAGTATGCTCTGTGAGGACTTGAGTTAAGGGAAAGAAAGGAAAAAACAAACTTTTTATAAATCTTAAGTGGCAGCTAAATGGAAATAAAAGCTTTTAATTTTTGTGGGAGGATGGTGATAGCAGATCAGTACCTTATGTTTAGTTGGAAGCAGAAGGTTTCAGAATGCAGCTTGTCTGACATGAGGGTGGTCGTTTGGGCGACTCTGGAGTGTAGAGGTTTAATCCCCTACACATTTGGAAAAGACAATAATGTGTTCACTATCTTTGTGCTGGTCCATGGAATTATTTTCTTAACAGGAGCAATAATTACCTTTCTCAATCTTATTTCAGGAGTGGCAGTTGGTGGGATATTCAGCAGGAAGTCCATTACCCTGTTTGTAGTCTGTGGTGCTTCCCTGGTTGAGTTTGAGTCTTGCCCAGTAGGTAGTGATGATGCATTAAGTAGCTAAAACCACAGTTGTGCTGGGTCTTTCATTCAGTTTGGTGACATGATCGTAAATTACAAGGCTCCAAGCAAAGATTTTGAAATGTGCTCTTCTACCAATCCTTTTCAGAGTTTGGGAGAAAGGGCAGTAAAGTGTTGCTGGTTTGTAAAAAGGAGAGTGCTTTTTTGCAGTAGCTCGAACATGCTAATTGTTTCTAGTAGGAATATTATTATACGTGAAATCTCCAGGTAATCCTTAACCTTTTACTTTTACTTAGGTACCTCTGGCCAGTAACCAGTTTTTCCATACTGTAGTACCTAACCTGTCCAGAGCTTTCCTGCCGGCTTCCTAGCTTACAGTAGACTGATTCGATAATGTGAAGTTTATTTGAATTAGCACCTTTTTCTCTGCCCTCTGAAGATCGACTCTAACACCTGGGAGCCGCGGACCATCCATATTTTGATACCTCAACTCTTTAGACTTTGCTGAGATAACATTCGTTCTCTAGTCATTCCTGACCATAAATTACTGGTTTTTAAATTTTGTATTTCCTGTTGCCATAATTTTAGGAAATGTTAGCGTGAGTAACTTAAGGACCATGGTTTTTAAAGCCCTTTGTCAGAACACTGGTTATTTGCTAAATAAAACCCAGATTTTTTTTAGATATCATGATACACATGATATCTTGCTTTCTTCATGCATTTTTTAGATATACATGATTAAATAAATCATTATCAAATGGTTTTAGTGACAAATCATTTTAGGAAATGTGATAAGCTCATTTTATCTCACATGAGAGATAATTTTTGCAAGAAACTCGTATCCTCTTTACTGTCTTTTTTTTTTTAAATTAATTAATTAATTAATTTTTGGCTGTGTTGGGTCTTCGTTTCTGTGCGAGGGCTTTCTCTAGTTGCGGCAAGCGGGGGCCAGTCTTCATCGCGGTGCGCGGGCCTCTCACTATCGCGGCCTCTCTTGTTGCGGAGCACAGGCTCCAGACGCGCAGGCTCAGTAGTTGTGGCTCACGGGCCTAGTTGCTCCGCGGCATGTGGGATCTTCCCAGACCAGGGCTCGAGCCCGTGTCCCCTGCATTGGCAGGCAGATTCTCAACCACTGCGCCACCAGGGAAGCCCCTTTACTTTCTTTTTAGGTTATGATTATGAGAAGGATTTGGACTTCTGAGTTAAATAACAAAAAAAATTTTACCTTCATAAAAATTGTAGTAATAATAATAATGCAAGAAATTTTTTTGTTAAATATGTCTTATTAATTTAAAATGTATGAATTAGATAATTGATCATATTTGGAAAACTAGTTGTCTTGCAGGGCGTTTCATTAAGCATACCTGCAAAATTATTTTATTTCACTACAAATGTGATATAGTTATTGTACCTGAAAATAATGTATGGTTCCTTAATCCCCCCAACCCCTGCTATATATTCAGAAGGAAAAGTGATTATATTGATTTCTTGAGTAACTTTACCCAACCAGTGTCTGTTATGGTCTATTAACATAACTGCTCTGCTGGTTTATTTGTTCTGACTTGTGAGTAATGAGTATTTTAGGT
This sequence comes from Eubalaena glacialis, assembly GCF_028564815.1. Taxonomy (NCBI): domain Eukaryota; kingdom Metazoa; phylum Chordata; class Mammalia; order Artiodactyla; family Balaenidae; genus Eubalaena; species Eubalaena glacialis. The sequence continues at coordinate 55,566,622 of NC_083721.1, forward strand.
AAGCTTCATAATGTTCAAGATAGTTTGAAAGATTAATCAGTACTTATTTCCTTGCTTTAAAATGTGTAAGTGCTATTCAAGTAACAATTGCCTAAACAAGCTGTTTTATATTATAGAGAGATAGTGCTAGAAAAGTATTTGCTCTGACATGAAAATAAAACTCAAACATTCTCAAAAATTTTAAAGAGTTATACTATAAATAAATATGCTATAAATAAGTAATATATAAATTTTCTTAGCTAAACGCAGGATGATGGCATGAATTATAGTTTCCTCAGAAACTTAAGAAAAGTTTGAAAGAATTTACGACGGTTCTAAAACTTAGTAAATTAATGGTATTGGTGACCATTCACTAAATAGCTATTCAGTAAATGAAATTATTGAACTTCGTCTTATTTGTTGGTGATGATTTTGCCTTTCATGACCCAACAGTACCTACTTCATTACTTATCAAGTAAAGAGGCATTTGGGAGTTACTTAGTGGGTGAATGAAATGTAAGGCTGAATTCAGAGTTCTCTGGGCCCATCTGACATGTCATTATAAGATCTGATCAGATCTTTCCCAGATGCTCATGAAACCTATCCCAGTTGGTTTTTCTTTTTGTTTTATATTTGTCCTGCCCTTCAAGAAATCAGTAAAATCTGACATTAAATATAACATATATTTACTACCTATTGTATATCAGGCACTCTAATATGCACTTTCAAGTATCTCATATCATAACAGGTTTTTGCTGGTAGATATAATTTATCCAACTACCCCCTTCTCTCCTCCCCTCCCCTTCTCTTCCCTTCTCTCACAAATTTTGAAGCTGAGGCTCCAAGAGGATGAGTAACTTGCTAGGATCACACAGGAGGGACCAGCATCTAAGTGCAAAGCCAGTTCCTTTTCCAGTGTCCTGACTTATCCAGGGACTCTTAAGCCTGTACTCTCTAATTTCTGATTCTTGGAATGGTTGCTTTTTTTCCCCCCTGCATTTGCCTGGCTTCTTTTTCATGTTTTAAAATGATATTCTGGATCCAGCCACACTCAGAAACCAATTAAGTTGGTCTTTTAATATCTACCTGGGAGGCAGCATGGTTTAAAAGTATCATTGTGTGTCAGACAAGCCCTGTTTGAGTGTCATCTCTGCCACCTCTTATTTGTCTGAGTTTGGGCTAGGCACTTAATCCCATGGTATTTTGGTTTTCTAATCTATGAAAAAGAAAAATAATGGTTACTTTTTTAAGTTATTTTGAAAATTAAAAGATATAACCTATGTAAAGCAGTCAAGTGCTTTGCCTATATCAATAGATTAACTTAGCGGCTATAATTATACTCCTTTGTAAAAAAGACACTCCTGCCTCTGTTAGATGTATTCAGTACATCTGTGTTTATGTGTGGGTTCATTTGTCTATTCATACACATAACATATGATCTTATATTTACAGTCATTTCTGTATGAAAACAAAAACCAGAAGACAAGTGGCTTTCTTGGGGATGGGGGAGGTATCCTATAATGGGTAGTATTATACAGTTAAAGATAAATAATAAAAGAATTGTAGCATTCATTCAGCAAACATTTATTGAGCTGCTACTATGGGCTAGGCTCTGTTCTAGTCTCTGGGACGATGGTAATAATAATAAGATGGTTAAAAAATGCTTCCTGGATGGAAGGTACCTTCTCATGAGGGAAAACAAACAGTAAAATAAAACAAGTAAGCTGTATGATATGTTAGATGGTAATATGTTACAGGAAAAATAAAGCACAGGAAGGAGAAAGAATGTGGGGTTGCAGTTTTATCTGGGTGGTTTGTGATTAGAGAGGGGTCAGGAACTGTGCAACTCCAGGAGGGGTTCTTACAAAGATGGAGAGCAGAGCGTGGTGCTGACCTGAGGAATGCCCTGTCTTCTTCCAAGAGCTGAGTGTCTTTTTCTGCACCATTTTTAGAGTGCCTCTGGCACTCTTGGAGACATTCCTGCTCAGCATGAAAGGTGGTACAGAAGTTTGTACCTGGTGGCAGGCTTTGGGGAATATACTGTTATGCTTGGAAGAGGATGCCTGGTACTCTGGATGGCTTTCTGTGTAGTTGGCAGAATTAGAGGCAAACCATGTGCATTCCTTGCAGCTAAAGTACTCTCTCATACTTCTCAAGACTTTTCTTTGAAATTCCCTGATAGCAGTCAGGTGAGCTAGTAAGGAGACCTTTCAGACTGAGAAGAGTGTCTTAAACAAGTGTGCTGTTCTTTTTAAAATTTTTTTAATTTATTTCTTTTATTTCTTTTTTATTTTTGGCTGTGTTGGGTCTTTGTTGCTGCACGCGGGCTTTTCTCTAGTTGTGGCGAGCGGGGGCCACTCTTCCTTGCGGTGCGCAGGTTTCTCATTGCCGTGGCTTCTCTTGTTGTGGAGCATGGGCTCTAGGCGCGCAGGCTTCAGTAGTTGCAGCACGTGGGCTCAGTAGTTGTGGCTCACGGCTCAAGAGCGCAGGCTCAGTATTTGTGGTGCACGGGCTTAGTTGCTCCGCGGCATGTGGGATATTCCTGGACCAGGGCTCGAACCTGGTCCCCTGCATTGGCAGGCGGATTCTTAACCACTGCGCCACCAGGGAAGCCCCAAGTGTGCTGTTCTTAATTGCCTTTTTTTTTTTTTTTTCCCAACACTGAATGAGAGGAGGGTACATTTAAATTTTAAAATAATCTATGAAGAATCGAGACAGGGAGAAGAGGAATAGTGTTGAGTTAATACTCCCCCACCACATTCATTTGTAGGTCTGTTAATTCTTTCAGCATTTATTTATTGAGCAACTGCTATGTTCTGTGAATGGTACCAAGAAGATAAGGGTGGGTAAGGTGATATCCTTGCTCACAAGGAGTGTGTACAATAGGAAGGGAGGGGAAGTACAGAAATAACCTCCTTATAAGATATTAATGTGATAACACAAGGGAAATTGAGTATAGTGGATGCTCAACACCTGTGTGTTGACCCTTGGATAAAGTAATTAGTAACTGGAGAGGTAAAGACAATAGTATGCTGGGAATTCCCTGGCAGTTCAGTGGTTAGGACTCCATGCTTTCACGGCCGTGGGCCCAGGTTCGATCCCTCGTTGGGGAACTAAGATCCCACAAGCCGCACAGCGTGGCCAAAAAAAAAAATAATATGCTAAAAGGATGTTAGATGAGGGAGCAGTAACATCTGACTCCATTATTAAGGACATCTTCATGGGAACTGGAAATGGGCCTTGGAGATTGGGATTTGGGCATAGCCCCTGAGTGTGGGGAGATTACTTTATTTGGTTTTGTATTTTTAGTAGGTGATAGAGAATAGGTGGTCAATAAATATTTGTTGTTTGAATAAATAAATATTCACCAGGACAATCCTGGTGAAGGGAAAACCTAGAGCAAGGGCATGGTAGAGATTGGGAAGCCCAAGGACCTTTAGGAAAGGGAAATATGCTTCAAGGTAATAATGGGTCAGATCCTAGGAGCTCATAATTGCCAGACCAGGCAGTGGAGGATAACTGAAGCAGGCTCCATAGAATGCACCCTGCCCCGGCAACATTGGAGGAGGGGATGGGTGGCAGGAGCATCAGGTAAGGAAACTATTACAGCATCAGAGGCTGGAAGTAACTGGGAACTCATCTAGGGTGGCCGCAGGGATTGAAGAGGCACGAATGGAGCCAGGTAATATATATTTTTTTAAAGACTGATTTATTATTTTATTTATTTTTATTTATTTTTGACTGCATTGGGTCTTAGTTGCGGCACGCGGTATCTTTTGTTGCTGTGCACGGGCTTCTCTCTAGTTGTGGCGTGCAGGTCTGATATTTTAAAGGCTGAATTGACAGCACACTAAAGTACTTCAACTGTAGCTCAGTGGAGTGATTTTGAATGCCTCCTTTTGCTATAGGAACTCTTTTTGAGAAAATGAAAGCATCAAATCAAATTCACTGGAACAACTTTTCTAAGAGTTTAGCACTATCTGAAGTCATGCTCTCAGGAACCCTTATAAACACTATGAAAGCAAAAAAATGTTAAGTAAAGTTATTATATCAACGTTTAGGTAATTTACAGCAGAGCTCAGTTTTTATATACTATAAATATAGTTTTATAGCTCTTTTGAGCCCTTTGTATATTCTATTCTAAATACACACACACACCAGGAAAGAAGAGTGGAAATACAGAAATAACCACATATCAGTTACTTATTTGATGCTGCATCTTGAATCAGTAACGTAGCCCAATGATAACACTGTTGTTTTTTTAATGTAAAAATTCCTTATGATCATCAGTTTTATAAAATGGTTTCTGAGAAAGCATTTCAGGAGGTTTTATGTTTTGTTTTGTTTTGTTTTCCATTTAAAGAAATTTTATTTGAATAATAATGCTATTTAGGTTTTATTTAGTACAATACATTTTTGTTAGAAAAACACTTTCAGAAAAATCAGCTTTTGCCTTCACATCTAGCATAAGTGTATAAGATTGTAAGGAGAGACAATATAAAAATGTAGGGACTTCCCTCGTGGCGCAGTGGTTAAGAATCCGCCTGCCAACACAGGGGACACAGGTTCAATCCCTGGTCCAGGAAGATCCCACATGCTGCAGAGGAACTAAGCCCGTGCGCCACAACTACTGAGCCCTCGTGCCACAACTACTGAAGCCCGCACGCCTAGAGCCTGTGCTTCACAGCAGGAGAAGCCACCGCAATGAGAAGCATGCCCACCGCAACGAAGAGTAGCTCCAGCTCGCCGCAACTAGAGAAAGCCCGTGTGCAGCAACAAAGACCCAACACAGCCAAAAATAAATAAATAAATTTAAAAAAATGTAATACGTATGATCCTTTCCCTCCAGTGTTACAGACCTCATCAATATATTCGTGTGTTAGGGTGTAAGTCCTGAAAATTGAGAAACCCAGATTCCAGCCCTGGCTTTTGTGGCACTAAGTGTGTAACCTGTACCAGACTCTTTATTTCAACAGGCCTCAGTTTTCTCTTTCATTAAATAAGTGTTTGGCCTGGCTTGGAATGATCAGGAAGGTCCTTCCCATGGTAACTCCTTGTGACTCTATGACCCATTAGAGCCACAAGGGGAAGAATCTCCCAGAAACATTGACAAATTGTAGTATTTCAAAATTCAAATTATTTAGTATTCTTCCCAAGTTCCTGACTTGTATCTTTTTTTATGTAGGAGGCTGAAAGGCCCATGTTTACTTTCGTTGCAGAACATTGCCCTTTTCTGAGCAGAGTGCAAGGCACATGGAAGATACCCCAAAAAAACAATTGCTGGGTTTGTTTCAGCTGTGAGAGACATTAGTGTGTTAAGGGATTACTCTTGGACTTGGTCTGATCCTCTGCTGATGTCAGAAAAGCAGTTGAAACAACTCTTGCCATATCAGAAGTAAACTCTTGAATGGATGATCACAGAAACCATTATATACACTCAGGGAACATTTATTGAGGTCCTGACATTTGCTTGGCAGGCATGGTATTAAGCCCCAAGAATATAAAGTAAGTAAAAATAGGTATCCCCAATGCCAGCTTCCACAGTAGTAGAGAAGATGGGCATTACGACTCAGTACAGACAGGTATTACTCCAATATTACATATCAAGTGACTGTCCTCTAAATCATTGTTAGAAGTAAAATTGTGTTTTTTAAAAATGTCCAAATCAGTAAAAGCACCTGCAAAAAATGGAAAGATAATAGGACTTATCCCAACTTCCCCTCCCCCAACTTAAGGTTCTTTCTTTTGAAGTAAGATGACAAATTCTCATCTGGTTTCTTCATGTTTCCCTTGTTCAGGTCCAAAGAACAGGGACATTTCAGCTAGTCTCAACAACCATGACAGGAGGGAGGGACATATGCAATCTCTAAGGACACTGCAGCTCCAAGTATTTAGGAATTTATAGATCAAAGTCATTTTTAGTCAGTTTTGCTGAGGTAGCAAAGACCTCATTTCACGCACCCTTTAAATGCTGTACTTGGCATCATAAGGAGAACACTCCATTTCAAAGGTTTTATTTTGGAGTACAGTGTGACCTCAAGTTGGTAAGGATCTGCTCAATGTGAGTTTGAACAGATGGTTAGTAGTGAAAAATCTGACTTATTTGGTATTTAGACATCCCATTAAAATGAATGATAACAATTCTCACTGCATTCAACTGATGGATTTTAACCATTGTTATAAATTCTTCTCCATAATAATAATTGCTACTGTTTATTAGAGTGTAATGTTCCAGACAGTGCCATAGGTATTTAAAATCATCTTACTTAACCTTTACAGTAATACTATGAGAGAGAGATGATTATTCCCCATTTTACTTGTGAAGAACCTAAGACTGCAGGTGGTTAAATATCTTATCCATATATGCTGTCTATGCTTCAGGATTTGAATTCTGGTCATTCTGACTGTAGAGTCTAAGTCCAATTCACCACTTTTCCCCCTGCTCTCACATACTTATAGCTAACATCATGCCTGTGCTTTTTAATGCGTGGGCTACAGGACAGGTTGGGTAGATGAGGGTTGTGCCTGTGAGGGCACGTGAGGGAGGAGAGATTTTGGAGCTTAAACAGGAGAACCCAAGGTAGTAACTGAAAGATACCACATCAGACACTATAAAGTGAAAGTGCAGATGAAGAGGTAAATAAATCAGGCCTTGAGATGTAGCTACTACTACTGCCCCAACTACTGCCTCCCTGGTCTCCTCCTGAACAAATCAGAATCTTCAGAGTAGGATCTAAGGATTTGTATTTTTCACAAGTCCTGCGCAGATGATTCTCGTATGCCCAAATGCTAGTTGGATACCAAAAGGTATGTGGAGAGAGTAAAGTGGATGAAACGGGATTTGGAATCTAAACCCAAGAGTGCTGAGTATGTTGAGGGCTGTTCCTTTTCTGAAGAACAGAGCTGAACATCAGTGAACAAAACAGACAGTGGTGAGGGTCTAGTGATTACAGATTTGGAGTGTTATTCATTCTTAATTTTTAAACCCTTTTCTGGCTATTTGTGGAAAATAAATTGACCTTTTTCTCTCACATTTTCTGTGTATAAAGTGGGCCTAGCTTAAATGACCTGGTACACAAAGAGGTTGTGTTGTAAGTAGACTGGTATCATTTCACTTACTTTTTGAGCACAATATTAATTTTAAGCAAAAAGACATGGTTACTCACTCAGCTTAACTTCTAAGTATCTTATTAATTAATTCTTTTAATTATTTATTCTATCTAGTTTCATTAAATCTTTAATTCCACAACACTTATTTTCTATGTTTCTAGCAGTGGTGGAATGTGATTATTTTGGGAAGATAGTAGTATTTTAGGTTTGTTTTGTGTGTGTGTGTGTGTGTTTAATGCTCCAGATAAGCAGTTACTGTGAGTGACTCTGGAGGTATGGTTATATCTTATGGTTTGTAAATATTTTAAACTTGCTAGTGGTAATTTTTTTCTAAAACCTTGAGTGATAAGAAGATGATATGGAAGTGAATCAGTGGGAAGACAATCCAGAAGTTAATACTGAGTCTGGTGATGGGGCTCTCCTGAGGTCTTTTTATCTACAGCTATTATTATAACATCATTTTTTGCCTTTTCCATATTGTCTAACCTCTCTACTACCTAAGAAATATTTTTGGCAGGACATAAATCCATGCAGATGACTGAGAATGGCTTTACCTTAACATGGCAATTCATCCTTTAAAAAAAAAAAATCTTTGATTCTACTTCTTTTCCAGAGTATTTGTTTCTGCTCTACCAAAGCCTCCTGTTTGAGGTTTAGTTGCTCAGTTTCCCACCCTCTCTTACCCTCTCTATTTGCATGTAGACTAACAGCTTTGAGTAGGAGGGGGTGAGAACAGGATGATTCGACCAAACAAAATAGCACAGTTGGGGTAACTTTTCAGGTGCTTGCCTCTTGGTTTAAGGTTTTAGATATACCCAGCCTACAAAGGAATTTGTAGATTTCAAAGAGCAGTTTAGAAAGGAAAAGTGATGTGCAAATGTCAAATAGTTCACACAAGTTGGGTTCTTATATAATTTTTTTTTTTTTTTTAACATTCAGCCTATTTATTTATTTATTTATTTTTGGCTGTGTTGGGTCTTCGTTTCTGTGCGAGGGCTTTCTTCTAGTTGCGGCAAGTGGGGGCCACTCTTCATCGCGGTGCGCGGGCCTCTCACTGTCGTGGCCTCTCTTGTTGCGGAGCACAGGTTCCAGACGCGCAGGCTCAGTAGTTGTGGCTCACGGGCCTAGTTGCTCCGCGGCATGTGGGATCTTCCCAGACCAGGGCTCGAACCCGTGTCCCCTGCATTGGCAGGCAGATTGTCAACCACTGCGCCACCAGGGAAGCCCCAAGTTGGGTTCTTCATTAAAGACCCTGGAAAAAACTTTTGAGTGCTTGTTAACTTTTCCAAGAAGACATTGACTAAGATCACATCACCACTATGATCATGGAAGTCCAACAAAAAAAAATTATTCATCAAAAAGCAGAAACAGAACCAAAAATACCGTCCCACTCACGTTTAAGAACATAGTGCTCCTCTTTCACAAATACAATGTGCATCTCTAGGTTAGAAGGATGTGAGTTAAGGAGGTCCCAGTGGAAGGGCATCTGAAACACCGCTGGGATGGAGTGCTGTCATCGAAGGAGGCTCTCTTTTTGAATGCTGAAGAATCTCTAGTTTAAACCTGTGGAATCCTGGATGAAGCCAGCAAAGGATTATTCACCCACATTCTTGTGAATTTGAATGAGTGGTAATGCCTTAGAGTCCTAAAATTTTCTGGACGCATATCACCCTCCCCACACCCCTCTGCCCCACCCCCTCATTATAGCAATTGGGAGGTTTTGGAGTTTATCCATAATCTTGTGAGGTTGATGTCAGGGGTGGAAGCCATATTCTTCCACAGCAAGCCCTTGTCTCTACTGTCAAATCGAGTATGGGCCCAGGTGGCCTGGCCTGCTCAGCTCTGTTGTTCAGTGCTCTGATATTATATCACTCTTTGTTGCTATCCTGCCAAGTTCTTCCAAGATGTAGGACTTTGCTTTCCATTTTGGAAAATTATTGGTAAACAGAATCCACTGCCTGTTCAACTCCATGAATTAACAGATGTTTATTGAACAGGTTTATATACTTATTATTACATACAAAAGAGCTCATGTTAGATTCATGATTTTTAAGAGCGTTGTGTGTGAGTGTGTGTGTATATATATATATATATTTATTATTTTTTTTTTGGATTAGATGCTGTTTTCGATGCTGGCCTTGAGCCAAGTCATTTTGCTGAGCAAACTTTCAGAGCCCTTTTCTCTGTAGGGGAGTATTACATGTAAGTTCTCTGTATTAAACAGCTTTACAGGTATCTGGTAACTTTCTGTAGTTATTCCTTTAATGAACAGAAGCAGTGGGGCTGCCCCACTGGGGCTACTGTGGCTGTGGTGATTTTTCTGGTATTTCTTTTGAAGAGGTTGCTTTAGGAAATGTGTTTTAAGGCACAGACCAGTCTTAGGTGGTAATCCTACCAGGTCACCCATTTAAATTTCCAGAAAAGGCTCAAATTATATAAAATAACCAATGAAAAACCAATAATTGGTTTCTTGGTGTTCTGCTTCTCAAATTTTCTCCTGAAGTACCTGAATAGCAGAAGAAGGTAAACTCATTTTCTTGTGAAGTCATGGGTCATAGGCCAAATTGTGCTTCCAGAAAGCTCAGTTTTTTTGAAGTTTCCAGAATGCTTGATCTTAAAAATCTATTTGAATATTCTATTCTATTCTATAATATATGCCTCTTTTTTTTTTAAATTGAGGTAAAAATGACATACAGTGTAATGTATAGATCTTAAGTATAGAGTTTGGTGAGTATTGACACAAGCATACAGTGGTGTAATTTACACACCTATCAGGAATATACCTACATGTTTTAACGTAGAAGTAGTGTTTGAAGTTATTTTCCATCAAGAAAATTCATGCCCCCCCCCCAAAAAAAAAGAAGAAGAAAATTCATTCCCTAAGACTATCTGCCTTTTTAATTTTGTGTCTTCTACTTGTTATACCACTCTGTATTCTCTCGGGATGATGGCAGTGGACATAGCATGATTATTCTGTTTTGAGAAGTGTGGGCCTCATCAAGATAACTCTGCAAAATGGCTAGGCATCGTAATGGATTTTCTTTAAAGTCTAGCTAGAGAAGTTGGTTGATGTCCATTGTTTACCTAAGCACCAAAAAATTCTGACTGCTCTAATTGCAGATAGTTTACCAAGTCAAGCAATAGATCTATGATCAGGAAATTAAAGATTTGTTCACTTTCATTGTTTTTTCTGGTAATCTATTTTATAATAGGGCCTTATTCACATATATATGTGATCTGCCATTTAGTTCCTTTAACATTCTTTCCAGATAACGTTTGACACTCTTCCTTTGCAGTAGTCACCTTGTAGGAATCCCACTGATGATCCACTCCCAGCTTTTTATTCTCATTTCTTGAATTCTTTCTTGAACATTGCCTGCAACTATAACTGAGTGCTTGTACTTTGTTTTCCTCCAGATTCTTTCAGAGAGCAGATATTATATCTCTCTTTCAGTAGAGACCAAGGTGTAATTATTTTAGCTAATGCAATGAACAATACATTAAGCCCACTAGATTGATTTCAATTGTAGGTATTGGTTGTAGGTAATATAGGAGATACAAAGTTGGATAAGGGATAGACCCTATGCTCAAGTAATGTTTAGTAATATTAGGGGAGCTGATGATGGTAACTAATTCTTATTAAAAGTTTTTTATGTGCTAGGTACGTTCTGAGCATAGCACATATATTTCCTGATTTTATCTCCACAATAATCATTTAGTCTAATTGATAATGTACATGTTTCATACATTAAGTTGTGCGTCTTAGGTCAGGTTTCTTAGAAGCAGAGCCTGAGATGCAGAGCCTTGCGAAGGTGATTTATTGAGGGAGGGCTCAGCAGGAACCTGAGCAGGGGAGGGAAGCAGGATGGGGAGGGCAGTGGTCTCATTGATACCTGAAAATGCATATTCTCAGGTCTCAGGAACCCTGACTCAGGAACTCAGGGGAGTCGGGCAGCAACCTACGGTTTAACTAGTCTTCCAGGTGATTCTGATTGACACTAAAATTTGAGAACCACTTAGATAGAGGGAAAAAACAGGTAAAGATTTGGGTTTTGCTAAAAATGTAGCCTCAGCGGGATCCTTTGAGGAGTTTTGGAGCGGGAATGGCATCATAGAGGGCCAGTCAGACATTCGCTTTGGGGACTGCCTTGGGGGACAGACAGTGAGGGGAGGGGTATAATCTCCCAGAATCTCTGGAAAAGGTAGGTCTTGTGCAGCTCTGAGCCCTTAGCATTCCACACTTCCAGCAGCTGGGCAGTGGGTTTGCTGGCCTGAAGGGGGTCTAGGTGGGGCATCCCAGTGTCCACTACACTAAGGTACAGGGGAGTTAAGTAACTAGCTCAGAGTCCCACAGCTAGTAATGGGATTTGAACTCAGGCAGTCTGGATCTAGAGTCCATCTTCCTAACCATTAGCTGTAGTGTCTCCTGTGGTCAGGACAATAATAGGAATAACAACATGGACATAAATGAACAAGAGACAGTTTAGAGGAGGGAGTTGCTTTTGACTGAGGAAAACAGAAGCCCTCACGAAAGGGGTGTTATTTGATTTTGCCTTGACGTAGGAGAGATCTGGACATGTATGTACAAATTTCTGTGAGAGGCTTTCTAGGTAGAAGGAATAGCCTGAGAAAAGGCATAGTGGCATGCAAATGTGGGTTTGTGTCTAGAAACCAGTTATTCTACTGGGCTGCGATTTGGTTTATTCAAGAGTTCTGGGAGAAAAGTCGTTTCATATTGGTTTGAGGCCAGGTCTTAGATATCCTTCAATGCCAGGCAATTGGCATCGAAGAAATTTAATCTGGGAAGTAACATAGAACGATATTATAGAAAGATCAACAACCTAATAAAAATGGGTGAAAGATTGAATAGACATTTCATCAAAGAAGATAGGTGATGGCTACTAAGCACATGGAAAATATTCAACATCGTTAGTCATTAGGGAAATGCACATTAGAACCACAACGAGATACCATTACACACCTATTAAAGTGGCTAAAATTAAAAAGACTGATCATATCCAGTGTAGAGAAACTAGGACTCTCATAGACTACAGGTGAGAAAGTAAAATGGTATAACCACTTTGGACGATAGTTTGGCAGTTTCTTAAAAAATTAAACCTACGCTTACCACTGATCTAGTCATTTTCCTCTTACAGTATTTATCCAAGTCAGAGAAAGCGTATGTCCATACAGAGATGCGTACATGAATGTTCATTGTAGATTTATTTGTAATATCCAAAATATCCATCAAAAATGAATGGATAAATGATGGTCTATGCATACAATGAACTATTATTCAGCAATAAAAAGGAAAGAACTGTTGATCCACCCATCAACACTGGTGAATCTCAAAATAATTATGCTGATTGAAAAGCTCAAACAAAAAAGAGTACATACTCTATGATCCCATTTACATGAAATTCTGAAAAATACAAACTAATCTGTAGTCATAAAAAGCAGATAAGTGGTTGCTTCACAGTGGAGAGAGGAGTAGAAGGAGGGATTACAGAGGCACAAGAAAAAATTGGGGAGGATGATGGATCTGTTCATTATCTTGAATGTGACTGTTTCATGGGAGTATCAAACTTATCAAATTGTACACTTCAAATGTATTCAGTTGACTGTGTGTCAATCATGCCTCAATAAAAAAGAACATACAAGGGACTTCCCGGGTGGTCCAGTGGCTAAGGCTCTGCACTCACAATGCAGGGGGCTGGGGTTCGAGCCCTGGTCAGGGAACTAGATTCCACATGCCGCAACTAAGTGTTCGCATGCTGCAACTAAAAGATCCCACGTGCCGCAACTAAAGATCCTGTGTGCAACAACGAAGACCTGGCACAGCCAAATAAATAAATAAGTAAAAACTGCAAATATTTAAAATATTAAAAAAAAAAGAACAAAAAAAAGAAGAAGAAAGATTAATATGACCACATACGTGTAGGGTGAATTTCAGGAGGAGAAACTGGGAATAAGCAGAAGCGAGACAAGTCTGGAAGCAGTGAATGTACATGATAAACCATGACCTGCTCTTGGCTGTGGGTGTGGAAAAGAAGAAATGGATAGAAACGTTGCTATAGAGGAAGCAGTACAGGAGTTAGGGGAATAAAGGAGAAGAAGCTGGCCAAGAGGATGCTGGTTTTTTTCACAAATGGATGGAGCTTCTGTGATGGAGGGTGTTTGAGAGCGAGCAGAGAAATTGCAGTTCAGGTTCAGGAGCATGGAATGTGGTAAGGGGCAACGATTGTGGAGCTGTCAAGCACGTAGTCGGAAACGCTGAACTAAAACTCAGGGATGGATGTGTAGATTTAGAAGACTTCATTGTAGAGGCCATTATTGAGAGCCACAAGGTCTGATAATAAAATTGCCAAGGATGACGATGATAAGAGAGGGTCAGTGTCAGTTAGGATTAAAATTCTTTGTCTCAGCTTCTTGTTCATTTTTTTTTAATCCATTGACTCACATGGCCTCCAAATGAATAATGAAGTTACATTTTGCATATTAAATTGAGAGAAAGTTAAACCCTTTATTACTTTCTAACTTAGGGTAGGGTAGGGAAAAAAGAGGAAAAAAAAAACCCTCTCAGACAGGCAAAAGCAAACATATGTCTTTTCAGCTCTTCCTAGGTAGTATTTTGACCTTTTATCACCTGCCTTCTTTTTTTCCAAAAGAGGTAATTAAGTAGTTTAGCTTAAAAATCTTTCTTTCTTGCTCTTGCTATGGCATAGATATGTAAATAAAAGAAAAGGCAAAAATGTCAGCCAAGATACTAAGTAAAGTCGACTAGGAAGTGAGAGTAAGATTTCATTCTGATAAACCATGAGACTCAGATTTAGTTGTATTTCCAGTTATTTCAGTTTAGATATGTGTAGTCAGTTACTTCAGAAAGAGGTGGTGTAAAAAGTCTGATTAATAGGGCTATAGAATGGCATTATGTGCTGTAGCTTGTTCTCCTTATTCTGAGTTCAACTGTTTGTGATGTCAGAAAGCACTTCCACTTAAGGTCACTGCTTATTATTATCTAAAGAATGATTTCGTAGGCCAAAAGTTTCTGGAATTTATACTTGGCCAAGGAGTGAATTTGAGTTTATATCAGAACAAGCCAGTTGGACATTGTATTTTTCAAAAGGTAAAGCTGGGGAGAGTGAGACATCCCTGATCTCCAACCACTAGATGCTAGTAGTACCATTCCCCTAGTCATGACCATCAAAATGTCTCCTAGGGGCACAGTCACCTCTGGTGGAGAACTACTGTGCTAACCTAACCAGATCAAGCAAAAACGTGAAAGTCTGCACATTTGTATCTTAGGTGTTGTAAGGTATGGAATAAATGGAATTTTGCCATTTAAGAAACCAATTTCTTGAACACTATGCTTGGGACAGATTGTCCTGATTATATAGAATCCATCCCAAATCAGTGTACACTTTGATACAACCACTTAGGGGAACAGTTTGTCAGTATCTAGCAGAACTTGAGAACTATAGCAATTCTGTGTCTAGTTATACCCTAGAGAAAGTCTCAAATATCTGCACAAGGATGTGTACAAGGATATTCATGGCAGAATTGTTTTGTAATAGAGAAAACTGGAAATAGCATCGTTGGATCAATCTCAAAAACAAAGTTGATAGAAAACAAAACATAGAATAATTTTTACTTTATATCTTCTGTATATGTTTTAGAAAACAGCAAAACAATGCTATATACATTGTTTAGCTCAAATTCATGACAGTATTCACTTTTGAGGAGGAAGGGATGAAGATGAATGGGACCAGGAAGAGAAAAATGGAGGATGTCAATTTTATTTACATCGTTTTGTTTATTTTTTTAAAAAAGGCTGAAGTTATACTACAGAATGGTAAATTTCAGTGGGTAGGTTCTTGCGTATTTATTATTTATCATCTTTGCATTTTTCTTTATTTTTTTCAAATGAAGCATAAAAGAGACACTTTAATACTTCACAGTGTAAATTGATATCTTGAGTTCATTATGGGATACATTGAATTATAGCTTTTCCTGAAATATCTTTTCGCTGTAGATTTAATTTTCAGTGACATGGTTGAAGAAAGTGATTGTGCTGTGTGCTATTTCCTAGTCACATTTCCATGCACTAAGCCATGGTTTCATGATTCGTTCTTGCACAAACATGTGTAGATCTCGATTCTCACACGTTGAAATAAACGCAGCTGTGTTTATTTCAATGAGATTACATTCAAATAAACACACATGTGATCCCTTATGAGTGTGAACCCGTAAAACACTTGTTGATTTGGTTCTGAAATTGTGTGTTCAAATAAACACACTTGTTCTAAGGAAAGTTTTGCTTTACTCCAACGTTCATGCTTTGAACATGTGTTTTATAGAAGGCAGATGTGGACCTGAATGTCTAAAAAGAATAATAGTTCTTTAGAGTCTGTCATTGCTTTAGACAAATGCAGGGTTTATTTAATGGGCAATTTTTTAATATGTTGGTAGTTGTCTTAGGTAAGTAATTAATTAAAAATAATGTTTGAATATCACATTTTATGTAATTCATTTATTTTATTTTTATTTATTTATTTATTTGGATGTACCACTCAGCTTGTGGAATCTTAGTTCCCTGACCAGGGATTGAACCTGGGCCCTCGGCAGTGAAAGTGCCGAGTCCTAACCACTGGACCACCAGGGAACTCCCGGAATTCATTTACTATTGACAGATTGACTGAATGTAATAGAATTTTAAATAAATTATATAATATGTTAAATATATTTGTGAGTATATTTTTAAGAAATATTAATGATAAAAAGTGAAGGAGCTTTTTATATTTTGGAAACTGCTTCTTGTTTAATTAGACTTGTAAATCTGTTTTTACATTTTAAATTTTAGAATGAAAATAGAGAAAAGTTCCAAACCGGGAAGAGTACTATGCACATTTCCATTTCTGCTGAAATGACTATAGGTAACCTGCAAAGAAATGAGTTAACATGCTTCAGCCTTCTATAAAATATTTTAATGAAATAGAATGTAACTTATAAAGTACCAGTATTTGAGGTTTTTTCCTTAACAAATGAACCGTTAAGATTATAGCAGCTAGAGGTCTTTTTTTTTCCCTCCAAAATGGGGGGGCATGGTGGATTTTTATGTGTGCTATTGTGCAGATATTTAGGAAGTAGACAGACTGACATCTGTTTTTGACCTGAAAGCCTGTTATTTTACTGTCCATGCAAGGTTTTTTGGTTTAGAAGTTTCGTCAGCCCCACAGCTTTGGGCTCTACAGCTTCTCCTCCTTGGTGTATAGCAAGAGTGTGTGTGTATGTGTGTGTGTGTGTGTGTGTGTATGTGTGAGAGAGAGAGAGAGATTGAGAGAGAGAGAGGAAGAAAGTGGCAGGTTGTTGATGGAGTGTCTGGACATCTTTGGTCCATCTCCTTTGGCCAGTTAGAGCCTTAGTGTTTGTGACCTGAAGGGCCCTTCCCTGCCTTCTTCTCAAGACCCATGGAACTTGCTCACCACCTCTGTGAAGCACAGTGTGGCTTTTAGCTCCATCTCTCAGGACCAGACACAAGGTGCTATCCTCCACTTGGTGCCACAATGGATATATAAGTATCTCTCCACAAAGCCTGTAATTCTTTCATTAACCCACATTTTCTGGTCAGTCATTGCTGGATTTGGCCTTTTAAGAATTTCTATCCAGGTATTTCAGAAGGTTAAATATCTTTATGTGCATAAATTCCTTAAATATAAACTACTATAGAGAAAATAAAATTTTATAAAGTTTCAAAGGTTAATGTTTCCATTTCAGAGGTAATGCATGAATACATTTTTTCTTTGCCAAAACCCGATACATTTGAGAATAACTATAATCCTGTTTTATTTTTCCTACTATTTACTAACTTCTGAAGTTATTTTAATTTAAAATAAAAAGTGTTTTAGTTGCTTGCTGGCTTACATGTTTAGAGCCTTGCTTCTCTCTCTCGAAAGGAAGCTTCATGAGAACAGAGCCCTTTGTTTTGTTTGCTCCATATACCTAGTGCTTATAACAGGGTCTGGCACATATTAAACACTCAATAAATGTTTGTGAATGAATGCTGAATGAATAAAAGATAAGAACAAATTTCCTTTTGACTTTCATTCCTAGTCTTAATGTTTTGCTGTCAGCCCCACCAGCTCCCCAAGCTAGCTACTTTATCAGTTCGGTGTGTTTTCTTTCAACTTTATTTATAATGCCATTTCCCAGGGGACATTGACAGTTTTTATGTAGTCAACTTTGTCAATCTTTTCCTTCTTGCTTTTCTTTTTGTACTTTAAGAAGGTCTTTCCTACCCCAGTGTCATTGATATACTCCCTTGTATATTCTCTTATACATGTATCTCTTTGCTTCTCATGTTTAAACCTTTTAAAAAATCTGTCTGAAATTTATTGTTAATGTTGTGAGGTGGAGATCAATCTTTTTACCCCTCTTCTCCCGTCACCCCCCACCTCCAAACACACACACACACACACACAACTAGTTGTCCCACCTCCATGTGTAGAATAGTGTGTGCTTTCTCTAACTAATTTGAAATGCTTTAATCATGTACAAATATTTTGGAACTTAAATACTGTGTTCTATTGATGTATTTTTCTGTTTCTGTGGAAATGATAGATTGAATTATATAGCTTTATAATACCTCTCTTATTGGTTTTATTAGTTTGTCAGTTTATTGTCTTGGAGATTTTCTTACATAAAGTCAAATCGTTAAGTCACTAATGAATGATAGTTGTGTCACCTTGTCCAATGTTTTCCTTTTTCCGTTTTTCTTTCTTTTTATTTTTGCTTTTGGTTAATGCATTGACTAATACCTCTGGTACAATGCTGATTACTCCTGGTGATAGTGTACATCCTTTCTTGTATATATATTTAGATATTTTATTTATTTATTTAGTTTTTGGCCACAACACGTGGCATGTGGAATCTTAGTTCCCAGACCAGAGCTCGAACTCGTGCCCCCCTTCTCTATTAGAAGCACGAAATCTTAACCACTGGACCACCAGGGAAGTCTCTATATTTACATATTTTAATGCATCTAATATTTGACTACTATGAATGGTGTTTTTATGTCCTTCTCTTAGATCTTTTTTTATCAGATTAAGGAAATTCTCTCCTATTCTTAGCTAAGAAATTTTATCATGAATGTGTAGTAAAATAGTTTGTTGACCTGATCATGTCATTTTTTTCTTTTACCTCTTAATATAGTGAATTGTATTGATACATTTTCTGATGGCAATCATCCTTACATTTCTGGGCTAAACTCTATTTGATGTTATTCTTCTCATACCCTGTTTTATTCCATTTTTAAATTTTACTTAAGAATTTTACATCTACTTTAAAGTGTGACGGAACAATAATTTTTCTTTTCTTTGCTCTTCTTACCTGGTTCTTGAATGGGGTTAAGTGAGCCTCACTTATGGAACGGTTTGTTTCAGGTGAAAGTTATTTATTCTGAATGCTTGTGTATTAGAGCTCCTATAAAACTCCCTCAGGCTAGTGCCTTTTTTGAGGATGTAGACCTTCGGCCAGTTGCTTTAATTTTTTTACCTTGGTTAGTGTGGTGTTGGTTTTTCTGCTTGTTCTTTGGTAAGTTTTGATAAGTTATAGTTTGTTAGGAAGCCATCCATTTCATATAGACTTTAAAGTTTTTGGTATAAAGTTGTTCTTAGTGTTTTCTTATAATGCTTAATTTTTCTCTGTCTCTAGTATTTCTCATTTACTAACTTTTATTCTAATTGATTCTTTCTTTTTTGTTCTTGTTTTCTAGTGCTTGTTTTGAAATAATTCATTTATTTTCAAACTTTAATTGTCTCTAAAATGTCATTTGTCTCACTATTTTCAATGAGTACCATTTTGGTGACATCTCACAGGTTTTCTTACGTAGTGCAGTCATTGTCAGTTTGAAATATAAAAAAATTGCACTTTGATTCGCTCTTTAACCAATACGCTACTTTTAGAAATAGTTTAAAGTTCCCAGTTAAATTTGTTTTGGCTGTCATTTTATTATTGATTTCTTTTCTTTTGCATATTCTTTTTTTAACCTTTTTAAAATTGAACTATAGTTAATTTACAGTGTGTTAGTTTCAGGTATGTAGCAAAGTGATTCAGTTATACACACACATGCATATACACACATATTCTTTTTCTGATTCTTTTCCATTATAGGTTATTACAAGATATTGAATATAGTTCCCTGTGGTATACATTAGGTCCTTGTTGTTTATTTTATATATAGTAGTGTGATATGTTAATCTCAAACTCCTAATTTATCTATTTTGTTTGTTAATTGATTTCATACCTTATTGTATTTAGGTTAATGAATGTGGCCTGCAGGATAACAATATTTAGAATTTTTTTTCTTTTTTTAAGTGAATGGTTTTTTTAAAAAATTTTATTTATTTATTTTATTTTTGGCTGCATTGGGTCTTTGTTGCTGCATGCGGGCTTTTCTCTAGTTGCGGCGAGCAGGGGCTACTCTTCATCACGGTGCACGGGTGCCTCTTGTTGCAGGGCACGGCCCCTAGGTGCGCGGGCTCAGTAGTTGTGGCTCGCGGGCTCTGGAGTGCAGGCTCAGTAGTTGTGGCACATGGGCTTAGTTGCACTGTGGCATGTGGGATCTTCCCAGACCAGGGCTTGAAGCTGTGTCCCCTGCATTGGCAGGTGGATTCTTAACCACTGCACCACCAGGAAAGCCCCAGGAATTGTTAATTTAGCCTTTGCTGTCCACTATATGATCAGTCTCTGAGTGTTTCATGTCTTCAAAAAGAATGTGATTTCTTTTTATGTGGAGTCCAGAGTGTTACATATAAAATGTCTGTTAGGTTAATATTACATCCGTTAGGTTAATTTGAATATGTTATTCCTATCCTTCATAACATTATTTTTCTTTTACTTTATCTGTTATTTTCTGAGAGGGGTATTTTAAAGTCTCTCAGTGTGATTTGATTGTGATTTGTTAATTTCTGCTATTTGAAAATGTTTTCTTTTTATATTTCAAAAACTGTTGTTAAATGTATAAGAATCAGTAACTCTTATTCACTCTTGGAAGATTATTCTTTTTGGTAATGTAAATATTTCTTTTTCCCTTTTAATGACTTTTCTCCTTGATTTCTTTTTTGTCTGGTGTCACTGTTGCTATATGTACTTTCTCTTTCCATTTGCCTGCTGTATAGTTTCATATCCCTGAATTTTAAAACTTTATGTGTCATTTTGTTTTAGGGTGTCTTTTATGGATGTGGACATAGATTTTTATTTTTTAATTTAGTCTGAGCATGTCTCTGACAGTGTGTTAATATTTACTGTGACTTACACCTGCTAATTTTTTTATATTACCCTCTCTTTGTTTCCATTTTCCATACTATCATTGGAATGATCACATTTCTTGTTTTATTCTTTATTTGCTCTGCTGGTTTGAATAGCATACATTTCTTTCCTACTTCATGATCACTTTTGTTTGCTCGTTTGTTTATTTATTTGTTTTCTTTCAGTTTTATTTAGATATAGTTGACATACATCTCTGTGCAAATTTAAGGTATACAGCATTAATGATTTGACTTACATATATTATTAAATGTTTACTACAGTAAGTTTAGTTGACTTAATATATCCATCATCTCATATAGATCCCTCCCACAAAAAAAGAAAAAAAAGTTCTTTAACTTGTAGGATTTACTGTCTTAGCATCTTTCAAATATACCATACAACAGTGTTAACTAGTTATCATGCTGTACATTACATCCCCAGTACTTATTTATATTATGACTGGAAGTTTGTGTCTTTTGACCCCCTTCCTCCAATTCCCCCACCTTCACAATATATATATATTTTTTTTTTTCCTTTTTTAAATATATTTATTTATTTATTTTTGGCTGTGTTGGGTCTTCGTTGCTGCACACGGGCTTTCTCTAGTTGTGGTGAGATGGGGCTACTCTTTGTTGCGGTGCGTGGGCTTCTCATTGCTTTGGCTTTTCTTGTTGCGGAGCACAGGCTCTAGGCGCATGCAGCCTCAGTAGTTGTGGCTCGCAGGCTCAGTAGTTGTGGCTCGCGGGCTGTAGAGCGCAGGCTCAGTAGTTGTGGCTTGCGGGCTGTAGAGCGCAGGCTCAGTAGTTGTGGTGCATGGGCTTAGTTGCTCTGCAGCATGTGGGATCTTCCCGGACCAGGGCTCGAACCCATGTCCCCTGCATTCTTAACCACTGAGCCACCAGGGAAGCCCCACAATATATTTTTAACATGTGTATTTAAACATGTTTTTCTTATAATGTCTGGAGTTGTAGGTATCTAGCTTTTCTCTGAATAAGAGAAGAACTTAAGCATGCTCTTATTTTCCCCTGTTCTCTGTTTTCAGCCTTTTAGGTTGATAAAGACAAGTTTCCCCCTGAATTATTATTTAAAGTGGAAGTTTGGTATCTCTTTTGTGGATAAATCTTCTTTCTTTTTAATGATAATTTTAAAGATTTTTGCTTTATCCTTGTTACTCAGAATTTCTCTTTGATGTGTGTGTTTTTGTTTTTAATTTATCCCAGTTGGTACTCAGTGAGTGACTGCTTTCAATGTGAAGCTTTATTCCTTTGGAATTACGTTCTTCAATTATGTCAAATTCTCAAATACTCTGTTTTCAGATATTGCCTCTCCCTCACTCTCTATTCTCACCTCTTGGAATTGCTAATAGATGATGAAAAATAGATCTGTCCTCTGGGTCTCTGTGTCTGAAAACTTTTCTTTTTTTTTACCTTTTATTTCTTTATCCTTTTCTTTTGCATTCTGAAGAAATCTTTGGCCCACTAACTCCTTCTTCAGTGGTATTCTTTTAGTGGTATCCTACTATTCATATTCAGTCTTTTAGTTCAGTAAATACATTTTTCATTTCCAAGAGGTCCAGAGTTTCATTTCCAGGATTCAAGGTTCTTTTTATATATATACAGATGATTTTGAAACACCTGTAAAGTATATGTCTGATACAAGCATATAGCTTTCAACAATCATACAGACCTGTGTTCACATCTTGTTTGACCACCAGTTAACTGTGTTATGGCTGGTTACTTGATGCCTCTATTTAAGCTTCAGTTTTCTGGCAAAATTGTGATAAAATATCACTGTGCCATCTTGGTGTGGGGATGAAATTACGTAATTGTAATACTGTTAGCTAACTTACTAGATACTACATGTCAGAAACTATACTAGGTTATTTTACTCACAACTGTTACCTCATTTAAGTTAGCAATTCCTTTTCAACAAACCTAAGAAAATATCCTAAATGTGATCGTTTCTTGTATCTTATTCCCCTGAAAGCAGCTGATCATGTTGTTCTAGTTGTTGAAATTCATTGCCTTAAGCAAATCTTTGATCACTGGTTCTACTGGCTTCTCAAACTTACTAAGTAAACAGTATTTTTAAGAGAGGTATGTTTGGCCTACCTTTGACTGTGTTTCTTATTTAGAGTAATTTCTTTGTTCTTCTTTTCCCCCCTGCTCAGTGTTTGGTCCCTGTGTGTGTGCGTGCATCATTTAATCCGCTTGTTGGGATATGTTAGTTGAGCTACACACCACTAGTGCAGTTTCTCTCCTGTTTGCCGTTTACTGTGCAGGGCATTTGCTCTTTCTGAAAGGATAATGTACTGATTTTGTGAAGAAGTCATTTAGCAACATAATATAAAAGGGTAAATAAAGGTTATGGGAAATTATATCATGCTAGACTAAGAGACTGAAAATATTACCCAGAAAGTACACTTGGATGGTACAGTTATTTCTGAACAGAACCACTGTGTCCTGGTGACTACTTCTGAAATTCTGTGTTGCCTGAACTTTCTGGAATTGCAGTATTCAGATGGTCCTTTTGTTACTTCGCAGCAATTCCTAGTGAACGGATTTGTGACAGTCATTTATTTTTTTTTAAATAAGAGCAAATAATTAAAAACTCATTTAATACATTGTCTTGAGACAGTTGGTGCCCATCAAAGGGCTAGTTTACTGAGATTGTTACTCTTCAGAGAAGCCAAAAATGCCTGAAATGGATTGGAGATCTTCATGTGTTAAAAGTAATTGTATGTTAGTCTTTAAATGCTTTATAATTACAGTAAACTCTCAACATGTTACCTCCTTTCTTTGTAGTCTTCTGATTGTATGTTTACAAATTCTTCTTAAAAAAAGGTTAAAATTACTATCAATATGGAATAATCATTTCAGTGTTTAATATACAAATGTGTGAACAGGCTGATTTTTTTAAAGTAACATTTAAATTATCAACCATTGAAATAAATGATTATATTTATCGAAGTATGACTGGGAAAGCTAATCTTTTTTGGGAAATATTATATTGATTTACTTCTGTTATAGTAAGAGGCCCATTTTACAGAATATAAAACAACAAAAATTCATTAATTGATGTTATTAAATGTCACACTGTTTGTTAATTGTGAATTCAAAAGAAGTCAGTGCCTTTAATTTACTACCAGTATACCAATTCATGTATTTTTGGCTTATTTAAAAATTTTGAGCAAATATGCAACTCATATACTAATTTTTAATGTTATCCCAATTTAGTTATTAAAAGAGTAACCAAGTAGAAACAATGAAAAGATTCTGTTCAGTCTTACACCCTTATTATAGGAATAAGATCATATTCACAATAATTAACCTACATTATTGCAACTGTTTTTCAATGTGTCACAATTTTGTTCCTTTAATAATGTACATAAATTAAATCTAAATAACAACGAAAAGAATAAAATATGTCTTATGGAGATTAAGAAGTATTCTCCTTGAAGATTTATTAGTCAGATCATCTGGTATCCTTGTATAAGCTGAGAATTTCTTGAGATACAAATAATAAATATATTTGTGAAAATATTATGTAGGCTTTAAAAATGAAACTAGATTAAACATAGGTACAGTTTTATTGACTATTTTCAGTAGATTTAAGAGGAAATACACAGTTTTGGTTTTTTGGGACAGTCCTAATTTAAAATCTCCTCTCTCATTGTCTTCATAAATACACTAACATTTTTTCAGCTTATGTCTCCATTTTTGGTTTGGAAAATACATGTGGGTAATAAAAATAATTTAGGAGCTATCATTTATTGAACACTAATTATGATAAGGCAATATGGTTTCAAGGATATATCACTTATTCTTGCCAAAAACTGGAGGTAAGAATTACAAACATCTCCATTTTATAAATGAGAAAATTGAGATCCAGAAAGTTAAGTAACTATCCATGATCACACAGCTGATAGAGGACTCTAGATTCAAACCCAACATTCTTTTACTCCAAGATAACATTATAGTAAGTTATAATTGGGTATAGGTTGTTTTACTCTTCTTCGCAATATAGCAGCTTTAGATTGATCTTTCAAGAAATGTCATTTCAAATACATACATATTTTTAATTATTATCTATTAAATAAATCTTAGGCTGCTTTTTGGAAATTATGAAGAATAAAGGATCACATCATAGATATTTTGGTACTTCTAACACTTAGCACAGTGTCATGCATAATAATAAGCACTCAGTAATTGTTTGTTGAAATGAAATAAGGAAAATTCCTCATTGGGAGCGTAATGAATAAAAATGGGTAAAAACATATGTGACAAATATTTAAAAATTCAGCTTTCAAGTCACTGTTATTAATGTGATTTAGAGATGAAAACTGAATGCTTAAGAATCTCTCTTGACCCCTTGTTCTGTGTTGTCCTTCCACATTACAAAAAGACAGATTTATTTTTCAGAAGGAATGACTCAAGGCTGTAGAGGGCAGTGTAAACCAGCTTGAGTGGACTTCCTGGGTTAGAGAGGTGCTATAATAGTCGCTGCGGTCCAAATATCCACATAGGGTTAACACCCCAGGTATCTGACCACTGGTTATTAGAACGGTCTCACGCTTAAAAACAGAGAAGGATAAATGAAAGGTGTATTGGAACCAAAGAATTACATAAACCCACAAAAAGGCTGGCAGTTAGACATTCACCATTTGTATCCTTATAAACTCTAGTGGAAAAACCAGGATCATTACCTGGATAATCTAGGCCTAAAAACATTTTTGTCTCAGTGAACTTGATAAAGTTTCTTGTAAAGAATTTTCTTTCCTCATTAGTTGTTTAAGTAAACAACTTGAATTAAAAATAGTAACACCCTCAGTTGTATTCCCCTTTTCCTCTCCCCACCTCACCACTTGATGAACATATACACTATTTAGTTGTGTATCAAATTATGCACCATAGTAAGTTTTAAAAACATTAATGGTAACAATTCAGGTTTATTTGGTATTCTCTCATTTTGTTGCCAGTATTCAGGGACAGTTTGATTATCCAAGGTTTGCTTGATTTTATCACTGTCCTGGTGAATAAGATGTTTTTGGACTATATTTTGCAGTGAGTGGCATAGGTTTTCATTTAGGAAAAGAAAAACCCCAAACCTATCAGCTCACAAATATTTCAGTTTTTGGCAAAATTGCCACCAGTGTTTCCTACACTGACCACCTGATGGGGATAGATATCTGTAGTCTGAACAAATACCATATGGGATTATGTTAGTTATAATACTAATTTTTATTGAAATACTGTATCATCTGTCCATTTCTCTTAGCTTTTTGGTTTTGGCTCTAGATGAATACAATTTCCATGGCTGAAAATTTCATAAGTAACAATCATATCTTGAATAACTGCACACGCAGTACTGGTCATTGTACTAATTTCCCTGGGTAATTATGTCTAATTTAAATAATTTTAATAGGCATGTAGTTCTTGAATAGCGTACTATCTCGAAAGTTAATAAAAATGGTAAAGCAGGTTTTCTAAATGTAGATAAATGAAGCATGTATGCCAGAAATTAGAGAAGTGCTGACTTCAAATCTTTGTTGTATGTTTGACAATTTAAAATGTGATGAGAACCAAGGAATATATAGTTCAGAAAAACTAACTTTATATTTTTAGATCCTATCCATATTCTCATTTGATTTTCAGAACAATCTATAGTAAAGTCAGGGTTGCCATTGTTATCTTTGTAGATGTGGGGAAACTGAGGTTCAGGCCATCTGAGGGATGTGCTGAAGTTGAGGTGGCTTGTAAATCATAATGCTACAACTGGAACCCAGTCCTGCCTATGGTGTTTGCTTAGAATTAAATGGCTATTTTATGATTTTGTTGGCATATGCATAGGTGATTTCTTCAATACATTTTTTTTAATATAAATTTTTATTTATTTATTTATTTTTGGCCGAGTTGGATCTTCGTTGCCGCATGTGGGCTTTCTCTAGTTGCGGTGAGCGGGGGCTACTCTTTGTTGCGGTGCACGGGCTTCTCACTGCAGTGGCTTCTCTTGTTGCAGAGCACGGGCTCTAGGCATGCGGGCTTCAGTAGTTGTGGCGCGTGGGCTCAGTAGTTGTGGCTCGTGGGCTCTAGAGCGCAGGCTCACTAGTTGTGGTACACGGGCTTAGTTGCTCTGCAGCATGTGGGATCTTCCTGGACCAGGGATCGAACCCGTGTCCCCTGCATTGGCAGGCGGATTCTTAACCACGGCGCCACCAGGGAAGCCCTTCAATACATTTAAGAATCAAAACACTACCTACATTTTGCTGAATAAATAACTGACTTTTTTAAAGCCAAAGAATATGTTAACTAGAAATTCTCAATAACTTGTTTACAATTTCAACTTAATGGCCTCACCAATTCACTAACTTTGGGGTAGTTTCTAGTTTTCAGTTTTGCTTTAGGTACAAGTCAACATTATGAGGCTTGATCCATCGATCGATCTGTCTGTCTGTCTATCTATCTGGTTAGTTATTTTTACCCTGTGAATTTTGTTTTATTATTAGGGTCTTGGGTCTTTGGCTACAAGGGACTGAGCAAAACTTTTCTTATGACTTCTTATTCTCCCACCGCTCTTTAGAAACATTAAATCACAGGAACAAATTTATTTTTTTTACTGCATCTCTGAAAGGCACATAAAATTTGTTGCCATAAATCCCATTAATTAAAATACTAAAAAAGATCTCTAACACACCTGTTCCTCTCTAAAGGGAGGGGGTGGACCATTGTGTGGTACTGTTGGTGTGAGTGTGAAGCACAGTGTGATTCACCTAGCAAGGAAGTGAATGAACATTTAAAATTTTAAAAATTTATCAAAACAATTTTTCCCAACAAAAATTAGTAGGAACAGAAGGAAACGTTGGAAGATAAAGATGTTCTACTTCTGTCTTCCCAGGAGAGGAATTTGAGGCTTACTTTAAGCGTGCATGACTTTGGGCAAGTTACTTAAACTCTCTAAATCTCAGTTTCCTCATCTTTAAAGTGGGATAATAATAGTACCTGCCTCATTGACTTTTGAGAGAAATAGTGAGATTAAAACATGTAAATGGCTTCTTGGCATATGGTATTCTCTAAGTAATTGATAATAATAGCAGTAGCTCTTGTTGCTGCAATAATCTTCAATGAAAATCCATTCAGAGCTAACGTTCAGTGATAGCAAAAGGAGTGGAAAGGAAAGACCAAATGAGTGAAGAATAGGTAACTGGACTCCACGAGGGCTTAGCAACTGGTGTGATCTGGGTGTTGAAGTTTAGGGGGCGCCAAGGTGACTGTGATCATTTCAGCATAGGGAGCTGTTTAAGAGATGGTGTCCTCCCTTACCCCAAGAACACAGGATTTCAAAGAAATATTGAGGCAAAATAGTAGGTTAGAAAACTCAGGTTAACTTCTGTTTTTATTTGACACACTTGTTTTAATAAATTTATATTTAACCTTCACCATTTTTAAATGCTTCTAAGTAAAGTGCCTTTTGTTGTTCTTCTAAGTAATTCAAGTGTTCGGTACTAATTTGTTTGGCTAGTGAATGGCAAAATTTCTGCCGTTGCTCTATTTAAAAGACTCAGCTCTTCTTTAAGACAAACAGTATCTAGAAGCATGGCCAGGTACATTTACTGCACTGTTAAGAGGAGTGGGGGGAGTAGTCAGGAAGCATGTAGGTGGGAAGGGTTTCCTGTTTCCAGGCAACAGCGAGGAGCTACCGAGGGAAAGCAACTTGAATATAAATTCATTCAGGGTAGGACATTTTACCACACTGCCTTCTAGCCGGTGGGGACACAGGCTTGATTCTGGAAGAGAGGGTGGAGTTTAAACTTAATTTGTCAATGGGTAAAGTTTCTGGAAACCCATTTCTCTTCAGGTTTTGTGTGTACAAAAAATATCACGTACTAGCGGCCAGGTTAGAATCTTACAGTATTTTGAAAACAGTAGCACCTGCGTGTTCGCCTCCTTTCCCCTTTTCCAGAAGCACACGGGGCGTTCTGTGGCTTCACTGCCCCGCCTGTCTGCTGTGAGAGCAGAGGGGCTCTTGGCCTTGGAACCGGCGCCTTCCTCGTCCGCCTCCATCTGCAGGAAGGAGGGAGAAAGAAGCACAGCGCCCTCGCCCACCGGGAGGTGTTTCCTCCTCCGGTGAAGCCAGCGCCAGGTTCACCGAGAGCAGAGGGGGAAGAGTCCCTCCCGCGCCCCGGGCCATGCGGAGTGCGGGCCGGTCACCTGCCTGTGGCCTTTTCCCCGTGCCGTCCAATGCAGGGAGAGTGGTGGATTTGCAAGAGAGGAAAGACGCCGTCTGCAGAAGGCGGCTACCTGATTGGGGTGGGGGGAGTTGATTTTGAGCCTTTCGAGGTATTAAAAAGGGTGGATGTGTAAAAATACTGGTCCCCCGAAGCTCTTGTAACTGATACAGTAACTGTCTGGGCCCCGAAGGACCCTCTGGTTTTATACTCCGGCCCTGGAGTGCGTGGGTGGGCGTCAAGTTTAGAACCGGTGAGAAAAACCCCAGGAGGGTCACACACCTGGAAAAGAGTCGCCAGTGTAGAATGCCATCTTTCCTCACTTTCACATTGGGTCCCCTCTAGAGTGTTGAGGCGAGCTACTTTTCTTTTAATATCTGCTTTTCATTGTTTCATTAGACTACTCAGGTTTAAGAGTTTTCTTCAAAATCTCAGGCAGACAATCGGTCTTGTGAAAGGGTGAGTGCGCAAGCACCCTGCAGATCTTGCTCTGGGAGCTGCCCTCCGCTCAGGCAAGAGGAGAAGAGCAGGCGCTGTTGGTTAGGGGTCGGCCTGGAAGAGCCCTGCATTTTACCGCTCAGTCTGGAGCCTCCCCGAGTGCTTCCAGGGACTGTAGGTGCTTTACACCCGCTAGTTAGTTTCGGGGCTACAGAAAGAGCTGCCCAGACGCTTAAGCACACTTGCAGGATCCAAGCTGTGTATTGGATCCCGTCTCACCATGTGTCCGAGGATGAATCACCCCTTGAAAGGTCTAATCTGTCTCCTTATTGTCCTGTCTAGAAGGGTCACATTATTTAAGTGTAACTCCTGAGAGCCTGGCAGGTCTTTTCAAACAAATGTTGATGGATGCCTTGCAGTCCCTCCCATCCCAACAGATTTCTTTATGCTTCTTTTTACATAGACACTTAACCTATGTTGAGGGTGCCTCTTTTACGACCAGAGAAAAGAAATTAAAGGAGTTTAATCCTCACGGTGTATAGTTTGTTCTTCCCCAGTTTGCACAGCGGCTTTTAGTCAGATGTCAAGCTGTATCCCTCTTTTCTGTACTTGTGTTCTCAGTATCCTGTGGGGACATTCAGAAAGGACCTATAGTAGATTATCTTTTAGTTTACTATCATTTTCTGTAGAATTTTTAAATCTCGTTTTAAGAACATGATTTGGCAAGTTCTGGGGTATTTTTGTTATTTATGTAATATAATTGTATATATCTGGCAGTGGATTTTTTAACCCCAAGTAACTGGGTTGTACTCATTTTAAATCAGTGCTGCAGATTTTAAAAAGCCAATAATCTTTTATGTAAAATTTGAGTTACTTATGGCATTATATAGGCAGTTAATCGGGTCTAGTTCATTTTAACCACTTGACATTAGTTATAGAGTTTAATTTCAGTTAGAGGAAATTATAAACGATTAATGTTAAAAAAATAGATTCTATATATCATAGTTTTCTAAAAGTGAAAAAATAGTTTTAGTTTACCAGGAGTTTATGTTGGCTGTTTATCTGATTTTTAAAGGCATTGCTTCTGTTGTGCTAGCATTTTGGATGGAAGATAAGTCTTAAATCCAAGGTTTTCTGTTGTTAATTTTTTCCTTATTATTATTCTCACTATCTCCTTCATCATTGTCATCCTTGTTCTTTCTTTAAATGTTCAATATTGTTACTTTATACCAGCAAGTTCATATGATAATATATATTAACAATCTGTTTTATTTTACTGAAGAGTCAAAAGTAAGATTTCCATGTGGGATTCAATTAGTAAAGGAACATTATCTTTTGATGTCAGTCACTCTGAACTTTAGTTGAATTTTTAATAGTGAAGTATTTACCAAAGATCTGACTAATATATAGGTATGCTATCAGGAAGAAAAATATCCTGTGGGTTAGAAATATTAAACAGTCAATATTTTTATTTATTTTTAAAATTTTTGTAATTTTTAATTTTTTAATTGGGGTAGAGTTGCTTTACAGTGTTGTGTTAGTTTTGGCTGTACAACGAAGTGAATCAGCTATATGTGTACATATATCCCCTCCCTCTTGGACCTCCCCGCCATCCCACCCATCCAGGTCACCACAGAGGGCTGAACTGAGCTCCCTGTGCTATACTGCAGGTTCCCACTAGCTATCTGTTTTACACATGGTAGTGTATATATGTCAGTCCCAATCTCCCAATTCATCCCCCTCCACTCCCCCCACCCCCGTGTCCACACGTCTGTTCTCTACGTCTACTGTCTCTATTCCTGCCTGCAGATCGGTTCATCTGTACCATTCTTCTAGATTCCACATATATGCGTTAATATACGATATTTGTTTTTCTCTTTCTGACTTACTTCACTCTGTATGACAGACTCTAGGTTCAGCCATGTCTCTACAAATGACCCAATTTCATTCCTTTTTATGGCTGAGTAATATTCCATTGTATATATGTACCACATCTTCTTTATCCATTCCTCTGTTGATGGACATTTAGGTTGCTTCCATGTCCTGGATATTGTAAATAGTGCTGCAGTGAACATTGGGGTGCATATGTCTTTTTGAATTATGGTTTTCTTAGGGTATATGCACACTAGTGGGATTGCTGGGTCATATGGTAATTCTATATTTAGTTTTTTAAGGAACCTCCATACTGTTCTCCATAGTGGCTGTATCAGTTTACATTCCCACCAACAGTTCATGAGGGTTCCCTTTTCTCCACATGCTCTCCAGCATTTATTGTGTGTACATTTTTTGATGATGGCCATTCTGAACAGTGTGAGGTGGTACCACATTGTAGTTTTGATCTGCATTTCTCTAGTAGTTAGTGATGTTGAGCATCTTTTCATGTGCCTCTTGGCCATCTGTATGTCTTCTTTGGAGAAATGTCTATTTAGGTCTTCTGCCTATTTTTTGATTGGGTTGTTTGTTTTTTGATATTGAGGTGCATAAGCTGCTTGTATATTTTGGAGATTAATCCTTTGTCAGTTTTCATTTGCAAATATTTTCTCCTATTCTGAGGGTTGTCTTTCCATCTCGTTTATGGTATTCTTTGCTGTGCAAAATCTTTTAAGTTTAATTAGGTCCCATTTGTTTATTTTTGTTTTTATTTTCATTACTCTAGGAGGTGGGTCAAAAAAGATCTTGCTGTGAATTATGTCAAAGTGTGTTCTGTGTTTTCCTCTAAGAGTTTTATAGTGTCTAGTCTTACATTTAGGTCTTTAATCCATTTGGAGTTTATTTTTGTGTATAGTGTTAGGTATTGTTCTAATTTCATTCTTTTACATATAGCTGTCCAGTTTTCCCAGCACCACTTATTGAAGAGACTATCTTTTCTCCATTGTATATTCTTGTTTCCTTTGTCATAGATTAGGTAACCATAGGGGTGTGGGTTTATCTGGAATTTTTATCCTGTTCCATTGATCTATATTTCTGTTTTTGTGCCAGTACCATACTGTCTTGATTACTGTAGCTTTGTAGTATAGTCTGAAGTCAGGGAGCCTGATTCCTCCAGCTCCATTTTTCTTTCTCAAGATTGCTTTTGTGTTTCCATATAAATTGTAAAATTTTTTGTTCTAATTCTGTGAAAAATGCCATTGGTAATTTGATAGGGATTGCATTGAATCTGTAGATTGCTTTGGGTAGTGTAGTCATTTTCACAATATTGATTTTTCCAATCCAAGAACATGGTGTATCCCTCCATCTGTTTGTGTCATTTTTGATTTCTTTCATCAGTGTCTTATAGTTTTCTGAATATAGGTCTTTTATCTCCTTAGGTAGGTTTATTCCTAGGTATTTTATTCTTTTTGTTGCAGTGGTAAATGGGATTGTTTCCTTAATTTCTCGTTCTGATTTTTCGTTGTTAGTGCATAGGAGTGCAGGAGATCCTGTGACTTTACCAAATTCATTGATTAGCTCTAGTAGTTTTCTGGTGGCATCTTTAGGATTTTCTATGTATAGTATCATGTCGTCTGCAAACGGTAACAGTTTTACTTCTTCTTTTCCAATTTGTATTTCTTTTATTTCTTTTTCTTCTCTGATTGCCATGGCTAGGACTTTGAAAACTATGTTAAATAATAGTAGTGAGAGGGGACATCCTTGTCTTGTTCCTGATCTTAGAGGAAATGCTTTCAGTTTTTCACCATTGAGAATGATGTTTGCTGTGGGTTTGTCATATATGGCCTTTACTGTGTTGAGGTAGGTTCCCTCTATGCCCATTTTCTGGAGAGTTTTTATCATGAATGGGTGTTGAATTTTGTGCAAAGCTTTTTCTGCATCTATTGAGATGATCATATGGTTTTTGTTCTTTAATTTGTTAATACGGTGTATCATATTGATTGATTTGCACATATGAAGAATCCTTGCATCCCTGGGATAAATCCCACTTGATCATGGTGTATGATCCTTTTAATGTGTTGTTGGATATTGTTTGCTAGTATTTTGTTGAGGATTTTTGCGTCTGTGTTCATCCGTGATACTGATTTGTAATTTTCTTTTTTTGTGATATCTTTGTCTGGTTTTGGTGCCTGGGTGATAGTGGCTTCATAGAATGAACTTGGGAGTGTTCCTTCCTCTGCAATTTTTTTGAAGAGTTTGAGAAGCATGGGTGTTAGCTCTTCTCTAATTGTTTGATAGAGTTCACCTGTGAAGCCTTCTGATCCTGGACTTCTGTTTTTTGGAAGATTTTTAATTACAGTTTCAATTTTATTACTTGTGATTTGTCTGTTTATATTTTCTATTTCTTCGTGGTTCAGTCTTGGAAAGTTGTACCTTTCTAAGAATTTGTCCATTTCTTCCAGGTTTTCCATTTTATTGACATAAAGTTGCTTGTAGTAGTCTCTTATGATCCTTTGTATTTCTGTGGTGTCAGTTGTAATTTCTCCTTTTTCATTTCTAATTTTATTGATTTGAATCCTCTCCCTTTTTTTCTTGGTGAATCTAGCTAAAGGTTTATCAATTTTGTTTATCTTCTCAAAGAACCAGCTTTTAGTCAATATTTTTATTGAGACACAAAATTTCATGATTTTAGTCTTCTGTAATTATGCAAATAAATGTTTAAATATGGAAGACCTAAATTCTACCTGATACCTAGTCTGTTGCTAACCTTTTTAATTGTTATTCGTAAGTGAATCCTTGAATGTTTTGCTTAAAGAACAATCTGTACTTAACAAGGAGCAAATTTAAACCAAGCTTCTGATTTTTTATAGAAGCTGCTAGTTTTGCCTTAAAATCCCTTTAATCACATTTTCACTTACTGAGCTTTTAGAGAGTAATCACACTTAAGTTCTGAAGTGTTGAATGGATAAAAGAGAAGCTTAAGAACTTTCCCCCACATTTAAGAAAGGAATAGTTGTTTCCCTGTTTATGCTGAATCTTTTTTGGTGTTACAGGCCAGTGTCAGGATTCCTAGACTTGGGAATTCTTCTGTGATCCTATATTTGTGTCCTGCTCCTACCAAGTCTGAGTATTTTTTTCATTCTAATGTCTTGTACGGGCTAACAGTGCTTTGTACATACTAGACAGGTAATAATTGTGGAATTAAGCAGTTTTTAAAAGGTAGATTTGAGAATGGAATGATACTCCAAATTATAATTAGTGGTTTGCTGATTAATATCCTGTGCTGTGGGCATGAACTGATGTTGTTCAGGTTTTCATACGTCGCATACATCCTCCGTACTTAACATCCTTGAGTTAGCTGTTTCTTTTACTTTGGAATAAGGAATTTAAGGTAAGAAAGCTTACAAGTTTTACATAAAGAATACAATCTATCAACCACAGGGCAGAATTTATAGAATTTATTAAATCTAATTCTTAATCAAGAACTATGTCCTCTAACGAGTTGTCTGATATTTTTAGAAAAGAATAATGCTTTATAATTATAATTACTATCATTAAAATGTTTTTTAAATAAAATTTAGATTCTATTAATTTGTATACAGTATTACTACATCTGTAGCTGCATATTTATAAAACATGTTTTATAATGTTCATTTTAGTGTAATACACATATATATAAGCCAAAATATTCATTAAAAAAAAAGAATTTTTGACAGAAGCAGTAGTTTCTTCTTAGCTTGTTAGGGCATTAGGTATTTTGGCAAACTTTCTGTTTAATAAAATATTCACATTAACTTGGTAGAAGTATTTTATAAAGTACTTTCCATAGATAGTAAACAGTTAGCAAGATTATATACTTTTGGAAACATGTGGCAAAAATTTCTTCAGTATTTACCTTAAGTTTCAGCACACATATTAAATATGTGGAAAGTATTTTTACATGACATTTTCCTGTTTTTTTTCCTGTAAGTTTGTACCAGGTGACCACCTTCACCCATCTGTTTTGTTTTTAGGTCACATTGTATTTAGTTTTATCCAAGTATCCAGACAATGTTTATAAAACTAGGATTTTTTTAAAAGGTATTGATTTTTTTACAAAAACATTGAAATTATCTCTTTTTTTGTTGAAAGATTGTCTTAGTATGCCAGTTAAGTAGCCATCTTCGAAAACCCCGAGTCACCCAAATGCCAAACAATTAGTACTCATTTTAAGAGAGCTTCCAGACATAAATTTCAACAAAGGAGAGTCTTCTCCCTGTTTCTTCTTTTCTGTGTTTGTTTTAAATCATGAGTGGAAAGCAGTTCTTTACTTACTTTAAAGAACTTTTCCTACCTTAAAGCTGTTGGCATATAAATAAGATAATACCTCCTGTGTTAATGTTTTGTCTCTGGGAATATAATGTACCAGTTAAAGTGTAGTGCTTGGTAGTTTAAGTTCTGGGACCCGTTGTTTTTTAACAGTTTTTAACTTTTAAAAAAAATGTAAGTTTAAATTTTAAACATTTCAATGGTGATATATTTTCCTGCCTTGCTAAATAGAATATAACAAACATACTTTTACTTTTTTTGATAATTCAAAATTATCATTATTTCTGTTAGTATTAATAGAATGGTGTAGTATAAGCTATGGAGGTATGTTGCGCTCTTTGCTTCACTAAAACCTCTCTGCGTTGCTGATCTTTAGAGAATGAACTGTGCTTTAATATTTTTTCTTGTTCCATTTTTCCTATCTCATTACGTTTTTGACTCTTCTCAAGGCTGTTAGCACCCTAGTTATATGATTTGTTTAGTAGATAATGAAGCATATTGCAACAGGAATCAAAATAAAAATCAAGGTGTTGTGAAGTTTAAAGGCCTGCCTTCAATATATGTGACGTGTTGGGTATTAATAAAAACAAATCTTGACTACTCAGAGGGCTTTTAATGTTTTTTTAGGCTTTAATCCTTTGTATTTTGAATAGTTAAAAGAGACTCAGAAGCAGACTTTCAGATTAACTGGGATGTTGCTGTGTTAGGTTTCTTGGTATAACTCTTAGCTTTCAAAAAGGTTGGAAAGGAACTTGCAGATCAGCTACTCAACTGCTTATTTTATGAATGAGTAGACTGAGCGTGAATGATTTACACCTTATTATGAACAGCACAGTATACTAGATATTTGTAGTAATTAATGCTTCCTTTACCATTTTAAGAAGCAAATTGAGTCATTGAGAGTAGTTTTAAAATGTTAATTCAGGTTTAAGAAATATTTATTCCAGGGACTTCCCTGGTGGTCCAGTGGTTAAGACTCCGCACTTCTACTGCAGGGGGCGTGGGTTCGATCCCTGGTCAGGGAACTAAGATCCCACATGCGTCTCGGCCAGGCCAAAAAAACCCCACAAAAGACAAAAACCAGAAATATTTATTCCAGTATGTTTATGGTTTTCTTCATGTATAGCCTGATTTCTACTGAGCCTGAGAGGATTAATGATTTTGCAAAACAGTCTTCAGTTTTGATTTCTGGAACTATTTTTTTATAGGGTTGTTGTTGTTTTAAGTGCCAGTCATTTCTATATTCAGGATAAATTATACTTCAAATTATACATAGTATCTCTAATATTACTTGTCTGAAATTCAACTGATTTCACAGTTGGCTCGTTTATAACACCTGAATCAGATTATTGAAATGATGCTATTTTTTTTCTTTAGTTTACTATTTAGAATCAAAGTTAATAGTTTTCAATTTAGTTTGTGAAACTCATTCCACCCTCTGTCCCTTTCTTCCTTCCTTCCTTCAAATGTTCATGTGTAGAATGCTGTGTGCTGGGCACTAGAGATCACAGTCTCTACCCTTACATTTCCGTGAGGGCTGTTGGTATCAAATAATTACTTATACAATTATTTTAATTCACACAGTCATAAATGCTTAAGAGTAAAAGAATGGGGTAGTAAGAAAATTACAGTTGGGTAGCTGACCAAAGCTGCAGAAGCAGGGCAGGCTTCTTTGAGGAAGTGTTTTCAGTTGAAATCTTAAGAATTGGTTAGGCCTTTGGGAGACAGAAATGCAGGGGAAAGTATAGGAATAAGGCCTTGAAGAGGACAGATGGATGGCATGAACCAGTTTGGGGCTGAGGACTGCTCAGGGAGCCAGGAGGGAAACCAGGAGAATGTCAAGTCAGTAACTCAAGCAGAGGAAACAGTAAGGTGAGGCTGTAAATCCACCCCTGCATTTAGCATGTTCAGGCCACTGGTGATCTCATGGAGAGTCAGTATTGAGAACTGGAGGGGGGTGAGAGACATATAGCAGTGGGTTGAGGAGCAAGTAGGAAGGGAGAAAAAGGTGATAGTTGCTGTTGACAAGTGTTTTGATAAGTGTTATTTGGAAAGGAGGAAGCGAGAAGGAATAGTACCTGGAGATGGAATTGGGAGCTAATTGGTTATTTATGCTAAGATAAAAAGGAAATATCTTTATTTCCAAGTAGGAAAAAATAGCTTCCTGAAAGGCCCATACTATATATATGAAAGCAAGTACAATTTAAGTCTTTAAATTATTAAGTTTTTATAATTATGATGTTTATAAGAAGTGTTTCTTTTCCAATTTTGTGGCTTTTAGCTAACTCAGTACCACAAAAATACAATCTTATTTATTTTTCTATGGTTCTTTAGTTTCTTTGGAAAATATTTTATCAAAATTTATAATTTTTAGTGATGCTAAATTGGCATGAGGCACTTGAAATAATAAGAGAAATATTTCCTGAATAGGAAACCTGTGTTTTATATATATAAGACTCTCTGGATAACTAAAAAGTGGACTTATTTTAATTGTTTTTAAAACACAGTACGGAGATGCAAGAAAATAAGATATTTGGTTGTATTATGTTTATTTCACAAAAGAGTTCAGTAACCCCTAAACTAAGGGGTTCCAGACTCTTCGGATTTCAATCTGCATTAACTCTTGTTGGTTAGGGTTACACTTTATTTATAATTTTTGGACATTTTTGTTAGTGAACAATAAAAGATCAACTTTTGGATATTTTTTCAGATGCTCTTTCATATAACTTTAATATTAAACAAATGTTCTCATTTTAATAAATCCCAATGCAAAATCAGAAGTTAATATCAAATAAATAGAGGATAATTATTTGGCCAAGATAATTCATCCACATGGTTCTCTTAAGTAACAGTAATCAGTAAGCTGCTGTTTTAAAGAGTTTATTTATGTACATTAACTATTTGTTCATCAGAGAACTGTGGCTGATGGGCAGAGGACTGTAAAGTTTTAATGTTTTAAGAATCACTAGCATTTGAATATTAATCAGGAATGAACTTTGATTAAAGTATTCAGTTTGTTGTACATATATGTGCCCATACCACAAATAAACATGAATTCATTTTTGGAGAGATACCCTTAATTGTATTTTTTAAATCTGGGTTTCTTAAACTTAAGTCAAGTAATGGACACATCCTCAGGGGTTAGCTAGTTCTTAATGAGAAAAAAAAATTTTTTTTTAATGTTTCACTTAGGTGATTATTACAAAAGAAATAATGTATTTTCTGGGTGCCCTGGTTAGTTAACTTATTTATGACTGAGCATTACTGTTGGATTTTTGTCACAAAGTTTTCATTTATGTTTATAATAGTGTTGACAATTAAATGTGCACCTAAAGTGAATGTTGAACTGTTAAGACTGTGTTCATTAGACTGGAGTCCACAGAGTTGTCTGTGGATTTATTTTTGTTGTCAAGGCTAAGTAAACAGTGTCCTTGTTTGTGGTCTGGGATTATTGTGTCCAGTGAGGTAAGCAAGTAATTCCACACTGTTGAGGGCTTGGCCATTTTATCCTGCTTTAATTTAAAACTATATTCCACCACTTCTTCGGAATGTTTTGAAAACTTAAATTAGCATTTTTAAAGAAAAATGAAATTAGTTTTGGTGAGCTTTTGAGAATTTAGCCCCATATTAGAATGATTCAGAACTTCTTGTAGTTCTAGATAATCTGAGCTAGAAATTGCTATTCTCACAATTCCTAAAGAATTAGTTAAGATTATGTTATGGAGTTTTTCAATTTTCTATTTACTATTAGTTATGAAAATTTGGGACCTCGTCCTAAAGGTAAACCTGCATGGGGGCAGATGCTTGCAGGAAGCAGGCAGGGAGCGTGACCATGGGAAATGGGCATTGGGTAAGAGGATAGGAAATAGTGGGGATCATGCCTTAACTGGAGGTGCCTGCCCTATGTTGATTCATTTTCACCTTCACTGGGCAGGCCAGACCAGTACAGATTTTCAGACTCTAGGCTCTTGACCCTCAGTCTAGTCGGGGGAACAATTTAGTTGGGGAAAGCAAAACTTAGAGATGGAATGGTTTAGTCACAGTTTGAGGCAGTTGCTCCTTCATTCATTCATCCCTCCGTCCATCCGTCATTCCATCCAGTCATCCATTCTCTTCATTTGTACATGTATTAAGTCACTG
Source organism: Eubalaena glacialis (assembly GCF_028564815.1). Lineage (NCBI taxonomy): Eukaryota > Metazoa > Chordata > Mammalia > Artiodactyla > Balaenidae > Eubalaena > Eubalaena glacialis. Next base: position 55,605,995 of record NC_083721.1, read on the forward strand.
ATCACTGAGGTACCTATTGTATGCCAGGCTTTAGACAAAAGGTGGAATCCTTGCCTTCAGTGATTTATAGTTTTACAGCAAGTTGGCAGAAAGCCAAGCAGAAATAGTACAGACATCACCTTGTTTTCATAATATTTTATCACTGAAAAATTATTTTTTCATTTTTTAACTTGTTTATCTTCTGTTCTTCCTGTGAGAGTAGAAGCCTTGTCTGTTTCATTCCCCTTTCTATCCTAGTGCTCAGAGCTGTACCTGATACACAGTGGGTGTTAAATAAGTAATTATTGAATGATTTGAATGAATGAATGTTTTTAATTGTCCAGTAAGACCTTATGGAGGGGAGGGGACATGAGCCAGATATTAAAAGGTGGTCAGGCTTCGAGGAGGTGGAAAAGCAGGAAGTGACTGACAGAGGGAACTGTATGAACAACATGGTCACAAAGTAAGAAAGGTGGCCTGGAGCACAGGGATGGGGGACGGAAAGGTAGAGAGTAGGAGGATCAGTAAAGGAGCCAGCCTGGATTGAGTAGCCCTTTCTCGTGTTGGAGAGAAGCTGGAAGCTAATGCAGTTGAATGAGATGTAGGTGGGACGAGGGGAGGGGTGTGGCAAACATACGTTGCATAAACAGAAGAAGCAATTTGGTTACTAGCATGGGCTGTGGAATCACGCACTGTAGGTTCAAATCCCAGTTTGCTACCTGTAAATCTGGTAACTTTGTTCAAGATGCTTAACTTCTCTGTTCCTGAGTTTCCCAATTCTAGTTGAAAAAAAAAAAAAATTCAGCCGTTAAGATTATGTTCATTTATATTTTTAATAACATTAGGAAATACTTATGTTATTTTTCCTAAAACTAACATAAGTGAGTAAAAAAGAATGGGGTAAGAAAGTTTTTTGCATATCATTCATTTACTAGATCAGCTAATTTTGGTATATTCATTCAACATTTGGCCATATAGTCGAAAGAATTAAACACAAGCACCCAGATGAATATCAGACATATAATCCTGAGAGAAGGGAGCAAGTCACAGAAGAATATTCTACTTATCTAGAGTTCAGAAGCTGGCAAATTTAAACTGTGTATTGTTTAGGAATACATGCATAAAGGCAACCACTATAAAGAAAAGCAAGTTTATAATTATTATAGCTCGTCATTTTAAAAAATACTCCTCAGGCAGGATTTATAGTAAAACCTCCCTTTCCCTATCTTCCCATCTGCTACCCTGATACGTTTAACCGTCAAGTCTAGTTGATTCTACTTCCTTTGCATCTCTGGAATTGATCCATGACTCCACCCCTTTACTGGCCCCATCCTAATACAGACCACCACATTACTTGCCTGTGTAATTTAAGCAAGTTCTTTTTTTTTTCCCTCTTCAATTTTTTCAATTTATTTATTTATTTAATTTATTTGGCTGCGCCGGGTCTTAGTTGTGGCACTCGGGATCTTCGTTGCAGGATCTTTTACTTGCGGCATGCAGGATCTTTTACTTGCAGTGTGCGGGATCTAAGTTTCCTCACCAGGGATTGAACCTGGGCCCCCTGCATTGGGAGCACAGAGTCTTAACCACTGAACCACCAGAGAAGTCTCTAAGCAAGGTCTTAAAAAGTGTCCCTGCCTCTAGTTTTGCCCCTTTTCTGTCCACCCACCTCCCCTTGCTGCCAGAGGGGACCTTCCAAAATGCAGATCTAATCTTATTACTCCTATACTGAATTCTCATCATTCTTAGGATAAATACATGCCCCTTACCATGACTAAGAAAGTCCTGAATTATTTGGCTGTTTATCTTTTTGTTCTTATTTCTTAATACCCATTTACCTTTTCCTCTCAACTCTTGCCTTTCTCATGTCCTATTCTCTGATTGAAATGTGCAAGAATGGGGTAAAAATTGAACATATAGCATGATGTAAAGGCATGGCAGGCTTCGGGGTTACAAAGAAAAAAGACAGGGAGTCAGAAATCACTATGGAGTGATGTGATTATGGGCAATATTTATTTCAGTTTAAAATCATATACTGTATATAGTCTACTAGTGAACATTCATGTATATAAGAAATTAGATCTCCTAAATTAGGTTAAAAAAACATAAATGGTGTTTACAAAGAACATCTGTGATGTAAGAATTAGGGCTGTTGTGTTACACACATTTATTTCCATTTCTGCATTTACTGTACTCTGCCCTATGAAACTTCCCTTTAGCTTTTTTGATGCATTGCATTTGAATCTTTAGAAATCATTTTATGCAATTTCTCCTATTTTTAATGCAAACTTGATTTTAGTGGGGGAAAAGTAAGGAAACATTATTTGAGCTTATTAATTACACTCAATGAGTAAATATCTTTTGAACATCTGCTATTTGACCATTATCTTGTTGTGTTTAGGAAGGTAGAAGTGTACTTGGTTCCTTACTCTCCAAAATCTTATAAGAGGACTGAGAAAACAAAGCTATAGAAAAAAATAGAGAACAGTTGAAGTCAAAGGAGTTTAATCCTAATTCAGAACTATCCTCTAGGTTTTCTGCCTCCTAATTTTGTTCCCAGTGTGCCTTTTTGATCAAGTTACTTGGTTCTCCAGATAATTATTTGAAAACAAAAATGTAACAGAGAAATGACCACTGATTCATATACTCCAGCTGCTTCTAACTCATCAGCACTGGTTTACGTGATCAAATGATTCTTGGCACTGTTTCAAGAAGTTCCACCAGAGGAAGCATGAAAGCCTAAGTGTTGGCTTGGTTTTTGAGCAGTGCCACATAGCAGTTCTTTTTCAAAGTTTCGGAAGTGGAATTGTGCTCTTCATTTTCTCTGGGAAGATATCAGAGGACAGTTAACCTGTTGTTCAAGTACAGAAATATCTCAGAATTTCTTTATGCCTGCTTTGAGAATTTTGGCCTTCTTAATCACAAAAAAGGCACATAGATGTATTTAAAGAAAGGACAATATCTAGCAAAACAAAATTTGTTTCAAAAGTGTGATTTTCACAGTTGGCTGGAAATTTTGCCTGTGCTCCATGAATTTTGATTAGTTCCTTTATGCCTTTGTTTTAGTGCTTTCCAACATTTTGGGGTGTAATTTGGTCCCTTCATCCTTTCTACAGATCTTAATCCTTTCATTTTTTCCCAGGAGTATATTACTTCACAAGTACAATATGAGTTTTACAGTTTCAAATAGGAAGTATTTCTTGTAAACACTTCTGAAAATATTTTTATAAATAACCATTCCGTGGGACCAGTAAGGGTGTATCAGCTTTAAGCATGAAGATTCCATGACTGAAATAATTAGATATATGTTTTATATTATAAACAAAATCATTTATGTATGTTCATATACATGTATCTATTGTATTTCAGTTTTCTAAATCTTCATCTCTTATTTTACCACTCCCTCTCTTATTTCTTTAAATCATTTTAGAGTTTAACCTTTATCCAGAGCACTTCCTACCTACATAGATGAATCCCTCTTGCAGTGACCGTGTCGGGCTGTGTTTCACATCTGAGAGCTTATTTACCTATTACTTAGTCTATCATAAAAAGCCATGCCAGTGGGCCTACAACCAGCACTTGGGGTTTGGGACAGATAGTAGGAATTAAGCTGTTCGGGAGTGCGAGGTCAGGGGTTCCACTCATCAATAAAAGCACAGGCTGTGTATGGTTCCAACAGAAGTCACAACTTTGCGTGCCCCGGTATTGCCGGAAACTTAGTTACTGACGTTTTGTGACCTTGCCTCCTTAACACAACCCATAATACCTCCAGCTTCCACGCATTATCCGCTCTTGGGAAGTGGCCAATTTCCTAAAGGTTAATGCCATTCTGGATGGGTTTTTTCCCCCATAGTCTTAAGGACAGAATCATAGATTAAGTGTAGAATCACATCATTAGCTTTCAAGGTATATTTCGCTTCTCCTTGGTGCTTGTAAGTTCTAGAAGAAGCCTTTTTTCCTTTTAAAACTATAATGCCTATCTAAAAAAAAAAAACCAAACAACCAAACTTAGATAACATTCTTCATTTTTCATAGGACAGTGAAAAAAGTTACAAAAATAATGAAAGAGATCAAAACAATAGCTAGAGAATTCGGGGAGCAGTGCAAGTCCAATAAAAGAGGCTTAGAAAGACTTGGTTTATGATGCAGAAACAGCTGCTTTAAAGGGGAGGAGAAGCAGGAGGCGTTTGAGAAGCATGTGGAATTCCCTGCTCCCCCAAATTTTATTCTTTATTGAAGAACAAACGTATTTTTAAACTTTCCAGTATATGCAAAAGCACCTGATTTCAAGAAAGAAAACCTAATTCAAATCTTTCCTTTTAAAGCTTATTTAGTATGTGAGTTGCTTGGCCTCTACGGAGCTTAGTGTCTTTCTCTGTAAAATGGAAATAATGTTTACCTCAGTGGTTTTTCTCTTAAGTGAAAATATATTGTAAAATATGCTTGCTAAATTTCCATCAGTAAAACCTTGTGTATTGTAGACGCATCTTAGGTATCTGTGTATCAAGGGACTTGCTCAAACATTGACAAATTATGACTTTCAAACCTGAGACCTCATAGAGCTAGAGAGGTGTTAGAGGATAATAGAAAAACAGCTTTTCTCTGGAAAAGTTATCAGGTTAAAAAACATGCAAATAAATAATATATGTAATCTGGTTTGAGAAAATATATTTCTACTAAATATGATTTACTTGTTTTATAAGGAACTATAAAAAATAATGAATGTTCATCAAAATATACAAACAGCTCATACAGCTCAACAACAAAAAAACAAACAACCCAATCAAAAAATGGGCAAAAGACCTTGTAGACATTTCTCCAAAGACATACAGATGGCCAGTAGACACATGAAAAGATGTTCACCATCCCTAACTATTAGAGAAATACAAATCAAAACTTCAGTGAGGTACCATCTCACACCAGTCAGCATGGCCATCATTAAAAAGTCTACAAATAACAAATGCTGGAGAGGGTGTGGAGAAAAGGGAACCCTCCTACACTGTTGGTAGGAATGTAAGTTGGTGCAGCCACTGTGGAAAACAGTGTGGACGTTCCTCAGAAAACTAAAAATAGAATTACCATATGATCCAGCAATCCCACTCCTGGGTATATACCCAGACAAAACTATAATTCAAAAAGATACATGCACCCTTATGTTCATGGCAGCACTATTCACAATAGCCAAAACATGGAAACAACCTAAATGTCCATCAAGAGATGAATGGATAAAGATGTGGTACATATATACAATGGAATGCTACTCAGCCATAAAAAAGAATGAAATAATGCCATTTGCAGCAACATGGATGCAACTAGAGATTATCATACTAAGTGAAGTAAGTCAGAAGGAGAAAGACAAATACCATATGATATCACTTATATGTGTAATATAAAATATGGCACAAATGAACCTATCTACAAAACAGAAACAGACTCACAGACATAGAGAACAGACTTGTGGCTGCCAAGGTGGCGCAGGATAGGGGAGGGAAGGACTGGGAGTTTGGGGTTAGCAGATGTAAACTATTATATATAGGATGGATAAACAGCAAGGTTCTACTGTATAGCACAGGGAACTATATTCAGTATCCTATGATAAACCATAATGGAAAAGAATATAAAAAAAGAACGTCCATATGTGTACAACTGAGTCACTTTGCTGTACAGCAGAGATAAACACAACATTGTAAATCAACTATACTTCAATAAAAAAAATAAAATTTAAAAAAGAAAAAAAAAATCAATGAATGTTACACCTGTTAGTAATAGCACACAGTTAAAAGGAGGACACAAATCCCATACCTAGTAACATTCTATTTTCAAGGGTCTTAATACTAATAGAAATATTTCCTTGAGCAGAATACCTTAAGTAATTAAAATGTTCATATTAAGATTTCATGAAGATAATAAAAGAATATTTGAATGTATGTGGTGAGGAGAATCTGTAACTTACTGGTGAATATATACCATTTAGCCTTTGTAATCATTATGACACAAAAAAATGTTACTTTGAATTTTTTTGGCATTGTATGTATAACTTAATTTTGATTATATGGTAGCTATGACTGTGGCTTTATATTAAAGAGATTAATTCCATCACAAAGTTAATAATCTCTCAGTATAGTATGAGTTTGACATTTGGGAAAACTTATAAGCCTATGGGCCTGTAAAATGTAATCTACTTACTATACTGTACTTTTTTTTTTTTTTTTTTTTTCTTAATGTCTTGGGTTAAAAAAAAGGTTTGTTAAGATCACCAGGTGTTCTCTGGGAGATTGCTGATTTTTAAAAATATCTTAAGATGATTTTTGGTATAATAGCTGCCTTAGCATTGAACAGAATGCTCAGCCTTAATGTCTCTTGAAGGCTAATAATGCAAGGAAATCTGAGGGGAACTTGAAACATTTAAAGATAGATCTTTGCATACAACCTAAAGTTTTACTTTAAAGTTTGTTTATTTTGCTATATTTACCAGTATGCACAAGCTCAGGCTTTATTAACAAAAGGAGCACGTGCAACTTTCAGAACTACCCCCCCACCCCCAGTAACTTTTTCAAATAGGTATGTTTAGATTTATCAAAATAGAATCAGATTTGGGGAATTGCAGGAGTATTACTTGTTCACTGATCCCGAGTCTCCTTCCTATACACATACCTTAAAGGACCAACAGTTTCTGTTAATTTGTGCCATATAGTTTATGAGAGAGTGTTTTTTTCCAGATTAGGGTTAGGAAGTTCTCTTAGCACTATACTTTTCAAAGACCTCCATATGGAAAAAATAGAAGTATGATATTTGGGGGAATTTTTATTGTCTGACTATATTTAATCATAGTTTCACATTTCTAAAAAGCTAATTATCTGAAATTAGAGACTAACTGGTGTTTTGCTAAATCTTTTAACACCCTTGTTGGTAGTTCAGGGATCCTCTGCATTTGGCCTATGGCAGTTCCAATAGCAGCAGTCAGTTAACCAATATAAAAAGTGTTTATCTGACACTGACCTTGTGCTAGGCACTTTGCTGGATATTATGGGGTAAACAAAGCCCCTTGAGCTAGTCAAAAAATTTTAAGTGATCATGACCCTAAGGCATATCTTTTGTCTGAAAACAGAATCTGGGCATATTCAGGAAAGTGGGTACTGAAGCATCAACCCAGAATTGTTTCCTTTTTATTTCCCCAGCCAGTTGCCAGAGAAGTAATCACTAATCCTCTAAATCCTAATCACTTTTGGTGATCCAAGATTATCACTATCTAAAGAGATAGTGGCAAAGGAAACCTTGAAGGAGACAAAAAACAGGCTTGTAAACTTGCAGCTGATCTTTCAACATTTATTGAGTGCAACACAGTGTACTAGATGCTGGGGTTGTGAAGATGAGCAAAACGTGGATTGTTTTCTGTGGGATCTCACAGGGTAATGAGATCTTTAGTCACAAATGAGAGTCATCCATGCTGTAATAGTGGCCCATGCAGAGCTTTTGGGAACACATGGAATGCAGCCTGACTCTGCCTGAGGGAAATAGGTAAACTGAGATATCCAGCAGTCCCTTTAAGTGAAAAAAAACAGGTTTTAGATTTAGACAGAAGGCACAGAGGAAAATAATGTAGATTAAAAGCCCAAAACACAGTTATCCACAGGAACTCAGCAATAACATGGCATGAGCATGAGATTGAAGACTTGCCAGTGGAATAGAATTGCAGTTCAGTAGTTGAAAGGGACATTTTGCTGGGCCCTGATACTTTCAGAGGTAAATGCTTTTCATTGTGCCTGTATCAGGTCATCAGTGAGAGTTGATTAAAATCACATTTTCCCCCAGGGTCAGATAACAATTATTAAATAGATAGGGAGTAAACCCCAAATTATATCACAGGCCAGGTTTTTGCAATTTTTCTTTTATAGTTTTCCTTTAGGCACCTAATTAAATTTTTAAAATATAAGTTTATTTTTCTTGGGCTGAGTCCCCCGACCCCGTCCCCCATCTAGTAGCTGGTATTTTTTCATGTTCCCAATTTCAGGCCTCCATTTAGTTTCTCCATTCTGTTGCACATTATTCTCTTCCAGGGACCAACTTCCTTCTTGACTTCTTCCCTGAAGCCCTTACTTCTGTCAGTGTCACTTAGATTCCCAGCTCTTTATGTCTCATCGCTGAGGTGCGTCATAGACCTAAGGCCCTCCAGGCTAACTATAGAGAAGGTGGATGATGGAGATGGGGGTGAGACTAAAGGTGATATCATTATACTCATCTCTAAAGAGGCAGCAGTATTATATGGTAGTTGAGAGTGTGAGCCCTGGAGTCAGGCTTCTGAGCCTCAGGCCATCTCTTTCCCTTCTTAGTTCTGTGGCCCTAGGCAGATTGCCTTACCTCTCTAAGAGTGATAATAATAGTATCTACTGTGCCATAGAATTATTAGGAAAATTAGATGAATTAAGAGACATCACATAATGGAGCTCAAAAATGTTAGTTATCATTATTTAGTAAACTCAAGTTTGTTGCTGGCGTGGTGCTAAGAACACTATCCCTTTTAATCCCCACAGCAACCTTATACATAGGTGCTGTTTAATACCTTTTACATCTGAGGAAATTGAGCCTTAGAAAAGTTAAATAACTCGCCCAAGTCACATGGTGTGGATTCAAACTCTGATCTGTGCTATTCCAAAATGCCTGCTTTTTGGACTAAAACCATGATGCCCCATGGGAAACACAGAAAAGAGCAGGAATGCTGCCATAGCTTCTCACTGCAGTTTTTGTTGATTATACCAGCAGTTTCAGTGGGGCAAGTACATGTACCAGCAAACTTTGCTGGACCATCCATCTGCAGGATTGAGTTCTAGTTCTGGCTTTCATTTGTGATGTTGAGCAAATCACTTCAATACTTTTGAGGTTCAGTTTCACAATCAGTAGCCTGGAAATAATATTAGAATTGCTTCAAGGGTCAAGTGAGACTGTAATAATAGTAACCACATAATAATTCATGGAATAGAGTAAGCTTACCATATGAACATCTTAAATAGAACAGGTAGTATCAGTTAACTCTTTAAAACCTTATCTCCCCTTCGATGTTATTTGAATTTTATTTGCTACTTTTGAAAGTGAAAGGTTTATTTTGTGCTTCTGGGAATGAACCTAAGGTTCTAGGGCACTCAGCACAGGGCACAGTAGGGCACAGTAGCTTGGGAACTGAAGTTTTGGACTACCAAACACCATAATAATAAAAAACATTTAGTGAGCAGATAATTAATAAAAGCAACATGTATTTGTATATTGGTGGTTGGGAGGGTGATAGGCTTGGTACTGAGGTGAATGAGCATCACATCTTAAAAATGTTAGGCCTCTCTTTTCCATGAATCTTTTGTTATATCAGCAGATTGAGGTTTTGGATGGGACATATATAGAGTTACATCTTTCTATATGTTACTCAGCCATCCATCAGTATCAGTGATCCAGAACCCATATGACCTCTGGAAATAAATGTCACTAAGTTGATGTATGTATTTTATAGAAGACACCCATCCCTTACTTAAACCATTTTTATCAGAATTAAACAGATTTAGTTAGCTTTTTGGCTGACTTCCACAATTATGGAGAGGGGAGCTTCATGCAGGCACTCAGTAGTGAGAACCTAAGTTTTCTCCGTATGGAGTTTTAAAGTAAAGCATGTTCACTTCTGTGAACTCATCTCAGTTTTGTGAGATAGTTTAAGAAAATGAGATGAACTTATTTTTATAGGGAAGAAAGGTGTAGCTCAGGGTGTTTCAGCACCTTGGCTTAGGGGCTGGCAGCTCGTGATTGGTGGGCCAGGAATTGAACCCACATCCCCTGCTTGCTGGCAGAAATGCAAAATGCCAAACACGAGCAGCAAAAGCCTTGGGGGCATTATATGAATACTTTGCAGGATTGGTGTTAGTACTAATTGTCTGGGAAACACTAATAAACGGTTAAATCATGTTGGTGTGGCCTCAGAAGTTCCCCATTTTGAGAAGATTTTCATTTATAATAGCTTAAAATTAGGAGACAAAACTGTTGTGGTACTCAAAGAATATAACCACAGGTAACTGGAAAACTTAGTTGCTCCATGTGGCTCATTTCTTGAGGTTCTAGATTGCTGTCCTTTTTTTTAAAAAAAAAAATTATTTATTTATTTTAAACTCTTAGTAACAGTTGAAAGGTGCTCTGGACTGGAAGAAGGCCTCACCAGTCTTTAAACATTTTTGCTGTAGTAAAAGAATTTTGAAAACTATTGGATTCTGTCATATATTTCTTCAGTGACATTTAAAAATTTTGTCATAGGTGTAATCATTTGCTAATGATATAATCGTCATTGATTGTAAATGTTGAAATTTCTTAATAAAATTGGTATAGCCTTTTAAAATGTATTTACTTGAATCAAATACCATAGCTGTTTAATATTTACCTACCACTATCCATTTACAAACTACTCTTTAACAGTCAAATTTTAGTGTTAATTTTTCTCCTTGAAGTCTTTATTATTATACTTTTCCCACTAAATTTTATCCTTATGTATTATTACATTTAAAACATCTATTTTTGATCACCCTATGGTACTTCTGGTGACAAAAGTTAATTTATTGTGATCACAAGACTTTAAGTGATATTTAAGTTATTACAGTGATTATTAGTACACAGTTGATCAAAATAACTTGTGAATTACAAATTTTGATAAATAATATTAGAGAAAAATATTATTTTACTGGAAATTTATCTCAGTGCATTATTGGTACTTTTCTTCTAGTTAGTTCATATATCAGCACATGAATATTATTCACTGCAGAAAGAGTTCAGCATACTTTTCATTCATTTTAATATATACACTGAAATTTTGTTTACATAAATATGTTGAAGAGGATGAGAGTATTATTACAGCAGTGTCACTCAGTTCTTTGAACTCCTCAGTTATATTCAAAACCACAGTGCTCTATCATTTAAAATTGTCTTTGATGATTTATCAGCTGACAACCAAATTAGGTCCTCCTCCAATTTTATTCCAAGCAAAAAATTGGCAAAACCACCTGAGTTGCAAGAGTTAGGGCCACACACTTTTTTGCTACCAGTATTTCTAATTGTACCCTTATGTCCTGCTCAGAGGTTTTTTCCTACCATAAGCAATGCCCCTGAGTGACATTTGTGATGAGTGACTGTGTGCCTTGATTTTGTAAAGTGGGAGAGGGGGGATAGGAAAAGAGGGGATGGGACAGGTGAACCTGCTCTCTAGGGGCATTCTCAGGCAGTTAAGTGTACTTACAAAGGTTGATCTGGAAATTGATTTACCATCTATGTGCCTGCATACCCTTCATACCCCTTAGAAAGTCTTATGCACTTCTAGGAGTTTGCCTATCCTAATTTGAAGATTGTTGTCCTAGTAACCAGTGGGCTCTTAATTTAAAAAAAATTCTCCCCCGATGTGTGTGTGTATGTGTGCATGCACGCGCACACACACTTGTCCTGTAAACTTAGAACAGTGCTGGCCAAGGTAAATAGTTTATGTTGTCTAGGCTAATGTTAAAAGTCTTAATTGCTTCTAAGCATCTGTTTATAAATCGTCTTTTCCTGAGAATGAATCTTCACAATCCTAATTCTCTATAAATTCTCCAGGTCAGGATTAACACTCAAATAGCCTGTAACTTTTTTTCCTACACATCTTTTGCTAGTCCTACTCACATTTACTAGCACCTTGGCAAAGCGTATTTTAAATAGCTCAGTGTAAGGAGTTGTGTGCAATTTTGAGTAAACAACAAACAATTGGCCACAGTCAGATTACTTTTTTCCCCTGCTTTGTCTCTTTTGCATATCAGTTCATGAAATTACTACAAGAGACCTCAGATGTAATTTACGTTAACTCTTTCCCTTTACAGAAAATGAAACCAGAGAGATTAAGCCAATTGTTCAAGGTCATCGAGGTGGTATTAGAATAGGAGAACCGGTGTCTCCTAACTTCCATTATTATACCCATTGCTGCATCACACTATCTGCTGCCTTTTGCTAAATTGCATTCTTTACCTCCGTCCTATTTAATATTATTTCTCCTGGCGACTGGGAACTAGCTTTTGTCAACTCAGCATTATTGTTTAAATAGAGAGGCATTTACTTTTTTCATTGAAGACTTTTCTCAAAACAAAAATGCTCCTTGTCCCCTGGCAAATACTTTCTGCTGCACAGTAGGACACAGCTAGGCGAGCCTGGGGCCCGGGGCGCCCCAGGGCAGTGGCACTGGGGGAGGGAGGGGATGTTAACAGGTCAGCGTAGAGGTGGATTGGCAGAGCAGGGGCTGGTGGGAGGTGGGAAGCTTACATCATTTCCCTGCAACTGGGCTCTGGCGAGGCTGTAAGGCCTCACTATCCCGTGTAATAGTTTACCAGATTGACAGAGATTCGTAAAAGAAAGAAAAGGTACGGCAGGACCGATGCTCACCCTGCTCATAAATCTGTGCTATAAGCTGAAACTGTCGATAAGTAACTAGAAGCAGCCAGGACGGTCTGTGCTCGCTCCCCCCCAGCTCAGTTCCTTTCTGCTCCGCCCCATCCCTGCTCTCTGCTGCTCAGATCAGCTTCCTGCTTCTCATGAAAGCTGTTCTCCTATAAAGCTGGTCTGCTTTCACTGAAAGCATTATATTCATAAGTCTGAGTCAGGTTTTGTGGAAGTATCGTTGGTTTGGTTTTCTTTGGGGGATGAAGGGGGAGGGAAGAATTTTTTAAAAAAAGGGGCAGGCTAAAAAAGCAAAATCATCATGAATTTTGTTGTCACATCGTGCCGGTGTTATAACCAGCTCTGTAGACTGCTGCACTGAAAACATTTCTGTGAGAGGTATGTGCTTGAAAAATGGAAAGGTGACTGTTGGCTGTGGAGCAGACTGTCCACCCAGCAGCTGCTCAGATGGTTGTAAGGTCGTAATTCTTTCTAGTGTTTTGATATGGAAAGGGCAGTTGTTACTTGGAACGTGGTACAGTTAGCCAGCTCTTGGTAAAATGTTAACTGTATGCTTGGTCCCCACATCAGGACTCCTGAAAAGCTCCTTCACCCTGAATCCATCTAGTCAAATCCACGGCGTTATTCCAGGCTCTTTTAGAGGTGGTTGTCTGTAAACAAGATGATCTTGTTTAATATCTCTCTCATTATATCTCTCTCGTTATTTAGAACCACATGACAAAGATTAATGAGAGAGACTTTGAGTAGCCTAGAAGAAGCTTCAGATTCATTTGGAGCTTTTTGCATTGACAGATGGCAAAAGTAAAAGGAAATGGTTGATGATTTACCGTAACCTAAAGTGAAAGTTTTAAAGTTTAGAGGGTGTGTTATATGTAAGTGGAAAAATCTGGAGGGGTCACTAAAATTTAGACTCATAACCCCACCCACTACAGTGGTTGCCTGACCTATATTAAGACCAGAAGGCTCTGGATGTATCTTTTTCAAAGGAGATTAGGAAATGTGTATAAATGCCTCTATTCAGTGGTCAGAAGAGTAGGATTAAGAATAAGAATATAACCAACACTGGAGGAAATACGGAGGACTGTATATTGGTCCAGGCTATTATGTTATAAAACATTTTAGAAAATATTTAAAGTAGGAAAATATAACATTTTATCATGTACATCTGATAAGCTTCTAGTGGCAGGACCATTCAAACTACAAAGGAGCTTCTGCTTGATTTTAAGAATTATTTTATCATGAAATTAACTTGAGAACTCTTGAATGTTAGCATATTTTAAATTTATTTTACAAACTTTGGAATTAAATTGTTTAAATGTATCAACATATAAACATGCCGATACTGTTGTCCTTTTCCTCAAAGATGGTAATGCTTAAATCACTGAAAGCAGTTATTCACGAATAGAATAGGCTAGCTATTATAACTCAACCTAAATTCTTCCTTTTAAGAGACTGTGCCATTTAAACTTGATTTCTTCTCAAATATTTACAAAGAGAGCTAATCTTCATGATCATAGAGGATAATGTTAACAAGTTAAATCTAATGCAGGCTTCTGAGAAGGAATCCCCTCTACACTATACCACACACAGACAGGTAGCCACCCTCACTGTATTTACCTTGGTCATTCCTAAGTGTAGCTGCATGCTAGAAACCCCTGGAAAGCTTTTTTTTTTTTTAATTAATTAATTAATTTATTTTTGGCTGTGTTGGGTCTTTGTTTCTGTGCGAGGGCTTTCTCTAGTTGTGGCAAGCGGGGGCCAGTCTTCATCGCGGTGTGCGGGCCTCTCACTATCGTGGCCTCTCTTGTTGCGGAGCACAGGTTCCAGACGTGCAGGCTCAGTAGTTGTGGCTCACGGGCCTAGTTGGTCCGCGGCATGTGGGATCTTCCCAGACCAGGGCTCGAACCCTGGTGTGCCCTGCATTAGCAGGCAGATTCTCAACCACTGCGCCACCAGGGAAGCCCCTGGAAAGCTTTTAATACCTACCATTGCCCAGGCCCAATCCCAGGGATTCTCATTTAATTGGTCACGGGTGGGGCCTGGGCATTGATAGATTTAAAACTGTTCCCAGGTGTTTTCGAATGTGTAGCCAGAGTTGACAACAATTGCATTACCTGAATGTCCCCAGTGCTGAAGCAGCCTATTCTGTTTTGGGTACTGTTTGTATGACAGCAAATCTGCTTTGCTATGTGTCCTATTAAGTCTGAACTTTGTCACCAGCAGCTCATCAGATATTCAGTATCTCTCCCCCAAGACTTAGCTTTTCCAGGAGAAATAGTCTTAGTTTTTTTCAGTCTCGAGGGCTTGTTTTCTAGGTCCTTTCCCATTCTGGTCACTTCCTGTCATGGAATTGTGCTTGTTTTGTCAGTATCACTCCGAAGTAGGGTGTCCTGGGGATGGAACCTATCATTCTAGAAGTGTGGTGTCCAGCACAGCATGCAGAGAATACAGTAAAGCTGCAACTCTCTTGTTCTGGACACTACACTTCTGTTGTTGGTGGCTAAGCTTACGTTAACTTTTTTGGCAGTCATATCACACTGTTGACTCATGTTGAGCTCGAAGTCAGCTCAAGCTTAGTTCTTTTTCACATGAACTGTACTTAAGTCAGGCCTCTTCTACTCCATGCTTGGTGGATTTTTTTTCACTGTAGTACCAGGGTTTGCATTTATACTTGGGAAACATAAGAAGAAAACCCAGTGAATCAGTTATTCCACACAAGGAGAGTGATGTATCCAAACTGAAAGCCAGAAGTTTATTATATGCATATAGTAACGATTTTAAAGAGTGATCTAGGCCATTCATTTGAATCTACAGTTAAATTTAATCTTGTTAATTCAGTCCATCTTTCCAGCATTTCTTCTGATTCATTACTCAGAGCTTGCTGTTCAAAGTTAGGAACCCATTTGACTGTGCAGTCTGTCTTAATGTTTGTATTCAGTACTTGGTCAAATGCCTTTCCAAAATCAAAATACATCCAGGGCATTCTCCTGAACTATTTGTGTAATATCTTTATTTTAAAAGGAAATACATTGAATTTGTCATGGCTTTCTTGTTTTTTTGTTTGTTTGTTTTTAATTAATTAATTAATTAATTTATTTTTGGCTGTGTTGGGTCTTCGTTTCTGTGCGAGGGCTTTCTCTAGTTGTGGCAAGCGGGGCCCACTCTTCATCGCGGTGCGCGGGCCTCTCACTATCGCGGCCTCTCTTGTTGCGGAGCACGGGCTCCAGACGCGCAGGCTCAGTAGTTGTGGCTCACGGGCCTAGTTGCTCCGCGGCACGTGGGATCTTCCCAGACCAGGGCTCGAACCTGCGTCCCCCGCATTAGCAGGCAGACTCTCAACCACTGTGCCACCAGGGAAGCCCCGGCTTTCTTGTTTAATGACAGAAATAGAAGAAAATATTTTGCAGATGAGCAGGTGACTTGTCTAAGATCACACAGTTTGCTACTGTCAAGGCTAGAACCCAAATCCAGCCCTGCTCATGTTCACTCCAGTGCTCTGTGGATCAAACCGCAAGTGCTGATGCCATTTGTCTTTTAGGATAAGACTTCAAAGAAAACTGAAAGGAAATAAGGCCTCCACGGATGCTTCACTGTCTCTTTTGGGATATTTAGTATTTAATCCCATAACACATAGACCAATCAGCTCTTTATTTGTTCTTAATTTACTGTTCTGCCCAAAGCAATAAAAGAGGAATAAAATGACTAGCCAGCATTCCTAAATTAATTGTAGAGAATAGTATTCTTAGGAGTTTGGGCATCCTAGCTCCCTTGGAAAGTTATTTCACCACCCCCTGACCCGCATACATACATCCAGTGGGTCATAGTAGAGTACTATCACTTTGTTCATAATGAATCACAGCATGGGAAGTTTTTATATATTAAACGAGAGGCATATATAGCTCGACTTTTTTTTTTAAATGTCTTCCTTTTTTTTTTTTTAAATTAATTAATTAATTTATTTTTGGCTGTGTTGGGTCTTCGTTTCTGTGCGAGGGCTTTCTCCAGTTGTGGCGAGCGGGGGCCATTCTTCATCGCGGTGCGCGGGCCTCTCACTGTCGCGGCCTCTCTTGTTGCGGAGCACAGGCTCCAGACGCGCAGGCTCAGTAGTTGTGGCTCACGGGCTTTGTTGCTCCGCGGCATGTGGGATCTTCCCAGACCAGGGCTCGAACCCGTGTCCCCTGCATTGGCAGGCAGACTCTCACCCACTGCGCCACCAGGGAAGCCCTATAGCTCGACTTTTAATTTTGCAGATGAAGAAACTGAGGCCCAGGCACAAAAGGCTTCCTGTAGCCATAGTGCTTAGCAGAGTACTTAGTACCTAAGCATACTTAGTACATAGTAAATACTTAGTAAATACCTGGATATTGCACAGCTTTCTTCAATATTGTTTTCTTCTCTATATAGGAATTGGATTTTACCTTTCTTTTCCCCCAGCTTTGCCCTTGGGCATTTATTTCCTTAAAAATGTTGAAATGGAACAGATTTTTCAAGAGTACCTATTACTTTAGAAAAGCTCACGTGATATAGTAAAAGCTCAGATAACCAGGTTTATTTTTCCTGGTTTTTGACTTACAAGAAAATAAGCTCCTTTCCTCCCCTTTGAAATATTGATTTTAAACAATTCAGTTTTTTTTTTTTTTTTTTTTTTTTAAAAAGACGCGCTCCCAAAGAATGAATAGCCTAGGGCCAGTCTGTATACATTTAGCCTAAATGTGCACATCTTCGTTAGGGTCCAATGAAAACTGATGCTCACAAGGCTGACCCTAATGTATGATAAGACTTGCAGTCAGTCACTGATGATTTAATTATATTCACTATACGGTACTTACTAAAGCAAGGAAGTATTCCTTAATACATTTTAGAAAGTTTTTCAATAGCAGTAGTTGAAATAAAAAGGCCTTATAAGTAAATTTAGTCAGTCAAACCCAGCTACTCCTCCAGCTTTTTGGTTAATACAGGTTTGAGTGTATGTCCTCCTTCACAGTTTGGAAACAGCCCAGTTTTACTAACCTGCGGCTGGCAAAATATGAACACTAATACCCGTGAAGCTGCACTTTTAGAGTATTCCTTGCTTCTTTTGCAAAACCCAGTAGTCCCAAGTTCTATTTCCTATTTTGTAAGCATATTTTACATCAATTAATAGTGGTTGTATTTTTACATGGCTATTCTTATCTTATATTCTGAAATCCATTCTCATGACCCATTCGTTTTTATGCTTCATAATGATGCTTTTAACTAGATGTTTTTAGCAGGAAATGAAGATATAAATGTATACAGAACTATGAACCATGTGTACATGAACTATACAGAAGCACAGCTGAAAACTGTAATATGACAAATAGATGAAGGTATGATTACTAGTGGAATTAGTTAATTCTAGAGTAGTACTCAGTACAAAGTGTCCATATGTAATTTTAAATCAACATGGGATATTGGAAAATAAACATGAAATTGGGAAATACACATTCAATACTTCTTGTAGAATTTTAAAATGTAAAGATCTAAAGCCCTAACCTCTCTAAGGTACTATTCAGAAAGTGCGTATAGACATATTTTCTAAAGCTTCAAACAAATTTCTTTTTACATGGCACATCCCAGCAGTCATTTTCCTATGTTTTTTTCTGGTGTTATTGTTTTTATCATTAAGAAACTAAGTCAAACTTATCAAACTTTAGAAAGAATACTTTAGAAAGAAACCTAAATTTTAGGTTCAATTTTTAGTATTTATTTACAAAGCACGTGTTGCTTTTTACACAGTAAACTTAACACCTCTAACAAAGTTTGTGTGTGTGTGTGTGTGTGTGTGTGTGTGTGTATGTATGAAGTTGCCCTTAAAGCCCATAAAATGGCAAAGAAAAATTGCAAGAAAATAGTGCACTGGTTGCTAAATTATTCATAACGAGTAAGTCTGTCTTAGTCTGTTCAGGTTGCTATAACAAACTACCACAGACTGAGTGGCTTATAAACAAAAAAACATTTATTTCTCATAGTCCTGGAGGTTGGAAGCCTGAGATCAGGGTGTCAGCCTGGCCAGGTGAAGGCCCTCTTCTGGATCCCAGACTTCTTGTATCCTCACATGACAGAATGGCCAATTAAAGGGCAGTCATCCCGTTCATGCAGACTCCATCCTCATGACCTAAGCACCTTACAAACGCCCCACCTCCTAATACTATCACGTTGGGTATTAGGATTTCAACACATGTATTTGCGGGGGCGGGACACAAGCATTTAGACCAGAGCATTCTGCTGCTGGCCCCCCAGAATTCATGAACTTGTTACGTGCAGAAGGCACTCACACCATCCCAGTAGCCCCAGCATCTTAACTGGTTCCAGGATTGACTCAAAAGTCTCATCTAAATATCATCTGTATCAGGTATGGGTAAGACTCAAGGGATGGTTCATCCTGAGACAAATTCCCCTTTAGCTGTGAACCTGTGAAATCAAGCAAATTATGTGCTTCCAGATTGTAATGGTAGTACAGGCATAACGTTAAACACTCCCATTCTAAGAAGGAGAAATAGGAAACAAGGGGTGATAGTTCCTAAGCAAGTCAGAACCCAACAGGGCAAACAGCATCAAATCTTAAGGCTCAAGAATAATCTTCTTTAACTTGATGCTCTGCCTGCCAGGCCCACTGGGGCAGGAGCCCCACTTTCTGGACACACTAGCGCGTCCCTGCCCCCAGGGCTTTGCTGGGTGCAGTCCCGCAGCCTCTCTCCCGGGTGGGAATGGTACACCTGTGGCTCTGCTGGTTTGGAGTTGCAGGGACCTGCAGCCCCACCCTCACAGCTCTTCTGGGCACTGCCCTAGTGGAGGTCTCTGTGGTGGCCTTGTCCTTGCTGTGGTGCCTTCTGCTTGGGTCTTGTGCCTCTAGCTCCAAGTGGCTCCTTCCCTTGAAATCTAGATGAAGGTAACCACTTCCCCACAGCTCTGCCGGGGAGGGGTCTGGCTCCCATGGCTTTGGGTGGGAGTCTTCTGGCCTGTTGAAACCCAGGTTATGCCCTCCCCACTTTTGAAACTGAGCCGGAAGCCCTGATGATCTCTGAATTACCTTGTGCTGAATATCACACGTTTGAAGCAGAATAGCTCTATGGTTCCCTTCTATGAATTTCAAGAAGTCTGACAGCCAACCTTCATTTGTTCAGGTCTCCTTCCCCTCGGGTTCAAGTTGCAGTTTTCTTGCTGGGGTGGCTGATTAAATCCCTGGTTCATACGTATACTCACTCATCTTCTCATCGAAAGGTCTTTTGGCCACACCCTTAGTGGTCTCTCCCAAACATGCTTGCTTATTTTTTGTAATATGGATAAGCTTAGAGTTTCCCAAATTTTAAATTTCTGCTTCCCTTTTGATTACAAATTCTGTCTTTAAGTCATCTCTTTCTTCTTCACGTTTTACTATAACATTCGAGGGAAGCCACATGGGACCTTCAACACTTTGCTTAGAAAAAGGTTCAGCCAAATAGCCAGTTTTGTTGGATATTTCTATCTTGCACAAGATAGAACCACAAGTTCTATTTTCCACAAAATACTAGGACATGAGTGCAGATTTAGCCACGTTCTTTGCTGCTTTTTAACAAGGATTGCCTTTCCTTCTGTTTCCAATAACATGTTCCTCATTTCCATCGGAGACCTCATCAGAATGGCCTTCACTGTCCATCTTTCCACCAACATTCTGTCAAGGCCACTTAGGTGTTCTTTAGGAAGACTGAGGCTTTCTCTGCAGCTCTTCTTCTTTTGAGCCCTCACTAGAATAGCTTTTAATGGTCTGTTCACTGTAATGTAGGCTTTTTCTAGCATGCACTTCAAAACTCTTCCAGCCTCTACCCATTACTCTCAGTTCCAAAGCCACTTCACATTTTTAGGTATTTGTTATAGCAGCACCACACTTTGAGTACCAATTTTCTGTCTTAGTCAATTCAAGGTGCTATGACAAAGTATCACAGACTGGGTGGCTTGTAAACAACAAACATTTATTTCTCACAGTTCTGCAGGCTAGAAATCTGAGATCACGGTCACAGATTTGACTATGAATGACAAAGCTTCTTACTAGGAGAATTATTATTATTGTATTATTATTATTATTGTATTTCATATTTAGAAAATTCCAAAGAAAATGGATGTTAAGTGTCTTTATCAAGTAGGTCTAAATTAACCTAAATAAATCACCAAAGCAAATATGTATGACTTGTGAATTGAAACATATTATTTATACCTTAGATACTATCTTTGCATGGATCTTAGAATTATTTGATTCTTTTTATTAAAACACTTTAATTAGATTTATTTGAAGTTGTACAGTACTGTATAGGTATCTCTTTCATTATTCAATAAGGGACCTATCCTCATCTGAGGGTTCAGGAAAACCTGTCTTGGAGGAAGTGATAGATAAGATCTGATGAGTAGAAAATTAGGTAGATTGGGCTGGGAGTGGTGGGAGGGAATGCAGAGGCCCTGAGGTGAGAAAGAGCAGGATGTCTAGGAGAAACTAGAAGAATAGTATGACTGGATTTTAGAAAAGAGCGAGAAGGGTGGAATCATTGAGGTGGAAACCAGAATATGTGGTACCTTGTGTGCTTTGATGAGATTACTGCAAGCACAGTGAATAACATTGAAAGATTTTCGGCTAGAGAGTGAGGGGTTTGTATTTACGTTTTGTAAAGATCAGTTTGGTTGCTACAGGAGGGATGCTTTTGAGGGAGGCACAAATGGGGATGAAGAAGTCAGTCAAGAGATTGTTATAGTCATAGCTTAGACCAGGAGGTGGCAGTGAAGATGAGAAGAAATGGACTGATTTACCGTGTATTTAGAAACTTGAATTAACGGTGTTTTATGGTTGACTAGATGTGTGAGAGTGAGACAGAGGAAACCACACATTAACAGTAACATCTGATGCATTGATGATATAGTGACAACTACCGAAACAGGGACAGCCCCAAGAGAAGCAGATCTGTTGGCTGGACTTCTGAAGAGAGGAATGGCATAAGGTAATTGAAGCCTCCAGAATGAATGATGTTAGCTAAGGAGGAATGTAGAGTGAGAGTAAATTTGATTTGGTAATCCTAGTCCAAGGCCTTGCAAGGAGACTCTTACCCCAAGGAATGAGAACATGAAGAAGTACACACTTCTCACCTGCTTTTTGTTTGCTGTTGTTGTTGTTGAATCAGTATTGCTTTATAATTTTTTAACTAAACTTTTAATTTCAAGATAATTGTCAATTCATGTGCAGTTATCAAAAATTATATGGAGAGATCCCATGTATCTTTTATTCATGTTCCCCCCAGTGATAACTTTTTGCAAAACTATGGTAAAATATCACAGCCAGAGTATCAGCATATATACAGACAATATGTAGAATGTTTCCATCACCTCGAGGATCCCTCACGTTGCCCTTTTTATTGTCACATCCACTTCCCTCTTGCCCTCTCCCGCTTTATAATTGCTTGCAACTACTAATCTGTTTCCCATTTCTGTAATTTTGTCACTTTAGGAATGTTATAGAAATAAGGTTGTATGGTACGTAGTCTTTTGAGATTGACTTATTTTCATTCAGCATAATTCTCTGGAGATTCATGCAAGTTGTGTGTATCAATACAGTTGACTCTTAATATAGGTTTGAACTGTGCAGGTCCACTGAAACATGGATTTTTTTCAGTAAATATGTTAACACAGTACTACACGATCTGTGGTTGGTTGAAACCACGGAGGGTCGACAGTAAAGTCACACACAATTTTTGATTGTGTGGTGGGGAGAGGGGGTTGGCACCCCTAACCCCTGTGTTGTTTAAGGGTCAACTGTATACTCTGTGGTAAAATGTCTTTTCATGAATTTTGTTCATTTTCTAATTGGATTGTTTGTTTTTTTTACTGTTGTGTTTTGAGAGTTCTTTATGTATTCTAGATAATAGTTGTCAGATATGTGGTTGGCATGTATTTTTTCGCAATCTATATCTTACCTTTTTGTCTTCTTTATAGGGTTTTTGGCAGTGCAAAAGTTTTGAATTTTGCTGGAGTTCAGTTTATCACTTTTTCCTTTTATGGATTGTGTTTTTGGTGTCAAGTCCAAGTCCAAGAACTCTTTACCTAGCTCTACATTCTGAAGACTTTTTTTTTTTTCTCTTTATAGTTTTGTGTTTGACATTTAAGTTCATGATTCATTGTGAGTTAATGTTTGTATAAGATGTGTTTCTTAGGTTGAGGTCCTTTGGATGGACCTATGGATGTCCAGTTGCTCCAGCACCATTGGTTTGAAAAGCTAACCTTCCTCTATTGAGTTGCTTTTGTGCCTTGGTCAAAAATAAGATAGGCATATTTATATGGGTCTATTTCTGGTTCTCTATTCTGTTTCATTGATCTATTGTGTCTGCTCCTCCAGCAATATCATGCATTCTTAATTATTACTGTAGCTATATATTAGGTCTTGAAATCAGATAGACTGATTTCATTCTTCTTTTTCAAAATCGTTTTAACTATTTTAGTTGCTTGCCTTTCTATATAAAGTCTAGACTAATCTTGTCTCTATCTACTGCATCTTCAAAAATCTTGCTGGGAAATTTTTTTAAAGGAATTGTGTTAAATCTGTATATCAGTTTGGGGAGAATTTACATTTTTATTATGTTTAGTCTTCCATTTCTTGAACACAGTGTATCTCTTCATTTATTTAGATCTTTGATTTTTTTTCATCAGCATTTTGTACTTTTCAGCATCCATGTGTTGGACATGTTTTTATTAGATTTACAATTAATTACTTCATTTTAAAAACTACTGTAAATGGTATTACATTTTTATTTTTATTTAGTTTTTTGGCCGTGCCGTGCAGCATGTGGGATCTTAGTTCCCCAGCCAGGGATAGAACCTGTGCCCGCTGTGTTAGAAGCGCAGAGTCTTAACCACTGGACCGCCAGGGAAGTCCAATGGTATTTATTGTATTTTTAATTTTGGTGTCTACATGTTTACTTCTAGTATATAAAAACGTTAATTTTAATGGCCATATGTTCATTGCTCATAAATAAAAATATAATTGATTTTTGTATGTTTAACTTATGACCTTTTAAGTTCACATACTCATTTTAAAAATTGTTTTTATAGATTCCTTGGAATTTTCCATATAGACAATCATGTCATCTGCAAATAGGAATGGTTTTATTTCTTCTTTTCAGGATTATATGCCTTTTATTCCTTTCCTTGATTAACTGTGCTGGCAGAACTACCAGCACTATATAATAAGAGTAATGAAAGTGGATATTTTTGCAGTGTTCCTGATCTTAGGAAAAAGGCATTCAATATTTTAGTGTTACAATGTTAGCTATACGTTATTTTTAGATGCTTTTCATCAAATTGAAGAAATTTTCCTCAATTCCTCTTACTGAAAATTTTTATCATGAATGGATGTTGAATTTTGTTGAGTACTTTTTCTGAATCAATTGATATGATCATATGATATTTCTCTTTTTACCAGTTAATGTGGTGGATTGTATTAATTGATTTTTGAATATTGAACTATTCTTGCATTCCTGAAATAAATCTCTGGTTATGCTATATAATTCTTTTTATATATTGTTGAATTCTATTTGCTAATATTTTGTTAAGGATTCTTGCATTGGTGCTAATGAGGGATATTGTTGTATAGTTTTCCTTTTTGGTACTATCTTTGTCTGGTTCTGGTATCAAGGTAATACCAAAATCATTTTTCTATTTTTAATTTCATTGATTTCTTCTCTTTATTATTTCCTTAATTTCTACTTGTTTGGGTTTATTTGGATCTTTTTCAAGGTTCTTGAGGTGGGAGTTTAAATTACTGATTTGGAAGATTTTCTTTTCCAAGAGAAAGCATTGAGTGCTACAGACTCCCCTCTCAGCACTGCTTTTGCTAGTTTCCACAAATTTTGTTAGGCTGTATTTTCATTTTCCTTCAGTTCAATGTGTTTTTAAAAAATTTCCCTTGAGACTTTTGATTCATGGATTATGTATAAGTATATTGTTAGTTTTCAAGCGTTAAGGAGTTTTCCTGTTATCTTTCTGTTAATGACTTCTAATTTGATTCTATTGTGATCAGAGAACACACTCCTAGGATTTTAATTTCTTTAAATTTGTTGATGAACTTGTTTTATAGCCTAGCATATAGTCTTTCTTGGTATGTATTCCTTGGGCACTTGAAAAAGAATGTGTATTCTGCTGTTGTTGGGTCAAGTGTTCTATAAATGTTGATTAGATCCTGTAGTTTGATGATGTTGTTGAGATCTTGTATATTCTCTCTGATTTTCTCTCTAGTCATTCAGTCAGTTCCTGAGAGAGGTTTGTTGACGTCTCACACTCTCATATCAGTTCGATAGGTTTTTATTTTACATATTTTATAGATCTGTTATTAGTACATACATATTATAGGATTGCTCTATCTTCTTGGTGGTATGGCCCTTTTATCATGAGACCCTTAATGTCCCTCTCCCTGTGTCTGCTGATTTTCTTTGAAGTCTACTTTTCTGATTAATATAGCATTCTTGCTTTATTTTGATTAATGTTTGCAGGATATGCCATTTACATTCTTTTACTTTGATCTACCTATGTTACTATATTTGAAGTGAGTTTTTTGTAGCATATAGTTAGATCATGTTTTTTAACCCACTGCCAATCTGGCTTTTTAGTTAGTACATTTACTTCCACTTTCTTTATGTCCCTTTACTTCCTGAATTTATAATACAGTGTCTTAAATACTTTACATACATTTAGAACTGTATTAGACACTGTTATAATTTGTTAAAACCATCAAAAATAATTTAGAAAAGTCAAGAGAAGAAGGAAAGCATACTGTATTTACCCATATTTTTGCTTATGTTCTTTTTTCTTCCTTATATTCTGAGGTTCCTTCTTTTGTTTTTTCCTTTTTGTTTATTAAATTTCTTTAGCTGCTCTTTTTGGTTAGGTCTGTTGGTGAAAATTCTCTTGAGTTTTCCTTCATCCGATAATGTCTTTATTTTCATTTCCTTCCTGAGGGGTATTTTCACTGGGTATAGGATTCTCGGTTGACAGTTCTGTTCTTTAAGCACTTGAAAAATTGCCACTGCCTTCTCCTCTCCATGGTTTCTAGTTTGATTATGATGTGTCTTGGTATATGTTGCTTGCCAGATTTGGAAAGTTTTCAACCATTATTTGTTTGAGCACTTTCTCAGCCTTGCCCTTTTTTGTCCTTCCTTCCTGGATTGCAATAACATGGATTTTAAACTTTTGTTATTGTTTCATAGATCCCTGAGGCTCTGTTTAGAAGTTTTAGAAATTTTTCTTTCTTTTATTCCAGTTGCATAATATCTATTGTTTTCTTTTCTAATTCACTGATCCTTTCCTCTGTCCCCTCCACTCTGCCTTTGTGCCCATTCTTTAAGTTTTAAATTTTGGTTATTGTGATTCTCAGTTCCAAAATTTCCATTTGGTTCTTTTTTATATCTTCTATTTATTTGCTGAGACATATTATGTTTTCATTTGTTTCAGGTATGTTTACAGCTGCTCATTGAAACATTTTTTTAATAATGGCTGCTTCAAAATCTTTGTCAGATAATTTTAACATCTCATCTTTAATTTATCATCTGTTAATTGGTTATTTTTTTTTTTTTTTCATTCAAGTTGAGACAGTCTTGCTTTTGGTATGTGAAGTGACTTTCAATTGAAACCTGGATATTTTGGGCATTATCTTGTGAATCTTTAGATCTTACATAAACCTCCTGTTTTAGCTGACTTTCTCTGACACTGCTGTAGCAGGGGGAAGGAATGGCACCATCTTACTACTGCCAGGTTGGAAGAGAAATCTAGTTTTCCCCACTTGGCCTCCGTTGACATCCAAGGTAGAGAGGGACTCCTTGGTACTTCTGGGCAGAGGTGGGAGGTCCCATTCGTCACTAGGCCTCTGAGGATACCACTGCAGCTGGAAGGGTCAGGAGTGTCTCATTACTGCTTTACGCATGGCCTCCACTGACACCAAGGGTCAGGGTCAGTGGTGGCCTTTTTACTGCTGGGCAGTGGTCAAAATCCTGATGTGTCTTCACTAGGCCTCTTCTGATACCACCCAAGTGGGGAAAGAGAGGGAAACATTATTACTGCTAGGTGGGAGATGAAAGTTTATGTCTGCACATGATCTCCATTGACTCTCTACATGGAGGGGGAGAGGGAGGACTTGGACTTGTTACTGTCTGATAGGATGAAAATCCCACCTCCCTACTCGTCCTTCTATGACACTACTCCATTGTGGGTGTTGGGGACCATAGTTTTTTCTGTCATGTTTGTCTCAGGTAGTACAGTTATTGTCTAAAAATTTTCTGTCTTGCTAGGCTTTCCTGGTCCTTTGGCTGGAGAGAGCTGACCTTTGTTGGGACTTTTTGGTCTGTGCCTCATTGGCATTTCTGGGTTGCTGGCTTCTTCAGTTCCAAGTCTAGGACATACAGGGTGAAAAGAAGAGCCCGGGATCTCAAAACTGTGTTGCTCCTTGGGTTGTGAAGTCCCTAGCTAGCTTGCCGTTTTTTCCTCCTTTCAGAGTCTTCTTATGATTGTTTGATATGTAGTGTCTAGTAGTGTTTTTAGTTGTATTTAGTGAGAGCATTAGGGATAAGTATGTTTGTACCACCTTTCTGGAAGTAAAATTTCCTCACCTGTTTCTTAATGTGGTAGAGAAGATGAAAACACTGCAAAGATGGTATTATGGAGAACATAGCTTGGAATTTCCAGGTGGAATTATTAACATTGGAATGGGTCTTCCAAAGACAGAGAGATTCTTACCTCAGGTAATTTGGATATCCTTCAGTTTGAAGGCCTGAGTTGATGCCTGGTAACTGACAGTGACACAGTGTTTTTGATTTTCGTTCCATGTGCTATTTTGGTCTTGGTTTTGTGTATACAATAGAACAGGAAGCATATTGGGTAAGATTACACCTTCTAAGTCATTTTCAGTTCCGATGCTGTTTAGTTGATTCCACTGGGTTTTAGTGCAATGGGCCAAATGTCCTTTCAATCAGTAAATTGATACTACTCATCTCTTACAAATGCTTTTATTCATAAATACTCCAGCAATTTATTATTTTTTTTAAACTTTGGGCTTAAAACTTTTTGTTTATTAAACTTTTAAGATTAACTGGCAGTAAAATTGGCTTTTGGTGTGTATAACTCTATTTATTTAAAACATGAATAGATTTTATGTACAGTTCAATGTTCACATTTATAAAGTTCCACTCCTCCCCCTCCAACTTTTCTTATGTTATTTGTAGTCATACCCTTCTCCCAACCCCAACTCCTGCCAACACTGTTTTTTTCTTCATTACAATAGTTTTGTCTTTTGGAGCATGTGATATAAATTGAATCTTTTGAGACTGGCTTTTTTCACTTACTGTAGTACCTGAGGTTCACCCAAGTTGTTGCATCAATAGCCCATTCTTTTTTTCTGCTGAGTGGTATTCAGCAGAAATAAATTGAATATATAAATTGTGATATAAATTGAATATGATATAAATTGAATCTTTTGAGACTGGCTTTTTTCACTTACTGTAGTACCTGAGGTTCACCCAAGTTGTTGCATCAATAGCCCATTCTTTTTTTCTGCTGAGTGGTATTCCATTATATATGTATTAGAGTTTATCTATTTACCCATCAGGTTGTTTCCAATTTATGGCAATCATGAATAAAGCCACTATAAGCATTCATGTAGAGATTTTTGTGTGAACATATGCATTGATTTCTCCTGGGTTAATACCTAGGAGTAAGTAGGATTGCACGTTTATATCGTAAGCACATATTTATATGAGGAATATCCAAACTTTTCCAGAGCACTGTACCATCTTTAAGTCCTTTCTTTTTTTTTTTTGTCATCTTCAAGAGTGTTTGCCTTCACTTGTTGGAGCATTTTAAAAATCTTTGTCAAATAATTTTGACATCTGCATTGTTTCAGAATTGGGGTCTGTTGTTTTTTTTTTGTCATCTTCAAGAGTGTTTGCCTTCACTTGTTGGAGCATTTTAAAAATCTTTGTCAAATAATTTTGACATCTGCATTGTTTCAGAATTGGGGTCTGTTGATTATCTTTTCCTATGCAAGTTGAGATTTTTCTTATTTCTTCATATGCTGACTAACTTTGGGTTTTATCCTGGACATTTTGATTGTTATGAGACTCCAGATTTTTTATAAAGTCTATGGAAAATTGTGATATTTTAGTTTTAGTAGGAAATTGATTCAGTTAAGTTCAGGATTCAAGTTCAAGCTGGATATCTGTGAATTGTTTTCTAGGTCAGTTCTGTTTTTGAAGCCTTTTCAGTGTTATTTGGATTTGTCTCCTTATTTGCCACCCAGTGGCCAATCTGAGAATTGAGCTGTGCTCTATCCAGTAGTTCAGTTCTCAATGTCCCTGTGTACTGCTTAGGATCAGATCCATGCATGTGTAGCTTGGGATGAGACCAAGAGTTAATAAAGAACTCCTCTTTACCATCTCCCACTTTCATTTTTTTTTTAAGTCTTTATTGAATTTGTTACAATATTGCTTCTGTTTTATGTTTTGGTTTTTTGGCCCTGAGGCATGTGGGGTCTTAGCTCCCTGACCAGGGATTGAACCCGCACCCCCGGCATTGGAAGGCGAAGTCTTAACCACTGGACTGCCAGGGAAGTTCCCCACTTTTCATTTTGATTCTCTGGTTGGAAAGCTGGGGCTTTAGTTACCATGATCTGCTGTGCACGTCCCATGATTGTACCCGTGTCTGGGAGTAAGTGGTGGGAGGATAAAGAGGTGGGTTTGCCCCACCCTCTTGGAACCAATGTTCCTCCAATCAGAGATGAAGGTTCCCCTTACTCAGATTTTTTTGTTCCTGTTGGTTCCTGTTTTTGCTGCCTCTCTCTGCTACCATATAAATGCTAGAAGTCCAGCACATGAGAGAATGGAGAAGATGGTACTTCAGAATTTGTTGTTCTTCCATTATTTTCCTGCTGCTTAAATAGCTGTGGCATATATTCTGTCCAGGTTTTATAGCTACATTTAGTGGGACAGACAAGGTGGAGTATATTTACTCCCTCTTACCCAGACTGGAACCCATTGGGCTTGCTTTAGTGTTGAAATAATTAATGGAAAGAGCAGAGGTAGGTCCAGGTTTTGTTGGTGTCTGAGGGTCATACAATTTGGAGGCCCTCTTTAAGAAAAGGAAGACAAGTTATGAATATGAAATTAGGCACATTGTTCTTGGGTTGGGCTGCGAAAGTGAAGGACTCTGAAGCTTAAGCTTCATTGGCATTAATAAAAAATCTGCCTTTGGGGAAAAGATAAAACACGAATAAATATTGATTATGGGTCAGCATTATACAGGGTGTTTTTTATTCATGTTTTTGTTTAATATTCATAAAAATAAAAATGCAACCCATTTATCCCCATTATGCACATGAGAAAAACGGATTTAGAATGGTTAAATCATACAGATATAAGGGGCTTAATAACTCTAATTCCAAAGCACATGGTCTTTCTCCTACCCATAGTACTTAGTGAAATAAATATAGATTAGGAGAACCAGTATAGGCTCATGGTTAAGAGCATAGGATCAGAAGCCAGACTGCTGCCGGGGTTCAGTCGTGGCTCTGCCGTTGATTATGTTTTTTTTTGAGAAAGTTCCTTAACCTTTCCTTACCTCTATATGTCTGTAAAATGGGGATAATAGTACCTACCTCCTAGGTTGATGTGAGGATTAAATGGTTAATATTTAATAGCATTTAGAATAGCTTCTGGCATATAATAAGTGCTTTTTATCCACCATTTACAACTGTGCATTTAGATAAATTAAGTCAAATTGTATGTGCTGTGTTAGCAGCCTTAGTTCTTGAGCTACAGAGGCAAATTATAAGAAAAGGGGATTTTTACTTATACATAAGCCGTATTACATATTCGGAATACAAGCTGAGACATAATCATTAGTAAAATAGGCTACATATTATATAATCAATACTTTTATTTTCTGTGAAGAATTTAAAAAAATTTTTTTAAGTTTAGGGATGCTAACCTATTTAACAAGCAAAGCTAGAAGAAATGTTCTATATGGGTGATTTGAAAATCCAGACTATTACAAGTTAAATGTTTTGGGGAAAATGGCCAAATAATAACACAGAGGTAGAAAAGCTCTACAGAAAGAAAAATATCCCTCTTCCTAGATATATTTAAAGTTTTAAACACTCCCAGGCTCTTCTGTAAAATGGAGACAGTAGAAGCATCAGTCTGTATTAGTTACCTATTGAAGTGTAACAGATTGACATGAAACTTAAAACATTTATTATCTCACAGCTTCTGTGGGTCGGGAATTTAGGAGTGGCTTAGCTGGGTGACTCTGGGCAGGGTTCCTGTGACGCCTTGCCTGGGGTGGTGGATTACTTGAAGATGGTTCGCTCACAGGCCTGGCTAGATTGTGCCTGGTTGGCAGGAGGGTTCATGAGCTTCCCAGTCACATGGACCTTTTCTTAGGACTTACAGAGTGTCCTCATGATTTTGCATCCCCCAGAGCAAGGAGTTGAAGAGCCATTAAGGCAGAAGTCACAGTGTCTTCTGTGTGACCCAGCCTCAGAATTCTCTTTGATTTCTGCAGTACCCTGTTGGTTACACAGGTGTTCCCTATTCAGTGTGGACGGGGACTTCTAGGAGGCGGGGGGGGGGGGGGGGGGGGGGAGGCATCTCGGAGACTGGCTGAGACTTTATCTTATAGGGTTATTTTAACTATTAAATGAGATTATCCCAGTGAAGCTTCTGGAAGCTAGTAGGTGCCCCATGCAATACCTGTTTGATGAGTGTGTTTTTCATTGCCAGTCTCGATCAATAGAAATCAGTTTCTAGATGTTTCCCAAATGCAGACGAAGCTTTATGCGTCTTTATGGAAGAGAGAATTCTGATGAGGAAAGTCTTCAAACTGTTGTTGTAATTGTTAATTTGTTTAGAAGCTAGGGTGATTAGAGTTTTGGACAAGAATATTGATAAATGCTATAAGCAAGAATTTTGACTCACAGTGAACTCACTTAATTTTATTACCACCTAGCACGTGATCATGGAGGAAGAATAGTGTATTTTAAATCTGATGCATGCATTTTTGTATGTGATTGAATATTATTTAAGTTCTACTTTCTCTAAGGTTAAACAGGTTCAAAATATTTTTTTCTTTTCTACGTACACTATATCTTACCGTTGAGGATGATATAAGTGTGGCTTTTTTTGAGGAAGACATTTACTAAATTACTTAGAAAATGATAAATAACAGAATGTACAATGATTATTTCTGTTTGTTGTGAAAAAGAAAGCATGACGAGAACTCTCTTATTTAATGGTTTTCTTTCAATGGTAACATAAATATTTGGCCACTGGAGGGCTCCATATTTTAAAAAATTATATTAAAAGGTAAAAATGCTCACTGCAACAATTTTAAACAGTACAGAAAGATTTAAAGGGCTCCTTATTTTTTAGTAAAGATATTGAATTAAATACTTGCTGGTTATAAATGAAAATTGTGTACGTGTGCAAGTAAAGTGTATTTAATAGGTGTTTGCTTCCTCCTTTTTCTTATATTGGAATGAAAATAAAACATAGAATTTCTTCATAAATTAGTCACTTGAAAGCCCCTCAGTAAACAAAGAGGTTGAGATAGATTAAATAATTTTTTCTCATCTTTCTCTCCTATATGTACTATTTTTATATGAGGAAACGTCTTATTTTAGGGTTCATTGAGATTATTTCCATTTAGTTTAACGAACTTTCAGTTATGTCAGTGAATGCTGTGACATAATTAATAAAATTCACAGAACATTAGGAGACATTTTGAAAACTGAACCAAAAACAAAAGTAGATGTGGCATCAAATAATTGGCAATCACCGATTTTTAGAGTCTTTATATTTGATATTAGCATTTCTTTGATCCAGATGTGTAGTTTACATTGTTATGCACTGAAACCTGAGCTTCAGGGTTTATTTTCCAGTATTAAAGTAAAATGAGAACTTAAAAAATTGAGAAATTAGAAACTCTTATAACAGGTATCAGTACCTGAAGGTAGAATCTTTTTGTCTAGAAAAATTCTAGATAGGAAACTACCATGTTCCTCAAAAACAGCATTTTTACTTCCTTGATCTCTCCAACTTGAAAGAAGTGTTTTGATTTATTTATAATTGTGAAATGTTTCCTTTTTAAATGTTTGATCTGAACTTGGGGAAGCCTGCAATTTCTAGGGTAGTTAAGCATTTTTTTCTCCTGATAAGATGTGGGTCTCTTTGTGCTAAGCTTGCAGAGCTGAGGCTGTGTGTTTTGGGTGATGTGAGTAGCTAAGCTCCCCAGTTATTCAGTAGCTTTGTCCCTTAGCACCTCCTCTTCATAAAGGAAGCTGTAATGCTAATAATTGCTAATGAGGGGGAAACAAACCAAAACCAAAATGAAACGAAGTAAAAAACAAACAACTTCTAAACCTGTTCATTTGAAAACTGTCCGGGGTCTATGAATATATAAATCCCCCCAAATATAAATAAATACCAAAATAAAAATATAAAAAATCATGCAAGGTAGTAGTCCCTAAGTTAGTACTAATCATGCACATGATGTTGAGGCACTGTATGGAATGATTTGTTGTTTTAAAAGCCACCACAGGCATCCTCACTGATTATTGTCATTTAAGTGGTTTTATTCTCATTTTAGTGGTTTCAGGATAGGAAGTGCCTGGGCCTCTGCATTTTTAAAAATGTCTCCTGTGATTGTGTTCTGTTGTCTGGGTTGAGAGTGATTGACTCAAAAGGAAGCTGCATTGTGGAAACTTTTTGAGGCCCCTTCAAGTTCTGATTAGTTAAACAAATGTCTCAGAGTAAATACAGCTACTCTTTATATTTGAATATGTTCTCTCCCCACCCTCAGCTTACTCCTGAAGAAAAAAACCAAACTTGGGGTTATTTTGGTTGCTGACATTGCCTCCATTAATTTGAATTGAACCACTTAAATTTCTGGGGTAAGGAGTGGGGTAAGTGATTCTAGATTTTCAGATAGGGTTTGCCCCATCCTGATGAGTTTGTTATTTCTGTTACCCACTAAAGCAGTTAGTTTATCTTTTCACTTTTAAACCAGTTCTAACAGAAAATAGGATATGGTCTGGTAATTCTGTGAGTGAAACATGCTTTGGCATGTAGAGATCTTTTTTGCAATGCTTAGGGATTGTTAACGTAAGGAAAAGTCGTGGAAGAGCAATTTATGCTACCGGCAGGCTGTAGGGTGCTCTAGGGTGCTGTAGGGAAAGGGGACTTCAGGATCAGCAGGCCCCCCGGACAACAGGTCACACCAACTTTTCAAAATACTCAACAGTGTCAGTCATGGGTAATGAGCCCTCATGCTTCTTTCCTGACTCTTCTCAAAATGATGAGGGAAATGTCGAAAGGCAGGCTGTGGAGGTTCCCTGAGATTTCAGTCCTGGGGCCCCTGTCCTCCCCATTCTTTGGAGGTGAGGACCCTGGATGACGCTTCTCAACCATAGGTTTAGCCTGTGCATGTTGGGATGACTCACAAATCCCACTGTCTCCTCCACTTTTTTCTGGTTCACTCCATGTAACAAAGAGGTCACAACTGGGTCTCTGCCGACTAGAGCAAACTGTTCTGCGATCTCCTCTGCCCTAACCACCAGGACGCCCTGCTTTTCCACCACAGTAGGGCAATATCACCTTGTCCCTCTGCCCAGGCCTCCAAGCCCTTGGGCTCATTTTGGGCTCTTTCCCATTTCACTCAGCACATCTGACTGTTGCCTAATCACATCTACCTCATAAAGTGCCCCAGGCAGGCAGCCATGATAATAAACTACTTGCATGAAAATAGTGAAGATATTTAGGTTAAAAGGAAGAAGAAGAAAATTACCATAGAATATCTGTACGGTGGGAGAAGGTTAAGTGTTAGGAAAAAGATCAAAATTTCAAGTAAGTCTTCTGGTTTAGGGTATCTAGATTTGAATTAAGCATTGTGTTTGGTACGTAGTGTAAGTTTTATTCTTGCATGTTTGGGCTGGAACCATTCTTTTTGCTTAGAATTAGCTTAAAAAAAGAAAAAGGAAAAGCTGATAATTTAAGACAAGCTTGGGGGTTCTGGTTTGTTTTTAAAGACATTGTCTTTTTTAGTAGGAGGTCTCTTGCATATAAATATTACCAGTGCATGCATTCTTCTTGCTATTTGCAGATTATCCATAGCAACCTGCTGACATTTCAATCAGATCAGTTTTCCTTAGCTACCAACGACTCCTTAACTTCTCTCCAGTTGCTATCTTTCTGACCTGTATTTAAGAAACGTAAAATTGATTTTACTTTCAGCTACAAGAAAAAGCTGTAGTAGTTATTTAAAATTTTATATATTAGAAAACTTTTCAAATTATTTTTGCATATATTTTATCACTTTAAGAAAATTCATTTATGGGAAGACAGAGTATTCCAAAGTGAATTGAAAATGGTTTTCAGAATACTTAATCTAGTTGTCTTCCATAAGCGTTGGCAGTCAAGAGCTGGCTAGTGGGAATCTTCTGTGGCATCTTAGAAATGCTTGTTTCTACTTGTTTGTTAGTGCTTTTCAGTTTTTGGAAGTGTCTACGTGTATCTACTTGTAATTTAAAGTTCATTTTTATTAAGGAAATATGATTTCTAAAGTTAAGGTTGTGGGAGTTTGTTTTTTGCTTTTATGTCAGGTGTTTGGGATAACCTTCAGAGAAGGGTTCACACAATAAAAATGTACAATTGCAAAAAGAACTCACTGGGCGGATATCAAAGTAGTTACCTGTACAGTGGAATTTTAACTGAAAGGGAATGTCCTCTGGCAGGGGAACAATGGCACAATCCCTTAGGAAGTCAATTATTAGGTATGTTAATCCTACCAAAATATTAACCTCATGATCTTCAGTGCCAGGGTGTATTCTCCACCCTGCAAGTTCAGCTAAAAATATGCCAAAAGGCAAATTTCATAAGATAATGAAATAAAAATGTGGACCTAAGTCTGTAAGATACAAATTAAAAAACAAAATCCCTAGCCAAATGTGAGTGTCTGACAAATCCTTTGCTGTCTTACAATTAGTAGCCTAGTCTTTTGGGATGTTCATAAAATAATGATTTAAAAAATACACATTGAGGAGGCATGTGGTTGAATGATTTACCCATCTGGTAATTTTTACTCTGAAAATTTTTTTCATATTTGTGAAGTTCATGAGTATAACTGTACTATTGGTGGCTATGTCTTCTTAATATATAAAATAAAAAAACCTTATTATATCAATTACTGAAATAAGTTTTTTATAGATTTGAATGTCTAAAAGGTTTTGGATTTCAAAGAGCAGTTTTATGAAAATAATAGTACTTCATATTTATTTTTAATTTCTTATATTAAACCAGTTTGAATTCAGTGTAACAATATGAACATAAGCTTAGTAGGTGATTGAATTGTATTAATATTAAATCTTTCGATTTTATGAAAAGATCTGTGTAGACTTTTTTTTTGGGGGGGAGAAGTTGAGAGTAAGGTTAGCTTTTTTTTTTTTTTTTTTTAATAGTAATCTTTTATTTATTTATTTATTTTTGGCTGTGTTGGGTCTTCGTTTCTGTGCGAGGGCTTTCTCTAGTTGAGGCAAGCGGGGGCCACTCTTCATCGCGGTGCGCGGGCCTCTTCACTATCGCGGCCTCTCTTGTTGCGGAGCACAGGCTCCAAACGCGCAGGCTCAGTAGTTGTGGCTCACGGGCCTAGTTGCTCCGCGGCATGTGGGATCTTCCCAGACCAGGGCTCGAACCCGTGTCCCCTGCATTAGCAGGCAGATTCTCAACCACTGCGCCACCAGGGAAGCCCTTAGACTTTTAATAGAAACTAACATCAGATCAATTTCCAGTTCCTTAAACAGTTTGACTAAACTAACATTCGTTATGATTTAAAGTGCATATAGCCTAAACTTTCCTTTGGTATGTTACTGCACAGCACATTTGGCATTTGGATCAAGGGCATAGAGCTGTGGTTGCTGGGCACCATGACTGCTGGGCATGATGGATTCCAAGCCTCATGGCTTCCAGCTTTTATTTGCTTTGATTTCAGAAAGCTAGAGAATCTTGAAATGTTTGGATCTTAGACTCTAAGGCTTAGCAACCAGCCCTCAGTGCCCATACAGTAACTCCTAAAGTTTCTGTTTGAACATCTCCATTGATGGATAAATATCCAAGAGAGACTCACTTCACTTTCGGACAGATCTGATGGTTAGAGTGTTCCCGCATACTGAATACCTCAAATTGCCTCCTAGAAACATCTGTTAATTGATTCCCATTTTAAACTCTGAAACGACTATATAAAATTATGTCTTTGATGCCTCTTCTTTATAAGACCCCAAAAGGATATGAAAACACTTCTTTTCCAGAGTAATATTTTCATTGCCTTCAACCATTTTGCCCCGAACAGGGTTGCTTAGCTCCTGTCCATAATCTCTCAATGATCTGGTCTAGAGGCACTTTAGTTCTTTCTGTCCTCACTTGATAAGACAGACAGCACCAGGTAGAGTGGGCTCTCATTCCCTCTTGCTGGACAGTGTAGTTCTACTAAATTCGATTTCCTTTTGAGTACTTTACACTGCTGACTCATATTGCAATAAGTCATTTTACATGCTTTTTAGTTAAGGTAG
This sequence comes from Eubalaena glacialis, assembly GCF_028564815.1. Classification (NCBI taxonomy): domain Eukaryota; kingdom Metazoa; phylum Chordata; class Mammalia; order Artiodactyla; family Balaenidae; genus Eubalaena; species Eubalaena glacialis. The sequence goes on from NC_083721.1 coordinate 55,643,043, forward strand.
GGATCCCCTGTTTGCTACTTTCAGACTTTTTTTATTCATCCCATTGATGCTACTCAGTTTAGACTAAGCGTTACATTTCAGTGATATAAAAGCAGATAGGGACTTCCCTCGTGGTGCAGTGGTTAAGAATCCGCCTGCCAATGCAGGGGACACAGGTTTGAGCCCTGGTCCGGGAAGATCCCACATGTCGCAGAGCAACTAAGCCCGTGCGCCACAACTACTAAGCCTGCGCTGTAGAGCTCACGAGCCACAACTACTGAAGCCCGCACACGTAGAGCCCGTGCTCCGCAACAAGGGAAGCCACCGCAGTGAGAAGCCCGCGCACCGCAACGAAGAGTAGCCCCCGCTCGCCGCAACTAGAGAAAGCCCGTGCGCAGCAACAAAGACCCAATGCAGCCCAAAATAAATAATAATAAATAAATAAATAAATAAAAAGCAGATAAAGAGAAGATGATGATGGTTACTTATAAATTTGTGGATGTGCTTTCATTGTTACCTACTCTTATTACTCCACAGTTAGAGGTTTTTTACTTGGACATAATGCTTGTTACCGTGCATATTTTACTACTTGGTAAACATTCTCAATCATTGATGTAAAAGCAGGTTTTGATGTGGAGGATGATGGAGTGAAACCTGCTGGTACCTGTGGTGGCGTGAGGAATCTTTGGAGGAGGGGAGAAGATTTGTGAAGAAAGTTTGAGGACACCAAACCTCACCTTTAATTTTGTTTTAATTTTATTTATTTATTTTTGCTGTGCTGGGTCTTCGTTGCGTCACGTGGGCTTCTCTAGTTGCGGTGAGTGGACTCTCTAATTGTGGTGCGTGGGCTCTCTAGTTGTGGCGCATGGGCTCTAGAGAGGGCAGGCTCAGTAGTTGTGGCATGCGGGCTTAGTTGTGGTATATGGGATCTTAGTTCCATGACCAGGGATCGAACCCAGACCCCCTGCATTGGAAGCATGAAGTCTTAATCACTGGACCACCAGGGAAGTCCCCTCAGCTTTAATTTTGCTTCAGACCATTTCTATAGTTCGTTTCTTCTTCTAATTTTAAATCTTTATGTCACAACATAAGCAAACAGTTCTGTGTGTTTGTTGAGACTCTTTGCTGAGTAGTTGAGTGTTCATGGGACAGAAACTGCGTTGTTTTTTTGGAACCTTATACATTGAAATTTAGATGGCTTGCAGCTGCTTTGTAGTCTCTTTTTTTTAAAATAAATTTATTTATTTTATTTTATTATTTATTTTTGGCCGCGTTGGGTCTTTGTTGATGCGCGTGGGCTTTCTCTAGTTGCGGTGAGCGGGGGCTACTCTTTGTTGCAGTGCACGGGCTTCTCACTGCGGTGGCTTCTCTTGTTGCGGAGCACAGGCTCTAGGTGCACGGGCTTTGGTAATTGTGGCACGTGGGCTCAGTAGTTGTGGCTTGCGGGCTCTAGAGCGCAGGCTCAGTAGTTGTGGCGCACGGGCTTAATTGCTCCGCAGCATGTAGGATCTTCCCGGACCAGGGCTCGAACTTATGTCCCCTGCATTGGCAGGCGGATTCTTAACCACTGCGCCACCAGGGAAACCCCTGCTTTGTAGTCTCTGAAAGATTTTTCATATGGTATGTTGGGTATTGTCAGTTTTACATTAGCCTTAGCAACTCCTTCTCTCTTCCTGCCCCAATTCCCACCATCCTCTTTACCAAGCATTGGGTGACCCAAGTTTAAGGTGGTGGTGAGGGTGAGGTGGTCAGAGAGTTGAATCTTCAACTATGTTTTGCTCTGAGGGGGTGGAAAACATAGCTCAGGAAATAAATAGAAGAAAAGTATTATTTGAGTTCTCATATTCGAAATTCAAAAGAGATTTTCCTCTTAACAGCATCTGTCCTCTCCTCTACCTCTGTTTATCTGATGTACCATTCTCAGTTCTGTGTAAAATTAGCACATATTCAGAATACTCAGTAAGTGCATTAAAATTATTGCTTTGGAGGAGTGGCCAAGATGACGGAGTAGGAAGACTATGAGCTTACCTCCTCCCATGAGCACACTAAAATTACAGTTATCTACAGAGCAACTGTTGATGAGAAAGACTGGAAGACAAGCAGAAAAGATCTTCAACAACTAGAGATATAAAGAAGGAACCACAATGAGACAGGTAGGATGGGCTGAGATGTGATATAGTCAAGACCCATACCCCCGGGGGAGGGGGGGCTGCAAATGGGAGGATTACAATTACAGTTGCAGAGCTTCTCCCCAAGGAGCCAGGGGTCCAAGCCCCACATCAGGATCCCCAACCAGGGGATCCTACCTCGGGAAGACAAGCTCCCAGAACACTGGCTTTGGAGGCCAAGTGGGGCTTACTTTCTGCAGACCGACAGCTGTGGGAAATAGAGACTTGGTTCTTAAAGGGCGAGCACAAAATCTCACACGCTCCAAGACCTAGGGCAGACGTGGTAATTTGAAAGGAGTCTGAGTCGGACCCTCTTGCTGATCATGGAGGGCACCCCAGAGAGGCAGGAGGCAACTGGGACTTACCCTGGGGACATAGACACTGGCAGCAGCCATTTTTGGGAGCTTGTTGTACTACAAGGAAACTGGAGCTGGGAAGCACCATTTTGGAATTCTCCCTCTGGCTTATTAGTACTGGGACTAGCCCCTCCCACCAGCCTGTCAGTGGCTCCAGCACTGGGACGCCTCAGGCCAGGGAACTGGCAGGGGGGTGGGGGGGAGATGATGGGACGGGACACACATAGCCCCACCTACCAGCAGCACAGCTGCCGTAAGATCCCCTGAGCCCACAGCTGCCCCAGGACCAAACCCTGTCCACCACTGGGCAGGGACTAACCCCAGGACCCCCTGGGCCTCAGCCCCATCTACCAGTGGGCCAACGCCAGTTCCGGGACCCCCAGGGCCTTGCAGCCCGAGACCCTCAGACCTACCTCTGCCAACCAGTGGGCCAGCACTAGCTCCAGGACCCAGCCTCACCCACCAGTGGATGGGCACCAGCCCCAGGACTACCACAGCCCCCCAGCCTGCCTTGTCAAGACCCAGCCCACCCACCGGCAGGCCAGCACCAGCCCTGGACCCACTTCCCAGCCCCGGCCCTGTACACGAGCAAGAGGATACCAGCTCTGAGATACCCTGGACCCCTCAGCCAGCCATCCTGGGATCTAGCCTGTCACCAGTGGGCTGACACCAGCTTTGGGATACCCTGGACCCTACAGCCAGCAGTGTCAGGAAGCAGCCCTGCCCACCAGCCAGCCAACACTAGATCTGGGGCTCCTGATGCCACAGCCACCCACCCTGCGACCTGGCCCTGCCCACCAGGGGCTGGCATCCTCCAAATAAGGCAGAGCCTGGCAGCCAACCAAACTGGGGGCCAGCCCCACCTACCATACTGCCCACGGTAGTCAGCCAGCCACAAGAGAAGGACCCACGCAGCCCACATAGGGGGCACCCCTAAGACATATAGCTCTGGTGACCAGAGGGGAGTGTGCTGCTGGGACACATAGGATGTATCCTACAAAAGGCCACTTCTCCAAGGTCAGGAACCATAAAGCAGCTTAACCAAATACATAGAAATAAAAGCAGTGTATTAGGCCAAAATGAGGCAACAGAGGAATATGTTCAAAACAAAGGAACAAGCTAAAGCCCCAGAAGGACTAAGTGAAGTAGAGATAGGCAATCTGCTCAAGAAAGAGTTCAGGGTAGTGATCATAAAGATGATGAAAGAACTAGGGAGAAGAATGGATGCACAGAGTGAGAAGTTAGATGTTTTTAACAAAGAGAATATATAAAGAGCAACCAAACAGAGATGAAGAATACAATAACTGAAATGAAAAATAAACTTGAAGGAATCAACAGTAGACTAAATGATACAGAGAAACTGATCAGCGAGCTGGAAAACTCGCTGATCTGAGTGGAAATCACTGAAGCTGAACAGAAAAAGAGTGAAAAGAAATGAGGACAGTTTGAAAGAGACCACTGGGATAATGGGCCTACTAACATTCACATGATAGGGGTCCCTGAAGGAGAAGAGAAAGAGAAAGGGGCAGAGAGCCATATTTGTAGACATAATAGTTGAAAACCTCCCTAACCTGGAAAAGGAAACAGACATCCAGGTCCAGGAAGCACAGAGCCCCATACAGGATCAACCCAAAGAGGACTATACCAAGACACATAATTAAAATGGCAAAAATTAAAGATAAAGAGTGAATATTAAAAGCTGCAAGGGAAAAGCAACAAGTTGCATAGGAGGGAACTCCCATAAGAGTGTCAGCTGACTTTTCAGCAGAAACTCTGCAGGCCATAAGGGAGTGAAACAATGTATTTAAAGTAATGAAAGGGAAAAACCTACAACCAAGAATATCTGGCAAGGATTTTATTTAGATTTGATGGAGAGATCAAAAGTTTTACAGACAAGCAAAAGCCAACAGTGTTCAGCACCACCAAACCAGCTTTACAAGACTGTTAAAGGGACTTCTCTTATCGAAAAAGGAAAGGCCACAACTAGAAACATGAAAATTACAAAAGGGAAAAAAGCTCATTGGTAAAGGCAAATATATGGTAAAGGTCGTAAATCAACCACATACAAAGCTAGTAAGAGGGTTAAATGACAAAAGGCGTAAAATCATCTGTATCTACAATAATTAGTTAAGGCAAACAAAAACAAAAAATGTGAAATATGTAAAAAACAGTTTATTTTTATTGGAGTTGCTTTACAATGATGTGTTAGTTTCTGCTGTACAACAAAGTGAATCAGCTATATGTGTACATATATCCCCTCCCTCTTGGACCTCCCTCCCACCACTCCTCCATCCCACTCATTTGAAAAAAAAACAAACCCAGTAAGCATTGGGGGGGAGAGTAAAAATGCAGTAAAAATGTGTATGAGCTTAAGAAATCAGCAACTTAAAGTAATCACGTATATATATATTGCTATATGTAAATCTCATGGTAACCACAAACCAAAAATCTATACTAGATACACATACAGAAAAAGGGAAAAGAATCCAAACATAACACTAAAGTTAGCCATATCACAAGGGAAGAGAGCAAAAGAAGAAGAAAGGAACAAAAAAGAACTACGAAAACAACCCCGAAGCAATGAACAAAATGACAAAAAGTACATACTTATTAATAATTACATTAAACACAAATGGACTGTATGCTCCCATCTAAAGACGTAGAGTGGCTGAATGGAATATTGACCATAAAAAAGAATGAAATCTTGACATTTGCAATAACATGGATGGACCTAGAGGGTATTATGCTAAGTAAAATATGTCAGACAGAGAAAGACAAATACTGTGTGATTTCACTTATATGTGGAATCTATAAAACAAAATAAATGAACATAACAAAACAGAAACAGTTATAGGTACAGAGGTACAGAGAACAAGGAGGTGGTTGCCAGAGGAGAGGGGGTTGGGGAGAAGAATGAAATAGGTGAGGGAGATGAAGAGGTACAAACTTGCAGTTGCAAAATAAATGTCAAGGGTATGCAATGTACAGAATGCAGAATATAGTTAGTAACTATATATATATTATATCCTTGTATGGATACATATAGTACTTTGACTTGGCATGGTGATCGTTTTGAAATGTATAGAAATAATGAATCACTGTTGAAATGTACAGAAATATTGAATCACTTAGGGATATAGTGTACAACATGCTAAATATAATTAACGCTGCTCTATGTTATATATGAAAGTTGTTAAGAGAATAAATGCTAAGAGTTGTCATCACCAGGAAAAATTTTTTTTTCCCTATTTCTTTAATTTTATATCTGTATGAGATGATGGATGTTCCTTAAACTCATTGTGGTCATCATTTCAGGATGTATGTAAGGCAAACCATTATGCTGTACACCTTAAACTTATACAGTGCTATATCTCAATTGTATCTCAATAAAACTGGAAGGACAAGAGTCAATAAAATGGAGGGAGGGAGGGGAATGGGAGTGGAGTATGGGATAAAGGGAAGCTAATTAGTTAATTAAGACTGTCTTGTTAGCTACAGAGTTGAACTGTGTTGCAGATTTTATTATAAATAAATAGGCTTCTATTCAAGTCCGTATCTTAGACTATATCTGGAGGATTCCCAAAAATTCATTATATGAAACTCTTGACGCTGACTAGATTCATTGAAGACAATGAATCACATTCCAGAATCAGAATCTGAGATATATTACTATTCTTCCTGTTCCTGTTCACCCCAAGTAGAGTAATTGAAGTAACTGTGTTGTCAAAGCAGGGATTATTGACAGAACACTGTATAAGCCTCCTTAGTATAGCTAATGTTTGGAAATATATTCTAGGTCTGATTTTACATTTAAATGATATTTCTTTCTTTGTATCCATCTTACCTCCAAAGTAAGAAACAAGTGCTTGTGTTGTTGCTCTTAAATTATAGCAAGGACTCTCTGGAATCAGAGTAACGATAGACTTCAACACTTGGAGTTGAGATTGTATGTGTTCATTCATATGTGAACACATCACATACATTATTGTCAACTGTTATGAAAGGCCTGGGTCAAGTAAACTTATATGAGAGATTTATGAAGAAAATAATTTCCAATATATTGTATGATACCCAACTCTTTGGTTCTTTGTGACTATTCCTATCTATAAAAGTAACTTAGGGCGCAAAGAAGATTCTCTTTAAAATTTATATTCAGGCTGTTACCAAAAAGAAATAATAAGTGTTGTAGAGAATACGGAGAAAAGGGAACCTTATATGCTGTTGGTAGGAATATAAATTGGTGCAACCACTGTGGAAAACAGTGTATAGAGATTCCTCAAAAAATTAAGAACAGTACTACCATATGATCCAGTTATTCTACTTCTGGATATTTATCTGGATACAAAAACACTAATTCAAAGAGATACATGCACCCCTGCGTTCATTGCAGCATTGTTTACAATAGCCAAGGTGTGGAAACAACTTGTGTCTACCAATGGATGAATGGATAAAGAAGATCACACACACACACACACACACACACACGCAGACACTGAAATACTACGCAGCCATAAAAAAATAACGTGAAATTCATTAATTGAATTTGCCATTCATTGCAACATGGATACCTATAGGGTATTATCCTAAGTGAAATAAGTCAGACAAATACTGTATGATTTCATTTATATGTGGAATCTAAAAAATAAAATAAACAATAAGCAAAACAAAAACAAAATCATAGACACAGAGAATAGATTGGTGGATACCAGAGGGGCAAGTGCTTGGGGGTACAGTGAAATGGGTAGAGGGGATCAACTGTATGGGGATGGATGGTAATTAGACTTACTGTGGTGACCACTTTGTAGAGTGTACAAATATTGATTTATAATTTTATACACCTGAAGTTTATATAATATTATATACCAGTTTTGCCTCAATTAAAAAATGATATTCAGAATAACTTTCATGTCATTTTATTTTACTTTAGTTCTTTAAAAATTGGTTATTTTTCCAGAAATTTGTATGGTAACTCTCACTAAAGCAAAGCACTGTATTCCCAACTATTCCATGTTTTTTTTTCCTCCTCCGAAATGTAAGAAAAAAAATATAATTTCAGGCATGGAGAATGAATTGTGTGCTACTATCCACTTAAGTATAATAGCATACATAACAAACAAGGCATTGGAAATGCCCTTAGAGTTGGTTTTAGAAGTCACATTAACATTATCCAGGTTTTCAGTGTTTTTGTTGAAACTTGAAACTTCTCTTTATAGGAAATATAAATTGAAAGAAAATTGGTGCTACAGGAGTACAGATTGAAAATTTAAACATCTTGACTTACTGAATGTCATGATGAGCCAAAATTTTTGAATAAATTTATTGAAATTAGGATTTGAAATAAAGTAAAATAAATCAGTGCTCTCTTTCATTTCTTTTCAGGGGCTTTATGTGTGGTCCACTACTTTTGGTTTTTTTCCTCTTATTACAACAACACTGCAAAGCATTCTACTTTCTTTTCTCCTCTCATTTCAGACACTAGTAATAATGTAGCTTAACACACCTGTTACATATTTTGTGTGCTGTGCCCCAATCCAGGTTTCACACCCATTTCTCATTCCGGAAGATGGAATAAGCTGATGGGCCAAGCCTGGGTTATATTTCTATCTCTGAAGCTTGAGTAGAATTAGTTCAATCCCACTCAGGGCACATGGACCTTGAGAAGGTGGAGTATTTTCTCAAAACTCAAAGTGCTTTTACCAGAAAATGGGAGATACACATATACCTTGCAGGCAAAAACATATGTGTCTATAATTTCTGCTTAAGAAAAGCCAGTATAGAAAAACATACTTTTGTGGCTGATTATTCTCCCATTTAAATAAGACATCTACAGTGATTTTCCATTTTAACTTGAAAGGTGACAAAACCTGATTTTCTTAACTATAAAAAAAGTTAAGATTTCAAAATACTTATTGGCAGTATCGAGAACCACAGCTGTTACAGATGTTTGCAGGGCATACACCTTTCACCATTCACCTTGTAATTGGTGGCCTCTGTGGGTGTATAACACTGAGCTAGCTCTAAGGGTCAGTATGCTGGAATTAACCACAAAGGATAAACCCTTTGTCTATCAATGGGAATACTTGGAGAACATGTCCTTTGATTTTTTTTTTTTGATTGGTTTAATTTGAGCCAGATATTGTATATTACTTCAAATGACTGCCATAGGAGCAGAGGCATTTATTGAAGATTAGTGATCAGTGGTGCATGTATACTGTACAGACATTGTTGTTGTAGGGCATGGGCTTAGTTTTAATGGAAGACATAAATTTAATTGTTACTAGGTGTTTCTGGTGGGAGTGAGCATTTAAGGGAGAATTACTGTTTATAAATTCTCAACTGGCATTGGCCTGTCATTTGCTAGTGAGTATATAATTTTCATATTGTTAGAATGAAGTAAGTTGATATTAGCTTTTTTAAAAATTAATAAACTTTACTTTTTAGAACAGTTTTAGGTTCACAGCAAAATTGGATAGAAAGTACAGAGTTTCCATATACTCACTACCCCCTCCCCCCATGTAAACGAACATTAACTTTTTATTCAAGGTATTTTTTAAAGTATTTAGAAACACAAAGAAGTATTTTGTGTGCTTTTACTTCTGCAACTAGAAGTTGTCTTTCTCTGTCTTCAGACTAGAAAGGGGAAAGTGTTCTAGAGCCAAGAAGCATTCTCTGACAACCCCAAGAGTGAAGTTAGGCCCTTTTTTATGATCCTTTTCCAGCTGAATGTTGCTATTTACAATGGAAGACCAGAGGAAGGGTAGGGATCTAAGGTAACCTGGTCTGGAGCCCCCTGCTGTCAGATCAAACTGATTGATGGTAGTCCAGAAGAGCAGTGTGCAGTAGGGGCAGGGCACTGACCCATAGTGGGAGCCCTGGGTTCTGGCCTAGCTCTGCCTGTAGCTTGCCGTGTGGTCGAAGGGGCTGAATTGAGTGACCTCTGACTGCCTGCAGCATTCTGTGATTCCATGACTTATTGGACGGTCCAGTAGGGGCTAATAACATCAAATCCTGCAGGGGCAGCAGTGTGGAGCCACGGGGTGTTGTCCAGCATGGCCACAAACCAGCTGAAGGCCTTTTGTCCAGTCTCTTAAACCTTTTTGGGTCTGTCTTGGTTTCAGCTATGGAAATGTTGGGATTGGACTTCTCTGTTTCCCTCTAAGGAAAGTTTTTTGGATCTTTCTGGTTTAAAGTAGCTAATTACTGTATAGGATTATTTATCCTGGGAATAACTGCTTTGTGAATAAATAACTTCAAAAAGGGAGCATATTAACACTTTATTGTGGATCATTTTTGAGCAGACTCCTTTATGTCTTCATATCAGGAATGTTCTTGCAATTAACGTATCTGGAACCAGTCTTTCTGTTGCAAAGCTATTTGCTGGATATCCATTAGGCGCACCTGAAAGGGACGGGGGCTCTTTCTGGATAGTATAGTTTTTTGGTTTTTAATAACACAATGTAAATTTTAATAGAGATGTGCTTTTTAATATCACAAAATTTAAAATTACGCTTATATGTCTTTAAATTGTCTTTGTGCAATTTAAGTGATAAAGGAAAAAAAGGGAAAGACTAGTGTCCTTTACTTCTCAGAACAGAATATTTTCCATTTAAAATTATGTAAATTGCTAACAGCTGACTTCCTTTTTTTTATCAAATGACTTTGGACTAAATTAAGAGTGTGATTTTCTGTATATTGTGAATTATTGTTGATTAAAGGAATCCTTTCTTACCTCAAAGGACAAGGCAGTCCTGAGATTCCTCCAGTGGGTTTCATTCACAGAACCCCTCCCTAAAGGTATAGGCTAATTCCTCAAGTGTGTAGGCCAAGGTTTACTTGGGCTAAACCAGAGTAATGCATAGGTGCAATGTCCCACAGGGCTGGGATTATCTTAACCTTATATTTTCCAGCTCAGTGGCTTAATAGAGCTAAGGAATCTTCCCAAAGTACCTGGGGGTTCCCTGTCAGTGTTCCTCACGTAGCTGCTGGCAAGCGTGTTTTTATACTCTTCCTGGAAGTGAAACTCTTTCTGCCTTATATGTGCAATTTCCCTTGCCTGAGAAGGTCAAAGGCACATTTATATAGTTCACCAGAGCATAAAAGAGGCTTTCAGGGCCTCCCTGCCAAGCCATCTGACTGGACTAATGCTTACTCATTTTCCGCCTCTACTTACGGAAACGGCAGAAATTCATAGTTCCACCATGGTCCCTGAAACAACAGTCTTATGGCATATGAGCATTATAATAAAATATCATATTATCAAATCAGGTAATGTAGCTCGAAATTGGTAGGAGTAAAAAGTAGTTGTTCAGACTGTCAGAATTAAACATATGTTAAAACTACCTAAATTAAAACAAAATCTACCTTTTGAAAAGCTAGCAATTTACTTAGTATCCAAATGTTGAGAATATTCAAAGCAAACTTTGGCATGTTCACAATATTACTTTATTAAATGCTTTTCTTCCACATAGTTTAACTCTAGTGAGCTTACTAACATTTACTGAGCACTTCCTGTATGCCAAGATCTTTGTATTTATAATATCTTCCAATAATTTAAGGCAACCTTTAGAGGTGTAGGAATTGTTACCCTGATTTTGCAGATGAGGAATGGAGGCTCAGAGAGTCTCAGGCATTGGCCCACAATTGCAGGGGAGTAAGTAAATGAGGGGTACAAGTTTGGCCCTAAAGTCAGTATGCTTTGCAGAACACCATGCTGCTAACTGTGCTCTGCTGTTTATGAGGCTATGGAGAGAAAAAAAAGAGCAAGTTGCATTACTTTCTCATTTGCCTGCATTTCACATTCCACTTTCTGATGTGAGCCCTGCACTTCGACCAGATCTGCCTCCTGTCCCTTCCACCATGCTTCTTCCCAGTGTGCAACTTAGGCCCAGTCTCTGCCTGTGCCTGTGACACCCTTCTCCATCCCCTTTCTCCATATCCCAGTTTGCAGCTGGTGCCTTAGGTTGCAGCTTTTATTTGTTTCCTGCATAAAGATTCCCTTGTGCAGTCTAACTTTTGGGGAATTCTTTGCTTACCATTTTGACATTATACATTTCTCTCTCTTCTTGTGTAACTGTGTGTGTGTGTGTGTGTGTATGCGATTACCCAACTAGATCATCAGCTTCTAGAAAACAACTCTTATAATACCTTTTGCAGTGTTAATACATAGTAGGTCATTATTAATTTCTCAAACTGTAAAAGGTTATACCATTTGCATCTCTGTGCTCTTGGCATGTAGATAGGTGGAAGGTAGTTTTTAAAGCATAGTTTTATAATTGGTCAATATTGAGTACTGAAGGAGAGAGGATTTCCAAATCTTTCATCTTAGACCTATGTCTAACAGTGAATGCTAGAGTTTCTGTCTCTGCCTGCTGGTGTTTTCCAACACCTTTCTGGAAATTCCAAACAGATGGACAGATCTGTAATGACTTGTAGTTACTTTGCTTTGCTGTTAGTATCTAGTGAACTCTTAGGACTTGTTTTGCCTTTATTACTATGTTTAAAGTTTCTTAACTGAAAGGCTCTGGGTCATGAGGAAATGCAGGGGTGGGGGTGGGAAGGTGATAAAAAGATACTTCAGATTTGCATTTTCTTTTAAGAAATTTCCATTCTCAGTATAGCTGACACTTGTAATTTCTGTTAAAAATTGGTGCCTGGCCAGAAATGCCTGTGAAATAGCTTTGGTTTAAGCTTCAACTATAAAGACAGGGGAGGGTGGGTGATTTTAACAAGTGTTGTCTTTATTCATACTTTATATTGTCACTGTCATAAAATAAAGACAGTGAAAATACGAAGTAAAGGCAACTCTTGTTAAAAAGCATATATATTATATATTTCCCTGCATTTATCTTTGTCTACATGAAGATAATTTATTTCAGCAAATGATTTAACCGGAGCTTATCATTTCTAGAAAAAAAAATCCTTTGTCCTCTGGTGTACCACAGTGACCTGAGGTATGGAATTCACTGGCCAAAATTGCATAACAGCCGGTATGCAATTTCAGTACTATATTATTTTGTAATGTGCCTGGTGCTACTACTGAGGAGATGAAAAGAATATTAATTACAGTGGGGTGAGTGGGAGACCTTATGCATATACATAAGGAGGCTTTAGTTAATGAGTTTTTTTGGACTAAAAATGTGATACATTTACGTAGAAGTAATAGCTCGGTGTTTGTATTTAAGTTTATTTATAAACAACCTTTACATTTCATTTGTAAACATGCAATGTATAAAAGAGTGAATTGAGGAAAATATAAGAATTGTATTTATTTAAAGAAGTAATTTTAAGACAGGAAAAATCTTTTAAGAACACCTACTTTGTAAAGTGGAGATCAGAATACATATTGTTGGGAAAATGGAAGAAGCCAGTGGAAGATTTAGTGAAAGAGTGGATGTTAAGACTGTTATTTGGGACCTGGATTTATTTTGGCTTTCAGAGGTCATGCTTACTCTTAGATTAGAAAGGCAGCCTCTTTCAAAGCATAAACATAATTGAAAAAAATAATTTTGAAATTTGCTTTCTTTGGTTCTCCACTTTGTTTTCTTCAGGTGTAAAAGCATGAGTATTCTATTTTCAGGAAGATGAGGAAAAAAATCTATTTCCTTTTCTAGCAGTTTGGCTATTTTTGTTGTTGTTTCTGGCTCCATAAACGGAGAGGCATCTGTACCGTGCATTGTATCATGCCCAGCAAGTTTTTTTTCATTTGAATGTAATTGTTCCTTAGCAAATAATTGCAGTCCAGAATGACTTTTATTGAGCTTGATTGAATTAGGGTTATGTATGAAAATGAGTTAGTTAAAGCTTAATCTATTACCCAGAGAAATGATGAAAACATCAGAAAAGCAGTCATTCATGGGGATTAAATATTCTTCCATGTAAATGGGCAACATGGTTGCCTGGAGTCCCTTCTGCACTGACTAGGTTGTAGTGACATTAGGGTGCAAAACATACAGTGTTGGCATAGAAGGGGATCTTGTCATGATGTGCCTTTGAATGTTATACTGGACATTAACACTAATGAGGGAGCCTGCCTCGTTATAAGAAGTGGCACCTCACCTTTTGTAGTATAATAAGCTTTCAAAACATAGGACCCCAAGGGGGGGCAATGTGTAAACTGCCAGAAAGCCAGCTGCTTTGGGATATTTCAGTGGTTGCTGAGGCCAGATCTTTAAGATAGGTTTTTCAGATGCCAAGTCAGATACCCTATTTGTGGTTAAGAGGTAAAGAGGAGATAATTCAACGTTAGCTCTCCCATCTGCCATCATGATCTCAGAGGGCATCCTGAGCTGTGCCAGGTCCGTCCTGGCTAGGTGTGCATCCTGGGGGAAGCAGTGTTGTGGTGGGAAGCGGGCCTTGCAAAGGGAAAAGGAGCCCGTTACGGAGCAGGCTCTTAATGAGGCAGTGGGAGCTAAGTGTGGGCAGTCAGGAATCCAAGGCCCTGTGTGGATGGGAAGTGAGGGGTTAGGAGGAAGCCGTAGTGTGACCCAGAGAACACAGACAGGCCTGGCGTGGCTCAGTTGAAGATCTCTCCTGGCTATGGTCTAAGGGCATGCTCAAGTCACCATTCTGCAGGGTTGTATTCACCCTTTAGACATTTCCCGTTCTTGCCCACATGTCCTTCTGACACCTCACACAGCCACCCATTTCCATCAAATCAAAACACTTTTGAAGTACTGGTAACTTAAATGCAGAACAGCTTATGCTGAAACTGCTTTTCTGAAGCTACTCATGTGGGCATTTGTAATAGCCAGATAAAATCTGGAGTTTGGCTGTCAGAGAACTCAAAGGGAGTCTGTCTCAGGCAGGATCTTCAGCCTTGAAATTGACCTCTGCTCTGTGGCTGATTCCCTGGCTCCCCCACCTCCTAGTCAGTGAAGTCCAACATGATCTCTTTGTTATCCTGAGTTTTAAGACCCATATTGGCCACAGCACAGTCAGCCTCCTCCCTCTCCCTCCCTACTTTATCCATAGATAGTTGCATCCCAGGTGATAAACTATTGAACAGTAATCAAAATAAAGTATAGATATGGTCCATTTTGGGGGTATATATTTGATTATAGAAACAAACAAACGTGTAAGGGTACCTTAAGATTAGTGAGTTTATTTTTGAGCTCCTAAAAGAACGTCTGTATATAGGATATACTAGCATATTTTATTTCTCAGATAGCATGCACTCACTTCTTAAACTAAAATGTAGGGGCTTCCCTGGTGGTGCAGTGGTTAAGAATCCGCCTGCCAATGCAGGGGACACGGGTTCAATCCCTGGCCTGGGAAGATCCCACATGCCACGGAGCATCTAAGCCTGTGCACCACAGCTGCTGAGCCTGGGCTCTGGAGCCCGTGAGCCACAACTACTGAAGCCCGAGTGCCTAGAGCCCGTGCTCCACAGCAAGAGAAGCCACCGCAGTGAGAAACCTGCGCACCACAACAAAGAGTAGCCCCCGCTCGCCGCAACTAGAGAAAGCCCACGCGCAGCAACAAAGGCCTAACGCAGCCAAAAATAAAATAAATAAAATAAAATTAATTAATTAAAAAAAACACTAAAATGTAAGCAAATCTCTAAACCAAAATAAGAATTAAACCCACGCTATCAGAATTAATGTTGGACCCTCCTCTCCCAGTTTTAGCAGTATTAATTATATACTGTTTGTTTTTTTAGTTTATACCAATTTATTTACTTGACAGTTATTTATAGATATTCATGATTTTTGCCTATATATTAACTTTTTATTTTAATGGTTCTTCTCTATACTGGCTTTTATGGATTTATATGAAGAAAAAGTATGGAAATAAATATATGAGATAGTGCATGTGATTTTCTTAAAACAGCACTTTTTTTAAAAAAATTTATTTATTTTATTTATTTATTTTTGGCTGTGTTGGATCTTCATTGCTGCGCGTGGGCTTTCTGTAGTTGTGGCGAGTGGGGACTACTCTTCGTTGTGGTGCGCAGGCTTCTCATTGCGGTGGCTTCTCTTGTTGCAGAGCACGGGATCTAGGTGCGTGGGCTTCAGTAGTTGTGGCACATGGGCTCAGTAGTTGTGGCTCGCAGGCTCTAGAGCGCAGGCTCAGTAGTTGTGGCGCACGGGCTTAGTTCCTCTGCGGCATGTGGGATCTTCCCAGACCAGGGCTCGAACCTGTGTCCCCTTCATTGGCAGGCGGATTCTTAACCACTGAGCCACCAAGGAAGCCCAAAACAGCAGTTTTAATGTTAGTTGCCTAGTTTATGATAATTAAGGATAGACTTTTATATCATTTATTTAATCAGTTTTTGGAATTGTACACTTCCTTGATAAAAACATAGGCATTTAATTTGAAAGTATTCATGTGTCCTTTGTAGTTTTCGTCAAAGATCTGGATTTATTCTTTCATCCATACCCTTGTTGTAAAAAATGTGGATGAATGAGTAGTATCTTGTGTGAAGCCACGTGAGGCCGTTTAATATTTTATTTATTCTTTCAAGCTGTTGTTTTCTTCCGTAGCACTGGGTGACAACTGAATCATCTAAGTCTAGTTAGGATTACTCAGATGAATCATTACACATTTTTGATATTTAATGTGTAAGAGCCAGTTCTTCCATATTGTAGTGGCTGATTAGGGAAAAAAACTTTAGCCAAGCCATAAAATGACTAACAGTATTGATCAAGCTGTAAGCCAGTAAGTGATATCTGATTTTTGGAGTGTGTTATAACCTGCTGATTGTAAGGAAATATATTGTCATAATCTGCAGGAGGGTAGGAAATTGTCTCTCTTAGTTGAGTGTGAATTTAGTATTACCATGAAGCACTTGAGAAGCTAAATAAATGTCTCAGAAACTGAAATAACTTAATTTTAAAAAAGGTACGGTTTAAGTGTATGTCTGTATTTGCAGTATTAATGTAAAATGTTCATTTAATTTGTATACTCTTGTTGATTTTGATCCTCTTATATTCATTTCATCATACGTAGCTAGAAAGTAATTTTTTAGTTACAGCTTTTCTCTATTTGTATGTGTTCCCCCCCACTCCCCACCTTAAAAAAAAACTATCTTGGTTTCACTTGTTATCTTTAAAACATTTAAAAGATAAAATATCAGATATTAACATCTGAACCACAGCTTAACTGTATGGGTTGGGCTAGTCATTTCAAATAACTTGAATTTAGTCAGGATGTCAATATAATTTCATGTTTTTCCAGAGAATTCACCTGTAACTCTACACCTGAATTTTGTCAGAAAGCTAAGAGGTGATTGCCTGTAATTCTTTGTCTCTGTAACTTTAGTCTCAGAATTCCCATTGAGTAATTTTAGTGACTATCTTTTTGTTAAATTAAAGTTGACAATAAATACTTTAGGTCTTTTTTTCCTAAATAGTGTTAGTAGAGGGATGTTTAATAATTTTCCTGATTTTGATTGCTTGGCTGTTAATTCATCTTACTTAGGGATTATTTTGCTAAAGGAGAATAAGTGTCAGCTTTGTTTGAAAGGGCTTCCTGGCTCACCATTTTAATCACTTTGCTATGGGTCCTTCACAGAATTCTGCTGCATCACAGAAGCTGGAAGTTCTGATGTTCCATTGAAATCACAATGGAAAGTCTTGACTTGACCGGTAAGAGCAGCCCTGCAGGTGCATCTTACTTACTTATCTGGAAGCAGTGAAACAGTCAGGAGCTAAGTGGTAACAGAGCTGGTCTCAACTTTTTCCCGTCTGATGGATTCACCTTCCGTATTGATCAGAGAAGTGTGATAATTGTGTATTTTTTTGGTCAATTTTATTAGTATTTTTTAAGTGACACTTTAATCTCTATCATCAAGTAAGTTAAATTTTCCTTTAAAATCATGAATTTTAAAAAATTAACTATTTCAGAATCTCTGGTTTGTTTCTCCACAGTAATGGGCTGTTGGTGAAAGTCCATTTACTGAAGTCCTAATTATCTAGAGAATACATACCTAAATAAATATTACATTGGTCTGTTCCCCCAAAGCCTTTTTTTGTATTGCCTGAAAAAGTTGAGATTTTAAAATATATACATGTGGCAAATTATATCAAACTTTGAAACTCACAGATACTATAATTCTGTCCTCTTGTATATAAGTTATATTCAAAACTGCTTCTTTAGGAATATTTTAAGATTAATTTTGGTCATGATTACTTAAATGCATAGAGTCTTCTCAGTCTGGGAATGAAAATGTGTGATTGCTTTACTGATGTTTGAATACTTTATGGTGAACTGATGATTTATAAGACCAAGGAATTTAATATAAATTAAAATTAACAGAAGTAGTAAATATTGTTTAGTTGCAATTTTTAGGACATGAACTTATTTTTCAATTTTTTATTCATCGAAATCTTAAATCTTTTCTGTTCTTAAGTAGTTTTGATAGCTTATTAGGTCCGTCTAGAATATCTGTGTCTACCTTTTTTGTTTTAGTAAGTATATGACTGAATGTTGCTTTTATGATATGAGTATAAATATAAGGCCTCTGAACCATTCTTCTGAATGTTGCAGTCTAGGATTGTACACATTGCAAAAATAAATGCCATTTAGCTTGTGTGTTTACTAGGATATTGAAACAACAACAAAATCTTATTGCCAGTGAGAAGATTGGGATTTAGTTATTTTTCCTCCTTTCTGTGCTATCCTTTAAGGCACAATGAAGTTAGAAATATAAATTCTGGATTTACAAATGCCAGTTAGGATACAGTTGATTATGGTTTTACTGGGTCAGCAGAATAGATTACAGAATATTTGAATATCTATACTGAAATGTCAAATATGTTCTCGATTACTAATCCTAAAGGCAGTTGAGTATAGTGAGATACAAAGAAAATTAAATTTGTGACAGTATTCTTAGTTTTCTGAATATGAATACATATATAGACAGTAAAGCAGGACCTTTTAAATTACCTATTCAGAAAACTAAATCATTAATCAGTAGTTGTTGGCAGTCTTGACTTAAGTAGCCATCTCATCTATGATCTCTAAATGTTAATCAGATTATTTTAATACAATATTTTTTTTGACTGTAAGCAGAAATTGACAAAAAATGCTGATAAAATTTAAGAAGACTGAGACTTTATATTTCTAGCATAAGTATATATTCATCTTAAATACAGTATTAACTAACAGAAAATTGCCGTACAAAATCAGGAGTAATTTAGGAAACTAATTTTGGAAAATGTTACCGAGCAAGATGATGCCAGGGTTCAGTAAATCTGGGAAACATGCTATTTTAGTTAGCTTAGGCAAAGTTTTGTTTAATTATCCAGAGTCCCCAAGTCTTAGTGGTTTATAGCAGTAAAAGTTTCTTTCTCGCTCACGTTCGTGTTCTTGATGAATCTGCTGCCACTCTGCTCCATATCCTCTTCATTCCTGGATCAAAGCTGAAGGACAACCTCTCTGGGATGCTTAAGTCTTGTGGCAGAAGGAGAAAAGAATGATGGTGGAATCTTGGCTCTTTAAACTGCTGCTGAGAGGTGGTATATGTCACTACCTCTTACATTTCATTGGCTAAAGCATGTCACATGGCCAACTCATGTCATAGGGTAGGAGTGGCCTTTTAAGAGGGGTGGGGTAGGGGAAGGCTGATAGGAAGGCATAATGCATATTTGAAGTATAATATCTGCATAATCCTGTCTAGAGTTCTTCTAGACAGACAGAATGCACCTAGTATGTTAAGCTTCCAGGAAGTCCTGTAGTAAATGAATGTGTTTAACATGGAAAGTTATTTGACTATGAATCCTCTTGTAGTTACGTGGAACACATTGAGCTTTGAAACCCTGTGACAAGTTTTAAGGAATGAGGAGTTGATACAATTCAAGAGTTTCATTAAGTTTTGAACATTATCACTTTTCCACTATGCAATAAGTGGAAATACAGTCTATATTAAAGTTACTTACCTTATTGTTTTATGTGTTTTAAAATGAATGAAAATTACTGCAGACTGGACCCTCTGCGGTTTGCATACAGAGTTAGAGAAGGGAAATAATGATTCTCTTAATAACTTCTTACCTATGTTTACTAAGTTGCAGAACTTTTGGCAGATGTTATCTAATTTGATATAGAGGAAGAGCATGAGAAAATGGGTACTTTGCTTTTTCCAGTAGTAATACAATAATTTTACCATGTAATGGTAACCAAATGCTTCTACTTAAGATCAATTTAAGGAATCATTCTAGAGAGAAAAAATGCGGATACTATAGGGTGGTTAACAATTGCATCCCATGGGTTTTCTGATGTACTTCACTCGAGGTCGTATTCACTATACAGTGATTGTATTATTCTCTCCTAAGTTTTCTAGAAAATTGCTAGGCATTATGAACTCAACCAATGTTGATTTGATTAATCCCACAGGTTTTATAAAACATTGCTACCAGACCTGTGTGGACTAAGATGATTTAAATATAAAGGAGTATATAAACAATGCTTTGTTTGATAGTTCATAGTTCTTTAAGATTGGGGAAAAGGAACATCTGTGGATTCAGAGAAACTTAGGCATAAACCGTAGTTCTGGAACTTTTAAATTGAAAGAATTTGGGTGTTTATGTAACCTCTCTGAAATTTTGTTTTCTCATCTTAATATCGGATAATGATCTCCACCTTGTGGAATTCTGATAATTAAATAAGGGAATTATGTTGAGTGTTGATACACTGCCTGGCACATGGGATGCAGTCAAGAAATGGTAGTTAAGAAAAATGTGATCATAGTTCAATAATCTTGAATGCACTATAATATACCTTTATTACAGTGTATGTATGTCTAAACTGTGTTTGCATATTTATATTTACACACACATACTTTGAGTTTTAACAAATTGTCCTGAATGCATAAGAGCCTATATATTCTACAGTTACCACTGAAAGGGTGAATCCTGTAGAAATACTAGTCACCCTATGATCTAATAAATCACTTCTTGCCACTGAGAACATAGAAATCCTAAGGACAGAGTGATTGCCAAAGGTGGATATGTGGCCTTGACTCTGGATATTAATGAGGTCAGCATCAAAGAAATCAAATTTTATATAATCTCGATGCACAATGTACAAGAACAGGAGACAGTGCCACAGAAATTTTCTTCACCATGTAGAGCAAATGCTGTTTGGTTTCAAAAGAATCAACATTTCTATTTCAAGATTTTTATGCTGCTGTTTTCCAGTGAGGGTGAGATTATTTAGATTCCTTCGAGGACTTCTCTGTTGGCATTGTCCCCTTGCACTCAGAATCAGGACAACAGAGGATATCTCTTAGGGGTTCAAAGCTTTATGCTATTTCCAAATGACAATTTAATGTAGAACAACACACACATATATAAATAATTTTGGAGTGAATTATTCTTCAGATTGCTCCAGGCACTTCTCTTCATAAACGAATCATTGTTGCAACAACTATCAGTTACATATTCAGCTGGATTTTTTGTGTGTTTGTTTATTTGGCTGCGCCGGGTCTTAGTTGCGGCACGTGGGATCTTCGTTGGCGCATACAGTATCTTTTAGTTGCGGCGTGCGGACTCTTGGTTGCGGCACGAGAACTCGTAGTTGTGGCGTGCATGTGGGATCTAGTTCCCTGACCAGGGATCAAACCCGGGCCCTCTACACTGGGAGTGCAGAGTCTTAACCACTGGACCACCAGGGAAGTCCCCTCAGCTGGATTATTGATAGAGTAAAACTATTTCAAAAATAGAATCTTTTAATTTTTAGAGATTATATAGTCTGCTTGGGCTGCCATAACAAAATACCACAGACTGGGTGGCTTAAACAGCAGATATTTTTTAACAGTTCTGGAGGCTAAAAGTCCATGATAAAGATGCTGACAAATTCTGTCTCTGGTGTGGTTTCTCTTCCTGGCTTATGGACAGTTGCCTTCTTGCTGTGTCCTCACATGACCTTTTCTCTGTGTGTGTGTGTGTGTGTGTGTGTGTGTGTGTAGAAAGTGTGCTCTGGTTACTTCCCCTTCTTAAAAGGACACCAGTTCTATCAGATAATGGCCCCACCCTAATGACCTTACTTAACTTTTACCTTCTTCTAGGGTCTATCTCCAAATATAATCACATGGGGCTTTGAGGTTTCATCATATGAATTTGAGGGCAACCAGTTCAGTTCATCCCAGAGGTAATTGTTTTTCTGTGCCAGAGTGAAGTGAAAGTTAAAAAAAAAAAAAAAAAAAACTTTCTATGTTATTTAATCTATAAACAAGAAAACCTGGTTCATTATAGTCATCTAAGACTAAAAATATCTTTGGATCTTTGAGATGGGAGACATTTGAAATTACTGAATTCATATTTCTTCCACTTTGAAGTCACTGTGCATGAAAAAGTCTTTCAGGTGAAGGGATCAAATCTAAGAACTTGAAAATTAGAGTGTTTTGTATGATGGAGGAATTACATCATTGTAAAAATCGATTTCCATGTGTATTCATTGTTATCTAGGAATGGAATGTATTTGAAAATTAGGTTGAGGAATAAGACAATTTCTCTTTTGAGTTATATCTGTTTCTGCTTACTATAATCAAGCCAATTCACATTTTTTCAAGGCTATATTCTTTTACTTTGTGACTCAGTTGTGAATTCAACAGGGAAATGGCATACTCTTAAAGATTCTGGAAAACAGAAAGAAGAGATTGTTTATTTGAAATAAAGCCAGCAGAAGCCATGGAGTCCTAAATCTGTTATTCTACCTGTTTATTTTCCTGCCTCCCTCTCTCTCTTTCTTTATCCACTTTTTTCTTCCTCCTCCTTTCCCTTTTTTCCTCTGATATCAGCTCTTGAGCTGGTAATCATTGTATTTCTCAAGTATGATAGTCTAAGTGCAATTCTTTGAACATTTGTATAGTACTTCTTTCTACTACACAATAGGAACTTTTTCTATTAGGTAAGTCAGTTGATGGGTGTTTGGGATTAGTGATGGGTAATAGCATTGATGTAGGCTCAGCTTAACTCTTCGTTTTATCTTTAAACTTTTTCTAATACGTGTGTTCTGTGTCACTAGAATAATTTCAGTTTCTGGTGATTTGATGCCTTTATAAAAACAAAACGTACTCCAAAGGAAACAAACCTTTGAGACATGTACCTTTGTATAAAAATAACTTTAAATTGATTTGCAATTTTTTTTCTCATCCTGTGTGTTTATAGACTAAAGGATAAACTCTTGAGCACTGATCTAATTTTGTGGATGACAGTTTAATTGGTTGAAAATTATTTTAACTCATTTATCTACCTTTGTCTTTTTTTTGAATTTTATTTTATTTTCTTATACAGCAGGTTCTTATTAGTTATCTATTTTATACGTATTAGTGTATATATGTCAAACCCAATCTTCCAATTCATCCCCCCTCTTCCCCCCCCCCCCCGCCACTTTCCCCCTTTGGTGTCCATCATTTTGTTCTCTACATTTGTGTCTCTATTTCTGCCTTGCAAACCGGTTCATCTATACCATTTTTCTAGATTCCACATATATGTGTTAATATACAATATTTGTTTTTCTCTTTCTGACTTACTTCACTCCGTATGGCAGTCTCTAGGTCCACGTCTCTACAAATGACCCAATTTTGTTCCTTTTTATGGCTGAGTAATATTCCATTGTATATATGTACCACATCTTCTTTATCCATTCATCTGTTGATGGGCATTTAGGTTGCTTCCATGACCTGGCTATTGTAAATAGTGCTGCAGTGAACACTGGGGTGCATGTGTCTTTTTGAATTTTGGTTTTCTCTGGGTTTATGCCCAGTAGTGGGATTGTTGGGTCATATGATAATTCTATTTTTAGTTTTTTAAGGAAGCTCCATACTGTTCTCCATAGTGGCTGTATCAATTTACATTCCCATCAACAGTGCAAGAGGGATCCCTTTTCTCCACACCCTCTGCAGCATTTGTTGTTTGTGATTTTCTGATGATGCCCGTTCTAACCAGTGTGATGTGATACCTCATTGTAGTTTTGATTTGCATTTCTCTAATAATTAGTGATGTTGAGCAGCGTTTCATGTGCCTCTTGGCCAT
This sequence comes from Eubalaena glacialis, assembly GCF_028564815.1. Lineage (NCBI taxonomy): Eukaryota > Metazoa > Chordata > Mammalia > Artiodactyla > Balaenidae > Eubalaena > Eubalaena glacialis. The sequence goes on from NC_083721.1 coordinate 55,666,518, forward strand.
CTGTATGTCTTCTTTGAAGAAGTGTCTATTTAGGTCTTCTGCCCATTTTTGGATTGGGTTGTTTGTTTTTTTAATATTGAGCTGCATGAGCTGTTTATACATTTTGGAGATTAATCCTTTGTTGATTCGTTTGCAAATATTTTCTCCCATTCTGAGGATTGTCTTTTCATCTTGTTTACAGTTTCCTTTGCTGTGCAAAAGCTTTGAAGTTTCATTAGGTCCCATTTGTTTATTTTTGTTTTTATTTCCATTACTCTAGGAGGTGGGCCAAAAAAGATCTTGCTGTGGTTTATGTCAAAGAGTGTTCTTCCTATGTTTTCCTCTAAGAATTTTATAGTGTCTGGTCTTACATTTAGGTCTTTAATTCATTTTGAATTTATTTTTGTGTATGGTGTTAGGGAGTGTTCTAATTTCATTCTTTTACATGTGGCTGCCCAGTTTTCCCCATACCACTTTTGAAGAGACTGTCTCTTCTCCATTGTATATCCTTGCCTCCTTTGTCATAGATTAGTTGACCATAGGTGAGTTGGTTTATCTCTGGGCTTTGTATCCTTTTCCATTGATCTATGTTTCTGTTTTTGTGCCAGTACCATATTGTCTTGATTACTGTAGCTTTGTAGTATAGTCCTAAGTCAGGGAGTATGATTCCTCCAGCTCCGTTTTTTTCCCTCAAGACTGCTTTGGCTATGCGGGGTCTTCTGTGTCTCCATACAAATTTTGAAATATTTTTGTTCTAGTTCTGTAAAAAATGCCATTGGTAATTTGATAGGGATTGCACTGAATCTGTAGATTGCTTTGGGTAGTGTAGTCATTTTCACAATATTGATTCTTCCAATCCAAGAACATGGTATATCTCTCCATCTGTTTGTGTCATCTTTAATTTGTTTCATCAGTGTCTTATAGTTTTCTGAGTACAGGTCTTTTACCTCCTTAGGTAGGTTTATTCCTAGGTATTTTATTCTTTTTGCTGCGATGGTGAATGGGATTGTTTCCTTAATTTCTCTTTCTGATCTTTCGTTGTTAATGTATAGGAATGCAAGAGAGTTCTGTGTATTAATTTTGTATCTTGCAACTTTACCAAATTCACTGATTAGCTCTAGTAGTTTTCTGGTGGCATCTTTAGGATTATCTATATATAGTATCATGTCATCTGCAAACAGTGACAGTTTTACTTCTTCTTTTCCAATTTGTATTCCTTTTATTTCTTTTTCTTCTCTGATTGTCGTGGCTAGAACTTCCAAAACTATGTTGACTAATAGCGGTGAGAGTGGACATCCTTGTCTTGTTCCTGATCTTAGAGGAAATGCTTTCAGTTTTTCACCATTGAGAATGATGTTTGCTGTGGGTTTGTCGTATATGGCCTTTATTATGCTGAGGTAGTTTCCCTCTATGCCCACTTTCTGGAGAGTTTTTATCATAAATCGGTGTTGAATTTTGTCAAAAGTTTTTCTGCATCTATTGAGATGATCATATGGTTTTTCTTCTTCAATTTGTTAATATGGTGTATCACATTGATTGATTTGCATATATTGAAGAATCCTTGCATCCCTGTGATAAATCCCACTTGATCATGGTGTATGATCCTTTTAATGTGTTGTTGGATATTGTTTGCTAGTATTTTGTTGAGGATTTTTGCATCTATATTCCTCAGTGGTATTGGTGTGTAATTTTCTTTTATTGTAGTATCTTTGTTTGGTTTTGGTATCAGGGTGATAGTGGCCTTGTAGAATGAGTTTGGGGGTGTTCCTTCCTCTGCAATTTTTTGGAAGAGTTTGAGAGGTTGGGTGTTAGCTCTTCTCTAAATGTTTGGTAGAGTTCGCCTGTGAAGCCTTCTGGTCCTGGACTTTTGTTTGTTGGAAGATTTTTAATCACAGTTTCCATTTCATTACTTGTGATTGGTCTGTTCATATTTTCTGCTTCTTCCTGGTTCAGTCTTGGAAGGTTATACTTTTCTAAAACTCCGTCCATTTCTTCCAGGTTGTCCATTTTATTGGCAAAGAGTTGCTTGTAGTAGTCTCTTATGATGCTTTGTATTTCTGCTGTGTCCATTGTAACTTCTCCTTTTTCATTTCTAATTTTATTGATTTGAGTCCTCTCCCTCCTTTCTTGATAAGTCTGGCTAATGGCTTATCAATTTTGTTTATCTTCTCAGAGAACTGGCTTTTAGTTTTATTCATCTTTGCTATTGTTTTCTTTGTTTCTATTTCATTTATTTCTGCTCTGATCTTTATGATTTCTTTCCTTCTGCTAACTTTGGGTTTTATTTGTTCTTCTTTCTCTAGTTCCTTTAAGTGTAAGGTTAGATTGTTTATTTGAGTTTTTCTTGTTTCTTGAGGTAGTATAGTATTGCTATAAACTTCCTTCTTAGAACTGCTTTTGCTGTATCCCATAGGTTTTGGATCATCGTGTTTTTGTTGTGATTTGTCTCTAGGTATTTTTTGATTTCCTCTTTGATTTCTTCAGTGATCTCTTGGTTATTTAGTAACGTATTGTTTAGCCTCCATGTGTTTGTGTTTTTTTCTCTGCAGTTTATTTCTAATCTTATAGTATTGTGGTCAGCAAAGATGCTTGATATGATTTCAGTTTTCTTAAATTTACTGAGGCTTGAGTTGTGATCCAAGATATGATCTATCCTGGAGAATGTTCCGTGTGTACTTGAGAAGAAAGTGTAATCTGCTGTTTTTGGATGGAATGTCCTATAAATTTCAATTAAATCTATCTGGTCTATTGTGTCATTTAAAGCTTGTATTTCCTTATTTATTTTCTGTCTGGATAATCTGTCCATTGGTGTAAGTGAGGTGTTAAAGTCCCCCACTATTATTGTGTTACTGTCGATTTCCTCTTTTATAGCTGTTAGCATTTGTCTTATGTTTTTAGGTGCTCCTGTGTTGGGTGCATATATATTTATAATTGTTATATCTTCTTCTTGGATTGGTCCCTTAATCATTATGTAGTGTCCTTCCTTGTCTCTTGTAACATTCTTTATTTTAAAGTCTATTTCATCTGATATGAGTATTGCTACTCCAGCATCCTTTTGATTTCCATTTGCATGGAATATCTTTTTGCATCCCCTCACTTTCAGTCTGTGTGTGTCCCTAGGTCTGAAGTTCGTCTCTTGTAGACAACATATATATGGGTCTTGTTTTTGTATCCATTCAGCCAGTCTTTGTCTTTTGGATGGAGCATTTAATCCATTTACATTTAAAGTAATTATCCATATGTGTGTTCCTATTACCATTTTCTTAAGTGTTTTGAGTTTGCTTTTGTAGGTCCTTTCCTTCTCTTGTGTTTCCCACTTAGAGAAGTTCCTTTAGCATTTATCGTAGAGGTGGTTTGGTGGTGCTGAATTCACTTAGCTTTTGCTTGTTTGTAAAGCTTTTGATTTCTCTGTCGAATCTGAATGAGATCCTTGCTAGGTAGAGTAGTCTTGGTTGTAGGTTCTTCCCTTTCATCACTTTAAATATATTGTGCCACTCCCTTCTGGCTTGTAGAGATTCTTCTGAGAAATCAGCTGTTAACCTTATGGGAGTTCCTTTGCATGTTATTTGCCATTTTTCCCTTGTTGCTTTTAATAATTTTTGTCTGTCTTTAATTTTTGTTAGTTTGATTACTGTGTTTCTCGGTGTGTTTCTCCTTGGGTTTATCCTGCCTGGGACTCGGCACTTCCTGGATTTGGGTGGCTATTTCCTTTCCCATGTTAGGGAAGTTTTTGACTATAATCTCTTCAAATATTTTCTCGGGTCCTTTCTCTCTTCTCCTTCTGGGACTCCTATAATGCGAATGTAGTTGTGTTTAATATTGTCCCATAGCAGTGAATTCCACCATTCTGTCCTCCAGGTCAGTTATCCATTCTTCTGCCTCAGTTATTCTGCTATTGAATCCTTCTAGTGTATTTTTCATTTTAGTTATTGTATTGTTCATCTCTGTTTATTTGTTCTTTAATTCTTCTAGATGTTTGTTCTTTAATTCTTCCAGGTGTTTGTTAAACATTTCTTGCATCTTTTGATCTTTGCCTCCATTTTCTTTCCGAAGTCCTGGATCATCTTCACTATTATTATTGTGAGTTCTTTTTTTGGAAGGTTGCCTATCTCCACTTCATTTACTTGTTTTTCTGGGTTTTATCTTGCTCCTTCATCTGGTACATAGCCCTCTGCCTTTTCATTTTATCTATCTTTCTGTGAATGTGGTTTTCGTTCCACAGGCTGCAGGACTGTAGTTCTTCTTGGTTCTGCTGTCTGCCCTCTGGTGGATGAGGCTATTTCAGAGGCTTGTGCAAGCTTTCTGATGGGAGGGACTGGTGGTGGGTAGAGTTGGGTGTTGCTCTGGTGGGCTGAGCTCAGTAAAACTTTAATCTGCTTGTCTGCTGATGGGTGGGGCTGAGTTCCCTCCCTGTTGGTTGTTTGGCCTGAGGCAACCCAGCACAGGATGCTACAGGCTCTTTGGTGGGGCTAATGGCAGACTCTGGGAGGGCTCATGCCAAGGAGTATTTCCTGGAACTACTTCTGCCAGTGTCCTTATCCCCGTGGTGTGCACAGCCATCCCCCGCCTCTGCAAGAGACCCTCCAACACTAGCAGGTAGGTCTGGTTCAGTCTCCTATGGGGTCACTGCTCCTTCCCCTGAGTCCCAGTGTGCACACTACTTTGTGTGTGCCCTCCAAGAGTGGAGTCTTTGTTTCCCCCAGTCCTGTCGATCCTGCAGTCAAATCCCACTAGCCTTCAAAGTCTGATTCTCTAGGAATTCCTTCTCCCGTTCCGGACCCCCGTTTGGGAAGCCTGACGTGGGACTCAGAATCGTCACTCCAGTGGGTGGACTTCTGTGGTATAATTGTTCTCCAGTTTTTGAGTCATCCACCCAGCCGTTATGGGATTTGATTTTATTGTGATTGTGCCCCTTCTGCCGTCTCATTGTGGCTTGTCCTTTGTCTTTGGATGTGGGGTATCTTTTTTGGTGAGTTCCAGTGTCTTCCTGTTGATGACTGTTCAGCAGTTAGTTGTGATTCCGGTGGTCTCACAAGTTGGAATGAGTACACGTCCTTCTACTCCGCCATCTTGAACCAATCTCCTTATCTGCTTTTGATTTCGGTTTCCCTCTAAAGCTATTTACAGAATGACTGAAACTCAAGCCTTGTATATGATAAACTTTAGCAATGTATTTCTTCTGTAGACAGTAGGATCAGTCTAGTGATATTGAATTTACTAGTTAAGGACAGTACAAATAAAGTCAGACATAACCACTTCATCCATTATTACTACTATGAAAGGTGATGGATAAATTATTTTTATACTGAAGTCCATATTCCCTCTGATCTCTATTACAGAGAATTGTGTTTCTCCAGGAAAGGAAATGGATCAAATGGGGTAAAATTTCTCATAACATTTCAGTCAGAATTTCCATACATTTTAATGTAAAATATGTACTGCATTTACTGGATATTCTGTACATACACAGATAAGTGTAAATGTATACGAGTATATACATGTAATTTTTTTCAGATAACCTCTTGAAGAAGCCAAGAGACTTAAGTTTACATTAGAGAGTCTAGTTTGTTGATGGCTGTATACTCCAAACGTAGAAACAGTGTCTGGCATGTGGAACTTGTTTAGTGAACATTTGGTGAATTGGTAATACAGGAGTTCACATTTATTAATCATGTATTCCATTGACATTTATGTTAATAAACATCCCCAGGTCTACCTGGAGATAGTTGTTCTTCCCAGTCTGAGTTCAGGGAAGGGAGTGTTCCTTAAAAATACATCTTTCTGTGCCTTTAAGTTGCAGTTAATCCTATAATCAATAAATGTTAGTAAGCTTAAGAACTTAAAATGAAGGACTTCCCTGGTGGTGCAGTGGTTAACAATCTGCCTGCCAGTGCAGGGGACACAGGTTCGAGCCCTGGTCTGGGAAGATCCCACATGTTGCAGAGCAACTAAGCCCATGCGCCACAACTACTGAGCCTGCCCTCTAGAGCCTGTGCGACACAACTACTGAGCCCGCACGACACAACTACTGAAACCGTGTGCTTAGAGCCTGTGCTCCGCAGCAAGAGATGCCAGCGCAATGAGAAGCCCATGCACTGCAACAAAGAGTAGCTCCTGCTCACAGCAACTAGATAAAGCCTGTGCGCAGCAAAGAAGATCCAATGCAGCCAAAAATAAATAAATAAATAAATTTATTTTAAAAATTAAAAAAAGAAAACTTAAAATGAGCAGCAAAAAATTTCTGGGTAGCTGTTGGCTCATTTATAGTGTCCATTGAGTCAGCAGGTGTTTATTAAGAGTGGTAAGCCTTCTGCCAAGTACTTCCCTAACACTCCATCAGTGGCCCTGTGAGTGGAGTGCCTGTTAAGGTTCTGAGATTTAAGCAAGGCAGATTGGTTCAGGCTGGGCCTAAAGAGATATTATATGGTACCTGGATTCAGTTAATATGTAACCGGAAGGTTGACTAAAGTCCACATTTAGATGTTTTATTCTCAGGGGTACTATTTTTAGGATATTTCTATATTCAAATTGATCTATAAAGATGTTAGAGAGGAGCATTGTGTTTTGGTTTTATAGACTTTTATAATTTGCTTAATTTGCAGTTGTTCTGCATCTGCCATGGTTATATTACTGTTCTTAAAAAGTAGATGAGTTATCTAATTATTTCAGTGTTTCCTTAACTTTTATTGTAAAGTCATTTATTACCAAGCATCTCTTCGAGGCAGAAGTATTCCTCTTCAGGAATGTACTGTTTTAAGGTGTTGAGTTATCATAGGCACATATAGTGTACAGGTTTCTCTTGAAAGAGCCAGCTAGATGGGGAGGAACTGGCTTCTGAATAAGGCTTAAATAATAATAAGATACCATTTATGTGGTGAACAGTGTCCCAAGCATTCTTAGTTTTGCCACACTAATTAGAAGATTAGAGAGAGTGAAACCTACAGAATGTGAGATGTATCCATGTGCAGAGGAGTATATGTCCATCTATCTATCCAGGCAGCACCCGGATGGACACGAATTGAAACTCTGAACCATGCCCTTAATATTGTTTTTGAATATCTGCTATGTTTTCAGCTTTGTTAGAGTTTCCGTGTCATCAAATGGGTGTGTTATATAAAGAGCAAATAGAGAAAAGTTTGGAATCAGCAGCCACTGTCAATACCCTGTTTAAATACCAAGCCTCTTCCTGTAGCAGTGATGTTGTCCTGCCATTTGATGGCACACACAGCTCACCTTTCAGTTCATTTGGTGAGATGAATACTTCAAGGAATGATAGTTTTCAAGTTTGAAAGTTTAGTTTTTCCTGTTAACATAATGGGTGTTGCTTTTCCTTATTATTCACTGAGAGTTTCACTTTTTAGAGAACATAAGATAAATCTATCTTGTTGATGGTAAAGGTGTCCCAGTTATGTCTCTTTTTTATGAATTTTTCCCTAATCATCAAAGACATAGAATTTTTTACCGATTACTTCTATTATTATAAACTATTCCATACATTAGAGTTTATAATGTGCCTGTGAAAAATATTTTAGAACTTTTACTTCCTAATGCTTGTAAACATTCTTATTCTTGCCTCTAGATTGTCAACTGCGTAATGATCACTGTTGCTTCCTGGAGATTACTATGGATAGGTAGAAACTTAAAGATTTCCTTATAGAAGACAAATTTAAATGGGATCACTTTTTTCAGCTGTAATTTGATCTCAGAAGCATAGGCTGTGGAGTCAGATGGACTCTACACAAGACTACATCTAACTCAGTTGTTTACTGATTGGGCTGTGGGAAAGTTACTTAACTTCATCTGTGAAATGGGGTGAATACTGACCATGTAAGGTTCTTAAGAGGATTAGAAGTGCTGCAGGGTACACTGCCAACTCAGCACCTTGGCAGGGTTGCTAAGAAAATGTTTGTTCTCACAATGGACAGTGGGTCAAAAGTGGCGTTTGACTTTTTTTTTTACTGGTTTAACTGTTCCTTGAAATGGAATTTCAAGCATGTTATTGTCTCTATTCACAACAAGGGAAATGTCATTTTACTGCACATCTTATATTAAAAGTCTATTGAATACAGGATTGGCTTGCTTTCAGCCATTAGGAAAGAATAACATTTATTCTTTTTTTTTTTTTTTTTAATTATTATTTATTTATTTATTTATTTTTTTTTTGGGCTGTGTTGGGTCTTCGTTTCTGTGCGAGGGCTTTCTCTAGTTGTGGCAAGCGGGGGCCACTCTTCATCGCGGTGCGCGGGCCTCTCACTATCGTGGCCTCTCTTGTTGTGGAGCACAGGCTCCAGATGCGCAGGCTCAGCAGTTGTGGCTCACGGGCCCAGTTGCTCCGCGGCATGTGGGATCTTCCCAGACCAGGGCTCGAACCCGTGTCCCCTGCATTAGCAGGCAGATTCTCAACCACTGCGCCACCAGGGAAGCCCAACATTTATTCTTTATATTGTTAGATATCTTAAAATATTTTCTACACAATCATAATAATAGATGTTTGAGTTTAATTATACTTTGCCCAATTTAACTTTGCAATTTTATTAAAGCATAATCGAAGCTCAAATATATGAAAGTATTAGGACATAAGTCATCTATCATTCAGTGGATTATAGTTATTTCAGGAATATTATCACCTCATACTGTTGGTATTAACAAAATTATCACCTCAAACAACAAGTAAATTATTTAAGCATAATAGTACATTTTTATAATTACACAGTTTTCTTCAAAGTCTATAATTATTTTAACAAAACAAGGAGCTGTTTTACAAATTCTTAATGAATTTTAAAGTACGAGAGCTATTTTTGTAAATTGATTATCTCAACCTGATAACTATAAAAAATTTAAAAAATTTTAAACAGCTGTGAACTCATGACCTTACTCTGTTCTTCCATAACTAGAAAAGCAAAATTTCCCTTCATTTTAGGTCATTGGCTTAGCATTTCACAATTAATTGATCCAAGAGAAGAAAGTATTTTTATTTCTAATAATTTTCATGCACATGAGCATGAAGCAGTACGCCTTTTTTGTCCTTTGTCCCTAGTAACTTTCATTTATTAATTTTGAATATCTCTAGTGTATCTAAACTGGTTTTGAAGATAATTTAGGACCGTCTATGAAAATACCTTGGTTCCTTCCAAAAGCTGCTCTGTAAGTTAGCATGTATGTATTAGGTGTTATCTTTTTATAGCAATCTTGCCTTTTCCTAGTCGAATATGTGAACTTTCTAACCATAACAACTGTGGATTTTATAGACTTTAGTTATATATTTTTTCAATTATTAGTGTACTATATGTTGAAATTCTAAACCTTTCTGGCCCACCTATAAGAGTGAGGAGTGTTTGCACTCTTTCTCCAGCTCTTGTGTTCCTTTTTAGAACCTGAACTCCCTATAGTAATCTCATTGGAAACATGTTTTATTTAAAGATAAAGTAATATACTTTCTGCTCCTCTATTTGTTTATCTGATAAATGTTTACTATGTGCAAAGTGTTAGACACTGTCAAGGTCACGATGTGATAATAGAAGGCAAACTAATTAGGTAGAATAAAGGTAGATAAATAAACCTCATTAAGAGTCCTGAGGAAGATCTAAAATCCCAGGTAGGAATATCAGGGAAGACTACACAAAGGAGTAAATACAGAAGTCTGGAGAAGGCGAATACAGGCATACCTCATTTTATTGTGCTTTGCAGATATTGCATATTTTACAAATTGAAGGCGAGACAACCCTATGTCGAGTAAGTTTATCAGCATCATTTTTTTCCAACAGCATTTGCTCACTTTGTGTCTCTTTGTCACATTTTTGTAATTCTCGCAATATTTCAAACTTTTCCATTATTATTGTATTCATCATAGTGATCTGTGGTCAGTGATCTTTGATGTTATTATTACAAAAAGTTTATGACTTGTTGAAGGCTCAGATGATGGTTAGCATTTTTTAGCAATAAAAAAATATTAAGGCATGTACATGTTTTTAGACATAATGCTGTTGCACACTTAATAGACTACAGTATAGTGTAAACATACTTTTATATTCACTGGGAAACCAAAAAATTTGTGCAACTTGCTTTATTATGTTGATATTTGCTGTATTCAGGTGGACTGGATCCAAATCCACAATATCTTCAAGGAATGCCTGTAGACCCCTTTTGCCATTTGGATGGGATGGTTGTGAGGGTAAAATGGGAAATTTTGGTCGCGAGCTAATTGTAAGAGGGTCTTGAATGTCACGGTGAGTTTACTTTTTTTTTCTTAAAGGCAGATAAACCACTGAAAATTTTTGAGCAGACAATGTAAATGGGATGGATTGGAAGGTAAAAGAGGTAGGCATTGGAAAGTTTGGTTTGGGGGGCTTTAGCATACATATCCTAGGTAAGAAGAAATTTGTTTTTCTAATAGGATTTGAGAGTTGTAAATAGGACCATCGTGGGAGACATTATGAAGGTTATACCCTGTCTGGATGTATCTTAAAATATTTTGGATTGAGGTATCCAACTCACAAAATCAAATAAATCTTCTCCCAGTTTGCAAGGCAAAAATTAATGGATACTCACTTTTAAGGATTCCTTCAATGATTTTCTCAAATGTCTGATGCCTACTACTGTTTAGCCTGTGTGTGTCTGTTTCTGTGTGTTTTTAGTGATTGTAAATTTAGCTTTCACTCTGTTTCTCAAAGAATACAAATCCTGTCTTATCGCTTGAACCAAACTACTAATGTGTAGAATTTAGCAACAGATTGAACTTGTGTTGGGGATGTAGAAGGAATCATAAGAGGGAAGGAAGCGGTGGGGGGGAGGGTGTTGAAAAGGAAGTCAGAGGTAGGTTTTTAATTTAAGTGTAGATGTTTAGATAATCCTACCACCAGATGTAGAGAGATAGTAGTAGAAACTGATTTGTGGGAGGGGAAGGTGAAGTTTGGGATGGATTGGATTTGAAATGCAGAGAGTATCCATGTGATTATGTATAGGATGCGTTTATGAATTTGATGAGTTTGGAAGAGATTCCGGTTGAAGATGGGTATAGCTTAAGAGAGAGGTGGAGCTGAAACTTTGAAAATTGGTGAAAGTAGAAAATATGGCTAAGACAGAACCTTTGAAAACACCTACCTACTTGTTAAGAGACGTCTAAAGGAAAGAAGAACAATCAGGTCTTTGGTGGGAAGAGCAATAAAGTATAGTGCTAAGGAAGATGGGAAAGAGTTTTCAAGAAAAATAGAGACATTTAATGCTTAACAAAGGTGTCTGGGGAGACTTCCCTGGCGGTCCAGTGGTTAAGACTTTGCCTTCCAGTGCAGGGGGTGCAGGTTCGATCCCTGGTGGGGAAGCTAAGATCCCACATGCCATGTGGCCAAAAAACCAAAACATAAAACAGAAGCAGTATTGTAACAAATTCAATAAAGACTTTAAAAAAAACAGTCCACATCCCCCCAAAAAATCTTTTTTTTAAAAAAAAAGGGTGTTTGGGTTAGGTGATCCATGGGTCCTTTGGAGAAAGCAGTTTTAAAAATAATTAATTCATTTTATTGCAGTATAGTTAATTTACAACATTATATTGTACAACATAGTGATTCAGTATTTTATCGATTGTACTCCATTCGAATTTATCTTAAAATATTAGCTATATTCCCTGTGCTGTACAATATATTCTTGTAGCTTGTTTATTTTATACATAATATTTGTGCCTCTTAATCCCCTACCCTTATCTTGCCCCTCCTCCCCCTTTCCCTCTCACCAGTGGTAACCACTAGTTCGTTCTCTGTATTTATAATTACGTTTCTGTTTTGTCATATTCATTTATACTCATTTGTTTTATTTTTTAGATTCCACATATAAGTGATAATATACAATATTTATCTTTCTCTGTCTGACTTATTTCACTAAGCATAATACCCTCTAGGTCCATCCATGTTGTTACAAATGGCAGAACTTCATTCTTTTTTTATGGCTGAATAGTATTCCATTGTGTGTGTGTGTGTGCGCGTGTGTACACATAAATATATACACACATATATACCACATCTTCTTTATTCATTCATCTGTTGATGGACATTTGGGTTGCTTTCATATCTTAGCTATTATAAATAATGCTGCTATGAACATTGGGGTGCAGATATCTTTTCAAATTAGTGTTTTTATTTTCTTGGGATGTATACTCAGGAGTGGAATTGCTGGGTCATATGGTACTTCTATTTTTAGTCTTTTGAGGAACCTTCATACTGTTTTCTGTAGTGGCTGCACCAATTTACACTCCCACTAACAGTGTACCAGGGTTCCTTTTTGTCCATATCCTCGCCAACATTTCTTATTTGTAGACTTTTTGGTGATAGCCATTCTGATATTGTGGTTTTGATTTACATTTGGAGAAACAGTTTTTGTAGAGTAGTCAAGGCAGAAGCCAAGTTGTATATATGTTTTCAGTATTCCTCCTTTCATTTCTACTTTCTTGATTCTATTTTTAGCTGAAACTATGTTGAGCCACTGTCTTCATGGAGTAATCTATAATGACTCAAAGCCACTCCCTGGGAGCATAGAACTCATCTTCTATAAATATAGTAATAATATTCTTTTCTATAAATGTGTTACCTAAGACTGTTTCAAATCAGATCTTATCCAGATGCTAATATTATTTCCTCAGATACACTAAATGTGACTTTCTTTAAAATATCATCAGCAAACATACTTCCTAAATGCCTCACCCGTAGGACTTACATTTATTATAATTGGCATTACAGAGGGATAAGTGAATTCCCTGTCATTACCAGTTCTTCTTTTACTCTAAGTACACTGGTACTTTTAGAAAGGCCTACTGTTTTAATAAAGATCCAGTAGAAAGCTCTTTGGATTAGTAGGGCCACCTGCATATGAAATTTCTAGGTTAGAATCAGATACATAGCCACTTTTGTTTCCATCTGCAGAGAATAGTTGTAAGGGTATAAAAGACTCACCCTAAGTAGTAATAATGATTATAATTTTAAAGAACTGCAGTAGTTATTATTTGCATTTCATGTGCTAATTTCTGTGTGTGTGTGTGTGTATTTTTTTTTCTAATCTTCACAATGACTCTTAGATGTAGGTATCATTACTCTCATATTATATATATGAGAGAACTGAGGCTCCGAACATTTAAATAAATTGTCTGAGCTTCTTGAGTAATTGAAGGCAGAGCCAGGATTCAAATCAGCTCTTTCTGACTTTCAAACAGCATGTTCTCTACATGGCCCATGCAGGTTAATGATGTAAATATTTGAAATTTGAGCTTTAACAACCTTGATGGCAACTACTTGGTCCAGTAGAGCCCAATTGGAGCCCAATGCCTTATTACTTTCTTTCTTTTTTTTTTTTTTAATTTTTATTTATTTATTTATTTTATTTATGGCTGTGTTGGGTCTTCGTTTCTGTGCGAGGGCTTTCTCTAGTTGCGGCAAGTGGGGGCCACTCTTCATCGCGGTGCACGGGCCTCTCATTATCGCGGCCTCTCTTGTTGCGGAGCACAGGCTCCAGACGCGCAGGCTCAGTAATTGTGGCTCAGGGGCCCAGCTGCTCCGCGGCATGTGGGATCTTCCCAGACCAGGGCTCGAACCCGTGTCCCCTGCATTGGCAGGCAGACTCTCAGCCACTGCGCCACCAGGGAATCCTCCTTATTACTTTCTTACCTTTTCCTTCCAACTAGGGATGAATAGTTTCATTTGCTTAAACATATCGCCATTCTCTACTGTTGATTGTCAGCCTCTCTTCTGTATATTTAATTCCCTTATTTATTTAATCTTCACATCAACTATTTGAAAGGTAGGTGTATTTCCCCCTCAACGTTTTATTTTGAAACTTCAAACATATAGCATATGTTTATACTCACCACCTAGATTTAACCATTAACATTTTACTATACTTATTTTATTACATACCTATACTCTGTGCATCCATCATCAGTTCAATTTCTTTTTGATGCATTTAAAAGTAAAGACATCACTGCAAATCCCCTAATTACTTCAGCATGTATATTATTGATTGTAGCTCAGTATTTATGTACAAGTCTTTTCTTTTGATGTAAAATTTACATTCAGTGAAATACACAAATCTTAAATATATATTTTTTGGATTTTGATAATCTCATATATGTACCTGTATAACCCAAATACTTACACAGATATAAAACATTACTATTGGTAGGTGTCTCTCTTTACTCCCATTTTGTACCTGAGGAAACTGAAACACAGAGCAATTAAGTAATCTTCCCTAGGTCATACTGCTAATAAGGGGCAGAGCTGGAATTCAAGCTCTGGCAGTATGGCTGCAGGGTTTGTGCTCCTAACCACACCACCATACTGCCTGTGGATTATCCTCACATGTTCAGGTATCCTTTTACATTCATGTGTACAAATGTAATTTTGTTTTTAACATAAGTGTGTAGACACAGAAGTAGTATGCTTAGGATTAGTGAGTGTAGAAATGCTGTTCTAGAGATGCATTGGTTTCTTACAAGAGGTTTATGGCAAGAGAAACTAAGAGGGAAAGAAGTACCCTTTGTCAAAATACTATGGTGAATCTCTGTGTAATAATTGTGTCTTAACTGGCATCCTTGATTAATGTTTCCACATATAAAGTGACAATTTTTTAAAGACAACACTGAGGTTCAGAAAAATCCTAAGTGCCACTTGAAACAGTTAAAGGTAAATAATGTTCAGTATAGTTTTGTATTAAGCATATTTTGGCTCTGTTATAATTATTAGAAAATTGTTCATCTATGTGTGGTATATGTAGTACCACTTGCCTTGATACCTCAGACTCCAAAATAATATAATTAAACCAATTTGGGATTTATAGTTGTGAAATTTGTAAAGTTTTTAGCAAAGAAACTGAATGTAATTCTTTGGCCTTTCCAAATAAATTGCATAAAAATATGAATAAAGATTGGAATAAATGATATAAATTTTTTTTTGTTTGTAATACTTAGGTGTACCATCCTTATGAGAAGAAATTGTGTTATCTTTCCTGCATTGTGTTCATACCACAAGCCGTATCTTAAATTTGACCAGTTCCCTTTGTTCACTATTCAGTTATAAAAAAGCACTGTCATATGTATTTAAAAAAAAAACCCTAAGTATTGCTCAAAAAGCAATTAAAAAACACATGTAGTTAACAGAACCTAGCCAGTCACTAGAGGGCAGAACAGTACTATACTTTAGGCCTGATTTGACAATTTAAAAAATTGCTGAACATGGGAAAATATTGATACACAATTGAATAGAAATTTCTTTGTGGTCTTATTATCTTGTCTTGCTGTGAAATCCACTCACATGCTTATTACACTTGTATCAAAGGAGCTTTTCTGACAATTACAGAAAATTGATTACAATTGATTGCTTCTAAAAGGGCATGATTATTTAGGAGAGCATCTGAATTCCTCAAGAGAAAATACTAATGGTTACAAAGAGTGGTGCATTAAATCATTGCTACTGTATGTAGTACCCTGAAATAGAATTGCAGTATAGACTTTAGGTACGACATTATGAGAGAACACGTTTGAGACAGGTTTACTAGTACTTAGATGTAAGAACTCATTGAAACGTGGAGCTTTTGATCTTTCAGCTGAAATTTGTTGAATCACCAAAACTTTGAAATTACAGTTGTAAAAGCAATGAACTAACTCTAGCTCCTTTTTTTAAAATGTTAAAATTTTGTCAAGTGCCTGTTCATGTAATTTCCTTTCTGTTTGAAATTTTCTGTCATTCTGATATAGTTTTATTCTGCTTTATTTTTTTCTGATAGATTTTTTAAAATAAATGAAGCTCTGAAGTAAAGTATCCTAGCACGTAACCTCAGCAGTTCATTGTCTGAACAGATAGAAAGTTTTATCTTGAATGTGTAGTTTGAACTTTATTTTATAAAAACAATTTGGATTTATATATGATTCATTTCTAATAGAGAACATAGGATATCAGAAAAAGCACTGGAGTTTGGAATCAGAAGATTTGGGGCCCCAATTATCATATTCTTGCTTGTGACCTTGGGCAAGTCACATTACCTCTCTGAAGTAACTAGTTTCTAAACTGAAGAATTAGAAAAATATTTCCTTATTTACAGCTGGGTTAATATGAGAATCATGTTTGTATCTGTGTGTAGGTCTCCAAAGATGCTTCCACGTAAAGATGAATTTTAATAAAGTTACAAGCTCAGAAAAACCTTAGAAATAACTTTGAAGTGGTCAGTTATATCATAAATTTAGTAACATGAATGCACCTATTACAGGAGTCAATAATACCACAAATGTGGTTTCCAACCTAAAACCCAAGTTTGGATTGCTGACCTCTTCCCTGTCTCTGAGTGTCTCTCGTAACTCCTGACTCTTTGGCTCCTCTCACTCTGTTCTGTCCTCTGTTTATTTCCATGTTCCCTCTCTCTGTGTTTCTCCTGACTGTCTTTGGTCTCTCTCTGTGTTTTTCTTGTCCCAGGCTCCCTCAGGAAGACCCCAAGCCTCTAACGGTACCTGGTATCATCTCCAGCATGTTTGTAGATGTGGAGGAGTCACTGGGACATTGAGAAATACCAGAGGCGAATTGTTCCGCTGTAGTAAGTCAATCAGCATTTATTAAGTGACTACTGTTTACAGAGCACAGTTGATGGTGCTTTGGGCAAAGAAGAATGAGTTAGGGCATAGCTCAGAAGAAATAAACTTGTAAACACTTTTCAGTGGCTCTTTCAGGCTGGACACACATGCAAATGAAAACAACACCGAAGTACAAAGCTGACAAATAATTATATAAATGAGCTGTGCTGTATGTGTGCCAAAGAGGCCCAGAGTTAATGGAGTAGAGAAAAGCAGGTGGTATTAATCAGGTTTCCTGCATGAGTTTAAAATTAGGTTTTGAAGTATTATTGGAAGAAAGATGAGGAAAAAGAGGGTGGAAGTGAGTAATTTCTCACTTGGCAAGCCTGTTTGCTTGCTTGCAAGTGAGTCCCTGATGGGAGGGCAGTGAAATGAGAATGTTGTGTTTCAGCCTACCAGCAGCTAACTTTCCTTGAACTTCCAGTCTTAGAGAAAGTCAAGCTATGAAAAGAAGTACAGCCAAATTGAGAATTTCCATAAACATACTTGGTATCTGTTGCCAGTTTTAGAATTTATAGAGTTTAACGGTAAATTGTGATTATGAAGTAATAATGAGGTACTATGACATAAAGTTGTCAATATTAGAATATGATCTAGGGATGCATTATAAATGCTAAGATGAATTAAAATAGTAAACTTCAGTGTAACAAGTCAGTTTTGTGTTTATGTTGGAAATTTATCTGTGCTGTTGTATTTTAGATAGTCCTACCTACGGACACACCATGGTTTTCAGAGTTAGATATGGTTTGAATTCTACTGCTGCTAACTATGTAATGTTGGGCAATCTATGTAACAGACATCTCAGTTTCCTCCTATGTAAACTAAGAATGAAAATGTTTACCTCAGAGAGTTGCTCTGTGAATTAAAAGAGATAATTTTATAAAGTCCTGAGTGTGTGCTAGGTACTTGTTACTTGCAGATACTTAAAAAGTACCTTTAAAATAGTTTGCTAAATATAGTGTTATTTCTGAGAGCTTTTTAAAAATAGAAGTAACCCCATAGTATTTAGAAAATGCTATATATACAAGGAGTATTTATAACATGTGAATAAGATACAAAGAATAACATTAACATGAATAACTGAGTACCTACCACTAACTTAGGAAATAGAGCTATGCCTGGCCCAGATTCCATCACCTCTCTTTAACTACCACCACAATCCTGAATGTTGAGTTTATCAATTCCATGTTTTCCTTTATAGTTTTTTCCCACGTTTTATGTATCCCCTACATTAAGTTTTGCTTGTTTTTGAATTTTATATAAATAATAATACTATATGTTTTCTTTTGCAACACCTGTTTTGCCACTCAGCATGTTTGAGAGATTCATCCTTGCTTATACCTGTAATTCATTTATGATCACAGTTGTATTTCATTGTATGAAAATACCACAATTTATTTATCCACTTTCTTTTGATGGCTGTTTAGATTGTCTCCAGTTTTTGTTATGGGAGATAAAACTGCAAAGGAAAAAGTCTTGAGAGTCCTATTCATGCCTCTTTATGCACATACTATTTCTCTAGGATGTATGTTCATGGGTAGAAATGCTAGGTCAACCCAACCTCAAACTCTGTAGGATCATGGCAAATGGATTTCCATAGAACTTGTTACATCTTAATCCTCCCTGTAGCTGAGTATAAATGTTCTCATTCTATATCTCTTATATAGTTCTTTAAAATGAGTAGATTTTTTTTTAAAGTAATTTTGTAAGTTGCCTGTAACACCATTTTAACAATAATCCTGATGACCTTTTTAAAATTAGTTTTATCCTTTGCAGCAGCTGCTTGTATTTCTTAGTTTTCCAGTTGTCACTCACACCTTTTCTCAAACCCAGTTAAGTCCAGACATCCTGAAATAGCTGGGTATGTTTGCTAGGTAAGTTTTTTCTCCCAGGAAAACTACATCATAATAATGTAATGTTCTCATGTTAAACGAAAGTTGTCAGCTATTCCTGCCTTCTAAAGATAGTTTGGGCAGAGAAATGTACACATCTTTTACTGATTTCTTTTTTCCTTAATTTGAATTGAAATAGAGAAAGAGTGACCCACAGAGGACTGTTTGCAACCTGTGTTTTGTTCTGTGTTGCAAAAGTCCCAAAAGCTCCAGTAAATGACAACTTCTATTTGCCACTCTTTCCCCTTTTCTGTCCTTCACCTACTTCTGTTTTTCTCAGCCATTGGTTCTTTTGGTATCTGATTATACTTGCACAATCCATTCCAATTTTCGTATCACAGTTCCTCCTAACTTTGTACTTTGTACTTGGTGGTCTGTGATTTTAGTTGACTGACTTCAGTGTTTTGCCTATTGTCAAACTTGTTACCACTATCTGCCACATTCATTTTCTGAGGTTTTCCAGGAGAGTCTTCCAGGTTCAGGTCTAGTGCCTAGTACTTATTAATCAATTGATGTTTATTGAATGAAGAAAGGAAAGATGTAAATGTAGTAAGGACGGAAATGCCTTTTCCCAGCTCAGCAATAATAATTACCCTAAAAGCAGTGGGCAAAAATCATGCATACTGTAAACAGTTCTGCCTGTGGGTAGCTTTGTAAACCATAAGTAGTCATTTCTTCTTGAGCTTCACTCTGGGTTTGGGCAAAATGAGAGTGGTAGAACAGTGATCTGTAAGAATCCTTTTGACTCCAACCTTTTTGTATTTTATCTTCAATTGAAGTGAAATACAGTTCCTCATGGGATGTCTGGGCACCACTACCAAAGCCTGAATCCATCTACCTTACCGGGCTATGTCACAGCAACCTGCCAATTATTGTCTCTCATAACCGTAGCAAGTGGGGCATACCTCGAACTTCCCTTCATGTTATTTAGCTTTGATTTGTTCTGGAGAAAGAATAGATTTATCTTTCTTTGAGAAAGCGTAATGAATTCCTTTGGCTTCCCAATTTCTTTCACCGGGCAGCCCAGGCATTGTTCAGCACAAAACCTTGAGTCCTGGCTTCTTTCTCCTCCCCCAGCCCCTCAGCTGTGAGTGGGGGCAGTGCGTCCTCCCTTTGCTACTTGCTGTACCACCTAACTCCATGTCTCCTTTCCCGTGCCAGCTACCATCTTTGAGTCAGTGTTGGTTTTAACTTTTGGTTTTAACTGTTGTGGATCCTTGAAGTCAATGGGTCTGTCTTCATCTGGTGCTAGAGGCAAGTTGCCCGTTCCTTTGTTCCTTTCTCCTGTGGTTTCTCTGCTAGGAACTCCTCAACCCAAGGTAAATGGGGAGTGAGACCTGAACTCCTTCGCTCGCTGCCTTCGCTCTGCCTTCCCATAGCTGTTGCAGGGACTCTCACTTTAAGTTAGATTTGTGCTATAACCCCTTTCAAGGAGTTATCTGACTCTTCGGATTTGCACATGACTAGTGTTTCCTGAACCTGTTACTTGTCCAGAATTCATTTTGTGAGTACCGCTGAACTCTGGATCAGAGGCAAAAGAAGCCAGAGAGCAGACTACACGGGGCCAGGGACACAAACTGTCTTAACTTTCTGTAAATTGTAAACACTGCCCAATCACTCCTGAGGGTCCTGGCCAGAGAGCTGTCTATTTGACCATTAACCAAGATTAAGGAGGCTCTTTCTTTCATTAAGGGACACAAAATAATCTAATCTTGTCATGATATTATGGATCTGCTTTGTGAAAAATCCCATGTAAGTCAGGCAAATTTTAGGCTAAGAAGAGAGTAAGGCAAGAGAAAAGTTTTGTAACTAAAAAAAAATGAAAAAGGGAGAAAACTTTTAAAATGAGGATCTATTTTTAATAACATTAACTTAATTCTAAATGGGATTTTAAAAATCTTTTCAGGTTTTTTTTTTTTTTTTTAATGTTAAAATACTCAGTGAAAGACCAGTCGTTAACCTCCAACCTCACCTCCAGCCTCAGTACACACGAAACACTGGAGATTTACTGTGCAATCCTGCCATGAGGAGCCAGAAGCCAGGCTACCTGTGATAATTCACCCCTCCTAACTGCTTACTTCACAGAACTCTACAAAACCATATTACGCCAAATGTTCTGTTCTGAAAGAAGCAGTTAATACCATCCTATCTCTAGAAGAACAGATTACTGTTTGTTCCTCAGGAATACAAGGAGAGAAACATCCTCTTATGCTTATAAGGGAAACATGGGAGAAATTACCTGACACAACAACTTTCCTGATAGAAGAATGCTCACTCTAACTGCTTTTATATTGTGACTTTGGTTAATGTCAAAGGCTTGACCTATTAAGTGTTCACATTAATATTTTAACTTATGAGTTATAAGTTTCTTTTGTAATACTAATTCACTTAGTATTTTAATTTAGACAGACTTGAAAGTGCGTCTGAAAACCTAGTCATTTAGTATTTTAGTTTAATGTCTTTTGAAAAAGAACCATATATTCTCTAATGACTAAGTTGCAGCAAATATTAAAAATACACCATTGTGTTAATAAGTTGGATCATGTTTAAATACAGTAGAAAATTTATAAATGTATATAAACAAGTGATACAAAATTTTCCTTTGGTAGAAACTAGGAAATGCATTTATTACAGATTTTCCACTGAATGGTCTTAACTTGAAAGAGGAATTTTTAAATGCTAAATTAATAAATTTTGAACCGCACATTTAATTTTTACTCTTGGTTTTTATTTTTTATACGGCAAAGTTAGTAATACATATAACAGTAAGGTCAAAGTTGAGCTTTATGTAATTACTCATGTAATTATACAAAATACAGATTTATCTGTATTACTAAAAAGCATCTTTTTAAAATAGTTCTGAATAACTTCATTCAAATTTAGGTGTTGCTAGAATAGCAATATTCATTTTGTGTGGGAGTTTGTATCTGGATAAGAAAACAGTGAAATGTTCAAATGGGTCTGTAATTTTGAGGAAAAAGAAGTGAGGAATGAATCTGTTTTCCTGAAGTTAATTTCCATTCATTATCTTAGTTGCAAAATCTACATTTCTGAAAGGCTGACTAGGTTGTAGTAAATCTGAATAATAAATCACTGATTCTTTTTTTTTTTTTTTTTAATAAAAGCAATAGAACAGAAAGCAGAGCAGCAGCACTTTAATATTGATAATTGTTTTGAGGGGTTGGGACTCCTAGGAAGCTCGCCTGGGCACCGTAATGTTGTTAAAGATCACTAAATATGGTATTCTTCTGTGTCTGTGCCAAACCGTTTCCCCCACAAAATCTTCCTCAGATTCTGTACATTTCTTTTGTGCTTTGCTGGTGGATACTTCACTCCCTTTCCCTGTGCTAGCCAAGCACGGTGTCTTGTTTGAATGATGGCATCATTGCTCTTTGGTTAAGGTCTGTTTTGAGCTTAGGAGAATCTTGGCTGCTGTTTTCATCCATTTATAGTAATTTCTGTTACTTAGCCCTTACACTGGGTAGATGGCAGTGTTACTTTCTGTGAGTTTCAAGCTGCCCTGTAAACACAGGATTTGTGTTCGTCAGTTAGTACCCTGTCAACTGTGAAGAACCTCTCTGGACCTAGGGATGTCCGTTCCCTGGAACTCTCGAGTCAGAGAACGTCTAGATCTCAGTGCCAGGGCAAGAGTGAGTGAGTCTGATTTTTCACTGAATGGAATCATCCAGTCAGCTGTTCTCTCGAGATTAAAGCTCATCAAGACAGCCTTTCTTCTGCTCTTACTGGAGCTTACTCAAGGATTGTTTCTTTTTCCTTCAAACTTTAAAAAAAGTGCCAGAGATTTTTTTCGTGGGTCTGTGTAAAATTATTTGCATTTAAATAATTTCAAAGACAGTTTTCGTTGAGAGGTTCTGGCTCTTTTACTCTTTGTACTTAGTAAGGATGGTGAAATCGCGATGGGGTTGTGTTCTCCTGTTTCTCCCTTTACATTTTTCTGGGGACTTCAAAGACCCATAGGGATACCCACCCTTCCTCATCCCCCTCCTCCACTTAGAGTTTACAGTTATGAGGAGGGTGAACCTGGACAAGTTTATCTTACAGGATTTAAGCCTATCATTTTCAATGGGGGACTCTGTGTAAGACTCACTGTCTGTGGTTAAGAGGCTACTGATGATGATGCTGTGGATGTGTCTGTAGTGGAGGTAAAACGATAAGAGGCTAAGAGTAACAGATTTAAAATAATCATTCAAGCCAATAACAGAAGAGGGTCACAAGGAAGTTTATGGCTTATGCTGTAGGGACCTAAGAAATTTGGAGGAAGGGGCTGTTATTTCCACCTGCATGGAGAGGAAGAGAGAAAGGGGCATTTTAAATAAGGGATCCCTGGGCAAATAAAAAGAGGCAAGGAAGTGCTCAAACGCAGGAAGCTGGGCCTTGAATACACCTTCTGGGGTATTGGATATAGAGAAAGGCAATGGAAGTTTGGGGCCAGATTTCGGGGAGAGTTAGGGTGAGGCAGGGAGGGCACAAAGAAAGATGTGGAATGCCTATCTGAGGAATTAAATTCTGGGACTAGACTGTGAAGTCCCACAGAGTTTGGATTCAGAGAATGAAAGGCTTAAAGCATGACTCTGAATAAATCTACTGATACAGATTAGTTTGGAAATGGAGATGATCACTTAGAAGTTACGTAAGCATCTCTTGGGGTGAGGGGGTGCCAAAGGGCTTGGAAAAAAAAGAAAATACATCCTGTCATGCTTTTTTTTACAAGTAAATATTTAAGGCAGCATATGTGAGGCATTCTAAAAGGGATTTTCTGTACTATCTGTTTCCATTCTTACCATCCTGTGAAGTAGCTACTAGCCTACTTTTATAGATGAGTGAACAGAGAGGCCCTTAAATTAGACAACTGGTAGTGGTAAAAATTCATAGCCAGGCCTATCTGGCTGCCAAGTCCAAGCCTTTCCTACTCCCTTGCTGTGACTCATGAACCATGAAATGGAGAACAGATGAACTTTTTATTCCTTATTTGATTTGTCGTAGACTCCTTTCTTAGGAATTATTAAATGGATCCAAATTAGGATGATACTCATGCGTATTCATATACACATAATTGTATGTATGTCAGTACACCTGAATTTGAGTTTGATAAAGGTGTTATATGTTAGACTTAGCTATTTCTCAATCACAGCATTTGAGAAAAATGCTCTTTTCTGTTAATTTAGAGAAAAATGTCAATTGACAAAATTTGGGTCAGCGATATAGTTTATATCAATTTAGAATAAATAGGAAGAGATATTTCCTACCAAATAGTAATTTTGGTGTATAGTGAATGAAATCAGTGCCCCAGTTTCCTAGAATAAAATTTATAGGATAAACTGAAACAGTTGTTTAGAAAAGAATGTTTCGGTTAATTTTTCTTACTCATTGAAAGTTAGCTAGAAAAGTTTAAATATTTGTAAATTAAATCATTGTAGAAATGTTAGTACACAACTGAGTTTCTTATTAATAGTAAGTGAAGCTTATTTTTTAATGGGAAGATGAACTTGGTGTCATCACTCTAATGATTAACACATTTCACAGTTTTAAAAATTTATAGTACGTAGAAGAGGTGAGAGGTTTGAAGAAGTAGGTGGTACAGACATCCAGTGAATTGCCCACTACCAACACCAACAACCTCTCCACCTCCTGCCTGGGACATTCTGGAAGGTTTTTTTTTGGTTTGTTTTTTAAATTTATTTATTTATTTATTTATGGCTGTGTCGGGTCTTCGTTTCTGTGCGAGGGCTTTCTCTAGTTGTGGCAAGCGGAGGCCACTCTTCATCGCGGTGTGCGGGCCTCTCACTATCGCGGCCTCTCTTGTTGCGGAGAACAGGCTCCAGACGCGCAGGGTCAGTAATTGTGGCTCACGGGCCCAATTGCTCTGCGGCATGTGGGATCTTCCCAGACCAGGGCTCGAACCCGTGTCCCCTGCATTAGCAGGCAGATTCCCAACCACTGCGCCACCAGGGAAGCCCTGGAAGGTTGTTTTTTTGTTTGTTTGTTTTTGTTTTTTAAGCTGATGTTTCCCCCCTCCCCACCCATGTGGTCAATCAAGGAATATCGGTTAGTTGCTTTCTGTTTAAATGAGATTTATATATATATTTCATTTGCTGTTTCATCCTCCAGCTGTGCTAAGTGGAGGGTTTTTTTGGGGGGGTGGGAAATCCTAATTTTTCTCTTTGTATAACCTGCATTTCATTCAGCAGAAATAGTTTTAGGTTCACAAACAAGAAGCGGCTGTCTGAAATATGTTCATTGACTCAGCTGAGTGTCTGCAGTTGCCCAACAAAAAGTTCTTTGATTTGGGTAGGGTAAAGAAATAAAAATAAGCATTCAGATTAGGTTTTGGCTGCTGTAATAAGAACTTCAGTCTGTAACTTGAAGTCTTGAAATTCATATGTAGTGTAATCTCATGTTAAAATTTGGGCAAATTTGAGCCTAAACACCAATGAGACTGTTAATAAGAAGTCTTAAGTGATAATATGCTTACTATTTTTCTCTTGCATTATTTCTTTGATCCTCAAAGGAAAACATTGAATCTTCATCTTAAGATTGACATGACAAGGGATATATCTCAATACTGTTCACAAGATGGAAGAAAATTGTAATTTCGTGTGTGTGCTGTTTGGTAAAAAGCGATAAATGCTTTAGTTCACCGAAGAAAATCGATCCAAAGAATGAAATGGACAAAACCGGAAACATGTTGAGAATGATATCCCCAAAGACTTTTAGGAACTGTAAAATTGAGTGCAGTGGTATAAAACTATTCACACATCTTATTAGATCCATCTAGGACTGCAAACTGATTGTCTCCTTGAGAGACTGTTGGCTGTAAATACTTAGGGAGAAAGAGTGTTGATAAGTCTCTGGCATAACTAAATATTCACAATGGAAGAGTGTATTAAAAGAATAAATTGTATTTCAGTTACAAATCCAGGTTACTTTTATGATTCTGTTTTCTGAGATCTTTTTCTTGAAAATCATATATCTTCAAAGTTTTCACTTGTGACTGTTCATCCCTGATAGGCATAGAAAAATTAATATGGTTGGGAAAAGCCCTAAACACCAAATTATGACCATTGACAAAACTCATTATTAAAACATGGCAAATTGGAAATGCTGCCTCCTGCCTGATGACTTTTAGATGAAATGTAATCTTATGTCTGGAATGTTGAATTGAGAAGTAGAGCAGATGTCTTAGAGTTATTTATGTGAAACCTTAAGGATCTCTTCAGCTTAGCTCCTCAAGTGTAAAATAAGTGCATTAATTATTTTATGTATTCTTACATAATTCTTAGTTCAGGTTATTTGAGAAAGATTGTTCTTATTCTGAAATTACAATTTGAAAAGTAAGTATTGGGAGGATTTGACCTATTAGTAGAAAGGTCCTAGCTACTTTATAGAGACATATGATGCAAAATGGTATTTTAAGTTAAACAAGATCTAGGATAATATGATTGCAGTTTTCAAGCATAGTTGAATGTGGCATTTCATGGAAAAAACCTAGGTTGAAAATGTTGTGTAGTCCAGGTAGAAACTTCATGGAACGTTTACAGTGTTTTTGAATTTGTGATGTGCTGTACTGTCACTAGTTCCTTGAGATAAGATACACCCTCAGTGTCAGGTGTGAATCATTTAGAGGTTGAAGTAGGGGGTGGTGTAAAAAGCAGCTACAACAGTGGAAGAATATAGACTATGGTATTTTTTTTTTTTACTGAGTTCTGTCATCTGTTGGAATATGGTATGGTGAGTTAATGAAACCTTTCCAGGATAATATTATGATCTTATGAATTTTCTCATAGGTCTGAATTCCTTCTTAGTTCTCATATATTGTTTTCCCTTTTTTTCAAGGTGCTTGGCAAGGCAATGGATGCATTTGTTTTGAATGTTGAATGACTGTTGATCATTTTAATGAAACAAATTTAATGATGTGAATTTTCTTTTAATACTTTTTTTTTAAATTTATTTATTTTTATTTTTGGCTGTGTTGGGTCTTCGTTGCTGCGCGCGGGCTTTCTCTAGTTGCGGCGAGTAGGGGCTACTCTTCGTTGCTGTGCGCGGGCTTCTCATTGCGGTGGCTTCTCTTGTTGCGGAGCACGGGTTCTAGGCGCGGGGGCTTCAGTAGTTGTGGCACGCGGGCTCAGTAGTTGTGGCTCGTGGGCTCTAGAGCACAGGCTCAGTAGTTGTGACGCACGGGCTTAGTTGCTCCGCGGCATGTGGGATCTTCCCAGACCAGGGCTCAAACCCATGTCCCCTGCATTGGCAGGCAGGTTCTTAACCACTGCGCCACCAGGAAAGCACAATGATGTGAATTTTAATGAAAAGAAATTTTTATACTTTGTGGAAAGTGTCAATGATTTGCTTTCTTGTTTTAAAAAATATAAAATGAATAAACTTTAGTTATTATTAAATGTTGCCTTTTCAACTTCCTCAGTGATGAATGAAAATGAAAAATTAATCCCAGGGATGACTTTGTTACTAGTCCCAGCTCTTTCACCTTGAGCAAGTTCTGGGACCTTGAGCAAATTTCTTCATTTGGACCTGAATTTCCTCCTCTTTCACAGTTAAACGGATAATCTTTAAAGTTTGTTCTAACTCTAGAAATCTGTGATTTTGAATGAAGAACAAAGTAGGAATTCGAAATAAGTATGAGTATTCCTAAATCAAGTTATTGACGTTAATAAGAGAAGGAGTTCCGCATTCATTATGTTTTTAGCAGAATTTTGATGAGGAAGAAAAGAGAACAAGTTGGTAGAGAAAATATTCCTTACAGAAGTGATACAAGGAGTTACATAGTAACACAACCTTGTGTGGGATTCAGTAACAGTGAGATTTGTTTGATTCAAGCAAAGGTTTTTCTTGGAGTAAGATAGTGAGTTTTTATATCCTGTCAAAAAGTTCAATTTCTGATAAAATGGCCATTTAAAATCTGTTTATAGTAAACTTTTATTCTACATTTCTTTCAAACCCCCAGCATTTTTGCTTCGTTACCCACCCACTCCCCACCCCTCCAAAACCATAAGAATTGTTTTATTCATTTCCTCTTTAACTGAGTTGTGTAGTTTCTTCCCCAAATTAAGAGCATAGCCAGAAGTTAAAAAATTGTCAGGCTGTTGGAGAAAGAAGATTAAGATTAAGATCAAAGTGTGTCTCCTTTATAATAAGATTTTCCTTTTTACAAATTGCTCTTTGATAAGAGAACAGATTATTAGTAAGACCCATTTCAAAATTTTTTCTTAGAAATATCTCTTACTCAGGATGTTTGTCTACTGTATATTTTTTCAAAAATTAGTGTACCATATTACATGCAGAATTACTTTCAAAATTAAGAAGCCTATTTGATAGAAATGCATTTCCTAATATCTAAACATGTAGACCTTTTTTCGTTGGATAGTTTATTTTCATCTAGAACAGTGAAAAGTCTCATAGAACAGTGTTTGTAAAAGAGGAGCTATCTTCAGTGACAGTCTTAAAGTATTTCATTTATGTTGGAGGGTAGAAATGAACTACTTTTTACAGAGGGGTGTGACCACAAAAGTAAAGTTAATTCTTCTCCCTTTCGAAAAAATAAAGTGCATTCAAGCTTACATATGATGTATTTTGACCGAAACCGTTAATAATACTCATGGAGATACATTTTTCAAGGGAAAAGAGCCTGTAAGTAAATCATCTGTAATTGCCTTAAAAGTTGGAAACAAGTGTTACAGGAGCCTGAAAATGAGGCATTCAGATGTAAATATCTTTGAGAATTCTCAGACTGTGTAAATAGCATTAAAAATGGCTCCTGTCGATTCTATTTGATTCTTTTAATAAGTGCCAGTAATACCTTTGATCCAGAAAAGGTGTATGTGAATGTTCTTCCGAACACATACAGCGTGTAATTCCTGAGTCATGGTCTCACGACCCTTTTAATTTTTCACAAATTAGTCGAAGTTTGTAGTAACATAAAAAGATCTCCTTTGTAATGATTTAAAAGTTATATCATTTTGAAAGTTTCAGACTGGAACCCTTTGCACCAGTAATGACTTTGGGACTCTTGACATTTATCTGGATGACTGATCCCAGTGTCTAGTTGCCAAGTAAAGGGAAGACCTTGAGGCCTGCGATGTGTAGAATTGCTTTGACTCACTCTGGTCCTCTGGCAGCCGCTGCAGCCTGGCAGCAGCAACACCAAATCTATGCACTTCCACATTTGAAAGCTGCTTTTCTTAGGCTCCCACAGCAGTTTGTATAGAGGAGGAGCCAAAGTAAGATGTCGACAGAGGCTTTCTCAAAAGCAATTCACTTATAAGCTACAAAGAACCCCTTTTAGGTTTGGTCCTATCACTGCACTCCTCAGACTTCTGTTTAAAGCCTTTGCTGAAGACGTAATGTTAGAGACGGGCCAGATAGGTTTTGTTGTGTTGAAGTCTACTGTAGAGTGTTTTCAAGAAATAGAGCCTTAAAATAATTTAGAGCTAGATGGGCCTCTCCAGAGCCAGATAGAGCAACCAGAGATTCAGAGGTTAGGTGATTTAGCCAAGGCATGCGTCTGCTTAGAGTTGGTATTTGAATCCACGTTTTGTTTTGTTTTTTTTCCAGACTTTCACTTAGTGTGTACTTACTGTGTCAGGAATATGGCCCTATGAGTACTAAGAAATAAACAGTAAAGTAGTAACAGAAAGGACACTTTTAACCGTAGGTTAAAAGTTAAAGAGAAGTGTCACTTTCTCCAAATCTGACAGGAAGACCACAGATAAAAGTTTCAGACCCTGGAAACTGCAACTGATTCAAAGCTGAAAGAATGTGTGGTGTGTATATACTTACTCTTTGAGGTATGAGAGGTAAAAAGTAGCAGTTCTGAGGGAAATCAGAGCTTTTCTTAAGTAATATAAGTTAGCCTGTGCACTTCTGTTTACCCTGCGAACTTCTGTTTCTCAACTATCACTTTTTGCGCACCTGTTGAGGAAATGGTATCTCCCCAGCTGTTGAAAGTCTAAGGACCATGCCAGTGGGGAACAGAAGCAGCTCCTTCTACCCTCTCAGTAAACAATAACGGTTCCGACTTTAATAACTGCTGGGTCTGCGCCCTGGTCTCTTGGTCCCCTCTTCAAAATCACTGATGTAAATTTCTCCACAGAAGCTGCTTTGCACCCATGCCGCTATATTTCTTTGATGATCATGAAGAAACTCACAGCTCTAACACTCCTATTTGCCCTTCATGCACATCTGGGCAGCATTTACCATGTGGACCTTTTATTTTATTTTTATTATTTTAAAAATTTTATTATTTATTTATTTATTTTAAGATTTAATTTTTATTTACTTTTGGCTGCGTTGGGTCTTCGTTGCTGCGTGCGGGCTTTCTCTAGTTGTGGCGAGCGGGGGCTACTCTTGGTTGCAGAGCGCGGGCTTCTCATTGCGGTGGCTTCTCTTGTCGCGGAGCACGGGCTCTAGGCGCGCGGGCTTCAGTAGTTGTGGCACGTGGGCTCAGTAGTTGTGGCTCGCGGGCTCTAGAGCGCAGGCTCAGTAGTTGTGGCGCATGGGCTTAGTTGCTCCGCGGCATGTGGGATCTTCCCAGACCAGGGATCGAACCCGTGTCCCTTGCATTGGCAGGTGGATTCTTAACCACTGCGCCACCAGGGAGGTCCCCATGCGGACCTTTTAGATTAAAAGTGAAATTGTAGTACTTTAAGAAGAATTTAATGGAAACATTCCATTTCTGTTTGAGGAAGAATAAAAAGGCAGTGTGAGATAGTGGAAAGGGTTCTAATTTTGTGATTAAGAGACCTGTGTTTTCACTCTGCCACTAAGTTATTTGGTGAACTTGATCTAACCTTTGACCCCTGTGGATCTTGTTTTTTCCTCATCTGTAAATTGGAGGACACAGTGACCTCCAAGGACTGGATTTTGGATTTGCAGTCCCTGTCAATTCTATAAAAGAAAGCATCTCATTTTTAGGAGAGTAGCTCCTTAAACAGAAATTATACTATAAATTAAATATGACACCCAGGAATGGTAGTAAAACATGCAAAATTTTCCTAAAGTTGTCAAATACAACCGGTTGTGAACAACTCTTTTCTGAGTCAAAACTTTTCATCAGTGAGTATGATGCTCTCCAAATAAATTAATCATTTCTGTTTTACAATGTGGGAATCTGAAAATATCTAGATAATTAGAAGCTTTTAAAAATATTTATAGAGGGGCTTCCCTGGTGGCGCAGCGGTTGCGAATCCGCCTGCCAATGCAGGGGACACAGGTTCGAGCCCTGGTCCGGGAAGATCCCACATGCCGCGGAGCAACTAAGCCCGTGTGCCACAACTACTGAGCTTGCGCTCTAGAGCCCACGAGCCACAACTACTGAGCCCTCGTGCCACAACTACTGAAGCCCGTGGCCCTAGAGCCCGTGCTCCACGACAAGAGAAGCCACCACAATGAGAAGCCTGTGCACCGCAACGAAGAGTAGCCCCCGCTCGCCGCAACTAGAGAAAGCCCGCGCGCAGCAACAAAGACCCAACGCAGCCAAAAATAAATAAATAAATTAATTTAAAAAAAAATATTTATAGAGACTGCTTCCGAAGGCAAAATATTGAGTCTATAACTAGGAAAATTTAGATAGATGTGGAATTCATCTGTTTAAGTCTACCCCTAAACTGTTATCTGAATTATCACATACTAAAACTATGAACACTTAGATACCTCAGCCTTCTACTTTGCCTCGATTATGTGTTTATATCACTTTAATTCTTTTCATTAATTTCATTTTAATTGGTCATAACTTGTGTTGCTGCCACCTCTACTGGTAAACGAGGGCCTTTGCAGCATGTACAAAGGCTTTGCTGGAAACCCTGCTGATTTCCAAATACCAGATACAGTGTATTTAGACCAAGTGAATTTGTTTTCATATAGTGTAGAGCAGATGTAATAGTAATTACTGTCCTGATATAATGATGCTAATATTTTATTGTTATCAACCGAAGTGAATGATAAAAGGATGTTCAATTGGATCTCCTTTCTAGCTTATGTATGCTGTCCTTACAGGTCCTGGAACATTTAGAAGATAACTGGGCTCTTTTTTATTCTCTGTGATGGTGGCAGAGGTTCAACTTGAGATATAAAATCAATATTATCAGTCAGAGGTGTGTTTTTTTAAAAAAATGATATGTTATCCACTGGCTCAGATCACTAATTGGTGAGGAAATGCTGTAAGGGATGGCTGTTTCCTCATATAGAGTAGCTGTCTATTTTTAATGAGATATAGTATTACATTAGTTTCAGGTGTACAACATGATTCAGTATATAAGTGTGTGTATGTATATATAGTAAAATGCTTACCACAATAAGTCTAGTTAACATTCATCGCCACACATAGTTAGAAATTTTTTTTCTTGTGATGAGAACTTTTAAGACCTTCTCCCTTAGAAACTTTCAAATATGGAATTTAGTATTACTAACTATAGTTACCATGCTATACATTATATCCCCAGGACTTATTTATTTTATAACTGGAAGTTTGTACCTTTTAACCACCCAAAGTAACTTTTCTAAAGATTACTTCATAACACTGAAGTGTAAGCAGAGAAACTTTATAAAAATATCCACTAGGTGGCACTTTATATTTGTGTTTAGAATTAGCCCTGCAGCATTCCTGACTAAAGGGTATAATTGAAACAGAAAATGTCTTTCTTTGAAGGTTGGGTGTTCGTGAGTATCTGGACTTATATGAACTTTAAAATAATCCTAAAGTGAAAAGTTTTTATCAGTGATTTTGTCGTATCGCCCACTCATTGTAAGGAAAGTTTCTACAACATCCCTGACATGTTCTCAAACACATGATGTTGGTAACCTGTATTAGTAACATGGGGAAGCCTGCTTTCCTAACCATTTTTTTCTTAATTTTATAAAAAAAATAGCAAGCATAGAAAAAACTGGTCCTCTATTAGAATAGCCATCAATTAGAAAATAATGTATGTTTTCTGCCACATACAGGACATTGTGCTTATAACAGATATAAATTTTATATTTGGTGTGGTTCCAAAGTTCCTTTTAAGATAAGGTTGTAAGAAGCACTGGCCTGATTCTATGGAAGATTTTTGCTATTCGAGTTAAGCTTTCAAATAGTTAATTATTAATATGCTAATAATCTTATTCTGCATAGTGCATACAAATTTATGAATAATTTGGCTAATCTCTGTTTAGCCAATTAGTATTTTTAAAAGCTTATTCTTTATGAAAGCTTACAGTATACCCCAGTGTTTTCTTACTTTTGAATTATTTTTATTTATTAAAAACTTAACAAAAATTAGAAAAACTCAATCCTGTTATATAGAGATAATAGTGTGAACAATTCAGTGTTCATTCTCCCAGGCTTCTTTTTTTTGTCTATGCATATATAAGCATATTTATTATGTTGTATTTTTATAAAAGAGAAATTTTAATCTTCTTATGTCTCATGAACCTGTTTCTTATTTTTTTCATTTAACAGTTTATCTCAAATATCTCATGTCAAGAAAAGGATTTTCATATTGTTCCTTTTAAACTAATCTCCCACTGTTTATATTTTGGTTTTCCCCCAGTTTTTTCTACCCATAGAATTTTGAAATGCAGAAGTATTCCTTTACTTATAATATTTACTGATAAGAGCACTAGATTAAAGCAGTGCGGGTCAGCTTAGCGTAGCATCTGTTTATAAGTTGTGGCATCTGTTTATAAGTTAAGTTCTCAGTGTTGAATGAATTTGTTACTTTTTTGACTATATGAGGTTAATGATTAGTAGTTGTTAATTATAGTTTATTTCAAGTTGATTTGAATACTTACATTCCGTGACTAATCATAACGATGATAATAATAGCAAACTCTCATATACACTTACTCTATGCAAGGTTCATACATATACACTTACTATAAGCAAGGCAGTAGTCTAAGCAGTTCATGTATATGTATATATAAAGAAATTGGTTTAATTCTCACAATGTGGTACGACTGTTGTTCCCCTTTTTATAGAGGAGGATGCTAAGGCACAAAGAGGTTAGGTTACTTGCTCCAGGTAACACAGTTAATTATTTGTTGATCGAGATTTATGAATCCAGGAAAAAACAGGAGTCCACACTGTTAACCTTTCTGCCAAACCACATGAAGCACTAGATATAGCCAAAGTGGAATTAGGCTGGATGGTCTGGGATTTCTTTCAAAGTTGTATTTAAGGGCTTCATTAAAAAAAAAAAAAAAAAAAAAAAGACTAGAAATCTAAGTGGCTTCTTTAAAATTGATATCAGTATCATCAGATTTTCTTACTGAACGCGCGATACTGGACATTGTAAAGTTCTCAATATAGATTAGAGTTATGCTACATAGCAAATATTTTGTGAAGATGATACAAAGATACATAATTTTTAACTTGTTTGGAATTTATAGACCATGGTAATAATTTAATGTATATTACCCTGAATTTAGGCTCATGGAATTTTCCGGGCTTTGATTCAGGGCAGGCATTTAAAGCAGAAAGTCTGGTAGCAATGAATAGCACCAGTAGGAAAGTCAGATCTGAGTCCCAGGGATCAAGGAAGGCTGGGAGGAACAAGTGTAAAGCAGAGCGTAATTTAAGATTTCAGATGCTTCCTGCTGAGCCCGTAAGTGTTACTGTGCCCAGAATGCCGTCACTGACAAGCGAGTCCTATTTTTGGATGATGGAGGGCCGAAGAAGCCAGACTTGCTCATTGGCCACATGGGACTGTTTGGTTCTGAGGAAAGTCTAGAAAAGTTGTTTGCAGAGCAGAGTTGAAGGGTGGCATAAATGAACACATCTGGCTTCCCTGTTTTAACTAGAGCTAACCCTGAGCAGACTCCTTTACCATCTCAAGGAATATCTCTTCCCAAGGCAAAATATCGTGAAATCCAAATAGGATTCCAGAAGCCAAGGAGTACAAGTGGTGGTAGACATGCAAAAAGCAAGGGTGAAGTGGTTTCCAAGTAAAATGAGAATGTTGATTGGCCTGACTCTGGCGACAGAGCCAAATTACGAAAACATTAGGACTTGCTATACCTGAAGGAGGCTGGGTTTTCAGTCAGAAACCACTAAAACCACTATTTATGTAATATTTATAGGAGACCATTTGTGATTCTATTGAAGTACCAGGTCTTGCTATACCAGTTTTTAAAAGGCCTCTAAGCTGTTGACGGGTCCTGTAGGACCTGCTGCACATGTAAATAAGGCAGGCACTCATGTTTCAACTTCTATGTAAGTGATTATTCAGTTCTGACAATGAAAAAAAAGTAGAGATTTACAATTCTGAAACGAATTAATTTCATTAATTGAACAAGTTGGGTCTTTGTCGCTTTTCAAATAACTGACTAGAGGAAGCATGATTGTAGTGCGAATAAATAATGCTTTAGAAACCTGTTTTGACAAGGTTAAATCAGTTTAGATATCTCATATGTAATCAACACAGATAGACATGGAAATATTAACTGACATAGAAGTTTTATGACATAAGGGTTAATGGTCAGAGGTTCATAGAAAATATTCAAGCTGACCAAGGACACCTTAAGAATATAGTGTAGGTGAGCCTTGCGTGTTCCTGAAAATGGAAGGGGTGGGGTTGGGGTGATGGAGGTGTTAGTGAATGCAGTCATTCATGGGCTCTTCATGTGGGGAGAGCCCTATGAAGCTTGTTTTTTAGGGAGTTTAAATTATCTTTGTGAATTTTTATATATAGGGTTTATTTAGAGCAGTGATTCTCAACTGGCGGGGGAGGGGGTGCGGATCATAGTACTCCCTCCAGCCCCTCACCTCGGGAGTGTTTGGAAAGTTGTGGGACATTATTTTTCTCAGCGATTGGGGAATGTTACTACCTGAGATTGAGGATGGGGATGAAAGGATGGGAAAGGAGCTAAGATGTATGTTGACTCAGCAGGGAGTGAAAACAATCTTGCCTAGTAAAGAACTGTCCCACCCAAAATGCCAAAAGCACCCTCACTAAGAAATGCTGATTTAGAGCAAAGGATATTCCTGTAAGTTGAGCAGAACCATATAAGTAATTGGAAGTTTCTCCTCTTCGGACTCTGAGGATGCATGCCACATACGTAAAGAATAAGGTGGATGGTACTATAATCCTGTAGAAATTCTGGAGGTTTCTATACTTACTATTTTATTAAGTTAAATTATCTTGTGGATACTTTTACTCAGTTTGCTTAACTGAGGGTAAACTTTTATCTCCCAGTCTCAGTAAAACTAACAGCGGGGATGCTGTAGATATAAATTCCCCAAATCTAACACCTGTTGGCTATAAAAGTCAATCTAGATCATGGAGGAGGCTGCACCTATAGCTACACCTAAATCATGTTCTCAGCAGCTACTGATCGTGTAATCAAATGTAAAATAAAATGACACATGTTCAGCATTCTTCATAACAGCACAGTGTAATGAAATCCAAAAGATAATTTGTAGTTAGTGAGGAGAAAAATCAAGCTTTATAATCGTACTACAGAAAAAACTAATTTTGTCCCTCTCTTTTTAAAAGCAGATGTTGAATAAGTTCTTGAAGATGTTAGGAACATGGATGGGGGGTGAGCAGGGGGTTGAAGGAAGGAAAGAAGCCTTAAGTTGCTAGAAACCTCTCATAAGGAAGGCACATTTACCAGCTTTCTTTCAGTGTTTTATGTTACTGAGATTACAGATGATTCACTATGATTTCTTGAGCCATTTCTGACATTTGTCTGCAAGTTTAGTTATTTC
Organism: Eubalaena glacialis; assembly: GCF_028564815.1. Lineage (NCBI taxonomy): Eukaryota > Metazoa > Chordata > Mammalia > Artiodactyla > Balaenidae > Eubalaena > Eubalaena glacialis. The sequence goes on from NC_083721.1 coordinate 55,702,702, forward strand.
TAGGACAGTTCGTTCATTTGTCTTTCATTTACTGGATGCATTCTTTGTAGTCAGTATGCTTCAATCAAGTGTGGAAGACATGAAAATTTCTATCCAAGGTGATAAAGTCGCAGTAGCTGTGTGAATAAGATACGGCAGGGCCCAGGGAACACATTCTGGCAAACCAACTCTGGCGTTTGATCACCGTATGGAAATCACTTACGTTACCTGGAAATGAGACAGAACAATGTCTCTACTCTCCCACTAGACCCACAGCGGTGGTTAATAAGCTAGGATGCCTCTGGGATAAATAGACAATGGAATTTTTAAATTCACTCTTAATTAGCATATGGTATGTTGAGAGTCTGCTATATTTCTCTGTATGTAGTCAAATGCATGCTTCACTTCTTAATATTCTAACTATAAAACCTTCTACAGTAATTGAATTACAGACAAAAAGGCCCATTTGCTGTAGTTGCAGTCATTATGTAGTGAAGCAGTTAATTTTGAGCAAGTGTGAAAAGATGTCACATGGTCGCAGGCAGGATTAGAAAGAGAAAATGACTTTCCACTGCAGCTTATTGATTTGGTACCTCAGAAGCCTGCTACTTTGTTCTCTATTAAATTACATTTAAAATATCTGATTTTAAAACACCTTATTGGCTTTCTTTTTTGTTTATAATACATGTCAAAAACACTGAAAAGCATGAAGACAAAAATGGAAATCACCCTCAACGCATATACTACTCCATATCCATTGTGAACACAACATTTTGATGTTTATCCTTCCAGTGTCTTTTCTATGTATAGATACACTTCTACAGCTTGTTTTCTTCTAAATTAGAATTATGGGGTATAAATGTTGCTATAAATGAATTTAAGGAAAGGTGTTTTGTTTTGTTTTGTTTTGTTTTTAATTTCTTGATTACCTAATTCCTATGCCCTTTCTTGTTGAGAGTTTTCTTCCTATTTAGTGTTTTATTTGTATTTTACAAAGAGGGTGGGATTCAGGGTTTGATGCGCTCTGGAGCTGTACATTTTAGAAATGTATGCTTTTTTATGTGTGTTCCCTATATATCTGTAAAATCACTGCCATTTCGTAAGGATGGGAGGCAGAGTTTTCTTTTTCGGGGAAAAGAAAATGGCCATTTTGCTAGGGTATTGTCAGGATTTATTAATGACAACATTTGCCTGATGCTGACAGAGTGACATGATTATCGTTCCTTAATTCTGCTACCTAGGATGTTACTTGCAGATACTGTGAGTCACTATGTGTTCACATGCTTAGGTGGTTAATGCTACTTTCAAAGAGTCTCAAAAGTTAGATTTGGCTTTTGGGGTCATGTTCAATCGAAATCATATTTTATGAGAGCATGGAATACTTTACTATCCAAGTTCAGATAGCAGTTCTCTGGTATCTATCAATATATCAGCTCTACACTTTGAGAGTGTATGTATATGTGTATGTGTGTACGCGTGTGTGTGTGTGTGTGTGTGTGTGTGTGTGTGCGTGCGTGCGTGAACTTTAAAAGCATAGCTCTTTTCCATGGAAGGTGTTCTTTTTCTCATTGCCTGAAAAAGTCCTATTGTTGTAATGGGGGATTTTAACCTAGGATTACAAACCTTTCTTAGGGTTCAGTTAGATACTACTGTTTCTCTCTACTAATTGAGCTTTAAGGGCTATTAATTACCAAAGATAAGAGCTTAACCCCATAATTTTACCATGTTAATGTCTCTTGTTTCCTCCTTATATTAAGAGATCCACAACCAATAGCTGTTGAAGTTAAGAAAATATTTTTGAATAAATGGTACAATGCTATGGTATTTATCTCCCCTAATTGTTTAAAATGGACCATGGAGACACTAGGAATATTTTTATTGTTTTAAAAGAGACTTGCTTCATTATTGAAGCCACATATTACCATTAGACTTTTGCTGAAATAGAAAATGAAGGTTGAGAATGGATTTCATTTTAAAACCTTAAACAGTGTAGGTTTAAGGTCCTCAAACTTTTTTCTCATAGTTGTAATATACATTTTACTGAGATAATGGTCCCTGTCCAAGGAGATGCTGAATGACTCTCCAGGACAGTCCGACATCACACAGGTGGTCGGGGGATGCCGTTACTATGACAAGTCCTCATATCGTCAGAGCAACAGAACTCTCCCAGGCAGCAGCAGTGGCAGACCATAAGCAGCTACTTCTAGGCTGACGGCTAAAAGCTGATAACTCACATGATTGAATTTCAGGGAACATTTTTCCCATATTTGGGAGCAGGGGTGCCTAACTGAACTATCAGTGTCAGCTATGAACAGTGAGAAAAATGCTTTTCAAAGATCAAAGGCAGATATTGTACTTGGAATATTTTCAAGAAGAGTAACTTTGCAATTACAGATATACTTTTAACTGCAGTATTTTGTTATCTGTCTTCAAAGGAAAACTGCTTGTTGATAGTTAGGCTACTTCCTGCCTTTCATCTTTTTTTTCTGACTATGGACAAAGGGCGGGGGCCGGGGTCGGGGGGAAGCAGCACCATAGTAGTGGCGATCCTTTTTTATGAGTCGTTTTAAAACACCCGTAACTGATTTAGGTATTTTAGAAATTAAAATTGGCTCTCGTAGAAATGCAGTTCTAATTCTGTGGTAGGGTCACTGCAGATGGCTTCCACATAACTTCCTGCCAGATCAGGTCAACGGTGTAATCTTCAGAGAAAAAGGAGAATGGAAAATAAGAATTTACATGCTTTAGGAGCCAGGGCCTTATATAGATTGATAGGAGGCTGCCAAAGTGGAGAAGCAAGTTTTAAGAAATAGGAAACCGTCCTGACAGGAGACAGTATCCGACAGGGTAAAGATACTGATTTGTCAGCTTGACAGGTTCTTGTTCTTGGAACTGGTGTAAAGCTACCTCGATCCGCTTAACCAGAGGGTATTTAATCAGGTGCTTGCTGCAAGGAATGTTGAAGGTGGTAATTTGGGACCACATTAGGCTAGTTGCAAAGTCACACTTGAACAACGTAACCAAGATGATTTTTCTAAAAGAAATTGAAGGAAGGAGAGGGAGGAAAACTCATCCAGGATTGAAACTCATCAAAGTTGGCTGAAAATTACGTGTAAAAGAAACACATTTCCTTTCTTTCTCAGCCTTCATTTTTCTTCATCCGCTCTCGCCAGTGATGCATCTGTAAGAGGATAATGCAGGTTATCCTGCCATGAGTAATGGATCCTGATTTCCACTTTTCTGATTGCTTGCTATCTGCTGTAAGTAATGCCTTACAGAAGTACTCCCTTTGTCCTAGAGCATTTTGACTAATATTGTGTTTTGGGCAAAAGTCCCCCAAACCATGGAATCCTTCATTCACCTTTCCTGATTTTTGTCTTTATTGATTGATTTTCAGTTAACTCTCAGTGCAGGTTTTTGCTTTCCTACATTTTGCGGCCACTAGGTTTTTTTGTTGGTATGTACTTTTTCTTTGAGATATTTTATTCTTTCAAATAGCAAGGAACCTGGAGAATTGTAAGTTGCTCTCAAACAGATCATTTCTTGGCTGTTCCATTCTGCAGTGATTTCTTTCATTAGGATAATAGAATAAAATTGCCCTTTAGAAGCTTTGCCTATATTGATCCAGTTCATTTTTATAGGCTGAAAGTGGAGGAAGAGAAAGAAAGAGTTCATTCTGTTATTTGATTGTAAATAAATCTGGCAATTCTGAATTTTTTAAATGGCGGTTTACTCATTTGTCTTACTAATAATACAACTTTAAAGCAATCTCAGGTTTGTAATTCAGTGAACAACAAACCAAAAAACCCTAATAATGATAATAATTTGCTCAAAAGGGACCAAACTTTATACCAACTCAGATAATAAGAAGATTTAATTTTAAACCCAACCTTTTGTGAACTTACGTTTACAGATCTTTAAATTGATGGGGTTGGTCTGTGATTTCTAAGGTCCCTTTCAGTTCTAATGTGCAGTTTTATTAGCCAACCCAAATTTATATCTCGTAGAATCCAGTGTCTAGAAACAACCATGAGAAATCTTCTGGTTTGCCTCTCTCCATTTTAGCAGTAGTAGAGTCCAATTTTAACCATTCTTCCCCCCACCCCGTTCCCTTTTTAATGTGTTTAAAAGAATTTCATCTTTTTTTGATGATAGGTACCTGGCCAGTAATTTCTGACTGCAGTATGTTTAGGGAGCATTCCAGACAGGACTTGAGAATTATAGTCACAGAATTCCCAAAGTTCGGTAGTGGTTGTGGTTCAGATACTGTCACATTTATGAATGAAGTAGTTATAGCTCTTGCACCTGTTGCACCTCCCACATACTTTGCTTTATCCTACCCAGGGTGTGAGATTTGTAGTAACAGAGGAGAAATTAGGATTTAGGGTTCCATATAACCGTTTGGTAGCAGAGATACCTCTTAGATGAATCTCAGAGTTTTTGAAAGTTGTTATAACATGTGGACTCCAGGATATTTGGGGAATACTAAGTAAAGCAAGTTTTAGTTATGAAATACTTAACTAATCAGCCAAAGAGTGGGGGGAAAAAATCACCCAACAAAATATTTATCTGGATTCTGTGTGTTAATATTTACTTCTTATATAAAAATCATTCAGTGAACTCAAGGATATTTAATAGTACAACTCTTATAAACTACCGAGGTAAGGCAATGATTTAATTGTGGTGCAGGCTCATAATGCTAATTACAGGGAAGTTAAACTATACTAAGTCACTTTAGCAGTACATGGTGCATGTCACTTGAAAAAGAAAATCACAGGTTAAAGCTGACAAAGGTAATCATCATGTGTTTTACTTCTGAGGCCCTCTTGATCTTCAGAGGACTCAATAGGAACCTTTTTAGTTTAATCCCATTTTAAAAAATGCATTGCGACAACTGCAGAGTTTATCATTTTCCCAAATGCTTCTAGAGCCATCTATGTATGGACAAGAAGTATTGAACAGCAGTGTAGTATGGCAGCTGGACCACTTGAGTCTGAATCCTGGTGTCCATTGTACCAGTTTCCTGGCTGTTAACCCTGGGCAAGTTTCCGTCTGGGCCTCAGCTGCTTTATCTGTAAAATGTGGATAATTAGGCTTCCTACTTCCTAGAGTTGTTTTGAGGATTAAATGAACTAATGATTGTAGTTAGAATAGTGTCCTGATGTATGATTAAGTCCAGAAAGAAAATGATAAAAGGCATACTTTGTGCACATGAAAATTCTATTTTCAGTTTTAAATTACAAGTCTTTCCTTATTTACAATAAAAATGTAGTTAACTAAATTGAAAGTAAATGTCTGAAATGGAAGTGTTTATTGTTTCTATTACACAGCATCCTTTTTGACTTTGTAAATCCTAAATATTAGGTATAACATATTTAAATGGATATATGATGACTAGATTTCTATTACTATAAACCTGTGGTAATTTTTAGGTAGAAAAATAAACGTTTTAAACTGTCTGGAAGTTAGGTGTTGAAAGAATAGTGACAGTAGTTGCCTGGGCTTGGCACAGTTAATAATTTAGCACTTTCAGTGGTGAAGGACAGCCCCCTTTGTCTACTGTTCATGTATTAGGTACCTATAATTCCCCATTAATCTTTCCATCACCAGGGAGCTCTTCATTGTTCCAGCTCGTTCCCCTCTTGGCACATGAATGGTTTGGATTGATGTGAAGAGACCCAGGATTTAAAGTCTCAGATTTAGCCACATTTATTACCTGTCTGAGCTGCATATTGTGGTGTTCAAATTTTCCAGTGTCATAGGCAGAGTTTTGCTACAGATTCTCCAGGCTTATGTGATTCTTAATAAATGCAAAAGTAGGGCAAAGGTGATTTAATCCTAACCAACCTGTTAGCAGTCTGAATCTCCTGGTCTTTGAGAGTTTAACATCTCCATAAAAAAGCATACACTCAATTATTTATAAAGTAAAAAAAATTACTAGGGGCCTTCATGGCCTTGATTTGAAGCTATTAGAAATTGACTTTTTCTTTTAAGGGAAAAAATGCTTCCTATACACTCTCTAAAAAGATGTTGGGAAGTCTTATTTAAAAGTTGGAAGAGTTATTTTTCCTTAATATGGAATTCTAAGAAGCACATGGAAAATGTTTAAAATGTCAGTAATTAAAAACAACTTAATGAAGATATTCAAAATTGTATTCAATTTTCAAATTATAGAATCCAGTGTTAATTAATGGTAGAAGGGGTTGGCATAGACTGTGAGAAAAGCAATGTGGGAAGAAATATACAAAACAGCTGTTTTATTTTTTAAAGACCTACCTATACAGGTGAATTGTCACCAGTGTAAATGCTGTGTGAGGGGCTGTGAAAGCTGATTTATTGTGTCTTTATCTTCCTGGTAGGAGACGAGAGAGGGGAAGGAAGGCCTATATACAGGAGCGGGGGGACTCTGCAGTACAGCCTGGTCTCAGCTGGAGACATCGAGGCAAAAATCATAGCAGAGAATGGTAATAATGGGTCTTCAAGGTCATCTAGACCAAGGTTCTGATGCTTGAAGACCTTCCACAGTTTTCCTACTTAATCAATTGCTAATTTTGTCCTTGATTCGGGTCTGGTATTGAATCTTTCTCTTTTTGTGAGGTGAAAACCAGGACTAGATGCTGGGCCTCCTTACTCTGAATCTGCTACTATTACTGGTTCCATAGTTCCCATCTTCTCTCAGTGCAAAAGCTCTACAAGCAAGAGAAAAATGAATATGAGAAGCATGAAAATATTACTACACTTTACACCTGTCTCAGATCATCATTGACCAGTTTCTGTGTGAATGCCAACAAAATTCCAGTTCTGTGTTCCCTTAAGCATCACTTTTTCCCATAAGGTGCCAGCCAATTCTTCTTAAGTCAAGCCTGAGGTTTCAGGAATAGCCAGCCACCTGACTTCCTTCCAGCTACCTCATCCTGTGGAAAGTTGCAGACCCTACCCCAGTCTTAAATAACAAGACAACGAGGATCTGAATAGTTGTTTTCAGGATCTTTTCAAAGGGCTATTTTTGCTGGTGCCCAGAGTAAGAGAAGCCAGGTGAGAGCTGGCAAAGTTTGCAGTGACAGGGAAATCCCAGAACCTGGAGTTCACCCCTGGCAGTGTCCTCAGTGATGTGGGTAAGTTTAGCCATTAGTTAAAGGGTTAACACTGGGACGAATTGGAATCATCAAAGTGAATAAAGAGAATTGTCTGAATTCTCCAATGTCTATTGTAATTGCCAAGTATCTGGGTGCCGAGAATGTCTTATTATTGCATATTAAATATTCCCTAATCGTTTGGACCATGTTTATTGCACTCTATTGTGTGCTGTCTAGTTCCCAAATTGTTTCATTATTATATAGCTCTTATCTCAACAACAAGTCCTTTACTGGTCCAACTCATCTTTTATAATCAGTATCATCTCTCTTAATCCTAGTGCATTAGTAGGTCCTTAGAAGGTTGATTTGGGATCAGGAGGTCTCCCTAGAGGAGCAACATAAGAGCTGTGGAGGAATTTGCCTACCTCTCAGGAACAGATTTGGTAGTCACTGAATCCAGACAGCTGGGATAGCGCTGCAAGCAGAATTCTTTGACTCCTCAATGAGGCTTACCTTCCAGTTTGAGAAATGCTTTAATAGGATATAAATAATGTGCCTGATATTTTCTGTTAGCTTGTGACTTTGGGTACACATCAGACAATGACAGGTTTTATTTATTTTTTTCCCTAAAATCGGAGTGAGCAAGCATATTTTATTTACTCCAGTTGGTTCTTTTTCAAATTCTTGCCCAAACTTACTTTTATTCTAAAACTGTATATATTATTACATATTTTAAAATCCAGTAAATACTTGGACATATGTAAAAAACCCTTTTTGAAATAAATGTTCTGAATTTTTGTTTATACTTAAAAATATTTGCAATAACCACAGGAAGTCTTATGCTGCTCTAGGATTATATGGCAGATTTGTAGTGCCCTTCCCTTACAGGTTGTGTTGTTCATGGAAATGACAAGCTTTCATGGTATGTGTTAAACTGTAACCTGCCTATTGTGTTCAACGTAGAATGCTGAGTTGAGTTGAGAAATCATGTTGTTTGTTGCACCCTGCCTCTCAGAATAATTAGATGGAGATGCACGTGCTCTCCATCAGTAAAGCATATTTGTTTTGAAAGACACAGCACTCATGGGCTATCAGTCATAACTACTTCTGAGAGCACTTTAGGAGCTGCAACATCAATATTTACAAAATGCAAAGTGAAGCAAAGTACGCTGAGTCACAGATACGTATGCTTTCTTGTTCCCTGATTCCCTCCCTTCCCCAATGTATGTAGTATGTCTAAATCCATACAAAGGACTATTTTGAAATATGACTGGAAATTTGGGAATTCTCTAGCTAAGTAAATGCTAAGGCACTAAAAAAATGCTTAAAAAGGCTTATGAAATGGAATTACTTTTCCTCTCAAAATAAATGTATTGACTGAAAGCTAAAATCAGTGATGCAGTTAAGTGGAAGAAAGTAGTCGTGCTTTGGGATTAAAGTCAGAGCCTTTAGGCTGTGTCCCTGTTTTGCCCCTTGATGACATTGGAAAAATTATGTAAATCTGAGGCTCCTCTTACTCAGCTGTAAAGTGGGCTTAATTACACCCACTTAACAGGATTGTATAATATTAAATAAATTAATATATGCAATACATGCTTTGTAAGTTACAACGTGGTTCATGATTGGGAAGTAGCAATTAAAGTATCCAGGAGGTTTTTAGAGCAGCACTGATTTTTCTTATTAGAAAATATATTTAGAACTTATTAGTGAAATGTACCCAAATTTCATATTATAAAGAGCTTTATTATAATAATCAAAACAGAATTTCTTACATATGTCAGCAAAGTAACTTCCATCTTTGAAAAAGGAAGGTGAAAGAAAAAGTAGTGTGGGCATATGGGTAGCACTGTGTAGCCCCTGTTGTTGACTGTATATTCTGCCATTAACTCTTGCTGCTGTGACAAATCACTATGTGTATGAGTGAGGCAAGCTCCCTCCTGCTTGCCCACTCTACATAATGCCGTTCATGTAAATATGGAAGGCTTAGTTAGATACTCGTTGCAAAGTACTGTGGAGATTCCAGGTAAAAAGGAACTGAATTAATGAGAAATGGTCTTAGTAGAGTTAAGAATCTTGCTTAAGGGCAAAATGACACTAAATTTGAAAATTCAATACTTGGAAGACTGCTTCTCCCTAAAATCAGCTAATGCCATGCCTTAATGATGTAGAAGAGCTTCTTAAGTGATTTTCCAGGTTTATTTGGTTTATAATTTTTTATAGAGGAGCTTTTGTTTTCTTTATAGTATAAAGCATTGCCTTTTTATTTAAATAGGATGCTAGAGGATAAATATCTGGCCAGCAGAGGGAGCAGACTTATGTAAATTAGGTTGTAAGAAAAATATTACAGGATGCCTCAGTAAACATGTATTTTGTGGGTAACGTCCATTCTCATACTGTGCACTGAGAGAAAAATGGAAGGAAAGAAGACTGAATTTAGAGTCATCCTAAAACATCTAGCCATTTATATTCTCACTTTGGTAGTTTTCAAAAGGGAAAAAACGCAAGCAAATGGTATGCAAATAGGAACTTGTTTTGTTAATTCTATGAAGTGAAGAACTTTTTAAAACAAATATGAATTTAATACATTTGGTAAATTAAAAAAAGCTTTCAGTACTCGGCACTGAAGTTAGAGCACATGCAGACCAAACATTTTAAGAGACTATAGCACCTGAAAGGAACATAAATGGAATGTATAATGCTCTGAACAGGGCACTGTTATGACTCTGAATCAGCAAATAAGCACTTTTGTATCATGTGTATTAAGTCAGAAAATTGGAATATATTTAAGGAAAAAATTTCACCAAGTGTGAAGCAAGTATAAAACAAATGGTTTTCTGCTTAACTCTAAACGGAAACTATAAATGTATCATAGCTCCCTATGTATTCTAATTAATTTCCTTGGCAAATGTGCAGTCTGATATAACATCATTAAGTTAATGCATTTTCAAGCACTTTTCATTAAATACATAATATATTCAAGACAGTAGTCCAAGCATTTGGGAATATATAGATAAGGAACATCCTACCTTCTTAAAATGTGTGATCTGGTAAATGACAAGTTAACTCAGTTCCGGTGTGCCACAGTGTAAAGCAGGTGGGCATTGCAGAAGCTAGGATAAGCTGCTTCAGTAAACACTGTAACTATTAAAATAAGAAATACCAATTCTTTTTTACATTGTGGAAAAATAGTTTTGCTTTGTAACCATTAAGACTGAGAAGTTTTGCTTTATTAAGTAAACTAAATTTAACTGTAACTTAAGATTATTTGCCATCTTTTTAGAGTAAAGAACAGTAGCTTAGGAAAAAGAGATTTCCATCTAGAGGTATCATAGATTGTTGATTCTTAACTAGAACCATTGTTTCTGGTGTTTTTTTTTAAGTCATAATTAGAGATCAGGATGGTGAAAGACATCCAGACCTTTTTATTAGTTTAGAAAACGTTTTAAGTTAATATAAATGAAAAAATAATTTTTTAAACTTTGATTATTTTAGATGGAGTTTAATATATTTGATTTTAAAAATATGCATGCTCATTCTTACAATTTAAAGGGCTGTATGTAAACTGGTGCACAGAAGATTAAATAGCGTTCAGTGATAGGTACAGGAGAAAAGGGAATAGATAATTATTTCTCTTTATGAGGTCAAAATTATTCATTGAGTCATTTTGACATTTGTTGCCTAGAAACTAGTATTTCCAAACAAGTAAAATTGCCAGGTGTTCTGGTTTGTAGTTTGAGAATGCTATTTGAAGTTGGTGCAAGGAACTTCTGAGATGGAGGGTCACAGGGCAGGAAGAAAGAGCAAGGCATGGTGAGGAAGGAGCAGAAAAGAAGCAGTGGCAAATGAGAAGCAATAAAGGTGACAGGAAGAGACTGCAGGGAGCAGACCTGAACAAGTGTTTGCCCACAGTGGGCCCGGCTCTGTGTCAGGCCCTGCAGATACTGTGGTGAACATTATACAGCCCTCGTTCTCTGTCAAAGCCAAGTGGGATATACAGAGGGAAACACACCGTTTCATTGGGGGGTGGATATTGAGTACAGGGTACTGTGGAGACACCTAAGAAGCACCTCTTTCTCAGACTAGTAAGGGCCAGTGGGGGCTTATGTGAGATCCGAGCTCCACTGTGAGGAGACAGTAGTACAGATGCGAAGAGGTGAGAGTCCCTGGTGAGTTCCAGGTGATGGCATGTAACACAGGGTAGGTAGAGCTTTAAGAGTGAGAATTGAGCAAAGAAACGTGAGCCGTAAAACTAAGTAGGGACGAAGTTAGGAAGAGTCTTGTGTGCTCTATGAAGGAAGAGGTTTGGACGTCTTCCTGAGTACGTTGAGGGACTGACTATTAAAGAGATTCATGCAGGAGAAGGGCATGAGCAGATATTTGTAGTGTGGAGAATTGAAGTCAGCATGGCTATAGATAAGAAGACCAGACCGCTGAGCCAGTATGGGGGATGGATGGGAGCAGACCATGCATGTAACAGGTGGAGGGGACAGAACGTGGTGAGAGATCAGGTGTCGGGGCTAGGAGCCATTTGCAGTGATTTGAACTTACGGTGAGAAAGTAGAAAAGATAGTATATGTTTTCCAGATGTTTCTGTGAAAGGAAGGAATGTCTAGTTCCTATGCACCATGCGGGCTCTGGCATATTTCCCACGGATATGGTGGAGACAGAGGGCTGGCCCAGGCAAGGTGTTTTCTCTGAGAGGCTAGAAATCAAAGATGTAAGCATGAATCATTGAGGTAGAGAAGCCAGAGCCTGTGACACAGTTGGAATGAGCTGTGAATGCTTTCTAGGAAATTAATCCTGGGCTTTAGAACCAAGAAGATTAGGAAGGAAGTCAATAAGGGAAGTGGGAGGTGGAGCCTGTGAACAATCTTAGTACCAGGCAGGCCAGTTCTTCTTGGCTGCTAGTTTCATGGCTTGGGGTTAGGCAGTCTCCTGGCCTGATGGCTGGAGGCCAGTTTGTACCAAAAAAGAGGACTAGCTAAAGGAGGAGGAGGATTCAGAGAGGGCTTTAGACTTGAGATTGTGTACAGACCGAAAGAGAAGGTATTAACTAGAAGGAACTGTTGATAGTTCATCAGTAGTTCATCAAAGAAACTGAAAGGCTAATGGCCCAGGGTAGCAGGAAAGATGAGAAGCACAGACTGGGAGTGAGAGGAGGAGCTGACCTTGAAACTCTGCCTTTGAGATAAGGTAGAATAAACAAGTTTTGAAATTGGTAGGCAAGGTGGGACTTCGGGAGGGTCCACATATGAAGACCTTTCTGTTAACCAGGAGGCAAAGACATTTTCTTAGAATGACTAGGATTATGGCGGGAAGCTTGGGCTCTGGGGACAGAAGACCTAGGTTTGAATCCTGGCTCTGCCACATGCTGGCAGAATGGCCTTGGGCATGTTGTTTAAGCTTTGTCATTCCCAGCTGCTTCCTGTATAATATATGACCATTATAGTTCCTTTCTCCAAGAGGTATATGGAGGATTAAAGAAATTAATTCATATACAGTGTTTAGCAGGTAGCAAAGGTTTAATCAGGTTTGTTATTATTAGGAGGCAATATTGTATAATGGTCCAGAACCAGACTCCGAAGCCAGACTGGAGCCAGATACTGGCTCCACCAATTATGTGCTAGCAGTGTGACCTTGGACATTCTGTAATGTACAAACATAATGCATAGTTAATCAGGTGATCAGTAAATATGTATTCAACTTCATTGACAATAAATGACTCCGTGAGCTTGTCTTCTTGTGCTTCAGCTTCTTTCCAATGTGATAATTGTGTCCCACCATTTTGATACATATAATATTATAAAAACCTTTGTTAACAAACTAAACAAGGCAAACTATATGTTATCTGTGCCTCAGTTTTTTTCATCCATAAAAAGGAGATTATAATAGTACCTACCTCTTAGGCTTGTGGTGTGTTAAGAAAATTAATAAGTAGAATGCTCTTAGCTTCTGGCACATAGGAAGCAATATATACATAAGCATTATATATATAGAAGCATTTTATACATATATAACTATTATTACTACCCTAACTCATCATCATCAGTAGGGGTTGAGGAGAAACCAATAAGTTATAATGGGCACTGTGGGATTGGGTGGGACTAAGACACGTCAAGACTATGAACGAGCACTGAAGACCAACCTGAGATTGGAAAAGTTTGTAGTAGTGTGAGACCATGGGAGCAGCTGGCAGCTTGGGGATAGACTAGGAAAGAAAAAAGGTTAGATGAGTTCAGAGTTGAGGTTAATTAGCAGACCAGTTATGATAGGAAAAGAGAGCTAGTGAGCTGAAGGTGCTATGCTATTCTATTTTGAGAGAATAATGAGAGTCAGTAACAAATAACCAGAGAGGGGAATAAAGCTACGAAAATATGTTCTTAGACTAGTACTGACAGCTGTTTGGAAGTGACTTAGATTTCATTATATTTATTACATTGCCTTGTCAATTTGCCTGTTTCTCCCCTCCCCTCCCGAGCAACCCTTCTGGGTTCTTATTTTTCCTTCTCTGCATATTTTCTTTTCAAGCCTTATATCTCTTCTGCCTTCTAGCAAAACAATGTAAAGAAACAGCATACTAAGAAAGCAGAGAGGTATTGTTTCTGTGTTCACTTCCTCACGTACTCCCTGTCTAGCACGGGATGTTTGCTCTGACAGATCCAGAAAATATAGCATCTGGCATGTTCTTTACCCTCAAGGGTCTCTGTGGGAGGAGCTCATATGGAATCATTATACACATATTGTACGGGAAAATGATGATTGTTATACAATCAAGTGTCAAAAAATATGGCACAGCCATTAAATGTGGGTGGCCAAAACAGGTGCTCAGGGAGGAAAGAGACAGGAGCTGGGGCAAATGAAGATAGCTCCTCAGAAATGGGAGTTCAGAGGGACTTGCACAGAAAGTGAGAATGGGTGTGTGGGGTACAGTGTGCGGACCTGGGAGAGCTGAGGAAGCACAGGGCAGGTGCTGCCAGACAGGACGACACCAGCCTGGCAGGGGAGCAGAGGTGGCAGGGGCGATGGTTAAATGAGAGGTAAGGCTGTACACGTAACTCCCACAGTGCCATAGCTCAACATGTCATCAATACATGCGCGTTCAGCTGCATTGAGAATGAATGAGGAAGAGACTCCCGTGAGTTTGTCTTGTTGTGCATCAGATTCTTGTCGGTGGGATAAGTATGTCCTAACCATCTAATAAATGGATTAAAAAAAAGAAAAAACCTTTGTTAACTTAGAAACTAAAAGAGGCAAATGTATTATGCTAAGCCTGTTGAAGAGTAGGAATTTGGTGACTTTGTGATGAAGAATGTAAACGCCACCATAAAATTATAAGAAAACAGAGAGTTGGGCTTTTGGGGGAGGGTGGTGTGATGGGGAACATGTTCCAGCCTGTTACAGAACTCCTTGTGTAAGTAGTTTTTCTTCCCTGAGTCACTTCTTTTGGTGCCTTATCTCTTTCAAGGTAGCTGTTGTTTCTATCTGCAGCCTAGAGTAGCATGCATTTTGAGAACCATGTTAAGCTCTCCTAAGGCTAAATGTCAAGGAGTTGTAAGTATTAGAGATCTTAGAATACATATTCCTTCATGAGAGGACACAGGAACCAGAACTGCCAGTATAGCTAAGCCGTTCTTTAAATAGTGTGTGTCTTATTAGTATTCATGAAGAGCATGTAGATAACATCTTGACAGAGTTAAAGTTTCAACTTGAAGAGCTACTGCTTTTCAATAAGGAGTGCATTTAAAGACACTCTTTGCATGAATAGAGTGACTGAATTGCTTCTAAAATGAGAGTATTACTTTATAGAAAGATATTTTTCATTTAATCTGTCTACAGTTTAGAATTGTCATTAGAATTACAATAAATAATAATGATTAGCACTTGTAGGGCTTTAATCTTCAAAGAGTTTTAAAGTTAATCTAATTTAATTGTCGCTTGGAGTCATCAGAGAGGTACACTTACTTTTCTGCTGTGAACCATTGAAAGTGTTCACTTTCCAACCCTTCGGTGCTCCCTTTAGGTAGTTCCATGGCTCATAAGCTATTTGTTCTATGGGAAATGCCCAGAGCATCAACAGATGGAAGGCTTTATATTAGAGCTTCTTGTCCTAGGTGTGCATTTGGGCTCTTGAGTTGGGCTTCCTGCTTCTAGTGCCAGCTTCTCTGCTGCCAACTGTGTGACCTTAGGCAAGTGGCTTAACCCTCAGCTTCTTCAACTGGGATGCATAGTATAGTACCTGCCTCAAGGGTTCTTGTAAGGATTAAATGGGATAATGAATATTAAGTATGAAGCGATTAGTATTTAATAAATATTAGCTGTGTGTTAGTATTGTTTTTAAAATTATCCTAGGAACAATTCATTCTGGGAAGTTGTGATATGTGGTTAAGTGTTAGGTGAGGAAATTATAAGCCATAAATACCCTTTACAGTGACCGCTGTGTACCAGGCTCAGTTTGAGGTCCCGGGACAGAAGAGTAAGAAACCATGACGCCTTCCCTCTAGAAGTTCACAACCTATTTTGTGGAGGATAATGAGGACATAGATAAAACTAACTGAAACACCATGGTAAGTGCTTGACCAGCAAGCTCAAGTGTGATCAAAGAGCGATGGCATTTGACTTAAGGTTTTCACAGAAAGCTTTAGAAGGGAAGTGATATATTACCTGGGCTTTGGAGGAGGATGTCCGTTTTGGCAGAAAGTGGGAGAATTTTAGGGAGTGCGCGAGGCAGTGGAAGCAAGGGGTGTCGAGCGCAGCAGCACTCTCAGAAGGTTTTAAGCAGGTTGGTCCAACTTGTGGGAAGCCCTAGAGCTACCGATTTACCACCATTTCTTGGCGCTGATTTTTCATCTTCTCTGTAGATCCGAGACAGCTCTAAAGCTTTACAGTCTTAGTTGGACCCAGGAGAGGCCTTACTTGAGGTTAGAAGGCATGGCTGTCTGACAGTGAAATTTCGTGGGCCTCCCTTACCTTCCCCTGTCTCATTTGGTCTGCATTTCCATTAATATGATTTGAATGGGATTTTATTGGACATTTAGGAAACAGTTTAAACTCTAAAATACCCCTGTGACACAGTTAAATTTACACAGTGTTTTAAAAGCTAAAGTGTACTGATTGCCTAAGTTGTGAGACAAGAGGAAAGACTAGAGGATCTTACAGAATTTATGACTATGCCAAGGCCTTGTTTCTGACTGTATATCACTCAGACAAAAGAAAAGAAACTTTCCGTCTTTCTTTTTCAGTTGCTGAGGCTGGAGGTTATATCATCTGGGAAGCATGTGGACCACTGTTAAATGGGAGTCCTCTGTGCTGTCTCTTGAACTGCATCTTAGGCTGAGTTAAGCGAGAACTTGCTGCCTGTTAAACCCATACTCCCTCTAAAAAACTTGTGGGTAAAGGGAGGATTTACTAACATGGAGTGAGAACCTTCTAGATGCCAGGCTCTGTGCTGGGTGTTATATAAAAAGTGTTCTCACAGTAGAGCTATTACTTAGTTTTAATGTGTGGAAAGATCAGCAAGATGAATAACTTTACAACAAGCAGTTAGTGGTAGAGGCCGGATTCTAAAGGAGGCCTGTTAGGCTTCAGTGTCCATTTTTTTCTTTTGTTAAATGTGGTATTTACTTTGTCGTGTTTCTTCTATGATATTTCTTCTTTAAATTTCTCATGAAGTTTGACCTCAGTAAAGGTCTTCATGAATGGGCTTGCTGCATTTGAAGAATATAGATAAATGAAGTTTTTCCTAATTTATCACCAAGTTGATTTACATTTACTTCAGTATTATGAGTATCTAATTAGGGTAACTCATCTGGCAAAGAAAAGGGAACACATGGGTTGGTTTGTTTTTATAAGATAAGTAAATATTCAATACAGCTGACCCTTGAATGCAGGGGTTATATAGCTTTACAGTCACCTGCCTGTACCCATGGCTCCCCTATCTGTAGATTCAACCAACCATGGATCATGTAGTAATGCAGTCAGTTTTTATTGAAAAAAATTTGATGTATAAGTGGATGCTCACAGTTCAAACCTGTGTTGTTCAAGGGTCAACTGTATTTTGGATAAGGACCTTCAGCCTCCATCGTTTGATAATCTCAGCAACATAATTTTATGATATTGAGTCTTTCAAGTACAGAGTCCACTGGTAGTTGAATAACCTGATTTGTTATTCTACAGTTGTCTTGCAGAAAGGAAGAAGGACCCCTTTTGAATAAAGTCCCCCAATTGCTTCATTCATTACATATAGATTGCTAGCTTAATTTGCTCATGTTCCAGAACAAGAAGCTGAACTTTATAATGTGTGGGGGGTTTTTAGTGGCAAAATAATTACAAAGGTAGCCCTCTGTTACTGTCAAAAATTAACAAAAATTAACAATTTTTCCTCCTCATTTTTTAAAATATTTATTTATTTATTTATTCATTCATTCATTCATTCATTCATTCATTCATTTATGGCTGTGTTGGGTCTTCGTTTCTATGCGAGGGCTTTCTCCAGTTGCGGCAAGCGGGGGCCACTCTTCATCGCGGTGCGCGGGCCTCTCACTATCGCGGCCTCTCCTGTTGCGGAGCACAGGCTCCAGACGCGCAGGCTCAGTAGTTGTGGCTCATGGGCCTAGTAGCTCCGCGGCATGTGGGATCTTCCCAGACCAGGGCTCGAACCTGTGTCCCCTGCATTGGCAGGCAGATTCTCAACCACTGCGCCACCAGGGAAGCCCCTCCTCATTGTTGAAATAAGAAAAGCAATATGCTTGAGTCTCAAAATTCTGCCTTCTTTTCCCTTTTCTTTCTCAGAAGATGTTTTTCTTCATCTTTTCTTTCATTCTTCTCTCTTGCTTTCTCATTACTTCTGAATGATAATCAGGAGCATCATCCCCTCCCCCCCCCCCCCCACACACATTCTTTTGCCTTCTTTCAACAGTTTGAAAACAGATCCATGGTGAATTAAAAAGTAATCAGATAACTATAAGTTATTAAAATCTCTAGTTTATAGTTTGGGGTATTTCATGGGCATTAGGTCAGTTACACTTTTCTTGACTATTTTGTCCCAGGTTTACTATCTTCAATTCAGCTTTAATTCATACTAAAAATACTTACTTCCCCCCTACTTTGTTCTAGACTGTGCTAGAGGTTATCAATCTTATTTTTCGTACAGCACAGGGTTCGGTGGTTCTCACACAGAACATGCCACCCTGGCCTGCATTCAGTGTTATACATAGTCTTCAGACCTCCTTTTTTCCCACTCAGGAAGAAATATCTGAATTCACAGGAATGAGAGAGATGGGGGTTAATTTTGAAGCCATTCTACTGTATAAAAATAGTGAATTATCACCATAATTTAGCATGGAGTTTCATATGGTTGTTTATAACAATTCTCACAACTAACTGATCTTGATGTTCTGATAAGCCAGATGCTTCTATATAAAGATAACTAGTCTTGGATCATCAAGAAAAAGGCCTAGTGATGGAGGTAGGATGCACCCAAATAATTGTAATTCAAGGGAAAATGTGGTAATTGTTGTTAGCAATATAAAATCTTTCTATTGTATTTATGGGGATGGAGAGATTAATTTGGGGAGTATCAGAGAAGATATACATTATCGTAGTGCCGTAGCAGCTATGTGGAAAGAATCAGAACATTGAGGTGGAGGGAGGTGAATGTGGTTATTTTGAACCCCAAAGCCACATATACCATCCATTCATTTGATTCTTGATATTCTATTTTCTGTTTGAATATTGAAATTACACATAAATATATGCAAAGGCACATACACTTAAACACAGTTCACACATAATCAAATAGCATAATCAGAATCCTTGAGGCTAAATGATGTATTTTTCTCTGGGCACTGGCAATCACTTTGACCTCTCCCGTTGATAACAGCTTGCCTGACGTATAGTTTCCCATTAATTTCTTTTATTGTTTAAAAACTGTGTTATAAAATATCCGGTATTAAGACCCAGTATGGGTTTAATTACCACTCAAGCATCTCATCCTGAAGTGATTAATAAGCCACAAAAATAGCTGTTTCCTCTTCTCTCTATATAGCGTTGGTATTTTTAGAAATTGGGTTTTCCATGCCAAGTTTTATTCGTAGATAGACTGGGAATCGTTAAATGGTCTATCAATTCAAAGAAATCGTTGTTCCTTTATTATTTATTAAGAACATACCAGATAACTAATTCCATTTAGAGTTTTCAATAACTTCTACTCTTGAGGCAGCCACATGAATCATGTAATTGCTTCAGATACTCAGCAGAAGTTTCTTGCTAAAAAAACCACGGGAACATGTTTTTCTCACTTCCCCACCCTTTTTTTTTTTTTTTTTTTTGACTAGACACAGATTTTAATAATGAGGATTTTATCAAAATGAAGATTAAAAGATTATTAAAATGAAGATTTTATTGTAGTACAAGAAATAATCTGAACGTCTATCAATCATGGAATAATTGAGAAAATTGTGATATGTTCCTATTTTGGAATATTATATAGTTATTACAAAATGAGGATGATCAAGATGTATTGACTTAGAAGAGCATGATATTTTCAACTTAAAAGTTTTAAATGGCTGTGTTTACTGATATATTTGTGTATAGAAAAAGGTACAGAATGATATTGTCCTAAGGATATTAAAGTTGGTCAAAGGATAGGAAAACAGAGGAGATGATTATTAACAGAAGAGAATCCAGAAGTAGACTTATACACATGTGGTAATGTAGTATAGGATAAAAGTAGCATTTCAAAGGAATGGGGAAAAGCTGGATGATTTAATAAATGGTTTGGAACAGTTGGTTAGCTATTTGGGGGGAAAAAAAAAAGCTAGATCCCTCCCTCACTCCTTTGTCAGAATGAATTCCAGATTGATCAGTTATTTACATGATTTTTTTAGAATAATGAAGTCACGTAAGTTCTCAAAGGAAACATTAGTATTTTTCAATTTTGAAGTGAAGAAGACTTAAATATGACCCCAAACTCAGAAACAAGGAAGGAAGATTAAAAAATTGCTTATGTCGTATTGTTTTGAAGGCTTGAGAACTAGATGAATACTGAAACTATATGTTCATGGATCCTAGTGTCAGCAACATGGCATTAAAGGTTTATTGATAGTACTTTGCAAGTGTTTGGACCAATACAGATTTAAACTGACCAGAAAGACCACCACCCTGTGATTTTGGCAACGGCATTTACGTTTGTAATTGTCAGCATGAACCATTTAAGTTGATGGCATTTAACTGTATTGTTTCAGTTTTCACATGAGTATGTATAAAGAGTAATTTGTATATTAATGTTACTTCAGATGAATGAATGAAAAATATTAAATAATTTTGAGAAAGCATGTAAGAAACTGTGTATAATCTACCTTTGGGCTGTGGGGCTGGGCATGATGGAGAAGGTAAACCTCATTTTTTGTTATTTTCACCTTTATAATATAAATATGTAGTTTCTTTCATTGAGAAAAACTTTTAAAAATATTCACTGAAAAATAATTTAGAATTTTCGGCTTCTGAAAGATATTGTCAGATTCATAGCCTGACTATAGCCTAGCTATTTCAGCCAGTCGTCTTTTAGGGGAAAGAAGCCTAGAGAGCAAAACTTTGTTGCTGGATTGTAGTGCATATGTAATAGGGAGATGCAGAGATCTTTGTGATTTGTTGTATCACAGGCCGGTACAGAAGGGTGCTCATCCCACGAAGTGATTCATGCATAGACGGGATCCTTGGAGGGTGCACAGTTAGTTTTTTTTTTAAATTATTTATTTATTTATTTATTTATTTATGGCTGTGTTGGGTCTTCGTTTCTGTTTGAGGGCTTTCTCTAGTTGTGGCAAGCGGGGGCCACTCTTCATCGCGGTGCGCGGGCCTCTCTTGTTGCGGAACACAGGCTCAGTAGTTGTGGCGCACGGGCTTAGCTGCTCCGCAGCATGTGGGATCCTCCCAGACCAGGGCTCGAACCCGTGTCCCCTGCATTGGCAGGCAGATTCTCAACCACTGCGCCACCAGGGAAGCCCCCATGCACAGTTAGTTTTTGAAAAATGTGTGTCGTCTTATGAAATAGTTTTATTTTAAATCTAAAACATTTGATTCTTATAAGGCATTCATTTTACTTAATAATACTTCAGACTCAGATTTATCATAGTCTAGAATGTGAAATTCACGTAAATTATGATGATAAAATAGGAGCCATTGGAGAATGTAGGGAGGCCCACCTCTGTGAGCACCTTTGCTCCCCTGGGAGGCATATTTCACATTCCTCTGGTGGAAGACTTCGAGAAACACTATTTTGAGTAAATACGAACAGGTGACAGTAACTTGTAATCATCCTAACACTTTATTTGGGTTTTGAGTTCTGAAGTTATGAAATGGAAGGAAGCAGATTTCATAAAAGGCAAATTTTATTAGCAATTTAACCCACTAAAATGAATGTTTGATTATGTACTTAGTTCTTACTGAATCCAGTAAATGTCTAAGCTGGTAGATATTTTAATCATTAAAACTATAATCCAGTTAAAGTTAAGGAAGCTAAATAAACTAATTTTAATCAAATTTACTTTGATTTCTCTGTTTCTCCTTATTTTCATTACTACAGGTCACAGTAATGAAAGGCAGTAATAGAAATAAAGATCATTCAGCAGAAGGAGAAGGGGCTGGAAAACGACCAAAACGAAAGTGTCTTCAGTGGCATCCATTGCTAGCAAAGAAACTTCTTGACTTTTCAGAAGAGGAAGAAGAGGACGACGAAGAGGAGGATATTGATAAGGTAATTTCCTCCTTTTATTGTAGAAGTTTTAAGTTTATTTGACCATTCATTCTAGAAACTGCTGTGAACATGTGTGGTGCAAAGGAGGCATTTCTAGGAGTCTATATAACTTGAATCCTAGTTAACTACTTAATCTGCATTTTTATTCCAAATGTTGATGACTCTTAAAGTATCTGTAGTAGTAGTTTAAACTGAAACAGATCCTTCTTAAATAGTATTTCTGTCAATTAACTAATAATTGGCAGACAATATTCAAACGCAGTGAGTTCATAAAACTTGAGGTGCTTACCTGCACCCACCTGTTGCTCCTGGCCTCTCTTTCTTCCCTCCCAGCCTAGCCTCGCCACTGTAGGCAGGTTCAGAGCTGTTCAGGTCCTCATCTCTGAGGCCTCCAGAGCATCTGGCTGCTGTCACCCCTCCGTGCCTCTGTGCTCAGTCAGTCCTCCTGGTCCCCTCCTCTGGTCTCACGCTTGAGCAGCCGGCTCTTGCGAGAAAGTCACACAGCCGTGCGGCTGACTTTAGAAAGCCACACGTCCCTTCAGATCTTGGCATGACTGGTTCCTCCTCTTCGTCATTCAGGTCTCAACACAAGGACTACCTCCCCATCATCTCAGGTGTCCCTCCCACCCAATGCATTCCACGTCTGAGGATTTCCTCCCTCACACTTCTTCTTATTTGCCTTGTGTTTAGCTGTGCACTTGTTTATGTCTGCCTTCCTAGACTAGGCTATAGCTCAGTAAGAGCAGGGGTCTATGCCCTTCCTGTCCTCTTCTCCTTCCTCAAAGCCTAGAATGGTGGCTGGCACAGAGTAGATTTTGAATAGTTATATGCTCAGTAGAAGAATAGATGAGTACTGGACTTCCCTGGTGGCGCAGTGGTTAAGAATCCGCCTGCCAATGCAGGGGACACGGGTTCGAGCCCTGGTCTGGAAGATCCCACATGCCGTGGAGCAGCTAAGCCCCTGCACCACAGCTACTGAGCCTGCACTCTAGAGCCTGCGTGCCACAACTACTGAAACCCGCGCGCCTAGAGCCCGCGCTCCTCAACAAGAGAAGCCACTGCAATGAGAAGCCCGCATACCGCATCGAAGAGTAGCCCCCACTCGCCACAGCTAGAGAAAGCCCGCGCGCAGCAATGAAGACCCAACGCAGCCGTCAATCAATCAATCAATCAATAAAAAATAGATGAGTACTTATTATGTGTCACTACAAATTTTATAAACATGCTTTTACTATTCTTCAGGCCTTCGATATCCGTTCAGTCTTTTGTCCTAGGCTTGGGTCAGCTCCCTCTTCCACTCGTCTCAGCAGGAATTATAAACATTTTTTCCTGTTTCACAGACATCTTCTCTGGGTACTGTTTATGGTCTCCTCACTGTTGAACTTTTCTTCTCTTTCACAGAGAAAATAGAGGCCACCAGAAATGACTCCTTCAGCTTTCTCTACTTACTCATCTTACTCTTACCTCACTCCTTATCCATCTTTTCCTTTCCGTTTTCAGAGAAATGGTGTTATTCTTCCTGTTTGAGGAAATTGCCAAGTTTATGCTTATGCTTAATTTGATCTCTCTGACACATTTGCACCTGTTGATCACTTGGTCCTTGAAGCTGTCTGCTGTTTCCATGACAGCAGTCACTCACTTCTATTCCTCCCTTCCCAACTATACCATTCTAGTTCCTTCCAGTTGATGTCCCTCCATTATTCTACCTTCAAATGTTGATGTTCTGTGGGCTTCTTATCTTAATTCCTGTCTCCACCCTGGACCTTTCTCCTAAACTCTGGACTTGTATTTCTGACTGTTTACTTGACATATCCACTTAGATATCAAATCAGAATCTCAGTTTGAATGTGTTCAAAATGAAGCTTTCACTTTTCTCCTGCAAACCCCATCCTCCTACATCTTTCCTTTCTCAGTGAATGGCAACTCCAGCTGTCAAGTTGGTCAGACCTGAAACCTTGTCTGTTTTCTTTTGCTCATGTCTCGCATCTGTCCCTCCATCAGTAAATTCTCAGCCATACCTTCAAAATATGTTCTCAAGTTGACCCCTTGTTAGCAGTGTCACTACTGCTACCTTGATCCAAGCCACCACCAATGCTAGTGCAGATTATTGTATTCTGCCTCTCTCTCTGCCTCTGCTCTTGCCGTTCTACAGTCTGTTCTCAACAAAGCAGCCAGAGAGATCCTTCCAGAGTGGCAGGCCAGTTGTGCTGCTCTTCATCTTCATGAGGATGGGGAGTCCGTATGCTCACTGTTCTGTCTGCATCACCTAGAACAGTGCCTGCTCCGTATCGGGTGCCCAGTAAATAGTTATTAAGTGAAAGAATGAAGTCATCAAGTCCTGTTCTCTTTTTGGTCCACATTCAGAGATCTCACCCACACCCTTGGTCTTACTTCTTTATATTGGTACATCGGTTCATTATCCCAACTGGGACTTCTCTGCTAAGAGCCACTTCACATTCTGCCACCAGATCTAATTTCTCTCATTTGAGAAAAAGTGTTCTCTGTTGTGTATGAAGGAATCTTGCTGCCAAAGTTGGAAACACTCTTCCTTTTTCAACCTTTACATCCAGTTAGACACCAATCACTCTTGGTTCTACCTCATTAGTGAATATTGTTTCTGTTTTCAGTTCTCCATTCTCATGATTACTGCCTTGATTCAGCCCTGTCTCCATTCTCGCATGGACAGCTGGAATAAACTTTGAACTTGTTCCTCTAGTTTTGTTTGACTCTAGTTTTGCTACTGTAATTTATGCTCAACACTGATGACAGGAGTTCCCTCAAAATACAGATCTAACAATGTCTTTCCCCTGCTTAAAACCACTCATGGCTCTTCATTGCATCCAGCTGTGGTTTCCATATCCTGGTCCAGTGCTAGTGTTGATTTGTTGCAGAGTGTTACTTGGCCTCTGGTGAAAGAAAAATAGGTCCAGATACCTTTTCGTTTTAATTTAATTTATATATCATACATTTATTTATTTGTTTACTTACTTTTTGATTAGTTAATTTAATGAAACAATTATAATATTAGATAGTAGTTAAAAAATTTTTTAATGTTCATACTTGGCAAAACAAAATGTTGGTAATCTGTGTTGGTCCCCTCCCAAGGGTTTTTATTGATCCATGCAGTCTGAAACCACTCATTTACAGGGTTAAATGCACTTTTCTTTTCTTTTTTTTTTTTTAACACGACAGAGCGCATTCTTCATGAAGTGGCCCATACCTTCTTCTGTAACCTTAGATTCCTGTTCTAATCTTTTATATACTGGTACTATTGAGCTGCATATAAGTGTCTGAACTATTGAGCTTTAATCTCTGTTAGTTCCCCATGACTCCCCATTGACTACCCTACATGCTGTGATTCATCTTTCAAAATTTAGCCCAGACCACACCTTTTCTAGGGAGACTTCCCTGTTCTCCTGCCCATCTGCTAGTGCTTCATTACTGCACTGGTTCATTGTTGCAGTCATCATCCTGCTTTTTAATTTATTTGCTTATATATCGTTCTCCTCTCCCCAAACAGTGAGCTCCTTGGGCCAGGATTTGTCTTATTTATCTCAGCTCTTGGCTTGAGTTTTATAATTTAGTAACTGAATCAAAAGTTATTCTTTTCTGAAGGGAAACTATAATTACTTCCTCAACCTACATAATACATTTTCTTATGCCTGATTTTTTTCTGTAGCTTCTTAGTTTCAGAATGCTAAATAAATATTCCTTGAAAACTCAAATCATTTTTAATGATTGTACACATAATGAGGAAGATAAATCTGTTTCCTTCACTGCCAGTAATAATCCCTAATGTATTTCCAAATCAAGTAGCTATGACTTCACGATTGTTCGGTACTATTTGTGTTTGAAGATAATTGATGGTTAATTAAATGCATGTGCAATACTTAATTTAAACTTAAAAGACTTTTTAAAAACATCTAATTGGATTAAGCTAGTGATTTGTCCTAGAGCGTCTGTAACAGTTGCCCAATAAACACGATATAAGAGAACCTGGTTGCCTTATAGTAGTGGTTCTCAAAGTGTGATCCCCAGGCCAGCAGCCTCAGCATAACCTGGCAACTTGTTAGAAATACACATTCTCAAGGCCCACTCTAGACCTACAGAATCAGAAGCTCTGGGAATGGGACTTAATCTGTGTTTTAACAAGACCTCCAGGGATTCCAGTGCCCACTCATATTTAAGAACTACTGCCCTACTGCGTAATGCAGTCTAACAACTACCTCGGTCCTTCTTGATTTTAACTATGAAGCAGCAAGTAAAGAAATGGTTTTAGTAAGCATTCTGGACTTCTGTTCTTGGTTGCACTGTCATATTTTAGCCTTAGAAGATACTTAACAATCCTGTTATATTCTGAGATTCTGTGATCAGAAATGTGCTTTAAGAAATTTAACCTGCAGCCATGCGCAGGAAGTATTGTAAGAGATTGAAAGCAGGAAGACAAGGCCATAGGCAAGAGTGGTACTAGGGCAGTGGCAATGAGAATTACACAGATGGAGAGGATCAGAGCTTTGCAGAAGTCCTTGAAGACCTTGAACGAAATGCTTAGGAAAAGGGAGGATTCAAAACAGATTTTGAAAGTTGAAGCCCTATCACCATTGAATTTCAGTGGACAAGAAAGTGTGATGTCTACAAGCTTGAAAATTTACTATGTAGTTCTTCCTTCAAATAATGTTAGAGGTCTGTTTTGATTTTTACACTAGGAGGCTCCACTTGTGGTATGCACAAAAACATTAAGTAGTCTGTATTAGATTTTTATCTACTTTCATGTTAAACATTTTCATATTATTAGTTGTACAACAGCACATTCCAAAGAGCAGAAAGACAGAACTAATGCTCATGTATCTTATGTGGATATTGTTGTTCATCTTGAGACCCATATATCACAGAATGTGTTGAATCCTTCATTCAATAGTTAGTTAAATACTAATGTTAGACCAGACATTAAGCTCTGCACTGTGTATGAGGAAAATAAGAGAGCTTTTGTCCTCAAAGAGCTCACTGTTAGTGAGAAAAAAATGTAAGCGATTATAACAACAATGTAATATATGCTGTAATACAGACATGCACAGGTTGCTATAGAAACTAAGCAAAAGAAAACATCTTAAGTTGGTTACCAACCACAAACAGTGGTTGATGACTTTTAAAAAATCGTTTTTTTCCCCCAATTTGTAAGTTGTTTAAGTGGAGCTAAGGAAAAATACAATTTGGAAACCAAGACTAATTGTTAAAGCAAAGTTATCCAGGATGTGTTAAACATTTGGCTTTTGTTTTATTGCTAATAGGTTCAACTTCTTGGGGCCGATGGTCTAGAGCAAGATGTTGGTGAAACTGAAGATGATGAATCACCAGAACAGCGAGCCCGGAGACCAATGAATGCATTTCTCTTATTTTGCAAACGTCATCGCTCCCTTGTACGTCAGGAACACCCCAGGCTTGATAACCGAGGTGCTACCAAGATACTAGCTGATTGGTGGGCTGTTCTTGATCCAAAGGAAAAGCAGAAATACACAGACATGGCCAAGGAGGTAGGTTACAGTGACGAGGTTTTATGGTGACTGTGAGCAACCAATCCTGTAACCCCCAGTCAGTAAATTTGGAGTCCGTGCTCAAGGTCTAGCAGCACGAAGGTGAATCCTTGAATCAAGTGTTAAGTGAAGACATACAAGCTTTGTTCCTATCCCTGAGTTCCAAGTCCACCTTGCAAATACTGGTGAGGTGCCAAAAGCAACCTATTACCAAGAAGTTTTTTCTCATTGTGTATATTCCACTGATTGATGTGGGGGATTGATTTTTATGAAGGTGATTTTATTTATTATGAATGGTTTTTGTTTTTAGTTTTTCTAGGAACCCGCTTCTGCTGTCAGAGAATGCCCATAGTAAAGATGACAATATTAATCTAGTTCTGATGCTGAATAGCTTTGTAACCATATCTAAGTCAATCTCTGGGTCTCAGCTTTTCTTTTCTTTTCTTTTCTTTTTTTAAAATATGTTTTTAGAATGAGAAAGTTAGAGCAAAATTTGTATCCCTTCCAGCGCTAATACGTTTTGATTTTGCAATAAATGCAATTATCAAGAGATTTGCCTTGACTTGTTTCTGTAGGTTGTGCAGCATGAATATTTAAAACCAGTAAATGAATGAATGGCAGTGGAACAGGATGTACTGTGATGTGTGCATGCATGTAAACACTGTGTAAGCAATAGTTGGTGAGAAGTATTTCTATGCAGGAAGGCTATTCAGAGAGGTGGGGCATTAATTCCAAAATGTGAGTAAATTTCTTGAAAAATTGTATTCTGGTCTGTTCCTAAAATAATCTTAAATTAATGTGAGTTCATTATGCATTTAAAATGTATTGTCTAATGGATTTAGCAAGTAAGGGGAAAGCAAAGCAATATCATTGTGGTTAAACTTGAAAGGAGTAATTCTGTTTCTTGAGTGTTGCAACTTGCAAATAATCTTGATTCGTGAAAGCCCTAGCCACGCAAACATTTGGTTAAGTTCTATGGAAAGATGAACCAGCAGGGGACAAATACAGAGTCTCAAGTGAGACATTTTATTAGATATCTCAGAATGTAGAAAAACAGTTCTTTCAATTGCTGTGGTTTTATTGAGTTTTTTAACAAGCTAAGATGGAACATAAACATTTCTTATGCAATGTTCAGGGAAATTTAAATCCAGAGTAAATGATTAGCATAGTTGCTATGTAATTAACGATCACATAAGGCTTCAGGAATTAACTATTGTTAAAGACAGGATTTTAACTATGTAGAGCATCTAGAAAATTTAAAATCAATTCCAGTAACCTACATGATTTTAAATGTTGCAGGACATTTTCATGAGCATAACAGTAATTAACAGTAAAATTTTCCTATGAAATAGCTTTAGATCCTTCCATAGTCACGCTTATATGGTAAAACAAACAATTATCTGAAACCTCATAGGGAACTGCACAAACTTCCTATAATTAAACTCTTGAGTTTGTTTTTGGATTACTGTTTTTGGATAACATGCAGCCTGTCTCATGTATACTGTTTGCTTTTTCTTAAATACTGCTACTTTACAAACCAAATAGGTGGCCATTTTTAAGAGGAGGAAGCATTATTTTCATACAGGAATTCCTTTACTAATTACTTAATTAGCTTCACAGTATTTGCCACAGTGGTGAGTAATGAAATCTAAATCTGATAAGGTGCCCCCCACTGCAAACCACTTCAAGTAGAGACCATAACTGGATCTTCCATCTCACAATTTGCCTTGTTGCTCTATGAAATATTGTTTCACTTCTAGTACCAAGTGTGGAAGGTTAAGTTGCTTTGAAAATCCTTTATACAATTGGTTTCTAGGCATAAGTGATATTTGTTTCAACTTATTTACCAAATGGTTTCGAAATTACGTTAAAGTACAGGTAATTGTGCTGGTGCTTTTTGTGTTAATATTGCAGCCTTAATTGAAATGTCAGTTTAATCAACAAAAACTTATTGGGTGGCTTCAATGTACCGGGTCTTAACGATTGTTAGTGATAAATATGGTCTCCGTTCCTCAAGGTCCCCTCTCTCCAGGCAGTCATTTTTAAAACTATTTTTATATGTGTAAACTTGTAATTTTAAACCCCCAATTTAAAATGTGTTCTCTATTAGGAACAAGACATAATCTTGCAGCATAGTTTGCATGTGAGTGTAAATAGTTATGTGATGTTCACCAATATCTATTCTGTCATTACCAATTGAATGAGAAATACTTAATTTTTTCCATTCTCTTCTTGTTTTTAAAATATATTCTTAAAGTAATAATACAACTTTGAAGAGATCATTTTTTTTTAACCTGTTAAAACTTTCTTTGACTCTTCCCTTGCTTTTTGGTTATTTTCTATTTGTGCATCTGGTAAGAGGACATAACCTGTTTTGGGATTTGTTTTTGGTTTCTTGAATTATTTCCCAGTACTGATTGGCATTGTTGAAAAAATGATTGAATGAGGGTTTCATATTCTCTGATGAATCTCATTAGAGCAATAATTAGTTATAAGTAATTTAAAAAATACTGTCCTAAGGATATAACCTGGGTTCTTTTCTTAAATTCAGCAGTGTGCATGATGGTGCAGTGTTGTGGACATTCACAGGCTCTAGCTTCTTCAACTGCCTGTTAGGAGACCCAGAAACAATATTATTTTTCCTTTTAACATTTTCCCTTACAAATGTATGAATATAAGCCTGCATTTTTGACTTGGTTATTGCTGGAAACTTCCACATGTCACTTAAACTAATAGTCATAGTTAATTAATGGACAGTCAATATAGAGGATCACATATGTTGTCCTTCAGGTAGAGCAGAGTCAGTGCAAAGAAGAGGGGAGGACCTGGAAAGTTAAGGCAATTTTGAGTGACCTTTATAATACCCCCTCCTTTGGTTTTTGTAGGATCTGAGGCATGAGGCAGAATGCATGCATTTATTGATTGGTTCATTCCAGACTGGATGTTTTACCTAAGCACAAACATGTAAAGTCAGTTATCCCATTCTTCAGAGCAGGGATCTAAGGCTCTTTGGAGTTAGTATCTTGACCACCTCTACATTGGTGGAGCCTGGGATACTCTTGCCTATTTGACTCTAGCATCCTTTTAGTATATACTGCTCACTTTAGACAGCTGAGAGACTAGAGATTTGAGTAAGTCAGTCAAAAATGGTAACAATAACATGTCGTGGGTCTTACGGGAAGAGTCTGCCTGTGCAGAGGTTGGGGTCAGGTTGAGGGTATTTCAGGAAAGGCTTTATGAAGTTGATAGAATTTGGCGTGGGCTTTGGTACAGGATTCAGAAGAAAGGCAAGGATAAGAGCAGATATGGAAAAGTAAGAAAAATTTCAAGAACAAGAAAGTTTTACCCCAAGCCTGGGGTATTTGTATCAGAGTAACAGGAACCGATGATATAAAGGCAAAAAATCTTGAGAGACTGGCCTGAAAAGTTGGAAGTTCAGTTGTATGTCAATAAAAGAGCTGTGGAATTAAATGCAATAAAATACAGCTTGAAGGGAAACTGTAATAGCCTTTCGTAAATGTTGGTATCTGTTGTCGTCAGTAGTCTAGGAGAGATTATCACCACAAATCTCCATGGGGTCTTTAGTGATCAGTTCTTCCTCCATGTTTCTTCAAGATAAAATTAACGTATTCATTCCCTTGCTTTGATTTCATCAGAAATGTATTCTTCTCCAAAGAAGATTTACCGTCACTTTCTCATGTATTACTCTGAACAGTTTTTGTTAATTATCACATCATGCTTAACAGAATTTGTATTTTTACAAGAATGCTGTGGCATCTTTCATACTACTAAGCTAGAGCAGCACCTCATTTATCCCCACATTCTGGAGAAACAAGTGTTACACAAAAGTGATTTCTAGGTAGATGAAACTTTGCTGTTTCTTTAAACACTCTTATTTTATATATTTATCCTGGAAATTTTATGTAATATTTTGTTTAAATACTTCCTTACTTAAAAATTTCAGAATGCCTGTTGAATTTTTTCTAAATTTCAACCCATTGTTTCTCTACAAGAATAATTTTATAATCTGTAATTTGGTGAGACCTTTGTGAACAATTGAGTTACAGTCATATTTTTATCTGTATATTAAATGATTCTTAACCCTTTTGTTCTTTTGAATTTCCTCTTTGCTTTTCCATGAGTCTTTCTTTTCGGTCCACCCTCAGCTGTCAGTTGACATTTTTTTCTTCTGTCAGCCACTTTGGACTGCCTCTAATGAAATGACTTTACTCTGTGTGGGGTTTTCTGAATATCACTTAATTAGGGGCTCCGCCACTTTGCGGGGAGGTGGGTAGTAAAACCAAAGATTTGGGCTTCATGTTTCCCAGTACTTTTTGTTTCTGAGACCTTTCCCATTCCTGTGTTCCAGATGTCAGGACTTCCTTACTATAAAAAATATTCAAGTGTTTATTTTTGAAATAATAATATCAAGTTTTGAATATTGCTTTATTCTGCCCAGGATTCCATTATAAACATTTGACTCATTTAATCCTAAGAATAATCCCATGAGTTAGATATTATTTTCCGAAAGCTAAGGATGAGGACACTGTGGCCCAGAGGACTTAAGTGACTTATCCAGGGCAGCAAATTAGTAGTAGTAGAGCTTGGGTTCTCATACTTGGCCTTCTCCATTCTGAGACCTTTCTGAGTTTCCACATCTATAAATTGGCAATAAATATGCCTGCCCTCACAGGGTCGAGGTAAGATGCAAATAAGGCATTGTGTGCACAGGCATGGTCTGAAGTTTAAAATGCTATACAAACGTTAGTTGTTCCTGATAAGCAAACTTATGTTTGTTTGTATTTGTTACTTCTTTACCTAGTAATCTTTTACTGTTTTTATTAGGACCTGTTAACACGCTGAAGTGCTACTGAAATACAAAATTAGTCTTTGAAACACAAGAATCAACAAAACTAAAATGCATCATTTGCCCAACTTGGCAGATACTGTCCAATGTGATTAATAATCCCTAACAAAATAGATGTTCCATTAAGTGAGCTAACTACTTGATTTCAGAAACATCAATCCATTTGCTAATTGTTAGTAAACACTACCATTTAAATATTCAAATCAAATAAAATTATAGGGACTTTATAAAGACCCCATAGCTAGTGATAAAAAAAATAGACCTCATAGTGAGTGACATATTGAGAATTTAAACTGTCTCTTAAAACTAATTTTTGGTATTGGTTTCAGATGTTAATATTTGGATTGATTGAGGGACCTAATACTCCAGTATCCTACAGTATATCTTGATTACTTTGGAATTTGTGGTCATTCAAAGGGATGTAGGTAAAAATTAACTTTTGTACTGTTTGAAACATTGCAAATTCATGCCATAAACTATTTTTTAAAGAAAAGGTTTAAAGTGTTTAAGGAAATTAGTAAACCTAAGCGAACACATTTTTTAAAGAAAACATTTTACAATTCAAATTAGTTAACATGAATTATCTATTCATACATTTTCAGAAACGTAGATAGTTTTCTTACCCAGATCCCTATCTACCTTTTAAAATGTACCAAAATTACATTTTAAAAGAAATTCTGAAATTTTTGGTACTTTTAAAATAGTGCTAACTGATTAAACTGACTTTCTCCTCCTTACCCAAATTAGGGAGTAAAATTGTCCTTTAAAAAACTTTATACGTGAAAATGAACTACCATTGCCACAGTAATCCTTACAGGCAATTTAGGCAACCGTATCTGTAGCCAGCTCAGTTTTTCCTTTATGACTTTTCTACAAGAGAACCAAACAATTCCCTGGTCACTTATTCAAGTCACTTTTTGAAGTGTATAGTTTTTACTGGAGTGGCTTTAACGTGAAAGTTTTATAGGTTAATGTATAATTTGAAATATTTTTGTTCTGTTGGAACCGTAAACTTAATTCAGTGTTCTGTCATATAAAAGTCTAATTAATTTTCTTCCTATTAAAATATCTAGTAAGAATAATTCAGATCTAAATGAGAAGTTTTAAAGTTTTGTGAGGGAAAGTTCCTAAAACTAAGGAAGTACAAATCAATGCCACTTCTCAAATATCTTCCTCTCCTCTTCCACCCTGTATAATGTGATTTCTGCCTGCCAATGTGAAAAGGTACAGCTGTCTCAAAATTCATTAGCTGTCTCAAAATTTATTATGCTAGGGATTCACTTAGCCCCCTGCAGAGTTCTAAGATTTAAAAGTGTGTTATAGCTCTTTAAAAATCAGATGATTCCTGTGTAATCTCTCTTTCATAATTCTGGTAGATTTTTTTTTTTTTTATCATGGTGATATTTAACATATTTACACCAGAATCAGCTCTCTTTATTTGTATAGATATTCCCAGGGTCCCTTATTACTGGACCTCACCAGGGTTATCATTCTCTTTCACTCTGTTGAGAAGATCTAGACTGTAATAATAGCTAGAAATACTCCTGGACTTTTTGATACATCCCCTCCCCTCCAATTAGAAACAGACAATTGGAAGACAGTTAATAAGTACATCTCTCCTTAAGGTGCTTTTTAAGATCAGATTTCCCATTCTTATAAATGATCTGCAAAAGTATGTAATGTTGAGACCCAATTTTTAAAAGATTAACATAATAGAGTGTTGTCTTTTGGTGTATAGTAATGCCATTGTCATATATGAAGTAGACAGAATACTGTGACAAAGGGTATGTATTTAATACCATTATTGAATAACAGTGATGTATTATCATTGCTAATGAACTGTGGTAGTAGTTGAGGGTGGACAGAAGGGAGCCGGCATTTACTGAGCATCTTGTGTAAGTCAGGATCTGTGCCTATAAAGTAAATTCACTTAGGTTATCTAATCAGTTGGAAATTTGCAAAAATAAAATAAAATAGGAATTTTTATATTAATGGGAGATTTTAAAAAATCATTGTTTTAGCAGGAGGTTAGTTACCTAGGAGATAGGGCCAGTAGCCTGTGATTGATGTTCTTGGAGGATAACTGAGCTTCCCCTCCCACCCCCGGCATGAAAGCCCTGCCTTGGGGATCTGGATGGGTGGGCCTGTCTCTTTGGTCCTTTCAGTCCTGTGCTGATGGATTTTTGCCCACATGGTTGACCAGATTGCTAATACTTTCACTCAGCTATTTGCTTCAGACTATATATAGTCTTTTTTCATTTCTCCCTTACTCAGCTTTCTCTGTAATCCCTTTCCTAATAACCTCATCACAACAAATGATTAAGCCTTTCTGTTGTCTCTTATAGCTGAATCAGAGCAAGTGATTGATGATGAGCCCAGTTCCAAGGACAGACATCCTCACACGCTGAGGGTTCTTCCTGCCTCCGCCCTCACTTGGTGTTCATACATTGGTTGTGTTGACCTGTATGTCTTTTCATGAATTTACGGCATCTACATCTAAGCTTTAAACTCCTTAAGGACAAGGGCTGTGTGTTATTCTTTTCTCTGTCTCCTACATTCTTAACCCTTTTGCTCAAATATATACTTGATTGAGCTAATGAATGTTGTTTTACATCGAGTTTAAGAATCTGCAAGGTTAAAATTGTAATACATTTATAGAGCATTGACTCTCATAGTGAATTCTCAGTCACCATTTTCCATAAAACCTCACATACTCCAGGCGTTTCTCTTGCCTTTTGTTCTTCAACACATAGGTAGCTTCCCCTTTTACGGACCCTCTGCAAAACCATTTTTCATGCCTGAGCCAGGGGAAAGTCCGTGGACCATGTGTAAGAAGAAGTAATATTTTGATTACTGGTTGTGGATTGTAAACAGTTTGAAGGCAGAGACTCTAATTTATGCTCTTTTAGTCCCCAGTGTCTAACCAGTGTCTGTCACCTAGTTGATCCTCACAGACTATTGAGATGGATATGGGTGGGTGGGTGGGTGGGTAGAATAAGTGCAAGAGAAAGAGATGTTTATGGTCAGTGATTGTCACTGCTTTATGTTATCTTCAGCACAGCTCCACATCATAAGTTAGTTTAAGCTAGCCTTTATTAATACCATCAGTGCTTTTAAAAATAGTTGATGCTGGTAATCATTCATTCATAAGAATGACAGTGTTATCATTTTCACTACACATGTTAATTTTCATCAAAGCAAATTGCTAAGTGATTCTTAGAAAAGGATGTAATATTTACTGGGAAAAATCTTACCTAGCAGATCGACAACATTGGAGGGAAGGAAGGGGACACCTAAGAAACAGAAGAAATCTAAAGGCTAGTGACATCCATCTGTCTAGTCCCATCCGTGACTAGATTTTTTCTTAAAAAACCACCAAAAGTACCCAAAACTTTAAAAATTTCTTATGACAAATATGTTAATTTGTTTGATAGTCTTTTGTTACATTATAGAGTGGTGACCTTTGTCCAAATGACTGTTCATCTGACAGACCAGCTCGTGTGCATTTTGCTGGGACAAAATAATGATGCATGTGCCTGCTGCTTTCATCTCACCCTATCATTTGTCACTTTCCACCTCCAGACAGCAGGCGAGGCTATTTGTCTGCCTCAGCTTAACATGTAAATCCCCCCATGCATGTGAATGTGCTGGGATAGAGTACCTCTTACATTACATTGATACCTCCAAATTTATTCTGTTATGTGATGGTAAATTCTAGTTTACATCTGGCCTTGTATCCCACTTTAATTATTTCTGTAGGAAAAGTAGAACTGTATCTTACTGTGTTTTACGCTTACCTTCCTTCCTCATGTACCTATGTATCAATATGCAGATGTACAGCTTTTAGTTAAAAAAAATTGATTATTCAGAAAATTTGAATTAAAGGTGATTCTTTGGGATGATTCTAAACCATTGACTACTAACATTGCATTATATTATTTACAGTACAATTTTCATTTATATGATTTAAAGTGAAGTGGTGGAAAAAGTTTGTTAGTTGGATTACATATACTTTTCTTACACTAAGGGTAAAGGAACCTTTTTTTTCTTTAATGAGTTAGATAAAAAAGCTATTTTGAGCTTACACTAAATTAATTTTACACACAGAGTGACCACTTTAAAAAGCAAGTTTAGGGGATTGAAAGAATTGTATTAATTAAATAAGGTATCTAACAGTAATATAACATAAAATCATTGAAGAATACATGAAAAATACATTTTATCAGATAACATAACCATTGGCAATATAACATGAATAGCAAGAAATATATTTTTGTTTAATTATTGTCAGGAAAGGGAAAGAAATGGCCGAGTTGGGGAAAAGGGAGAAAACCACAGAAAAATGAAGGCGAAAGGAAGATATTAACAGTGCAGTCTGAAACCTCCAAGTAAAGACATACAGTTTGTGATGGATTAATCTGCAACATCACACATCACAGCTCTCAGCATGTTCACTTTTGAGATCACATGTGCTCATTACAAAACCCTGGGATGTTACCAGGTGCAGCTACACTTTTTAGATGGAAGAATTGAGGCTGAGAAAGGTTGTACAATTTGCTTAATGTTCACAGCTGGCTAATAGCAGAGGTGGGTTTTGAACCCAGGTCATCAGACTCTGCATCCAGTACTCTTTCTTCTACATGGCCCTGCATCTTCAAAGAACTAAAAAGTTCTGCATCAGTTTGCCCTACCTTGTTCCCCTTTTCCCATTCGTGATCTTGGTGCTTTTATCCCACAACTGATTACTTTGCTCTGTTAGGTTTCCCTGCATTTGCCTGTACAGTAAAGCACAGATTTAATTTTTAACATACTTAGCAAATTAAGCAGTGAGCAGAATCAAGTTACTGGCCCTGGTACTGACTCACATTTTGTAAGGTACTTGGTACCTACTTTGAAATAGGTGCTGCTTTACGCACCACATTACGAATAACTCCCTTTCTCTACCAAGGTCAGGTAACTTTTTGGATCCTAAAAAAAAAAAAAGAAGAGGATTAAAAGATACCAAATGTGTTGCCTCTGAACCCTCATCCCACAAATGAACTTTCTAGTAGATAAATTCATGTCTTAGCTCTAAAGCCCTGTACTGAGATTGTCATTCTTCTACAAGGAAAGAACTTACTGAAAGTGTTTTTTTCATTCATTATCTAAATAGAGGAGTAAAGTGAAGGTACTAGAACATTTTCAATCTATGTGTTAATTAAAATGTGTTATCTATTCTTTATTTATAGTATAAAGATGCATTTATGAAAGCAAATCCTGGCTACAAATGGTGTCCTACCACAAACAAGCCTGTGAAATCCCCAACATCCGCTGTCAATCCACGAAAGAAACTATGGGCCTTCCCATCTGACTCTTCAAGAGACTTGCCAAGCCCCAAGAAAGCAAAGACTGAAGAAGTGCCTCAGCTTAACTTTGGGATGGCTGGTGAGTTTAGACACTAATTTCACCTGTTCTTTAAGAACAGGTCAATTCATTTAGGCAGTATTTTTAACAGATAATAGAAAGAGAGAGAAAAGCAAAATTTAACCAGTAGGAAGCAATGGCAAATACGCAGCATAGCTTAAAGCTTTGGAGTATAACATACATAGAATGTGTATATGTAATATAGTTAAAGAAAGGAGGTATAGACCGAGTGGTTGAGTCATTACAAATATGTGTGGATTCCTGACATTGACATTATGGAAAAGCAGACAGCAATGTGGAGATTGTCAAGAGCTCAGGGAATTTTATAATGTAACAAAATAGCTTACACACTCATGCACAGTATTAAGGTGTCCCAGTAAGCACCTTAGTTATCTTGGATACCTAAAAAACCACAGTTATGTAGATTATCTGAGGATATTAAACATCGAAGCCAAGAGTATGAACAACTCCATCACAAATCTGTGATGGATCTGACAGCTGTTTCTTAGAGGGAATTTCCATCCTACCCTCTCTCTGGCCCCCATTCCTGTTACGGGCCAGGCAAATTTAACATTCCAGATGGTCCCATTTGTTATGAGACCTTAATACTCTTTGGGTGGTAAGGAATGCTACAGCATTTATTACCATGAAATAAAGCATTTATATTCACCCTGCAAATGATTCTATCTTCCATGGCTATTATAATACCGTAATCAAGAGAGGAGTTTTCCGGGATGAAATAGGGAGATTGGGCAGGATGCAAGCATTGAAGTTGGTGTTGAGCTATAGGGTTCCTGTTTCATTATTACAAGCAAATTTTCTTTAAGATGAGAGCTCTGAACATTTTGCAAAATGGAAAGCTTGGGAATGGAAGTTAAGCAGTATTGTGATGACACTTCAGTTTTTTAATAGCCAGTAGGCCTAATGAGATTTAACAGTGCAGTGTGTGATTCATGGTATAACAAAGTGTGTGGTGATGTCATATATAAATCTAAGAAATGCAGTCTGATGCAATGGCAGCATTCTGGGGGAACAAAGTCTTCAGGTGATTGTTATGTAAGTGTCTGTAGTATAATTCTAGGTGAGCTTCCAAAATGATGCTTTTGCATATCCCAGAGGAATCAGAATAGAAATCTGTCCTTGTTTTAGCTGTTACTTAGTATAATTTTAGCTTCAACCCACTTGCTAGTAGTCTTGGTGAGCTCTCTAGACTCCCCAGATTGTGTCAGTAAGAGTCTCTTATAAAACATTTTATCATCAGGACCAAATAAGAGGATATTATGACTGGCTTCTAAATAAATTCCTTTGATTAGCATTTATCTTCCATTGCTTTTTCTCCCAGTTCTAAATCTAGATTGGTCTATGTAGGGTTTTTTTTTTTTTTTTTTTGCACACAGTGGCTCTTCAAAAACCAAAAGTAATTGTAGATAAACTACAGAAAGCAGTGAAAGATGTCTGCCTGTAGCACCGTTTCTGACAGTTTATTAATCTACCTG
Source organism: Eubalaena glacialis (assembly GCF_028564815.1). Classification (NCBI taxonomy): domain Eukaryota; kingdom Metazoa; phylum Chordata; class Mammalia; order Artiodactyla; family Balaenidae; genus Eubalaena; species Eubalaena glacialis. The sequence continues at coordinate 55,741,806 of NC_083721.1, forward strand.
TTATACCTACAAATTCAAAGTGGGACCTAGACTTCAACCAGGATATTTACAAGTCAGCTTTTATTTTTTATTTTTTTAAATTTATTTATTTAATTAATTTATTTATTTTTGGTTGGGTTGGGTCTTCATTGCTGCGCGCGGGCTTTCTCTAGTTGCGGCGAGCAGGGGCTACTCTTCATTGCGGTGCACGGGCTTCTCATTGCAGTGGCTTCTTGTGTTGCGGAACACCGGCTCTAGGCGCGTGGGCTTCAGCAGTTGCGGCGTATGGGCTCAGTAGTTGTGGCTCACGGGCTCTAGAGCACAGGCTCTGTAGTTGTGGTACACGGGCTTAGTTGCTCTGCGGCATGTGGGATCTTCCCGGACCAGGGATCGAACCCGTGTCCCCTGCATTGGCAGGCGGATTCTTAACCACTGTGCCACCAGGGAAGCCCCTACAAGTCAGCTTTTAAAAACAGCATTCTTTAAGCAAAATACAGGAAAGAAGGAAAAACAACTTTCTCGCATTTATCTCATTATATATAAGGGCCTGTGACGGATGTTGGAAATCCATGATCAGAGCCCTTGTTAAGCTAGTGTATAGTGGATAACGTTGGTGTGATGTTCCTTTTTAACACAATGAAAGCAAATTAATTTGCCTTTAATTGAAACATGGTGCTTAGCTGTTTAAATCTAGGGGATACTATAGGGCTTTTAGAGGCCAGTTTATGCTTTTCCTCAACATGGAATCTCATTTTGTTTTGTTTTCCCAATAGTCCTTGTCACATGACATTTTGCATTTTGAATAACCCCAAAGCAGTCAAGTGTATGATTTCCAAGGAGGGAAAGCTATGTAGAATTTAGTTTAGTAGAAGCCCTCTCGATGAAGGGAAAGCATGCTATTTATATAAATATATTTTTGATATATCCAAATAACATTATATAAGTATAAATTAATATAAAAGATGATGATTTCTTGTCTGTGTTTTAGTATCTATACAGCAAAGTCATATTGGTATATAACTTAAATAAATTATCATGGAAGTATGTTCCTATTTTACTTTATAATTTGAACTAACACATTTTTATCTTTATTAGAATGCAGTTACGCAAGCCTCCTGATCTCTAGAATGGCAGCTGCAAAAGTATTTAGCTGCCCAAAGAACCAAAGTACACCTTTACTTTCTGCTAAATTCATTTCTCTCTCCTGATTTTTATTTGCCAGTAGATTTACGTGTCTCTTTTAGCAGCCAAAATAGTTCATAAACTTAACATTTAATTAAGGATGGACTCTTAAAACAACAACAAAGTCTTATTTCAGCAAACCAGCTCATGTTCCTCTGTGTATTCCTATGTGGCTACCTTCCAATATGGAGCGTTTTGTGACCACCTGATTGTTTGGTGACATATTTTCCCCTCTACTAAGCCGTTCGTTCGTTTGTTCCTTCCTTCCTTCCTTTCTTCCTTCCGCCCTCCCTCCCTCCCTCCTTCCTTTCCCTCCCTCCCTCCCTTCCTTCCTTCCCCTCAGATTCTTTTTTCAAAAAAAAATTTTTTTTTTTAATTTGACTGTATGTAAGATGTAGTCAGAGTTGCTTCATGAGTTCCTGAGACAGATTGTATTCAAAGATGTACTTAAGGGCATATCTTTAAACAAAAAAATCAAAAAAGAAAGAGAAGAGAGACACCTTAATGTCTTCAGGCAACACTATGCCCGATCCTCATTTTGAATTGTAGAGAGATTACTAAAATAAAAAGTGCCTTTATTGAGGACCAATATGCACTGGGATAAGCACTGACTTAGGCAGTTTCAGATATGTTAGTTCATTGAAGTTCTGAAATTTAATTCATTTAAGACAACCTTAAAGTCTATAGGTTTCTTATTGTCTGTACTTTCCTTGTTTAGATATAATCCTGGGTCATAGATCTACCAGTTTGCTTTCATTTTCTCTTTCTTTTTCTGTTGATTATTGAAGGAATGAAAACAAAGACCTTTGGTAATATAAAAAGGGTTCATTTTCAATGTTAAAGGTATTTCGAGGCCTTTCAAGGAAGGGCCTAACTGTACCCCTAAGATTTAAGATGTTATAAATACATCATTGTTTAATTTAAATTTGTTTTTGAAAGTTTTAAAGAAAGAATATTTGAACAAAGCCCACTAGATTTTTGGAGTCCCGTTTGTAAAATACCTCCCTGTTCTCTAGTTCCTCTGATGGCCTTGTTCTTTTTATCAGCCCTGATATCATGTGGCAGAAATAACAATTTGAGAATAACAAAATCTCAAGTTTCTTAGAAGACAAGTATAAACACTCTTTCGTTTAAAAAAAAAATCCATCCAAACTCGCCATGCGGTAAGGAAAGAAGCATCACATTGGGAGATAATTCATGTTATAAACAGCTGTGGTATTGAAGAAAGTATTTTGTTGGAATGGTGGACAACAGTAGTATTTTAAAAGCCCACAAAAGTATGAGTACTAAGCACATGTACCCCAGGTTTTTCCTTCATAAAGAGTTTCAGAAGTTTTCTATAATAAGTTACATGTGGTTCTGTTGGATTTCTGATTGCTAGTCTTTGTATTTTTCGACTCTGGATTATATGTACTTCATGGTTATGAATTGATGATTTACTTGTTTTTGACTTATTTAGATCCTACTCAAATGGGAGGCCTGAGCATGCTGCTTTTAGCTGGAGAACATGCTCTTGGTACACCAGAGGTAAGTGGTCCCTCATCCCTCTCCACTCTGCTCCTGCTGGGGGTTGAGGACACAGACATTTGTGTTCTGTTCACACTGTTAGTTCTACAGTTTCACTTTTTACAGCTCATGAATAACCTCTGCTTTTAATTGTTTTCATTAAGATCTCTATGTGCATTATATTGTGCCTTGAGGGTAACAGAGTGGGGTACATAAACCCAAAAGGACACAAACACAAGTCAGGTGCAGATTTTGAGGTTCCCTGAGCATAGGAGTAAGACTTGCAATGTACAGATAATTAGCATTTGCCATGACTGTGTCATGGGGTCCATAGGGTGGATCCTATGATTCATTCATTCTATTCATAACATTCTCTGCTTTTGTGATGTTCTCATGAGACTTGCTAGTGAAAAGATGAGAGTTAAAAAAAGCATTGAAACTCTCAGTCTCTCTGGTACCTGAATAAATTCAAACTCCTGTTTTTGGAAATCAGGAAACATGGCATTCCAAGATTGCTTATTTTTTAAAATGGAAAATGAAAAAGGACCCAGGCCCTTATGACCTTGGTTTCATTTTTTATTCCCTTGTATTGTTATTGGGCTGTTTTTGCTAAATATTTTTAAGTATGGTTTTGATAGGCAGGTAGTATCCGGTAGCCATGCATAGTTTGCATTTGTGGAATTCCTCTATTTTCCAGACCCATTTAACAGAGGCCAGATGCAGTGACCTGCAGATCATATTATTTTACCAAACTCAGGTCCTTGAGCTGGAAGTTTTTCAATCCCCAACCAGAGTTGCTATTTAGGACAAAATAGCAATTTTATTGCATATATATATTTTTTTCTTTCTTTCTTTCTTTTGTTTTTTAAGTCGTGTGCGTGCTATATGGATTACAGTTGAAGTCTATTCAGATAATCGTTTTAGAGGATACCGCATAAGATATTTACATCACAAAAGGTTTTTATTATTTACAGTTTATATTTGGGATCCACAGTAGTTGACCATATGTTCAATTTGATTTAACTTTTTATTTCTATTCAATTCAGTGTAGCAATAAATGTATAAATTTGGTGGACTGGTAGTTATTTACATTGTACTAATCTTTAGCTAGAAAAAGTGAACATGTCACTTTGTACCTTTGCATACTCATTATTCAGCATGTTTGTACTTCCTCACACAATAGCCTTCTCTGGCATCATTTTACTTTCTAACACATGGCTGCTCCCTAACAGCAATCAGACTAACTCTCACTTGGGTGTAGAGTATCCCAAGCATGTTCCCACAGGTGAATGTTGGAGTAGTAATGCGCATTTGACCTTTCAACACAGTCTGACTCATGATTTCCAAGAATACACTGTATTGTGAAAGTCAGTATCATCTTTTCTAACAGATAAGATAATATTGGAGTTTTCTTCCCAATATCTATTAGCATTCCTTTTAACTTTCAGGAAAAATGTAAACAAATAAACATCTAAGAACTTACAGATAGATGCTATCTATCAGTAAATGCTAGTCAAAGAAAGGAATACTTTTTTTCTTTGATTAAAGTTTGTCTCTTGGGCTCTTTTTAGTAAATAGCTCTTCTCACAGCTTTTAAGGACAGCAGAGTTTGACACAAGCAGGTTAAACCATGCATTGGTCAGCCTTCCATTTCTGATGAAGGGGAACTGTTTTGAAAATTCTCAAGCTAAAGAAATAAAGTTAAATGGCTTAAAGAGGTAAACCGTACAGGAGAAGGGAATTTATGCTAATGAAGAAGTTGCCAGCACTTAGGTCTTTAAGAACCACTTCTAAGAATACAACTCTTTCTTCATAATCCCTACTTTTCATCTCAGATATATTTAGGTCATTATTGAAAATAATCTTGAGATACTGAAATAATAAAGCAGCAAAATTTGTATAAAATAATGCTGTCTCTAAATATAATTAGTTTGAGAGTTTATGTCATAGGTATCAGTAGATTTCATTTAGCACCTAATTTCTATGCAATGTCTTATTCCAAATATGTAGACATGGTCATTAGAACTTTGGGGGCTTATGTACATTGGCAGATGACAAATACAGTGAATACGTACTTATATTTTTAAAAGAAAATTATAAATATAATGAGATAAGGAGAGAAGTATAGAAATTTCATGCTTCTGACATTTGGAACAATTACTGTGAAGTCTGTGTATACTATTAGGTAGGACCAGTCAAATAAAGTGACATTTTACAAAAATTCTGCCACGGAGGAGGTCTAATCGTAATGGCTTTTTAAAATGCCACGAGAAAATTCTTATTCTGAAATATTTAAAGGGAGATTTTCCTTTGTTCAATAGTCTAAAACCTAATCACATAGAAAAAGTCCTCAAAAGTCTATTTTTTTAATATAGAAAATTTAATATAGGTAATAGCTGTATTTTTAAAAACTGTTCTAGAAGGTAGAGAGGCTTGCTGTTACGGGAACAGTAAAATTCCAGGTTAAAAGCTTCTTTGGCCTGTACAATTTTCCAGATCTACATGTGATGTGCTCTTAGGGTTTTCAGAGAGAAATTATATGTTCTTGAGATAGCAGTGAGCAAATAATAACATGAAAAATGTTTGAGTTTTCTCCTTTTTTTCTCAGTCTTCTGATTAACTCTGAATCTGCCACAGTAGATATTTGGCGTTATCAGGTCAACATTTTTATATGCTACTGTTATTAAGCCAAGCTTGGTTCTGTAATTTGTGTCTCTGATGAATAAAAGGGATAAAAATTGCATTTATAGTTTGATTCTTTTTCACATAAATGATCAGTCCTGTATTTTCTTTATACCCAGAGTACGTTGAAATGCGTTACATATTTGGGATAAATTTTAAAAAGCAGTGTTTGTTATTAAAGAGTTTATGGATTAAAGAACCAAAATAAATGTATGGGCATACCTCATTTTATTGCAGATACTGCATTTGCAGATATTGCATTTTTTACAAATTGAAGGTTTATGGCAACCCTGCGTCCAGCAGGTCTATTGGCAACATTTTTTCAACTGTATTTACTCGCTTCGTATCTCTGTGTCACATTTTGTTAATTCTTGCAGTATTTCAGACTTTTCCTTATTATTATATTTGTTATGGCGGTCTGTGATCAGCGATCTTTAATGTTACTATTGTAATTTGGGGAGGGGGTGCTACATATCACACCCATAGGAGACAGCGAACTTAACTGATAAATGTTGTGTGTGTTCTGACTGCTCCACCAACCAGCAGCCCCCCCTCCCCCTCGTCTCTCCCCCTTCTCAGGCCTCTCTATTCCCTGAGACACAACAATGTTGAAATTAAATCAGTTAATCACTCTACACTGGTCTCTTAAGTGTTCAAGTGAAAGGAAGAGTCACATGTCTCTCACTTTAAATTGAAAGCTAGAAATGATCAAGCTTAGTGAGGAAGGCATGTCGAAAGCTGGGAAAGGCTGAAAGTGAGCCCTCTTGCACCAAACAGCCAAGTTGTGAATGCAAAGGAAAAGTTCTTGAAGGAAATTAAAAGTACTATTCCATTTAACACACGAATGATAAGAATGTGAAACAGTCTTATTGCTGATATGGAGAAGTTTTAGTGGTCTGGTTAGAAGATCAAACCAGACACAACATTCCCTTAAGCCAAAGCCTAATCCAGAGCAAGGTCATAACTCTGTTCAATTCTGTGAAGGCTGAGAGAGGTGAGGAAGCTGCAGAAGAGAAGTTTGAAGCCAGCAGAGGCTGTGAGCCTCTTAAAGCTCTGTTCATGAGCTTTAAGAAAAGGTGCCATCTCCATAACATCAAAGGGCAAGGTGAAGCAGCAAGTGCTGATGTAGAAGCTAGAGCAAGTTATCCCAAAGATCTAGCTAAGATACTTCATGAAGGTGGCTACACTGAACAACAGATTTTCAGTGTAGATGAAACAGCCTTCTATTGGAAGAAGATGCCATCTAGGGCTTTCATATCTAGGGAGGAGAAGTCAACGTCTGACTTCCAGGCTTCAAAAGACAAACCCACGCTCTTGTTAGGGACTAATGCAGCTGGTGACTTAAATTGAAACCAGTGCTCATTTACCATTCGGAAAATCCTAGGGCCCTCAAGAGTTAGGCTAAACCAACTCTGCCTGTGCTGTATAAGTGGAGCAGCAAAACCTGGATGGCAGCATATCTGTTTATAACGTAGTTTACTGAATATTTTAAACCCGCTGTTGTGACCTACTGCTTAGAAAAGAAGATTCCTTTTAAAATATTACTGCTCATTGACAATGCACTTGGTCATCCAAGAGCTCTGATGTAGATACACAACGAGACTAATGTTGTTTTTATGCCTATTAACACATCCATTCTGCCACCCATGGATCAAGGAGTCTCTTCGACTTTCAAGTCTTATTATTTAGGAAATACATTTTGTAAGGCTGTAGCTGCCATATATAGTGATTCCTCTGATGGATCTGGGCAAAGTCAGTTAGTTGAAAACCTCCTGGAAAGGATTCACCATCCTAGATGCCATTAAGAATGTTTGCGTTTCATGGGAAGAGATCTAAATATCAACATTAAGGGAATTCCCTGGCGGTCCAGTGGTTAGGACTTGGCGCTTTCACTGCCAAGGCCTGGGTTCGATCCCTCGTCGGGGAACTAAGATCCCAAAAGCTGTGCAGTGCGGCCAAAAAAATAAAAAAACAAACAAAAAAATAAACATTAACAGGAGTTGGGAAAAAGTTCCAACCCTCATGGATGACATTGTGGGGTTCAAGACTTGCATGGAGGAAGTAACTACAGATGTGGTGGAAATAGCAAGAGAACTAGAATTAGGAGCTGAAGATGTGACTGAATTGCTTCAATCATGATAAAACTTTAACAGATGGGGAGTTGCTTCTAATGGAGCGAAGAAAGTGGTTTCTTGAGCTGGAATCTACTCCTGGTGAAGATGCTATGAAGATTGTTGAAATGACGAGAAAGGATTTACAGTGTGACGTAAATTTAGTTGATAAGTAGTGGCAGGGTTTGAGAGGATTGACTCCAATTTTGAAAAGTTCTGCTGTGGGTAAAATGGTATCAAACAACATTGCATGCTGTAGAGAAATCGTTCGTGAAAGGAAGAGTCAATTAATGTGACAAACTTCATTGTTGTCTTATTTTAAGAAATTGTCACAGCCTCCCTAACTTTCATCTACCACCAACCACCCTGACCAGTCAGCAGCCATCAATGTCGAGGCAAGACCCTCCATCAGAAAAAGGATGACTCATTGAAGGCTCAGATGATAGCATTTTTTAGCAAATAAGGCATTGTAAAATTAAAGCATGTCCTTTCTTTTTTTTAGGTATAATGTTATTGTACACTTAATAGACTACATTATAGTGTAAACATAACTTATATACTCTGGAAAACCAAAAACTTTGTGAGACTAGCTTTATTGCAGTATTCACTTTTGATTGTGGTGGTCTGGAACCGGACCCGCTGTATCTCCGAGGTTTGCCTGTATTGAGCAACACAGCCATCAGGGAGTGACACCCTACACCCCCCCCCCCCCACACACACACTCAAAATAGCAGCCTAAGCTTGTCTCTACTGACACCCAGTGAAATGTAAGCATAGAAGTCTTGTTAGGAAACAACCCCATAATAGTGAAGGAAATGGAAACGAGTGTTTCCAATGAATATGAGATTTTAGCAAACAGAAGCTGAAAAACAAATGAAGCTTTTTAATCAAGAAAGTATGCTATAAGCTTAAAATATGCTAACCAGGGGGCTGTAGAGAGCCAGTCCATTCTACAGTGTCTAGCAGCTTAAGTGAACACTTTTCCTTTTTACTTTAAAGCAACAAGAAAGAAAAAATAGAAGAAATAAAAGTAATAATGTTCACATCAAACTCTGGGAAGAGCTAAAGAGAAGGCAGTTAGTTACATTGAGTTAAGCCTTTATGATTCATATCGGTGAGTTACTATCTGAAGATGAAAATGTAATAAAGTATAAGTATTTGATCTAGAATTTCTAGAAGTAATCTCCAGGACTGAAAATTTCTATAGTGTTATATTTTTAACTTATTTTAATAAAAATGTAAATCTAAATTAAATTTAAAAAATAAAGGCAGGGAGTGATACATTTCAGAAATGGAAGGGGAGATTATTCAACACATAATATATAGAGCAGCTTGGAATAATATTGGAAAGGTCGACATTTCAGTATTGGACCTAAGTGAGCACCAGAAAGTCATCTTGGCTAAAACAGAAAAGATGGTTTGGGGAATAAAAGAAAATAAGAAAAGTTAGGCAGAGTAATCTTGGCTGATGACAAGGTTTGACGGTATCAATATCTATTTAGTTGAATGAATGAACTGAAGGCAAACTTTCAGATGTTCGGGAAGTAATATTAGACCTGGGTCTGTGATTTTAGAATGCCTAGTTCTTTTGTTGGAATGAAGAGATATGACAGTAGAGTTATGATCAAGCCACGTTTTTCTTTGCCTTCCATCCTGTAAAATGGAACTAATAATACCCACTTGTTTTTCTCTTTCTGACTTACTTCACTCTGTATGACAGAGTCTAGGTCCATCCACCTCACTACAAACAACTCAATTTCATTTCTTTTTATATACACTACCAAATATAAAACCGATAGCTAGTGGGAAGCAGCCGCATAGCAAAGGGAGATCAGCTGGGTGCTTTGTGACCACCTAGAGGGGTGGGATAGGGAGGGTGGGAGGGAGGGAGACGCAAGAGGGAAGAGATACGGGGATATATGTATATGTATAACTGATTCACTTTGTTATAAAGCAGAAACTAACATACCATTGTAAAGCAATTATACTCCAATAAAGATGTTAAAAAAAAAAAATAATACCCACTTGCTTCTAACTCCTAAGACATCTATGAAGATTAATTAAATAAAACCTGTAAGGCATTTTCACCTCTCCTGAAAAGCATTCTTGTAGGTACCTAGAATTATTACCATAATTTATTCTTGGTATTTCATACTTGACTTGAAAGCTGATATTATGTCAGGCTATTACTCCTACAGGCTACAGTATGTTTTACCAGCGGCGTATTCACATTGAACAAATAATCTGTTCAAGGTTGTGTAGCTATGAAGTGACAGAATTAGGATTTGAACCCAGGGGGACTAGCTTCAGTCTTCATATAGCCTACAGGGACCTTTGTGATTCAGTCCCCACCCACCTGACCTCAACTCGGGCCACTTATGCAGTGATGTCTGCACCCTTACGCAGCCATTTCATGAGGGCTTTCTGGGGACCAAGCACCGTACCAAGCACTTACTCTGATTATCTCATTTCATCCTTCCATGAGCCTTAAGAGGTTGGTTTATTATTCCCCATTTCATAAATGAGGAAACTAGGCTAGAGAGGTTAAATAGCCTGTCTAAGGTCATAGAGCAAGAAAGTCATTATACTAGGATTTAAACCTGTATATTTTCCATTAAGTAATGAGATGGGTGAAATCTAAGATAGAGAAAAGGTGATAATACCAATACTTGTTAATGAATATGTCTATATTTAAAACACTGTGAGTTTTAAATTTAAAACAAATACAGATTTTTGATAAAATTGAAAGTTTTCCCCTTATAATATCTGATATCAGTGAAGTGGGGAAAATTATTTTACTGCCTGTTGGTACATTTGAGCTAGTTTGACATGTGCCTCTCTTAGGCTACTATATTTGACTACTCCAGGATGCTTAAATCCACTGAATTCCAACCCTACCCCCAACTCTTGCCCCCGTCTCACTGAAGCTGTTAATTTCCCTTCTCACAGTTTTATAGCTTTTAAACATATTTTGTGAGGAAATACTATACTTAAATTTTACATTAAATAGGCTCTTTGAGCTTTCTCAATCCCGGGTGGAAACCTCTCCTTTTTATGTCACTGCTCACTGCCCACTTTGGCCGGAACTGCCCATCCAGCCCAGCCTCTTCCATCTCTCAGCAGTGGGGCTCAAAGCCCAGAGAATCAAGTCCTTCTACCCAACCTGATTGGCAAGCATCTGTCCTCGTTGAGTTCCTAGGCCGCATTGCTCAAGACAGTGGTGAACTCACATGATCTCCTCGGTCTCCCAGAGATGGTGGGAAGGGGTAGTGGGGAAGGTGGGCAACAAGTGAGCGGGAAAAGAAAGAGGAGAATAGAGAACAAGAAGGTAAACGAGAAGGGTGGTACTGTTGCTGCTGCGTTGTCGTTGAGAGCATGTTTGTATACACGACTGCATTCTGTTCTCACAGTGTCCTGTGAAGACATCAGTAGCGTTGTTACCTGTTTAATCAGATGAGGAGACTGAGGCAGGAAGATGGCTGTGGTTTGTCTCAACTACTATGGCAGTTTGTAGAGGTGACCTGGAGTCTGTCCTGGACTTCCATCCTAGTGGTCTGCCACACGGCTTAGAATGATAGGAAACTTGACTCTGGTAGCCCTGGTGCCCTGAGAAAAACCAGGGACTTATCCTTCCTCTCCGCCAAATGACTTGACTTACATTCTAATTTTGAGGAGCTCACAGCTCTATGCGGCGCTATTGGGTTGTGCTCCTCAGGGTGGCCCCGTTCTCTCTCAACTGTAGCCCAGTCCTAGTGTCTGCCAGTCAGGTGCGCTGCTGCTTTAGTCCTCAGGTGCTCCTTAACCTCATTTAGGTTTAATTAAGAGTGGCTTCATTTTAGTCCTTAAGTAGGTTTTGAAGGACTAACTTGTATGTAATATACTTACACTGAATTCACCTGTGTTTAAAAGCCCAAGTCCATTTCAGAGCTTCATTTAACATCTCATATTAAATGCAAATTAAGTGATCACTCAGGTCCTCCGTTATAGAAGGATACCTGGCAAAAGCTGCCAATTGTAGGAAAGCCTGGGCCAGGCTGAATGAGGGTGAGAATCAGATCACTGGGCCTTGGAGTCACACAGGATCTTTGTCCTTGAACTCTGAAATGGAATCCTCTACCCCCAACCCCTCTCCTCCGGAAGAAGACAACCCCGCCTTACACCGCTGCCTAAACAGTCTTCCTTCTCTCATATTCGCTGTTACGGGGAAAGGGTTTAACTTACCTTAGGAACACTGGCACTGACTGACCCCTCTCCCTCCGCCCTGACACCTTTCCAGGCAATTACTGAGCCCTGGCAAATGCCATCTCTGATTTAATTGGGGCCCCGCATCTCAGCTGGATTATTTCCTTAACCTTCTAATTGGTCTCTTGCCTCCAGTCACTCCCCAACCAAGGTCATCCTGCACTCCACTGACAGAATTATTTAACTACACATCTCTCATCATGCCGCTCCTCTGACTGAAAACCTTGACTGACTCCCCATTGCCTCCAGCCTAATTTTCAGACTTCTTAACCCAGCATTCAGGTCCCTCTCAGTCTGATTCATCTCCCACTGCACTCCCGGGCATCTCAGGCTTCAGCCACACAGGGAAAGTCACTGCTTCTCACACACACAGGGCACTTCCTCCATGCTTTTCCTCCTGCTGTGACCACATCCTTTCCACAATTCTGGTGTTCCTTCTAGGGAGATCTCAGATGCTACTTACCTTACTTCTTCCATCTGTCCCCAGAAAGAATGAAGGCTGCTTCTCTGTCCTCCCACAGACCTTGTAATATTCTACCAAGAGGCACGTCCGTTCTTAATGTGTAGCTGTCTCCTGCATTGAAATGCAAGCAACTTAACGGCCAGACACATCCCCTTAGTCTCATTTTATTCCCCAGCATATAATGCACACAAGTGGGATGTAAGCTTCTTGAAAGAGAGCAGCAGTCTTTGTGGCTGGTATGTAATGGGTGTTTATTGAATGTTTGTTGAAGGAGTGAGTAATCAGTAAATGTTTAAATTAGCAAGAGCAGGGGTGTGGAGTTCAGATACAACCAGTGTACTTCATCCCTTTTGTTGACTATGTGTCCATCACAATCCAGCTCTGTGTCTGTGGTCTTGTGCCTTGCGAAGTAGGAATGGGCTCTTAATAAAACCTAGCTTTCCAAACAGTGCGTCTGAGTGGCTTGATCTTGTTTTATATCAAGGGGCTGGATCATGTTTCTATGTCTCTCGTTATCATGATGTGCATTTTACCTGTGGGAAAAAAGTATTACCTCGTCGTAATTCTTAATTCTACTAATCATTCCCCTTCCTTGGTTATTGAGAATTATAGCTAATTTAAAGGGAAGATTGGATTTAAGGGAAGTTGAAAACGTATGTGGTTAACAAAACTGCTTTTAAAATCCCTGTAGCAGTTTTCTTTATTGGGCATATAGCAACACCTAGTGGCTTTATGGATTATTTCAGAGACTATTTCTAAAAAGAGCTTCTTGGGTTTTTTCCTCCCTTTATTGAATCTCTACTTATTTGGTATTTTTTCTTTCCTCTTAATTGATGAACAGATATCTTTGATCTCTATATTTTGTTATGTTTAGAAAGTAAGCTGGCTTTAGCTGAAGAATGGATGTTGAAGAATGATGTTTCTCCATAAAAAGCATACCCCACCTAATAAGTAATTTATGATACTGTAAATACAAACAGCAAAGTGATATTGCAAGGTGACAACATCTAGGATCCTCTAATAACTTTAAACAGGAGTCTTTTGTGGGAAATAACGTCTTCCTTCCATGTGGATGTAATGCCAGATTTCTTTGCCAAACGTTTACATGTATGCACAAATATATACACTTGCACTGGATGCCTCATTTATCAAACACTCAAGAATGAATTCTACCTCAGTACATTTTCCACGTCATTGAACCATTTTTACATTTTGCGATTTTAGATGGAAATATGTCTAGCATGTATCGCATGCATTTCTGCCTTTTAATAAGGGATATATTTTATAATTATTCTTATCTTGACAACTTAGAATCACAGTTTTAAATATTAACTACTATATTTAGGAAAAACTTTAGGACTACTTGCTCTATTTTATTATTTTTTTTAAATTTATTTTTTAGCTTTTGTGATAATCCACTTTACTAAATAACCGAGATTTTAAAAAATTTTAATACAATTTTGGAAGGTTACTTTCCATTTACAGTTTTCACAAAATATTGGCTATATTCCCCATGTTGTACAGTACATCCTTAAGCCTATCTTACACCCAATATTTTAGTTATTTGTTTTAAATAGACTACAATGCTTTATAAAACATTTGTGTTGTAAATCAACTATGCTTCAATAAAATTTTTTAAAAAATTTGTGCCTACAGTTTTTCTGTCTTTTCGCTCTGTGTCTTCTTGCTGGTGGCATTGTTTCTTTTGCAATGCTCTTCCTTTTTTTTTTTTTTAATTTATTTATTTTATTTATTTTTGGCTGCGTTGGGTCTTCGTTGCTGCACGCGGGCTTTCTCTAGTTGTGGTCAGCGGGGGCTACTCTCCGTTGCGGTGCGCGGGCTTCTCACTGCGGTGTCTTCTCTTGTTGCAGTCGCAGAGCATGGGCTCTAGGCGCGCGGGCTTCAGTAGCTGTGGCACGTGGGCTCATGGGCCTAGTTGCTCTGTGGCATGTGGGATCCTCCCAGACCAGAGCTCGAACCCGCATCCCCTGCAGTGGCAGGTGGATTCCCAACCACTGTGCCACCAGGGAAGCCCCTCTTCCTTTTTCTTATCCCCACTCTTGGCCCCTTTTGATTTGCTGCTTCTGTTAATTCTGTGGCCTAGAAAGTCAAGTAACCACACAGCTTAGTAGTAAGCCAACTCTTCTGGCTCCTAATTTTGTGCTGTTTCCATTATACTACACTGAAAATAAAGGCTAAATCTACAGTGCTTTAAAGTAAGAGTAACTAGATTTTAAAAGGAGACGTTATCCACTACAGTAAAATGCATAGCCTCAGTGACTGTAATTGCTGTTTTAACCATTGGACAGCCTTTGTTGTGTGATTCCTGGCCTGGTCATTGAGATTCCTCATATTCATAAACACAGAGAATCAAGTCAGTCAACCAGTATTCCTTGTGCATCTACTGTGCATCAGGTGCGTGGGGAGCACAAACACGCACGCATAGACTTCTCTGATTGCATAGTACAATTGACATAACGTGTAGGATTATAGATGTCTTGATAAGTAATTACATTTGAATTCTCCATACAAATAGAAAGTTTTATTTAAGACCATCCATCGTAATGATTGCAGAGGGTCTCATTTAACTTTAAACCTTTATGACTGGATGTATAGTCATGGCCATATTATCTATAATGGCACTTAAAAGAAAGTTGACTTTTCTTCTTACAGTTAATATGAACTCTAATTGAGCCATAGGTTAACTAATCTCATAAATGATAACTCTCTCATGCATCATGGGATTAGAAATAAAAATATGTGTTATATATTATATAAGCTTTATATAGGGTAGTTACCCTATATGATAATATACTTAATTCTAAATATCTCCATAGCTTTCTCTCATGTGTACAACCTACATTATTAAAGTTTTATAAAGTCACTTTATAATTTTTATTTAGTCCTAGGCTCTATTTTATTTTATTTTAATTTTTGGCCACACAATTTGTGGGATCTTAGTTCCCCAACCAGGGATTGAACCTGGGCCACAGCAGTGAAAGCACCAAATCCTTAACCACTGGACCTCCAGGGAATTCCCTAGGCTCAATTTTAAACAAAATTTTGATTATTTACAAAGATATCTAGGGTTTAAGCACACAGGATTTCTTTATAAACCAGGACAGTATTGATTTTTTTTCATTGTTTAGAAATTATAAAGATACAGTTCATTCAAGTATTCCTTCCAATAAAGGAATTTTTTGTGGCTAGTAATTTCAGGATTTGCTGGCCTTTTTTAGTACATTTTGTGTCTCCTTGGCTTCAAAGTTTTAGAAAGCAAATAAACACTTTTGGACTTTTTGGCACACTAGTTTTCAAATAGTCAAGTGACAGGGAGGGAATCAGGCTTTGGCAGCCAAACCACAGGTGGCAAGTTAATTAAAGCTTCTGCACCTTTTCTATGGAGCTTATCACTGGAAGAAGTTGGCCATTACCCTTTCAAATCCAAAGGTGACAATTAAAATTTTAAATGCTTGCTCCTGCCCAGTGGCCTATGACGTTGTTAGAGAAACACATCTTCCATGTCTACTGAAGAAGTTCAGTGAGAAACTCTAGTTTTAGGAACATAACCTGGGTGACTGCCAGCTTCTTCCATAGATTCAACCATCTAATTTAATCACATGCAGCTATTAAAATTATATTGGAAAAGGTTTAATAACAGGAAAATCAATGTATTGTTAAAAACGAACATTTTGTAACTGTAGTACATCGTCCCATTTCTGTTGAAAACATTATCTATACACACAACTGGAAGAATATACATGGAATATTACCAGTGCTTATCTTTGGGAGATGATTTTTCTTCTGGGTTTTTTTTTTTTTTTTCAGATTTTCAATAGTGATCTTGGATTATTTTGTTGTCAGAAACATGTTATAAAAAGTATTTTTAACTTTTATTTTTCTTCTAAAGTGAAAGATAACTTGTTCCCTAAGACTCTCTAACCTTGTCATTCAGGAAAGGAGAGAGAGGGGACACACTGTTTTGGTATTTAGAAGACATGTTGTCAATTTTGATTTAGTTAATTCAACAAATACTTGAGTATCTACATTGTGCCCAGGCAATGTTGAGGATTCTGCATTAAACAAAATCCCTGGGAGAAGATGGACCATAAACACATACTTATGTCTTGTGGTGGTCAGTGCTAAGTGCTATAATAATAAAGAATAAGGGGATTATTGAATGTTGGGGAGTAGAGATGTCATTTACCTGTCTGGTCCTACGTTCCTTTATCTGTAAAAAGGGTTAGATCAGAGGGATGCTGAAATCCTTCCCCTCTAACATTCTATGACTCCTATGACTTTTGAATTATAGGCTACTACCTAAGTTATTATTTCACCCAAATGCAGAAATGGGTCAATTTTTAACATTGAAATGAAGAGGAATTATGTATCCTGAGAATAGTACTTGATAAACAGCAAGAATTTTTTAAAAAATCAGTGGTGTTTCTGTAACTATTGTTAATAATGAAAATCACAGGTAAAGATTGTAGAGCATTAAATGTTTACCCAGTGTCGTAAATAATATACAAGAATATATTATAAAGGAAATTTCTCTTAGGAAAATAGTACTAACTTTTCTAAGATTGGGGCTTGTATATAAATACATGAAAACCCTGGAAAACAAAAATTGGACCTTAGTTTTGTTTTCCCAAAAGGTTTATAATCGAAACTCATTTGCGTTTTCATGTACTCAGGTTATATGAAATAGTGGGGAAACACAGAACATGGAAGAAGTAGATATTCTTTGGATTTGGTTGCAGAAAGCCAAGAGATCAAATAGGCATCATTTTAGACATTTCTCTTTGGTTAATAGTAATTTTTCTGAAATGCATTGTCCTGTCTATCTCCTACAATTTATGGCATTATTTAGTAGTTGAATGAATATATAAAACTTGATAAAACCTTGTGTAAGACTTTGCAGAATATAACTACCTTTTTGTCACAGTACTGCCTCAAATTTGGGGAGTCAAAACCATTCCTTAAATAGGAATGTTTTACGTGACATTTGTCTTCTCTTGTCTTCCAGAAGCTATTTTTGTGATGCCTCATACCACCTTTCTTTGTTTCAGATATCCTCTGGCACTTGCAGGCCTGATGTTTCAGAATCCTCTGAATTGCGTCAGAAGTCACCATTATTTCAGTTTGCCGAGGTAATATATTACAATTTATACTTAATGAAATTGTAAAGTGAGCTTAAATTTGGGCTGATGAAAGTAACTTAAAGCAAAGAAGAACCCTGCGTTCTTAGCTCAAGTAATCATAAAAGGGAAAATAGTACCAAATTCTGGAACTTTAGAGTCTCTTAATTAAGGAATAAATATGTTTGTAGAAGCTTGTTATTAACTCATACTAAATATTATTGCACTTAAACCTCATCACTAATTTTTATTCATGGATAGGAAAGTTAAGAATATAATTGAACTATTTTTAGAACTTAGTCATTTATAAGATTGATTTGTCAGGTATTAAATCAGAAGACAGAATTGACTCATGGTTATTGGCTGTGCATTCCTTTGTATTTATTTTAAGTAAACTTCTCTTAATTGAAACTTTAGCATGCAGTTGGCAGTTTTCAAAATCTTATATCTTGTGTCAAACCTGTTTGGCTCAGTATGTCTCTGACATATTCAGAGATGATGTAGAAAAGCACATTATCCTTGATATAAAGTCTAAAGGTTAAGACTGCTTCCCAAAATATCTGCCTTTACCCTAGAACTCAATATGGAGCCATCATTGATTACTTTTTTTCTAAACTTTAAACCACATGGTCTTCCCTTGATCATTCTAATTGTCTTTCACTAGACCTTCTTTCACACTGTCATCCTTCCTAATGTTTGCCCCTTGTGGTACAGTTTTGTACAAAGGAGAGCATATTTTTAGTTTCAGACTTTTTTCTCCTCTAGTGTCCTTTCCTGGTGGTTCTCAACATTTCATTGGCAGAATTACTTTTCACACTGGCATATTAGGTCATTCCTTTTATGACATTGTTTATTATATGCCTAAATGTCCTGCTGATATCACCAGAATGTTTTAATATATATTTGCTCACATAATACTCCTTATCTGTCACTTTCCTTTCTGCTCTCTGTGAGATGTGCCATGAATTCCAATTGTTTTTTATATTGTTTCCTCAAGAATTTAATGTAATAGCAGATTCAGTCTGCACTCCCTTTTAAACAGTAGTTTTAGACATATTAAATAATGTTAGTCTCAACTTTGAAAGCAGAGATACTTAACCAGTGATCCCTGGTGAAAGATGTAGTGAAATCTCTCAAATTTCACATGAAATTTTGGGTGTGTTGACACATGTGCATGTTTTTGGTTACTACAGCAAACCAAAGATTCCAAAGAGATCCCTGACCCTAATCTAATATTTCTTCAGGAGCTCCCTATTCATGTCAACATCTCCTTTATCCCAATATTAATTTGGAGAAACATCCTTTTGTTTAAAAACTTGTGAAATGCTTTTCAAAAATCTAGATTGTTTATACCACTGGTTCTGTTTTGTTCACTGTCTAATTTAATCCTTGAAGAAATATATTGTAAGTCAGGCATTTCCCCTTACACAAGCTATTTATTTTCTTTAACTTTTATAGAGGGTTGGTAGGAGTGAAAAGTCATGTCTGAAGTAAGACCTACAGTTTATAATTCCCAGGATTTCAGGAACATCCTTGTGGATTCATATCTGCAGTCTCTCACAGCTTGCACACGGAGGTCTTTTTTTTTTTTTTTTAATTTTATTTATTTATTTATTTATGGTTTTGTTGGGTCTTCGTTTCTGTGTGAGGGCTTTCTCTAGTTGCGGCAAGTGGGGGCCACTCTTCATCGCGGTGCGCGGGCCTCTCACTATCGCGGCCTCTCTTGTTGCAGAGCACAGGCTCCAGACGCGCAGGCTCAGTAATTGTGGCTCACGGGCCTAGTTGCTCCCCGGCATGTGGGATCTTCCCAGACCAGGGTTCAAACCTGTGTCCCCTGCATTGGCAGGCAGATTCTCAACCACTGCGCCACCAGGGAAACCCCACGGAGGTCTTTTGAAATGATAGGTTTCATGGTTTGACCAAGAAGAGTTCTACATCTTTACCCTGAAATATTTTCAAAGTACTTGGTTAGATCTTAGCCATTTATGACAATTTGTGTATGTCTAGTTTGTTAAATAGGATCTGGGAGATCTTTTTTCTTTTTACTGATATTTGTTCTAAAAATGCTTATTTGTCTGATGCAAAAGATATGGTGGAATTAAAATTTTCCTAATGCCTTCAGCAATGAATAGAGTCAATAATTCCATCAGGCTCTCTTGTAATTCTTTCTTATCCCTAAAACTGACTTTGATATTTTATCACCAACTGGCTCCATTGTTTTTCTAAACAACTTAATTTAATTAATATGAAAAAATGATTCCTGGGATTGAGGAGTCATGATCAAGCTGCATGTATTGCTTAGTAAGTTCCCTTTGATGGAGTCGGTGAGCACAGTTAATTGAAGAAAAAGACTTTTGTGGAACTGGAAATGGGCTGAATTTACAGTGCTCAGGCTTTCTGCTCTTGTGACTCATTTTCACCCTAGTTTGTAGTTGGATAGAAACTTTGTTCACTTTGAAACCAAAATTAATAACTGACCTTCCTCTCAAAACATCCTAAAAACTATTTCCATGTGGCCCTCAGAGCAAACTTTTAATGAGGCTATCATAATCACCAAATAGAAACAAAAGTTCTCCTAGCTGAAGCAAGGATGGTGTGACAGAATCCTCTATCCACTGTCAGACACCTGAGGGGCATGTGTGTGTGTGTGTGTGTGTGTGTGTGTGTGTGTGTGTGTGTGTGTTGGATGGGAGGATGCATGGTGTTATAAAATAAAGAAATGCTGTTCATATTCAATAAACAATTTATTGAGTTTTGGTAGTGTATTCTATGTATTCTATGTATTATAGAATTCTATGTATTGGCAGTGTATTCTATGGCTTATTTTCTTCTTACCATAATCCTGTAAAATGGGGATTATCATCATCATCATCAATTTACAGTTGGGAAAAATAAATCTCAAGAGAGATTAGCTGAGCTGCCCAAGGTCATGTAGCTAGTGAGTAGCAGAACTAAGATTCAGTCCCAGATACTCTGACCCACATGGTTTGCTTCTCCAACCCTGTTTCACAGCTGTCTCGAAGCAGAGAACAGCTTGAGGGGAGTGCTGTAGGGAGGAGAGAGATTTACTTGCAGCTTTCAACTTTTAATAATATTTTAGAAAATTCACTGAAGTAAGGAAATTTATCTCTACAGGTGTCCTCAACTGCTATTTGATACATATCTGATACCCTTTCAAGAGACATGGCAAATGAGCCAAACTCAGTCTTTTTTGTTCTTTCCATGTGTGTTTTTAGAAACATGGCCTTTGTCTTCGTTTATCATTGATACTGTTTTTCTAAGAGGGATTGAGGGTGATGACTCATGTCTTAATCTTTATCTGTGTGTACAGTGGAAATATTTGGCAGAATCTATTAGTCTGTTATGGTAGAATGTACTTGTGCTTTAAAAATTATTTGTTTCCTTTCAGATATCTTCAGGTACCTCCCACCCTGATGTTCCTTCAAAACAATGTCAAGCATCAGCCTTGTTTCAGTTTGCAGAGGTATGGCCTTCTTTTTTGTCGTTGTTGTTGTTTTCTTTTTTTTTTGAATTTTATTTTATTTATTTTTTTATACAGCAGGTTCTTATTAGTCATCAATTTTATCCACATCAGTGTATACATGTCAATCCCAATCTCTCAATTCATCACACCACCACCCACGCTGCCGCTTTCCCCCCTTGGTGTCCATACGTTTGTTCTCTACATTTGTGTCTCAGTTTCTGCCCCGCAAACCGGTTCATCTGTACCATTTTTCTAGGTTCCACATATATGCGTTAATATACCATATTTGTTTTTCTCTTTCTAACTTACTTCACTCTGTATGACAGTCTCTAGATCCGTCCACATCTCAACAAATGACCCAATTTCGTTCCCTTTTATGGCTGAGTAGTATTCCATTGTATATATGTACCACATCTTCTTTATCCATTCGTCTGTCGATGGGCATTTAGGTTGCTTCCATGACCTGGCTATTGTAAATAGTGCTGCAATGAACATTTGGGTGCATGTGTCTTCTTGAATTATAGTTTTCTCTGGGTATGTGCCCAGTAGTGGGATTGCTGGATCATATGGTAATTCTATTTTTAGTTTTTTAAGGAACCTCCATACTGTTCTCCATAGTGGCTGTATCAATTTACATTCCCACCAACAGTGCAAGAGGGTTCCCTTATCTCCACACCCTCTCCAGCATATGTTGTTTGTAGATTTTCTGATGATGCCCATTCTAACTGGTGTGCGGTGATACTTCATTGTAGTTTTGATTTGCATTTCTCTAATAATTAGTGATGTTGAGCAGCTTTTCATGTGCTTCGTGGTCATCTGTATGTCTTCTTTGGAGAAATGTCTATTTAGGTCTTCTGCCCATTTTTGGATTGGATGGTTGGTTTTTTAATATTGAGCTGCATGAGCTGTTTATGTATTTTGGAGATTAATCCTTTGTCCGTTGATTCATTTGCAAATATTTTCTCCCATTCTGAGGGTTGTCTTTTCGTCTTGTTTATAGTTTCCTTTGCTGTGCAAAAGCTTTGAAGTTTCATTAGGTCCCATTTGTTTATTTTTGTTTTTATTTCCATCACTCTAGGAGGTGGGTCAAAAAAGATCTTGCTGTGATTTATGTCAAAGAATGTTTTTCCTATGTTTTCCTCTAAGAATTTTATAGTGTCCGGTCTTACATTTAGGTCTCTAATCCATTTTGAGTTTATTTTTGTGTATGGTGTTAGGGAGTGTTCTAATTTCATTCTTTTACATGTAGCTGTCCAGTTTTCCCAGCACCACTTATTGAAGAGACTGTCTTTTCTCCATTGTATATCCTTGCCTCCTTTGTCATAGATTAGTTGACCATAGGTGCATGGGTTTATCTCTGGGCTTTCTATCCTGTTCCATTGATCTATATTTCTGTTTTTGTGCCAGTACCATATTGTCTTGATTACTGTAGCTTTGTAGTATAGTCTGAAGTCAGGGAGTCTGATTCCTCCAGCTCCTTTTTTTCCCCTCAAGACTGCTTTGGCTATCTGGGGTCTTTTGTGTCTCGATACAAATTTTGAGATTTTTTGTTCTAGTTCTGTGAAAAATGCCATTGGTAATTTGATAGGGGTTGCATTGAATCTGTAGATGGCTTTGGGTAGTATAGTCATTTTCACAATATTGATTCTTCCAATCCAAGAACATGGTATATCTCTCCATCTGTTTGTGTCATCTTTGATTTTTTTCATCAGTGTCTTATAGTTTCAGTTTGCAGAGGTATGGCCTTCTTTAAAAAAAAAAAAAAATATATATATATATATATATACACACACACATTGGGTTCAGAAAACTTATTGAGCTCAGGAAGTATTGGAATGGAATTTTATAACATATAGAGAACTTTAGGCATGCCTCTTGCCATTACTAACATAATACACATGGGAGGCTACTTATTGCTTTTTGCTGCCTTTGCTCTAATCACAGATCGGCTCCAGAATTTATACCCATTTTACAAGCATTCATTAAAGAGTTCACTCAGAATACACACTTTCCAGTAATTCATTTATTTCATTTTGCCTTGTTTTTAACTTATTTTAAAAGCTTAGGAAAATTGTCAACGTGAAGGCCATAGCATTCCAATTTATTAAATCTTTCCAATAGTGAAATTAGATGCTGTAGATGAATAACTCTCACAGTGAATGCAGGGGTGAATAGGACCTGTTAGATCATCAGTGCTTAGCTTTGGGTGTGATGTAGCTTCAGCCAGTATTTTTATTAGCGTTTAACCCTGGGCTTAGGTCAAGTCAGCTCATGCAGGATCTTAGATTTCTTCGGATTGTCAGCCAGAGAGAGAGAGTACACACTAGAGAGTATTTTCTTGGTTGGTATCATGAGAAGGCAAATCTGATAATGCTTGATTTTGCCACAAATGCCCTGGCCTCAATCATATGCTCATTTCTAACGAGCACTATATGACAAATAATAAAATATATCCCTTTTGTAAAAATAAGATGCCATCTGCTTTAGGTCTTTCCCCATTTTCCTTTTTATTAATTTCAACCAAAAATGCATATAATAAACTAAGCAGTTTTTTATAAGGTTGAGAGAAAATGACAAGCAGGACTGTTCTGTTTAATATTGATGTATTGAATCACTTTGATTCATTTGCATAAAGAGTGCTGCATAAATGAAATGTAAAATGATATCCTTTTGGCAAGAGAAAACCCAGCATCTTACTTCAAAAATGAGAAAAAATTACTTTTAGCGCTTACATTTAAAAAAAAAAAAATGCTGCTTCCTCTTTGGACTCTTGTGTCAACCACCATGACTTGATCCAACCCTCTGGCCTGTTTATCTGTTAGGCTTCTCTGCCACAGTATTTGCTTTACTCGTTGAGGGCTATTCTATAAAACTGGTAACAAAAGTATCATGTAATGGTATCATTTCATGAAGAACAATTTGCTTGATGAATCTGAATAAATTAAGATTTTATCATAATTTTTCATTATGATAAACAGGCTTTTCTTTTCATTGTCTGGGGAATAGTTTTGTTTAATATTTCCTTGCTTTCCTCTAGTCATTGACATCCTTTTACTTGATACTAATAATTTTTTCAAAGGTAAAAAGAATTTTGACGTGAGGACTATAAATTTATTTTTAATGTTGGTACCTGAGCAGTCCCATCCAACCTTTTAGAAACAGCTCCTTCAAAACAGAATTTATTTGCCATGTATTCTTTTTGATTAAATTCTACACTCTGTAGCATGAATATCAGAACGTAGTGGCTCGTCTTTGACACATCTGATATTTACATATGCACTATTTACCAAGAGTTTTCAATTTAATTAAAAATGTTTGTATGACATACCTCAGCTGATGCATTTCTAACAGGTATTGCCACTCAGAGTGTGGTTCTTGTTTAAGTGAGATCACCATCAGATTTATTAGGCGCCTCAAAGCCCTGGGCAGCTCTGAGGAACCAGTTTGATGGTGTAACAGCCACTGTCCTGTGATTCTGGAGAGTGAGATCCCATACCTCTCTTAAATTAATTTGTTCTTACTACTTAGTACACTCACTCCTCAAAAAGAAAGTTTTTTTCTGGGGAAGAACCTCTTATTACTTACGAGGAGTTGTGCAGGGAGACATTTCCAGATGTTACTCCTCTCCTCAATGGCACTTGTCTTCTGAGGGTTTTTGACTGTGCATTTATAAGATTTGAGGAAGCTTTAAAAAAATTAATTTGAAAACTTATTATGAGTTGTTTCAGGCATCATTAACAGAGGAAGGCATGCATGATGGAGAAACCAAAATAAAATGTTCTGCCCTAGAATCAAATACAGTTCCCCTTCTCAACTCTGTATATTATTTTTCCCAGTTATATTTTGCATAGGTTGACAATTAAGAGCCCTAAAAATTCCTAAGCAAATTAAATTATTACATACTTAGTTGTTTACTTGTAAATGTTATATGTGATTATACAAGAAAAGTACAGTACATGGTTCTCTAAGGATATTTGTGACCTCCAGTCGCTTTCCTCAGCTGACTCAAGAGAAGTTTCAATCTCTTTCATGTTATGATCTGACCATATTGTCAGCCCAGTACTGGGCTGGTTTATTCAAAGCTAAACAATAGCTAACTAGATGAACTAATAAAATTATCTACTACAATCTGCTATGAGCATATCTATTGCAGTAGAAATAGAATAGCCTATAATTACTGTGATTGTATCCCTAAAACTCTTAATTATTTCATAAAACACCCATCACCTTTGAGAAAACACAAAGACTCTTGAAATTCTTGTTCTAATTAGTCTATAGCAGAGTTTCTCAAACTTTAAAATACACCAGAGTCACCTCAAAGGCTTCTTCAAACACAGATTGCTGAACCCTACCCCCAAAGTTTCTTATTAAGTCTGCAGCGGGGCCTGAGAATTTGCACTTTCAACAAGTTTCCTATTAGGGAACCGCAGTTTGAGATCACTGCTCTGTACTTTGCAATTTTTACCGCAGGTTATTAAATCAGCATTGGCAAGGCACTTTCTGGTATCTCTGGGACCTTACAGGGAAAGGGTTAAGTGAGGAAGGAATGGGCAGATAATAGAAATTTACCCAATGGGCCACTTTATACCCCTCATCCCTTTTCAGAGGGATTCTCAGTCCTATTATGTGCACTTAGAGAAAAGTAGGTGTTTATATAATTTAGGAAACAATTTACTCTTTAAAAATGTTTAGCTTTGTAATATCACTTTAAGATCAGGCTTGCAAAATTCTTAGAGCCCATTCGCGTTAATTTCATTTACAAGTGTTCATAACTCTAGGAAGACATTAGCTATTGGTCATTTATCGTGTAATACAATTATCCTAGAAATGCAGTTTTTAAAAAAACAGTAAGCCCCGGGCATTTCTTTAAGTTGAAAATATTTTTTCTTTTATGTCTTGGGTCTCCGTGTCACAAGCTGAGAAGGATATCTTTCCTTCTTAACCAAATCTGATAGTTTTAAAACCCATTGAAGTAACCTGCGTGGAACCATAAAATTGAATAAAGAACATTTTGTTTGTAGGTTCCTCATAAATGTTTATGTTTAAAGGGAGAAAGATACATCTGCTTTACAAGATTTAGAAAGAAATATAGAGTGCAGAGCCTGTTTTCCTCGCATTTCAGCCTGTCTCCCATTCTGTATTGATGCTCATAATTCATCTAGATTCAACTTGGCCCTTCTGAAGAGCCATCACTCTGTTTCCAGGCTCTGATCCATTAAGTTGGTCAAAGTGAGTTTCCTATCTACATTTTTTGTTGTTTACAGGTAGAGTGACACATCTGTCACTGTTTAGATCTCGTTTACTGAAGACTAATGACCAAATGTAATGCCAGAAGGGAGCTGTTGTCTTCCATTATTTAACGAGTCTGGAAGCCTTGCCTGGTCCAC
Organism: Eubalaena glacialis; assembly: GCF_028564815.1. Taxonomy (NCBI): domain Eukaryota; kingdom Metazoa; phylum Chordata; class Mammalia; order Artiodactyla; family Balaenidae; genus Eubalaena; species Eubalaena glacialis. Next base: position 55,767,980 of record NC_083721.1, read on the forward strand.
ATATCCTCTTCTCTGCTGTGTGGCTGACTCTTACACCTAGAGTATATCTTTGCGTTGAAAAATTGCATATTTACTTTGAAGACAGGAAGCTAATCTGGACAATTTAGACAAATAGATTTGAACATTAAAACTTTCCTTAGAAGGCTTTTACTTTGCCAATATAAATACAACCGTTATCGCACCAAGGTATCGTCACAATTGGATATAAACAATAGGTGCACCTTTAACACATTCATTTTCATGATGGAATGCCCAGTATGTTACGGAATATTACACTCAACACAGACTCCATATACTCACGCTGCAGCTCATCAGTGTGAAAGTCTTACATGGTTTATTGGAAGTGTTAATATTTCTTTTAAGGTAAGGAAGACCAATCATCTCATGTTGTTCATTTGTTCTCTGATTCATTTATTCACTCAACAATTGTTAGTCATTTCCTCCCAGGCTACAGTGTTTATGATACCCCTCATAATTGCAAAAGCCTTCCAGCTAATTTGCTTTTGATCTTTACCACCTCTTTCCTTGGTGTGCTCCCCTACCTCAGTCAGCTATAAAATTAACAGTTTTAACACCCAGGGTGATAATTTTTCTTGGCGCTTTTGCTGTACATCACATACTTTTAACACCCACCCTGTTTATCAGAACATTCCACAGTAGGCAGAGGAGAGACTACAGTGGAGTTAACAGATTAGCAAGCACCATCCAACTTGAGGAAAATGAAAAGCATAGCCATGAACATACTGTGCAGTATGGCCCACTACTGCCCCCTACCCAGGAGGGTAGCATAACACACACTTCCCACCACTAGCTGACCTGTCATTGAAAAACATGTATTAGCTACATTATTCTTACTTCAAAGGATGTGTATGTCTCTTAAATAGAAAAAGAAAACAGACAGGGAAATGAACAATGGTATAACAAATTGGCATTACACAAGCTATGCTTATATTAGAAGCCATCAGAGTAAATGAGATTACTGAGAGAAAATGTGTAAAGAAAAAGAGAGGGGCCCTAAGACAAAACCCTGAGGGAAAACATTTAAGTGCTCTCTATAGAAAGGAGAGCCAACAAAGAACAACAGCAAGGAGCGGCCTGAGAGGTAGGAGGAAAACAAGGACTCTGCAGTATTGGAAATCCAGAGGAGACTCTCAAAAGAAAGGTCAGCTATGCCCAGTGCTGCAGACATTAACATATATTCAACCCCCTGCCCCCAATTAAGAAGCCAAAAGACATTTTTAGAAAGTATATCTTACCGCTAAGTTGTTCTATGAAAATTTTATTGTTAGGTGATTCTAGAAACGTTGGACTGCTAAAATATGTTGACTCTCCCCTAACATCCTTTGAAAATAAGGCTTCCAGCAACCTTGAGCATTTAAAATACTGCCCTGTACCTACAAATAGGTAAAAATCCTCCCATAAGTGATGAGGAAAATAGTTCTTACTAAACATTAGGTGATGGTTTCTTTTGCAAGGCAAGGAACCATTCTCAAGCCTCGACTCGAACAGCTGTGCATTAACTCAGCTGGCAGGTAATACATCCGAGCGGTCAGAAGTTCGACGCTGAGCCTCTGGGTGTGCCGTGCAGGCATTTGACAGGCTTCGTGGTAGTGAACACACACACACACACACACACACACACACATAGCGTCAAGGAACAAAAACTTACAGCAGCAAAAGCGACAGCAGAGGGAGCCAGTGGAAGAGCTAGAAAACAGTGTCGGGCTGTGTAGGGGAGCGTCACCCAGCTTGTTGTTCTCTTGAGGGTATCGTATGATTATGTGACAAATTTAATATTTTATAGATTATTAAATTTAATAATTCTCCTCTGACATTGCAATTTTTAATTCTGTTCTAATTTCAGTCTGTAACTAATTTTTGGAAGTGTCCTAAAAGAGTTTATTTATTAGTGTTAACAATGATAAATCCTTATGACTAATAATTGTACTGTTCATTGAGAGCATAATGTGGGCTGAGCACTGTGCCGAACTCTTCACTAACATAACATCTAATCTTCACAAAAGTAATTAATACGGGGCAGGTATTGTTTCTATTTTGAAGGTGAAGATGAGGTCTTAATTATTTGCTTAAGTCCACACAGCAAGAAGTAATGAAGGCACGTTTGTCTGACACAAAAGCCATGTCCTTTCTATTATACAACCTTGGTTCACGGGACTGGCATTGATGTTCAGTACTTCTTTCCCCCAAGTCACTAGAATCAGTGATTATATTAAATGTGTTTATTTCTCTTAGTCTAGTGATAAGGTTAGTAATTGAATTCACCTTGTCTAAAAAAGGAGAAATGGCATATATCAGAGAAAATTCAGCTAGAGGAAAATCTTCAAAAAGATTCAGCCCCTAAGTTGATCTTCTAAAGAAAAAGTAAGTGATTGGGATAAATAGGAAAGGACTCTTTTAAAAATGATAGTACCCAGGAAGAAAAATTCCTTAAAACTTTCTTAAACTAGTCCCTTCTGAGTGGCCCAGGTAGCGTATTAAATATTTGCCTCTTATTCAGCAGGTGTTCTAGGGAGAATTTTCTCTAGCAGTAAGTCCCCAGTCTCTTCTGGGGCTGACAGCTCCATAGAATTCCCTGGGGGTCTTGGGGTCACCTGTAAGGGTATAGTCACAAGGTAGGTTTGTCTCCTAAACTGAACTGAGAAATACCTCTGTCTTAAACTGAGAAAGAATTCAGAGTCACAAAGAATATTAAAAACTTAGACCATAGCTAGCTGCTCTAATGATGACAGAACTTCTCTAGGAGAAGAATACTTTGTAAAGATCTTTAAGAATGTATGCCCTTCTCAATTCTTTATGGAGTTAAGCTAGAAATTGAAAATTAAGTTTTCATATAAAAACGAGAAAGGACAGTGCTGTTCATTGTTATTAGTGCCTGCCTGCTGTTGAACCAAATTTGCAGAAGAGGATGCAGTCACGATGTAATGTTGTGTGTATGTTGATGTGCTACAACTTAGGTCTTAACTGTACGGCTTATTGAGATTTGTGGTCTTGACTGTCAATCTTTGTGTACTTTAGAGCATACTCTCAGAGCCAGTGCCAGTGTTTTATGTAAAACTTTTAGCTTCACCAGCTCTTGTCATATTGCCTAGCACATTTATATTGGATTCTCAAAAAAATTTTGTTGACTGGCTTGTTGGCTGTCTTTTCACAGTGATTCCAAATATATTTCAACGAAAAATTAACTAATTGCTTTTTGGTAAATATAAAATGACATTAAATCTCTTTTCTATGTGGCAAGTTGCTGAGTTGGTATTTATATGGAAATGGAAATGCATAACTTGTTTTAAGGTTGTAGAGTTAAATTTAGGGCCTGGAATACTCAAGATAATAATACTCTTGTCATCCAACAGCCACCCAAGCCACACCTGTTTTTTTGTTACTATTTTTGAGGCTATTTACTAAAATTGGTTTCAAAATTATAATCCCAAGCATAACACATTTAAAGTTATTTGGTACTTGGGAGCAATGACGTTCTCATTAAACTAAGGAAAGTTCCTGAATGTGTGTGAATGGGGAGCGAAAATTCTGATATCACAGTTAATATTCTTTATGTGAATTGTTTTCAATATAGATTTCTTCGAACACTTCACAGTTGGGCGGTGCTGAACCTGTAAAACGCTGTGGAAAGTCTGCACTCTTTCAACTGGCAGAGGCAAGTTCTAAGAATATGTTGTGATAAGATCTGCAGTGGTCAAAGTCACAATAAAGTTAATCATAACGGTGTTCCCTAAACTGTACCATCTCACCTGTGACCATAAAGTGTGTTGTATCTAATTTTCAACAATGATAGGGTTAACCTTTAACTTAAGGAAGTGGACTTTTGCTACGAAAAGTCATTAAGCATTGAAAAAGGTTACCCAGGGAAATTGCAAAATCTTTTTCACAGGTAGTATTTTAAAATAAGGTCAGTTTTTGTCTCTCTCAGATTGGTTAAGTAAGTACATCCTAAACCGAGAAGAATGGCCTAGGTCATTTTCCTCTTCTCTGATTCTCCTGTGATATCTATAAATCCCTAGAAAGCACTACCGTTAAACTAGGTGGTTGATGTTTTAACTTGGGGGTTGTTTTCAGTGAAGAACTCAAAGGATGTGTTCTAAAGTCTGGTTTTATAGCATCTATCAGTTGTACATTTGATGTGACGTGGGTGTAAAATGCTACTACTCCTTTGGCAAAGTAGGAAAGATGCTTTTGTAAAGCCTAAGGAGGACAGAGCCCTCACTTGGCGGGGGATGGTGGGGGGGAGAAGATGCCGGGAGTGGTCATTGCTGGGACGGGTGGCAACAAGGCTTCCTCCGCCAAGCTGGACCGATCTGCCCTACGGGGACTTGTGCGAGAAATGGCTTTAGCGCCAGGACACTGTTGTAGCAGTTTTCTCTTTTGGTGAGACAAATTAGGAGGTACAAAATGAGTGACCCAAAATCTCTATATTAAACTTCCTTTTCTCTCTTTTTTCTGGCTTCCTTCCAATGAGTTCCTTCTGAGTTTTTTTGTGATATGGTTTTTATAAATTCTTTGAGTTTATTGAACTTAATGGGACAACCTGTCATTTTCTAAATTTTATGGTAGCTTGTATCGTAAAAATTTAGCAGTTTTAAATATCTTTATTTTTTTTTATGTTTTATTTTATTTTTTTGGCCACACCTCGTGGCTTGCGGGATCTTAGTTCCTCAACCAGTGATCGAACCCGGGCCCCGGCAGTGAAAGTGCTGAGTCCTAATTACTGGACCGTCAGGGAATTCCCCCTAAATATCTTTAAAGTAAGCTTTTAAAGTCCAGCCAGATCCAAATTAGGAATATAAAAATAAAAAGGCCTGAAACAGTAACGTATGTAAGTAGTGGGACAAACTAATCCATTTTTGTCTGACATGAAGCTGACATGCTTCTTGTATAAGAGAAATTCAGACTCAAATAGAGGGCTATGAATGACTAGAAAAATTAGGAATGCCACAGGGAATAGTTTTTAAAAGAACTGGGTAAGTCAGTGGCAGAGTACTGTTTCTGATAGAACTAAAATGATAAAGATCTGGCAATGAGTGTGCCTTTAGAGTTGTAAACGTGTCTTCGTAAACAGGGAGACTATGAGGTCATAAATTTGTCCAGTATCTGTAAGACTATATAGATTGTCAAGATAATTTATTTGAAAGAAGTGATAATTTTTCTTAAATAAGATGAATATGGCCCTTTCTGCGTTTCCCGGAGGATGGGGTATGTACATATATACAGACATATCCATATGGTCCTTTAAATATTAAACAACACTGATTTATAAAACACACTAGCTTTCAGTGTGAATATTTGTTTATTAAATAGTTTTGTATTAGACATGTATGGACCTTAGAGGTGCTTTGCTGTGGGCGGGGTGCTAGAGCAATGAATCTGTCTTCTCGTTTTCTTTCTTTGGCATAACAGTCACAAAAAAATGGATTCCCCATTAAATCAGAGCTCATTAAAAAGAACACTCTTCAAATTTGTAAGGATGCATCCCAAATATAAAACAGATGCTATGGTTTAACAGATGTTTCAATGCTGGTATCATAATTTAAAGGGGTAAAAATGACTGCAATAAGCCTATTCCAATTATAGCAAATCAGCTTATACTCAGACTTAGTTTCTTATAACATCCAAGTAAAAATAATATGCTTTTGATGGAACAGCGTTGGTAAAAAATAATTTACCAAGAAAATCTTCTCACATTATTATTTGTACCACATGAATATGATGCCATAATGCTAATAGAGTGTGTTTTAGAATAACATCCTAAAGCCTTCCCAGTTTATAATTAAACATAAATATGTGCACAATGGATTAATCAGCATCTCTAAATAATCACCAGTGGAAATATGCTTCCTCAGTTATTTTTTTATTCCTTGTGTATTTGATCTTCATTTTTTCTTGAACAAAGTATAATATTTAATTATTTTGGGTACCTCTTTAAATAAGTATGACAGGATATTGAGGAGGATTTTTCCTGTGGCCCAGAATTGATGCCGTTGTCTGATATCCTAAGGAACAGCTTTAAATTTACACATTCTATAGGGAAAGCAATCAACAAGCCACCTTCAGTTTGGGCTAGATTCTTCTCTTGGGATTTATAAAGAGACAGCCTTTTCCAGCTGTCATCCCTTCTACCACTCCAAGGGTTTCCCCTCACGTCCCCACCATAACCCCATGGGTGGGGCTATCATGGGCTTGGCAGTCATCTGGAATATTGTGGCTTTTCTCCTTGTCCTGTGGAGGAAAGCAGGCAGTGCTTCTTTCCCTTCTTCACCCCTGGCCTCTGTCAAGCAGAGTGAAGACAGCTCTGAGAGAACCCCTGTTAAAGACTAGGGGTAGTACTGCAAGAAGTGTCTTCTCATGTTTTGGCGAGAAGCAAGCAATGTTTTAGACGTTGATTTACTGCGGTGCCCTTCACCTCTCTGACCAGGCCAAAAGAGAACTGGAGGAAGTCAGCAGCAGGGAGAGACTTAGAATAGCCTGATGCACTGTCTTGGCATTGCAAAGATGCATGAGTTTTCCAGGAGCCAAGTAAACAAGTAGAAGGTAGTTCAGCTTGATCAGGCAAGAGGCCACGGAATGGTCGGGGGGAGAGGGCAGGCCTGGGACCATCACATCTCTCACTTGAGGACACTCTGAGGAACTCCCACAAACAGGAGTGATGTTCAGCTTGTTTGCACCAGGACAGCTGTCCCGGTACTAAAATACAAAATACTTCCTATTGTTGGTAAAAAGACTGGGACCCTACCCCTTGAGTACCTTTGCAGTAACTCTGCTAGCATCCCAGGTCTCCCCTATCCTTCTAGCGACTGGACAGCACAGCAAGGGGCCTGCAGCGCCCTGTTCTAGCCCTGAGACCACATCCCTTCTGATCGCTTAGCACTCCTGCCTGTTAAATATTTTGTATATTGTCTCTGTCCTTGGCATCTCTGTCAAGGTCATTCAGTCTTATGTGGGGTTAGCAGGAACAGACAAAGACATAACCATGCACAGTTGGTTTTACCTGCACCATTCCTTCCTCTGTCCTCTCAACCAGAGGCTATATGTCTTATGAAGGAAGGGCCAGGAACCAGCCCCAGAACTAACCATTCATCCTTCCCAGCTCCATTCTGGTGGGTGGACATGGGAGAAGGAGTGAATGAGGAGCCCTCCCAAAGACAGGATTTGTTGCTTGCAAGAAAACTCTTCTCTTGGAGAGAAGCAAGAAATATTGTAGGCGTATATTTATTGCTGTGCCCTACACCCACTTCAGCAGGCAAAAAGAAAATTGGAGGAGGCTGGCAGCAGATAGAAGGAGACTTAGATTGGCCTGCACTCTCAGTTTGGGCATTGCAAGGACTGCTCCCCATTTCCCAGCACCCCAAGCCAGGAGATGCTCTGGTGGAAGGGTCTGCTTCAGGCATTTGATTGGCATTTTAAATTGGGTGGATTTTTTAAAATAAATTTATTTATTTATTTATTTTTGGCTGTGTTGGGTCTTCGTTTCTGTGCGAGGGCTTTCTCTAGTTGCGGCAAGCGGGGGCCACTCTTCATCGCGGTGCGCGGGCCTCTCACTGTCGCGGCCTCCCCCGTTGCGGAGCACAGGCTCCAGACGCGCAGGCTCAACAGCTGTGGCTCACGGGCCCAGTTGCTCCGCGGCATGTGGGATCCTCCCAGACCAGGGCTCGAACCCATGTCCCCTGCATTGGCAGGCAGACTCTCAGCCACTGCGCCACCAGGGAAGCCCTAAATTGGGTGGATTTTTAATAGCTGAAAGTGACCTGAAAATTCTGGAATCTATTCCAGGTATTTTTCAGGAATCTACTCCAGCTAGGAAGGGAGATTTGGCATTGTGCTGCTGAGGTCAGGGAATTGTAAAAAATACAGTCCTTTATGTTTGAACCTCCATGAGGTTCATACTGTTCAGTTAATCAGTTCATTGGCACAGGTACTATAATGTATTGTGTTTCCTTTCCTTTTGAAATTAATTAGGTCAGGTCACATAAAGAATAGCAAAGCATCCTCCTGGAGATCATTGTGTATTATAATTGCTATAGTTGGAGAGCACACAGAAACATCTTTA